>NC_047021.1:3263489-4513236 GCF_902652985.1 Pecten maximus
CCTGGGGCCCCCTTTTCTGTACATTCATCAAATGCTACTCAAAGCGTTCATACAAAAGACAAGTAACTGTTCAGGATGCACTAGCAATACAATTAAGTCCTGTTACAATGGGGGCAGCGAGAGATGACAGAATTACAGAGACTCTGGCTACACAGAAGGACGGTCTCTTTCATTTTTTTTATGATTTGTATCATTAAGTGATGGAGTTTGTCTGATGATCTACAATAGATATTGACAGTGACGGGTTAGCTTGCTCGTCTAGAATATCATCCTGAACGCCGCTACACGTCTCCGGCTTCATTGCCATTTGTTTATACACGATGTCATATTTCCGTTTTACAATCGATCAATTGAAACAGGTTACATTTCCTTTAAAAGCTGACATAAAACATATTGCAGTTCATGTGATTTCTGTTTGCTAGTTTTCAGCACGCCGACATTTCAATATTTACATCAAAATTTTGCCGTCTAAGAGACATTCGTTATCTTTCCAGGCGAGTGCTCCGGCTTTCCAGACCCGGCGGAGACGGAGGAGAGTTGACGGCCCGGACAACTGGACATATCACGTCATTAATCTGTGTGGATAATGTGGCAAATCCTCAACGTCGCGATAGAGGAATCGGAATTACTTCTAAATGATGAGTTACAAACTTTAACAAATTGATCCGATTCTATTACTGTCCTTGTTAATAAATGGTGTAATGCCAACCGGTAAAATGGTGAAATATCAAAGCTATATTTCCTAGATAACACTGGGAAGTATGTACTTGATGTCCGACGTTAAAGATCGTTATCGCTATTGATCCTGTAGAGAGAAGGGAATACGTGTAAGCAAATGGTTAAAAAGACATCCTTTTGACGTCCAGGGCTATCTTGAAATATTAAACAATTTTTATCGACCCGAAAGTCAAAACACGATGGTTTATAGTGTGTAGGGTACAAAGACATTTAGTTTAAAATACAGTTTATGCAGTTTGAGGAATGATATAGTACACAACATTTAAAAAACTGAAAAATCTCCATAAAGTATTTAACTTTACTCTGCGTATCTACACAGGTTATCGCTAAACAGAGACGATAGCTATCGGTAGTGTATACGATGTCATATTTAAGTTATAGATAGAAGTCTGACACCGACGAGGTGCACACTTTTGGAATAGTCTGATGTTCAATATTTTATCGCTGAAAACAGCAATACGAAAACATTTACAAAGGTATTCAGCAAAAAAAAATGAAATAAGATATTTTAGGAGAGACTGAGAGACTGAATAATCTTACATATGGTACAGATATGGATTCAATAGATTTTTTTTAATTTTCATTGCGGCTATGAATACCAGTAGCTAGATTTTTTTAATTTTCATTGCGGCTATGAATACCAGTAGCTAGCTAGCTACTGGTATTCATAGCCGCAATGAAAATTAAAAAAATCTATTCAATTCATATATTTACATAACCTATTTTAAAAAAAAATTTATCGAGAAAACGAGAAATTTTATTAAAAAGAAAAATTTGTCATGTATACGACGAAACGCCAAATTATTAGAACAGCCGGGAGATCCCGCCTATGCACCATCGTTTACCGTGTCCTTCCGCTCCGCAGTTTGCAGTAGTTTATTTATTTATTTTTTGCTTGTTATTTAAAACAAAGATACATGAAATAACATCGAATACAATAATTTGTGTTAAATTAGATTTAATTTATGTAAATAGATTACAAAGAAAACATAATTTACGGAAATGAAACGAGGACTATTTTTCAAGCGTATTGATATTTTTCTGATGTTATGTGTGGAAAATCAGCAACAACAATGTTTTCATACGGTTTTCATAGTGTATTCATGGTCATATGTTTGTTGTTTTCACTTGGTATGTTCATATCAGCAAACCACATTAGGAATGTAAATATCAACAAATATAGTCAGGATTTTGTCAGATCTAGACGTGCGAACAGTAACACTGTACGTGTATCATGTCAAAGAAAAAAATATCTCACTGAAACTAGAGAACTGTAACACTAAATCATGTTAAAGACAATGGCGCTGGGATGTCGTCCGACAAAAACACAATCTAATGTTACATGAATCAGGAAATTGTTCAAACTCTTGCATGTGGTTAAGTATATTCAGCTTATTTTTTTTTACATCAGATATCAAAAATGAAAAGCAATCAAAGTAGAAAATGCTACTAATAATGATAATTAAAAGAAAAATCGAAAAACTTTTAAAACACTGAAAACAATGACAAGAACAAACTGTTGTAACAATGAAACACTTTGATGACATATTTTACCGTGGCCATGATATGTCATTTCTATATTCGAAAATTGCATCAGTATATGTGAGTCTGATGTTGGAAACACTGAATATAAAAATGACAATGTCTGACGAACCAGAGAATAGGTGAGAGGTGGCAGGAAAGCGTGGTAGATGAGTTACAGAGAGTACCGACTATAAGACAGGTAAGCGTGGTAGATATGTTACAGAGAATACCGACTATAAGACAGGTAAGCGTGGTAGATATGTTACAGAGAATACCGACTATAAGACAGGTAAGCGTGGTAGATATGTTACAGAATACCGACTATAAGACAGGTAAGCGTGGTAGATATGTTACAGAGAATACCGACTATAAGACAGGTAAGCGTGGTAGATATGTTACAGAGAATACCGACTATAAGACAGGTAAGCGTGGTAGATATGTTACAGAGAATACCGACTATAAGACAGGTAAGCGTGGTAGATATGTTACAGAGAATACCGACTACAAGACAGGTAAGCGTGGTAGATATGTTACAGAGAATACCGACTATAAGACAGGTAAGCGTGGTAGATATGTTACAGAGAATACCGACTATATGACAGGTAAACGTGGTAGATATGTCACAGAGAATACCGACTATAAGACAGGTAAGCGTGGTAGGTATGTTACACAGAATACCGACTATAAGACAGGTAAACGTGGTAGATATGTTACAGAATACCGACTATAAGATAGGTAAGCGTGGTAGATATGTTACAGAGAATACCGACTATAAGACAGGTAAGCGTGGTAGATATGTTACAGAGAATACCGACTATAAGACAGGTAAGCGTGGTAGATATGTTACAGAGAATACCGACTATAAGACAGGTAAGCGTGGTAGATAGGTTACAGAGAGTACCGACTATAAGACAGGTAAGCGTGGTAGATATGTTACAGAGAATACCGACTATAAGACAGATAAGCATGGTAGATATGTTACAGAGAATACCGACTATAAGACAGGTAAGCGTTGTAGATATGTTACAGAGAATACCGACTATAAGACAGGTAAGCGTGGTAGATATGTTACAGAGAATACCGACTATAAGACAGGTAAGCGTGGTAGATAAGTATGTTACAGAGAATACCGACTATAAGACAGGTAAGCGTGGTAGATATGTTACACAGAATACCGACTATAAGACAGGTAAACGTGGTAGATATGTTACAGAATACCGACTATAAGATAGGTAAGCGTGGTAGATATGTTACAGAGAATACCGACTATAAGACAGGTAAGCGTGGTAGATATGTTACAGAGAATACCGACTATAAGACAGGTAAGCGTGGTAGAGATGTTACATAGAATACCGACTATAAGACAGGTAAGCGTGGTAGATATGTTACAGAGAATACCAACTATAAGACAGGTAAGCGTGGTAGATAGGTTACAGAGAGTACCGACTATAAGACAGGTAAGCGTGGTAGATGGGTATGTTACAGAGAATACCGACTATAAGACAGGTAAGCGTGGTAGATGTAGATTGGTATGTTACAGAGAATACCGACTATAAGACAGATAAGCGTGGTAGATATGTTACAGAGAATACCGACAATAAGACAGGTAAGCGTTGTAGATATGTTACAGAAAATACCGACTATAAGACAGGTAAGCGTGGTAGATATGTTACAGAGAATACCGACTATAAGACAGGTAAGCGTGGTAGATATGTTACAGCGAATACTGACTATAAGACAGGTAAACGTGGTAGATATGTTACAGAGAATACCGACTATAAGACAGGTAAGCGTGGTAGATATGTTACAGAGAATACCGACTATAAGACAGGTAAGCGTGGTAGATAAGTATGTTACAGAGAATACCGACTATAAGACAGGTAAGCGTGGTAGATATGTTACAGAGAATACCGACTATAAGACAGGTAAGCGTGGTAGATATGTTACAGAGAATACCGACTATAAGACAGGTAAGCGTGGTAGATAGGTTACAGAGAGTACCGACTATAAGACAGGTAAGCGTGGTAGATGGTATGTTACAGAGAATACCGACTATAAGACAGGTAAGCGTGGTAGATATGTTACAGAGAGTACCGACTATAAGACAGGTAAGCGTGGTAGATGGGTATGTTACAGAGAATACCGACTATAAGACAGGTAAGCGTGGTAGATATGTTACAGAGAATACCGACTATAAGACAGGTAAGCGTGGTAGATATGTTACAGAGAATACCGACTATAAGACAGGTAAGCGTGGTAGATGAGTTACGGAGAATACCGACTATAAGACAGGTAAGCGTGGTAGATATGTTACAGAGAATACCGACTATAAGACAGGTAAGCGTGGTAGATATGTTACAGAGAATACCGACTATAAGACAGGTAAGCTTAGTAGATATGTTACAGAGAATACCGACTATAAGACAGGTAAGCTTGGTTGATATGTTACAGAGAATACCGACTATAAGACAGGTAAGCGAGGTAGAGATGTTACAGAGAATACCGACTATAAGACGGTTAAGCGTGGTAGATATGTTACAGAGAATACCGACTATAAGACAGGTAAGCTTGGTTGATATGTTACAGAGAATACCGACTATAAGACAGGTAAGCGAGGTAGAGATGTTGCAGAGAATACCGACTATACGACAGGTAAGCGTGGTAGAGATGTTACGGAGAATACCGACTATATGACAGGTAAGCGTGGTAGATAGGTTACAGAGAGTACCGACTATAAGACAGGTAAGCGTGGTAGATGAGTTACAGAGAATACCGACTATAAGACAGGTAAGCGTGGTAGATGAGTTACAGAGAATACCGACTATAAGACAGGTAAGCGTGGAAGATATGTTACAGAGAATACCGACTATATGACAGGTAAGCGTGGTAGATGAGTTACAGAGAATACCGACTATAAGACAGGTAAGCGTGGTAGATATGTGACGGAGAATACCGACTATAAGACAGGTAAGCGTGGTAGATATGTTACGGAGAATACCGACTATAAGACAGGTAAGCGTGGTAGATATGTTACGGAGAATACCGACTATAAGACAGGTAAGCGTGGTAGATGAGTATGTTACATAGAAATACCTATGAATCTGACTAAACTCGCTAATAAGAGAATAAAAAACATGAGCAATTGTAGATGTCCTCGGCAACAAGGAGAATAAGACGAATTGCCTCGGCGGGGTGGAGAAGAAAAGAAAAAAAACCCATTACAATTCAGAACATAATACTATCACGTGTTGCGTTTAATATGATGGTTAGGTGACGATTCTTATCGTATGGAGGCAGATACAATACAGTTATCGCCCTTGAAATGATTTTATTACAATTTTACCGGGGAAATTTAAAGAAATACCAAACGAACCAAAATACTATATTCCACGCGACAATGAAACACTGATCACTGTATGGAATTGATTGATCAGTAAGCTCGAATATAAAGTACGTAGATCGGATCAGTTTTGTGTAGTTGGAGGGGAGATCTAAAGAATAGCAAAAAGAATATCTAATAGTGTTTCAGTGATTATAAGAGAGTGCTATCCTCCAGGGGTGCATAGAAGGATAATATTAGCCTAATTAATGTATTCAGTATTATTGACGAGATTAGGAACTATCACTTCTCTTACACAATTTATATAGACAATTTATTGATGTTCTGTTGATACAGACTCTATATACAGGTAAATGGTACAGTACCTACAGGTAAATGGTACAGTACCTACAGGTAAATGGTACAGTACCCACAGGTAAATGGTACAGTACCTACAGGTAAATGGTACAGTACCTACAGGTAAATGATACAGTACCCACAGGTAAATGGTACAGTACCCACAGGTAAATGGTACAGTACCTACAGGTAAATGGTACAGTACCCATAGGTAAATGATACAGTACCCACAGGTAAATGATACAGTACCCACAGGTAAATGGTACAGTACCCGCAGGTAAATGGTACAGTACCTACAGGTAAATGGTACAGTACCCACAGGTAAATGATACAGTACCCACAGGTAAATGGTACAGTACCCACAGGTAAAGAGATGCTGTGGCGTCACAAGTGATTACAGCGACGGAATGGTACTTGACTGTAGGGTGTCCTTCACCTGACGGTATGGTACCGATACATGTGGTACTTGACTGTAGGATGTCATTCACCTGACGGTATGGTACCGGTACATGTGGTACTTGACTGTAGGATGTCATTCACTTGACGGTGTGGTACCGATACATGTGGTACTTGACTGTAGGATGTCATTCACTTGACGGTGTGGTACCGATACATGTGGTACTTGACTGTAGGGTGTCATTCACCTGACGGTGTGGTACCGGTACATGTGGTACTTGACTGTAGACTGTCATTCACCTGACGGTATGGTACCGGTACATGTGGTATTTGACTGTAGGGTGTCATTCACCTGACGGCTAGTACCGGTACATGTGGTACTTGACTGTAGGGTGTCATTCACCTGACGGTGTGGTACCGGTACATGTGGTACTTGACTGTAGAATGTCATTCACTTGACGGTGTGGTACCGGTACATGTGGTACTTGACTGTGGGGTGTCCTTCACCTGACGGTATGGTACCGGTACATGTGGTACTTGACTATAGAATGTCATTCACCTGACGGTATGGTACCGGTACATGTGGTACTTGACTGTAGGGTGCCATTCACCTGACGGTGTGGTACCGGTACATGTGGTACTTGACTGTAGAATGTCATTCACCTGACGGTGTGGTACCGGTACATGTGGTACTTGACTGTAGGGTGTCATTCACCTGACGGTGTGGTACCGGTACATGTGGTACTTGACTGTAGACTGTCATTCACCTGACGGTATGGTACCGGTACATGTGGTACTTGACTGTAGACTGTCATTCACCTGACGGTATGGTACCGGTACATGTGGTATTTGACTGTAGAATGTCATTCACCTGACGGTGTGGTACCGGTACATGTGGTCCTTGACTGTAGGATGTCCTTCACCTGACGGTGTGGTACTTGACTGTAGAATGTCCTTCACCTGACGGTGTGGTACCGGTACATGTGGTACTTGACTGTAAAATGCCATTCACCTGACGGTGTGGTACCGGTACATGTGGTACTTGACTGTAGAATGTCATTCACCTGACGGTGTGGTACCGGTACATGTGGTACTTGACTGTAGACTGTCATTCACCTGACGGTGTGGTACCGGTACATGTGGTACTTGACTGTAGACTGTCATTCACCTGACGGTATGGTACCGGTACATGTGGTACTTGACTGTAGAATGTCATTCACCTGACGGTATGGTACCGGTACATGTGGTACTTGACTGTAAAATGTCATTCACCTGACGGTGTGGTACCGGTACATGTGGTACTTGACTGTAGACTGTCATTCACCTGGCGGTGTGGTACCGGTACATGTGGTACTTGACTGTAGGATGTCATTCACCTGACGGTATGGTACCGGTACATGTGGTACTTGACTGTAGACTGTCATTCACCTGGCGGTGTGGTACCGGTACATGTGGTACTTGACTGTAGGATGTCATTCACCTGACGGTATGGTACCGGTACATGTGGTACTTGACTGTAAAATGTCATTCACCTGACGGTGTGGTACCGGTACATGTGGTACTTGACTGTAGGATGTCATTCACCTGACGGTATGGTACCGGTACATGTGGTACTTGACTGTAGAATGTCATTCACCTGACGGTGTGGTACCGGTACATGTGGTACTTGACTGTAGAATGTCATTCACCTGACGGTATGGTACCGGTACATGTGGTACTTGACTGTAGAATGTCATTCACCTGACGATATGGTACCGGTACATGTGGTACTTGACTGTAGGATGTCATTCACCTGACGGTGTGGTACCGGTACATGTGGTACTTGACTGTAGAATGTCATTCACCTGACGATGTGGTACCGGTACATGTGGTACTTGACTGTAGGGTGTCATTCACCTAGCGGTGTGGTACCGGTACATGTGGTACTTGACTGTAGACTGTCCTTCACCTGACGGTGTGGTACCGGTACATGTGGTACTTGACTGTAAAATGTCATTCACCTGACGGTGTGGTACCGGTACATGTGATACTTGACTGTAGGGTGTCATTCACCTGACAGTACGGTATCGGTTCAGGTGGTACTTGACTGTAAAATGTCATTCACCTGACGGTTAGTACCGGTACATGTGGTACTTGACTGTAGAATGTCATTCACCTGACAGTACGGTATCGGTTCAGGTGGTACTTGACTGTAGAATGTCATTCACCTGACGGTTAGTACCGGTACATGTGGTACTTGACTGTAGGGTGTCCTTCACCTGACGGTGTGGTACCGGTACATGTGGTACTTGACTGTAAAATGCCATTCACCTGACGGTGTGGTACCGGTACATGTGGTACTTGACTGTAGAATGTCATTCACCTGACGGTGTGGTACCGGTACATGTGGTACTTGACTGTAGACTGTCATTCACCTGACGGTGTGGTACCGGTACATGTGGTACTTGACTGTAGACTGTCATTCACCTGACGGTATGGTACCGGTACATGTGGTACTTGACTGTAGAATGTCATTCACCTGACGGTATGGTACCGGTACATGTGGTACTTGACTGTAAAATGTCATTCACCTGACGGTGTGGTACCGGTACATGTGATACTTGACTGTAGACTGTCATTCACCGGGCGGTGTGGTACCGGTACATGTGGTACTTGACTGTAGGATGTCATTCACCTGACGGTATGGTACCGGTACATGTGGTACTTGACTGTAGACTGTCATTCACCTGGCGGTGTGGTACCGGTACATGTGGTACTTGACTGTAGGATGTCATTCACCTGACGGTATGGTACCGGTACATGTGGTACTTGACTGTAAAATGTCATTCACCTGACGGTGTGGTACCGGTACATGTGGTACTTGACTGTAGGATGTCATTCACCTGACGGTATGGTACCGGTACATGTGGTACTTGACTGTAGAATGTCATTCACCTGACGGTGTGGTACCGGTACATGTGGTACTTGACTGTAGACTGTCATTCACCTGATGGTATGGTACCGGTACATGTGGTACTTGACTGTAGAATGTCATTCACCTGACGAATTGGTACCGGTACATGTGGTACTTGACTGTAGGATGTCATTCACCTGACGGTGTGGTACCGGTACATGTGGTACTTGACTGTAGAATGTCATTCACCTGACGATGTGGTACCGGTACATGTGGTACTAGACTGTAGGGTGTCATTCACCAAGCGGTGTGGTACCGGTACATGTGGTATTTGACTGTAGACTGTCATTCACCTGACGGTGTGGTACCGGTACATGTGGTACTTGACTGTAGACTGTCATTCACCTGACGGTATGGTACCGGTACATGTGGTACTTGACTGTAGACTGTCATTCACCTGACGGTATGGTACCGGTACATGTGGTACTTGACTGTAAAATGTCATTCACCTGACGGTGTGGTACCGGTACATGTGATACTTGACTGTAGACTGTCATTCACCGGGCGGTGTGGTACCGGTACATGTGGTACTTGACTGTAGGATGTCATTCACCTGACGGTATGGTACCGGTACATGTGGTACTTGACTGTAGACTGTCATTCACCTGGCGGTGTGGTACCGGTACATGTGGTACTTGACTGTAGGATGTCATTCACCTGACGGTATGGTACCGGTACATGTGGTACTTGACTGTAAAATGTCATTCACCTGACGGTGTGGTACCGGTACATGTGGTACTTGACTGTAGGATGTCATTCACCTGACGGTATGGTACCGGTACATGTGGTACTTGACTGTAGAATGTCATTCACCTGACGGTGTGGTACCGGTACATGTGGTACTTGACTGTAGACTGTCATTCACCTGACGGTATGGTACCGGTACATGTGGTACTTGACTGTAGAATGTCATTCACCTGACGAATTGGTACCGGTACATGTGGTACTTGACTGTAGGATGTCATTCACCTGACGGTGTGGTACCGGTACATGTGGTACTTGACTGTAGAATGTCATTCACCTGACGATGTGGTACCGGTACATGTGGTACTAGACTGTAGGGTGTCATTCACCAAGCGGTGTGGTACCGGTACATGTGGTATTTGACTGTAGACTGTCCTTCACCTGACGGTGTGGTACCGGTACATGTGGTACTTGACTGTAAAATGTCATTCACCTGACGGTGTGGTACCGGTACATGTGATACTTGACTGTAGGGTGTCATTCACCTGACAGTACGGTATCGGTTCAGGTGGTACTTGACTGTAAAATGTCATTCACCTGACGGTTAGTACCGGTACATGTGGTACTTGACTGTAGAATGTCATTCACCTGACAGTACGGTATCGGTTCAGGTGGTACTTGACTGTAGAATGTCATTCACCTGACGGTTAGTACCGGTACATGTGGTACTTGACTGTAGGGTGTCCTTCACCTGACGGTGTGGTACCGGTACATGTGGTACTTGACTGTAAAATGTCATTCACCTAGCGGTGTGGTACCGGTTCATGTGGTACTTGACTGTAGGATGTCATTCACCTGACGGTGTGGTACCGGTACATGTGGTACTTGACTGTAGGGTGTCCTTCACCTGACGGTGTGGTACCGGTACATGTGGTACTTGAGTGTAGGGTGTCCTTCACCTGACGGTGTGGTACCGGTACATGTGGTACTTGACTGTAGGGTGTCATTCACCTGACGGTATGGTACCGGTACATGTGGTACTTGACTGTAGAATGTCATTCACTTGACGGTGTGGTACCGATACATGTGGTACTTGACTGTAGACTGTCCTTCACCTGATGGTGTGGTACCGGTATATGAATTCATATATATATATATCTATGATAATACATTAACACAGTAATCCGAGGTTCCTCTGTCCCCAACTCCAACATTCGACGGTTTGATATACAGATGTCGCGTGCGAGACATACAATATTCAATCCATCAAAATATCTATAATGTCTGGTGATAGGACAAGAGGAAACTTGGACCACGGGGAAGATTGAAAAAAAAAACCATCAGAAATCTTTAGATCACCTTCTAGGTGACATATCCTCCACATTGTCTTCATCCAATACACGGAAAATTAAATGACGCGATAAAACTACATTACATCACTACAGTTAGTATACAGTATATTTCCTACTTATTTGCCTGTGTCCTCAATGATTGGAGGCTGTAGTTTATTATCTCAAATAATACATTTACACCAGAAACAACACAATGTCGGTTATTTAAGCCATTAACTGCCTTAAAAAATTACTGTCCTATAATTCTCAGGTGAATAACGCGTGTTATGATTAATTTGTCTGCAATCCTGTGAGAAATGTAGAAAATAATTTTCCAAAGATGGTATTTTGATACTTGTATTTCCGTTTTTTTTTTGTTTTTGTTTTTTTTTAATTCTAAGTTTCTCATATATACGACCTGAAACAGTGCTATTGTATTCTGAAGTCAGAAACACGCAGTCAATGGGACCTGTCCTTCTGTCGTCACGACTACAGGCGACCCCTATCGGAAAAATATTTAGAATATAGCTCTTAAAATTAACCACAAAATCATCCATTTAAATGCTATAATTTGACCAATATATTCCATCGTGAGGAAATTCATCTTTGGTACAGAATAACTACGAAAATTGTTGCAAGTTATATTGACCAATCGTTTTTTAAATGACGTCAAAATCCCATTATTATAGTGACGTCAAACAGCTACACCAGTGGGAGTCACGTGAGTGTTATGATCTGATAACATTAAGTTTTGTTTGGTAAAGTTATAAAGTGACAAGGCAGAGCAAACGGAGATACGAAGTATTGAGAATTCTTCATCATTTGTAGTGTTTCCTTCACAAATGTTGATTTCTGTTAGTTTTCATCATTAATGTTGTAAATGCCGGATAATTGATAATTTGGAGGTGTAAACCATTTTTTTCCTACCTTTAATTTTTACAATGAATTTTGATATTTATTACATTTTTACCAGTGAAATATCAAAAATTATTCATTCTATAAAAGTGATATTTGTCACTAGTGAAAAATATCATATTTATCACTAGTGAAAAATATCACTTTTGCTGATTTGACCAATCAAATCAATGATTAGAAAATACCAAAATAATTGACCAATCAGAAAGCCCGACATATATGTCAGCACCTGGACAGGGGAAACTACTTTTTTGTTTACAAATTATTGCTGTAGTCCTAGTTAGCATACGGGGTAGGGTTTTCGTTGATAAAAAATGTTATAAACAGAATATCTAACAGTGTCTTCAGTAATACCAAATATATTTCACTCGTGTGGCTAATATTTTGATATTTTTCACTCGTGCTGCGCACTCGTGAAAAATATCAAAATATTAGCCCCACTCATGAAATATATTTGGTATTACTGAAGACACTGTTAGATATCCTCTATATCTTTGTTTGGTGTTTTCTTGTCTACGTTAATCGACTACGTTCGTCTAGAAATTCAGTGTTGAATCTATTGGTTCTACAGCTTAGAGTGACAGATGATATAGAGAATTCTGGTATGTGTAGAAACTGGATTTGGCATTTCGTGAATTTCTACACTTCCATCAACAAATCACAGCGACTGAAATCGAGGACAGAACGCGTCATGATTGGAAATAAAATCACATATTTAATACGGAAATGTGATTATTTTGAGGAAATTTTTTTATTTGTTGTAAATTTTTAGAGTATGGATCTGGTGAAACGGGTGTGTAATCTGTGTTGTAAATGGAGTTAAAACCTATTGATTACGAGGAGATGACGACGGTGGTGTGAGCGCCGTGCTAGGTCATACCGAATACATGTTAATTTCCCAAGACACTCTTAAACTGGAAATAAACATATATTCCTTGTCAGGCAGACACGAGTTTACGCAGCGCAACATGACAAGGAAACACACAGACGAATTATTTACCATACAGCACCGTACGCTAACAAATTATCATCTATCAAAATACCTCCGTGTTTCCCCGTCTCATTGCTGGTCCGCCGTGTCCCGTTATCCCGAACCACTCGCCTGTGTAACCCGACTACGATGGTCCGCCATTCCCGTGCTTAGCTGTTCCTTTCGGAGGTAATCATTCGGAACTTGCTCATTTCAGACGTATAAGAATGGCCGACCACTTACAGTACTATGGACACGCTAAACTCGCATGATCTTTCTTTAGTCTATGCAGGGGGTCGTGCAAGTAAGATTTTAATTGCACTTTCGCTAAAGCTATTGTTCCTCCCTAAGGAGACTGTGGTTGTTCAGGTTGAAAATAACCAATATGTTGCGAGTATTTCTCTAGGAATGGGTGACATTAATCCGGTGTTTGAAGAGTTTGGCTATAGACGTTATGCAGTTAGAGCGTGGCTACAGTGCGCATGACCAGACCGGATGTACGCGATCCAAGTCTACCCAAAACTATTTAATTTAGGGAACGGTAAAGAGGTTCTCGCCAATATTCAACCACCACCCTTTTCTTTTATATTTACACTGACCACCTGTAGGCCTTAGTTTTAGACGTCATGACACACACAGTAACACTGACCACCCGTAGTCCTTAGTTTTAGACGTCATGACACACAAAGTAACACTGACCACCTGTAGTCCTTAGTTTTACTCGTCATGACACACACAGTAACACTGACCACCTGTAGTCCTTAGTTTTAGACGTCATGACACACAAAGTAACACTGACCACCTGTAGTCCTTAGTTTTAGACGTCATGACACACACAGTAACACTGACCACCCGTAGTCCTTAGTTTTAGACGTCATGACACGTAGCAACACTGACCACATGTAGTCCTTAGTTTTAGATGTCATGACACACACAGTAACACTGACCACCTGTAGTCCTTAGTTTTAGACGTCATGGGACACACAGTAACACTGACCACCTGTAGTCCTTAGTTTTAGACGTCATGACACACACAGTAACACTGACCACCCGTAGTCCTTAGTTTTAGACGTCATGACACACACAGTAACACTGACCACCTGTAGTCCTTAGTTTTAGACGTCATGACACACACAGTAACACTGACCTACCGTAGTCCTTAGTTTTAGACGTCATGACACACACAGTAACACTGACCACCTGTAGTCCTTAGTTTTAGTCGTCATGGGACACACAGTAACACTGACCACCTGTAGTCCTTAGTTTTAGTCGTCATGACACACACAGTAACACTGACCACCCGTAGTCCTTAGTTTTAGACGTCGTGACACACACAGTAACACTGACCACCTGTATTCCTTAGTTTTAGACGTCACGACACACACAGTAACACTGACCACCCGTAGTCCTTCGTTTTAGACGTCATGACACACAGTAACACTGACCACCTGTAGTCCTTAGTTTTAGACGTCATGACACACACAGTAACACTGACCACCCGTAGTCCTTAGTTTTAGACGTCATGACACACACAGTAACACTGACCACATGTAGTTCTTAGTTTTAGTCGTCATGGGACACACAGTAACACTGACCACCCGTAGTCCTTAGTTTTAGACGTCATGACACACACAGTAACACTGACCACCTGTAGTCCTTAGTTTTAGACGTCATGACACACACAGTAACACTGACCACCCGTAGTCCTTAGTTTTAGACGTCATGACACACACAGTAACACTGACCACCTGTAGTCCTTAGTTTTAGACGTCATGACACACAGTAACACTGACCACCTGTAGTCCTTAGTTTTAGACGTCATGACACACAGTAACACTGACCACCCGTAGTCCTTAGTTTTAGATGTCATGACACACACAGTAACACTGACCACCCGTAGTCCTTAGTTTTAGACGTCATGACACACAGTAACACTGACCACCTGTAGTCCTTAGTTTTAGACGTCATGACACACAGTAACACTGACCACCCGTAGTCCTTAGTTTTAGATGTCATGACACACACAGTAACACTGACCACCTGTAGGCCTTAGTTTTAGACGTCATGACACACAGTAACACTGACCACCTGTAGTCCTTAGTTTTAGACGTCATGACACACAGTAACACTGACCACCCGTAGTCCTTAGTTTTAGATGTCATGACACACAGTAACACTGACCACCTGTAGTCCTTAGTTTTAGATGTCATGACACACAGTAACACTGACCACCTGTAGTCCTTAGTTTTAGACGTCATGACACACACAGTAACACTGACCACCTGTAGTCCTTAGTTTTAGACGTCATGGGACACACAGTAACACTGACCACCTGTAGTCCTTAGTTTTAGACGTCATGACACACACAGTAACACTGACCACCCGTAGTCCTTAGTTTTAGACGTCATGACACACACAGTAACACTGACCACCTGTAGTCCTTAGTTTTAGACGTCATGACACACACAGTAACACTGACCTACCGTAGTCCTTAGTTTTAGACGTCATGACACACACAGTAACACTGACCACCTGTAGTCCTTAGTTTTAGTCGTCATGGGACACACAGTAACACTGACCACCTGTAGTCCTTAGTTTTAGTCGTCATGACACACACAGTAACACTGACCACCCGTAGTCCTTAGTTTTAGACGTCGTGACACACACAGTAACACTGACCACCTGTATTCCTTAGTTTTAGACGTCACGACACACACAGTAACACTGACCACCCGTAGTCCTTCGTTTTAGACGTCATGACACACAGTAACACTGACCACCTGTAGTCCTTAGTTTTAGACGTCATGACACACACAGTAACACTGACCACCCGTAGTCCTTAGTTTTAGACGTCATGACACACACAGTAACACTGACCACATGTAGTTCTTAGTTTTAGTCGTCATGGGACACACAGTAACACTGACCACCCGTAGTCCTTAGTTTTAGACGTCATGACACACACAGTAACACTGACCACCTGTAGTCCTTAGTTTTAGACGTCATGACACACACAGTAACACTGACCACCCGTAGTCCTTAGTTTTAGACGTCATGACACACACAGTAACACTGACCACCTGTAGTCCTTAGTTTTAGACGTCATGACACACAGTAACACTGACCACCTGTAGTCCTTAGTTTTAGACGTCATGACACACAGTAACACTGACCACCCGTAGTCCTTAGTTTTAGACGTCATGACACACACAGTAACACTGACCACCCGTAGTCCTTAGTTTTAGACGTCATGACACACAGTAACACTGACCACCTGTAGTCCTTAGTTTTAGACGTCATGACACACAGTAACACTGACCACCCGTAGTCCTTAGTTTTAGATGTCATGACACACACAGTAACACTGACCACCTGTAGGCCTTAGTTTTAGACGTCATGACACACAGTAACACTGACCACCTGTAGTCCTTAGTTTTAGACGTCATGACACACAGTAACACTGACCACCCGTAGTCCTTAGTTTTAGATGTCATGACACACAGTAACACTGACCACCTGTAGTCCTTAGTTTTAGATGTCATGACACACAGTAACACTGACCACCTGTAGTCCTTAGTTTTAGACGTCATGACACACACAGTAACACTGACCACCTGTAGTCCTTAGTTTTAGACGTCACGACACACACAGTAACACTGACCACCTGTAGTCCTTAGTTTTAGACGTCACGACACACACAGTAACACTGACCACCTGTAGTCCTTAATTTTTGATGTCATGACACACATAATTGTCTCTGTTAAGATTATTTCTTCAATTTCTCAGTTAAAAGATGCATATTGCTGAAAAAACTCAATAATTTAACTATTTGTCTTCAAAATATTCTTCTTACTATGATCATATGTCTTAATAGTATCGAATAGGAGCATTTTTATTAATTGAAATGGCTCCCTTTATGTCATATTTGTGTTATATTATTTACAACCGTCATTTGCACCTCAACGTCGAAATATAATCAGTGTCTATTTATACGTATATAAAATAGAATCAGTATCTATTTATACGTATATAAAATATAATCAGTATCTATTTATACGTATATAAAATAGAATCAGTGTCTATTTATACGTATATAAAATAGAATCAGTGTCTATTTATACGTATATAAAATATAATCAGTATCTATTTATACGTATATAAAATAGAATCAGTATCTATGTATACGTATATAACATAGAATCAGTGTCTATGTATACGTATATAAAATAGAATTAGTGTATATTTATACGTATATAAAATAGAATCAGTGTCTATTTATACGTATATAAAATAGAATTAGTGTATATTTATACGTATATAAAATAGAATCAGTGTATATTTATACGTATATAAAATAGAATCAGTGTATATTTATACGTATATAACATCAAATCTGGTCAAACAAATGCTCATATTATCTGACACTTCTCAACATGACGCCATGATTATTGTTCAGGTTTGATTATCCGTTGTAACTTATAATTATTCTCTACTGCATCTCACCACAAAGTAACACTACAGATGACACTTTCAGCATCTACAGCAAATTATTGATTGTTTTGAGAAACGTGTCCAATAATAACTAGTATGATAACTAGTTTTGAGCAAATTTTGGGACATTTGTTCGTTTTTAAAATTCAACATCATTTTTCTTCACAGAAGATCCTTAAATCAAGATAAACATTTCAATAGATACATTGCGGATCCATAGGGACACAGTGACGTAAGGGAAAGGAAGAGATGGGAACTATAGGTACACGTAGAAGACGTTATAATACACGTATCCCACAATTCAAAGATTATATAGTTTTGTTGTGATACTCCTACGTACACTTGTATATATATATAAAAGGCTCCTTCGAGTTAGGAAAGAAAGAAAACTGTCTAAAAAAGGATACAAAAGTGTATAATACTATAAAACTGGGCATTTTGTATTTGGTTCCCCCCTGGCATATTTGGAGTATAAAAAACATTTTAGCTGATTAATTATTGTAGTCAAGCTTATGTCTTTTTCTTTTAAGAAAATAACTCTGCTTGAATTTTCTTTTTCTCTTTTAAGGCGAAAACATTCAACTCCATCCTAAGAACCCTTCTGCGGAAGCGAACATATTCTGGTTCCGTAATGTGATATTGAAAAACAACTGGGCTTTTATCCTAGGAATAACAAAAATGACGTGGTAGCTGTGTCATCCATTTCTATAAGTGTGTTCTCCCGTTAGGCATGCAGGTACCTTAATGAATACAATAATACTACCAGTACCGAAATGTCTGTCACACTCGACGAGGCATCTTAGGTACCACAAAGACCAAACACGCATAACCGGAAGTAGTCATTGTGGCGAGAAGGCGATCAAATAGATAACAACCTCAGCGGCGGATACACAACTTCCGTTTGCCGTTTCGTTAAATTTCGGAATCTCTTGTCGAACATTTCCGGTACGGCACGCGGCGGGACGCGTTCGACCTGGAGGGTGAGTTAATTAGAACGGAAGATAAATGGCTACTAAGCTAATGGGCCAGCTAATTAATGACTACAATTGTAATTCTAGCGCTCCCCAGCATCTACTTAATACATTGGCGAATTACAGTTCTATAATTTTTAGTCCTTTATTTTCATTTCATCGAAAAAAGGAATAGTAGAGATTATAGAGATTCGATATGCCAATGAGGACTTCTGCCTTAGCCATTTCAAACACTTCTCGTTAGCAGTGTTCTATGACAGTAACGGTCACTAGAACTACAATGTAGTTCCCAGCTTTAGGGGAATATTGTTTGTTGGTGCCATAATTGAGCTGATCTTTGAGAAATCTTGATAACCTTCTGCTCCTCGGATCACTTAAAGGTCTCAACATTGAATAATTCATTGACTTTATTTTCAATATGTTTTTTCATTATTCTGACTCATAGATTATCAACGCTTTACACACAAATGTATTTTACGCTTCATAAAGCACCTTGATTGCGATAACATAGTAATAGTGGTGAGCCCCTGGGTGCCCTCAAACGCTCAATCTCGCGTTGGCAGAACGTTATTTCCACGTAATCAATCCCCTCCCAATTAACGCAAATCGCTACAAAGACACACGAGGTGCCTCATATATTACTTTGGGAAGGAGGTACGGCGTTACCTAGGACGCTAAAAAACTGAATTAGATCATTATTATAAAGAGAAATTGCAACGCCAAGGTTTTTATATATTATTTCTTAGAATAGTTCACGTGATTCTAGATAATACGCTAAACTAGATGTCGCACATCGACAATCTAATATTGTAGATTTTAATATGTTTACATTTTGTTATGATATAATTTACAATTTAATAACCTACGTCTATTGGTTTATTTGCTATAATTTCAAATTGTGCAGATTACAAGCTTATATTTTTCAAAATGTAGACATTCAAGAAAACAAATAACATTTGAACAATTTTTAGGAGAAATACAAACCATTGTCAAATATCGTCTTTTGATATAAACATTGTTACAATACCATCTATGAAAATAAACATTATTACAATATAAAAAAAATGCACTATCGTCTATAAAATAAACGTTGTTACAATATCGTCTATAAATATAAACATTGTTACAATATCGTCTATAAAAATAAAAATGTCACATTATCGTCTAAAAATATAAACATTGCTACAATATCGTCTATAAATATGAACATTGTTATAATATCGTCTAAAAGAACGAATATTGTTATCATATAATTGATATGTATAAATATTAACGTAATATATAATTATCTATATATATACCAAAGGCACACAGATTTATATCATTACATGGATGAAAATACCAGGTGTTACACTAATCATCTATAAACAAACAAATGCAACAAATATCGCTTACGATTATGTGAAACTTTATTGTAACACATACCACCTACAATTAAAATACATATAATATAACACATACTACCTACAATTAAAATACATATAATATAACACATACTACCTACAATTAAAATACATATAATATAACACGTACCACCTACAATTAAAATACATATAATATAACACGTACCACCTACAATTAAAATACATATAATATAACACATACTACCTACAATTACAATCCTAAAAAGTCCAACCTAATATTGAAATCCTAACACCTACCATCTGCAATTAAAAGCCTAACACGTACTTCCTACAATTACAATCCTAACACGTACTTCCTACAATTACAATCCTAACACGTACCACCTACAATTAGAATCCTAACACGTACCACCTATAATTAGAATCCTAACACGTACCACCTACAATGAGAATCCTAACACGTGCCACCTATAATTAGAATCCTAACACGTGCCACCTATAATAAGAATCCTAACACGTACCACGTACAATTAAAATACTTACACGTACTTCCTACAATTAGAATCCTAACACGTACCACTTATTATTAAAATCCTAACACGTACCACTTATTATTAAAATCCTAACACGTACGACTTGTAATTAAGATAACACGTTGTTAGTACATACACTGTATTTGTTTTAATAAAGAATACAAATAGAAATAGAGAACAGATGTAGTAAATCTTTCTAACAGTAGTATGTCCCATTAGATTTTAGTGCAATGTTTCTAGATATTTTCAACTGAATTGATGTCATTTCAAACTTGAATCAGTTCTCAATCGAAATTATTAACAAGTTTAATTGCATTTTAAAACCTGTGCTAAAATATATCGCCCAGGTCGACATAGTAATTTCTGGAATGTCTCACGTCATAACGATATTGAATTCTCCAAAGTGCTACATTTCAATCCGGTAATGTTACTTGAGTTTTTCTCTAGTTTTAATTAAAACAAAATGTAGGGTACTTTTTCCTTTTCCCTAAATACCCATTATTTATTCTAGAAGAGTTAATAACCAACCGTCTGCCTGTATATTGTCTGTTTATTGGACGGGTTATAATCGATTTCTGCCCCTGATATCTCCGGAATCTCCTCGTGTTGTCTGTTGTTCCTTTCCGTTATTTAATACTACACATAATCAGTTTATCAAATCATCTCTAAATTGACGTATCATAATTTGTCATGATTTTATGACGGAAAATGATATCCTTGTATCACGAAAAGACATTGAAGGAAACATGGAACTGAATAGAAAGCTCAGCGACCGACAAGAAAAAAAAATCAAACGAGATCAAACAGCAACTAGCAACATGGTACGTTATACGTATTGATGTACTACATAAAAGATGATGTACACGAGATGTGTGACGTTGTACACAGGAACGCGCCGTATAGGTATTGTCACAATGATGTTTCGCTAGAATTATTATACTTTACACAGATTATTGAACGTAGTAAATATGAGTGTGGTAGTGTACAAATTAGAAAATTATGCAAAAGATTTTACTTTTTATATTATAATGTTATATTAACTAAATGTTTGTTCTAGAACAACGAATCTTAAAGGATTGTATTTCAGAAAGTAACATGAAAGATTATATTTCAGACATAATTTTGAAAGAGGACACTTAAGAAAATAATTTGAAAGCAAATATAACAAAATGATGTTGCTGTGTTTCAAATTTCGTTACCAGTGCGAGAATTTAGTAAATAGTCTTTTTCGAATTTGAAGATATTACATTAATGCATCCTTCTTTATGTTACTATTTTTAGAAATGTCTCCTCCTTTATTAGGCCACTTATCTTTAAGGTCGCCATATTCTGCGTCAAATGCATCACGTTGGCTCTGATCATTTTGACGCCTTGTTAACATAGTAATAAATCGAGCCAACACTCATTTCTACAACATGGTATAAAAACTTCTATCTTTTTACAATTCATTATGTCAAAGTGAACATTACAGTGTCTTAATCGAATTTTTTTTTATTCTGGTTAAACGATTTTTACTGTAGACATTATTTTTCATAATAAAATCTTTACATAGGAATACCGAAACTCGATCGTATAGGCATATCAGAACTACGGCCACACACTGACAGTATCTGTTATAATGTTGACAGGTTCCTAGGCGTACCCTTGGTTTGAATGTACCCTGATTCATTCATTCATTCATTCATTCTGATGAGTAGCCGGTCGACTCCTGATTGTATCCTTTCTGGTGTATGACCATCGTACCCAAATAGCCGATGATTGGTCATCATCGACATTCCGCCCAACAACAAGGATAGCAGGTAATAAAATGCACACAGGCCCGCTGATCACAGCTCTTTTTTATTCTCAAATAAATTTGTACAATCGAAATTTGCACGGCAATGAAAGAAAAGAAACAAGCCTAGCCACAATGTGCCTACCGTCCAGATATCGGCTCCAGCTATAAACACATTTCCAACATTGCCTTAACTTTTTTGTACGAGAAAACAAGGCTCAGCAATTTATAGACTTTAGCTTTAATTTATATAATTATCCCCGGGAGGCAACACTGGTGATTATGCCTTATTGTTCCGCAGCCAGCCTCCCACCAGCGCAGAGTTACCAGTTTATTGCCGTGGAAGTATGCACAAGTCCATGTCATGGATACCTGGACCATTTCTTGAGATCTTCGAAATGGCTCCACCTTTTCAAGTTACAGTCGTCTTTCAGCGGTAAATAAATCAGAGCCTACTTAATTTGAAGGTTCCGAAAAAATCCTCTTCAGCAATATAGTATTAAAGTATCTATATACGTGGTACCCGTAATCGCATCCAGGATTCCCCCTCCCTCCCAGGGTGGTGGTGATTAAGCGGTCCAACTTTACACGTGACTGCACGGCTCGCTTATACAGATAACAACAGCTGCTAGGACGGGAGCTCTTTAATTGGAGGTTTGACAACCCCGATAAACTTTGATTTAAGATTACACGAGAATGTTTTGTCGTCAACTTTGAAATTCTATCTATTTATTGATTTGCATATATATAAGTGATTATCAGTGAGTTTTTTTTCTTTAACTTTGGCAGGTTGAGCGGATGTTCCTCTGTACAGAATCTGGAAACCACCAGTTTTTCATATAACACAGGAAAACACACCAGGGATTAAAATAAAGACCACCTCAGGTAAACAGTGGGGACACATCCGCTTACTGCCCCAGGTAAACAATGGGGACACATCCGCTTACTGCCCCAGGTAACTGCACGTGTGTTTATCTAACTATGGGAAAACAGTCTAGCATCCAATTATCTTATTGTCAAACATCCCCGCCCCAATCATTTTTTTAATTCTATATTTTTCATACTGAAAAATAGATCGACCCTAGCGAAGGGATCTTACATGAATTTCAATTTCATATAAGATTTTAGTCTTAAGACGTTTCATTTCACTGGGTATCGATACTGAGAGGGGTTAGTCAGTGGCTTGACTACTTACGTGCTTGTTATTGCTAGTTACTTTTTAAACCCTAAGTCAGAACCACCAACTGTAGCTTTATCTCCTACCCAAGGTTTTTTTCTATCTTACCAAATAAACCCTGTTGAAGTCGTGTTGCTAGGTCGTAAATGACAATGTTGTCCTTTATATGAGCACGTGGCCTAAAGAATCAATGCTAACATTTAGTATTGTTATCACACAATTATATTCTTCTATGCACCGCCGAAAAGCTATGCTACAACTTCATAAAATTCAATATATATTTATTTTACTTTCAAATAAATTATTATTTACACGGACAAAGCTTTCTATTATAAAATGAAGTGAATGAAGATAAATATTTTTTTCCACTAACATTATGATACAACTTCAATATCTGAATGGATTCTTTCAAGCTATGTAATTATTATCAGAAATAACCCTACAATTTCTATTACAAACGGAACTGGTCGAGCACAAATGTTTGTATTTGAATTATGATACAAAATGAATATACTGAATAAGAGGGTAAAATTATACATTGATATCAAAATAATTTCATTAAGATAAGCGAGTGTATGAACATCTGTGTGTATTTCTGGCACTTCTGTAAAAATGAATAGAACCGATACAGAAATTAACTATGTTAGAAAAATGTGGGCGTGTCCACCACCTGTGACCCCTCTCAACTGCAGAGGTTCGGCACAAGTAGTAACAGTGTTGGTTTAGAGCGAATAGTGTACCCCATACACGGCTAATTACAGGCCTGCACGCACTCTTTCCTCACCGGTAAAGGTGCGGAGGGGGCGACCACTTCACTCCCGCGGAGTGGGTAGGTAGGCACTATTTACTTGCAAGAAAGTAATAATCGCATCTTAAGAAACTGGATGTATTGTTTGTGACAAACAATCAAATATTGAAGTGTTTCTTTTGAAATGGTAAGATAATAGGGAGATACTGAAGAATGATAGAGTCCGTGGCATTTATCCTGAATGGGTCTTGTGGTACTCTCGTGCCAAAAAAGAACTGATAATTCACTCAAAAGTCTGCAAGTTCACTCAAAAGTCCATCAGTTCACTAAAAAGTCTGCCAATTCGCTCAAAAGTCAGCCGGTTCACTCAAAAGTCTGTCAGTTCACTCAAAAACAGATACAGTTACGCCAATGAAAAAGTCAATTTAAAAGCATAAACAACCCCATCACATGTAAACATTTAATATACATGTAAATTTCGGTAACATTTTTATAATTATAATTTATCTTTGTAGTTTGGATTTAAAAGGAACGAAGAAAATACAGAGTGTGATTGATTGTCTTCAGCTTATAACATTTCAGCTATTGACATTTCAGCTTATGACATTTCATCAACAATACCTGTAGATGTTATAAAGTTTGTAACCATGTAAAAGTAAATGAAAATATACAAATACAAAAATTATTGATAAAAACTAGGTTCAAACCTTTAGATTATTTGTATGAAAAGTGATTCTTTGTTAAAGGATTTTATGATACAAAACCGCCCCCAATATAACAAACTATAATATATAACCTACACACAAAAATGTCCTCCACATTACAAACTATAAAATATAACCTACACACAAAAATGTCCTCCTCATTACAAACTATAAAATACAAATGTATAACCTACACACAAAAATGTCCTCCACATTACAAACTATAAATATAACCTACACACAAAAATGTCCTCCACATTACAAACTATAAAATAAAACCTACACACAAAAATGTCCTCCACATAACAACTATAAAATATAAACTACACACAAAAATGTCCTCCACATTACAAACTATAAAATATAACCTACACACAAAAATGTCCTCCACATTACGAACTATAAAATATAACCTACACACAAAAATGTCCTCCACATTACAAACTATAAAATATAACCTACACACAAAAATGTCCTCCACATTACAAACTATAAAATAAAACCTACACACAAAAATGTCCTCCACATAACAACTATAAAATATAACCTACACACAAAAATGTCCTCCACATTACAAACTATAAAATATAACCTACACACAAAAATGTCCTCCACATTACGAACTATAAAATATAACCTACACACAAAAATGTCCTCCACATTACAAACTATAAAATATAACCTACACACAAAAATGTCCTCCACATTACAAACTATAAAATATAACCTACACACTTTACATAACCACATATCAATGATCTATTACTTCACTTGTAATAAGTCAGTAATTGGAATCTGCATAATACGAATATGACACAGCAACCATTTCATGAAATTTAGAATAATGCATAAAGAATTTTTGTGCGTTTTATGTTAGAATTTGATAGATTTTTTTGTATGATGTTTCCTGAGAAATCAAGATGGATACAATAGATATACAATGTAATTTTAATTTTGACATTTTAATACTGGTTACAACTAGACTTGGTATTCGTGATTGAAAGCTGGGCTTGTTAGGGCTAGACTTGACATTTGTGGTTTAAGTCCGTGCTGACATTAATTTTTGTATTTGTGAGTTTGTGGCCTCAGCTGTGGGTTTGGGTGAACCTTACTCATGTTATGTGTCTCCGCCTGGTTAAAATTGGACAGTTGTCCACTTAACACTGAAGGTTTGTCCATATTGTGCTCTCTCTATTTTAAAATCACTTGCACAGTTGTTGAAAGTCGTGAAAAAGGGGTCTGAAGAGGGCTGGGTTTATTAATTAGCTAGAGATGAGAGGGGTTTGCACTGATTTCGAGGGTGGTACGACTCAAGTGTTTGTTCAGACCAAAATTCGGGGGTGAACGCTGAAACAAATTGAGCAAAATCAATTCAAAAAGACACCGATATATTGTATTGTGGTTTGATTTGAAACTAGGATATTATTTACTCTCCATTAGAGCCCTTTCTGCCGTGTAACGTATACAATGCCACTAGAGAGGAATGTTCATGCCTTTAGTTTTGCACCTGGGAATCGAGTTTCTATTTAATGTACATGATACCAATATACAAACCTCACGTTTGATTAGCATTCCTAACGTCAGAGCCTGGTATAGTTAGGTTGGCCGGTTGCGCAATGGAAAGCGTCATCGCTAATTGTTTAGAGGAACAGGTATGCACATTTTTTTTTGTATCTCCAACATTGGAGTTCTAAGAAGTAAAGAGTAGTATCTTAAGTTTATCTTTGTTTTTGATAAATTACAATTCCGACTGAGCTTTTCTATAGAATATGTACTTTATGTCAAGGGAATTTATCTAAATCACATAGTATTTTAACAGAATTATACCATTTCAATTATATAATGTACAAATTCTATAAGAAAATCTCACTCGTAGTTGTTTAAATTTGAGATACGACTCTTTACTTCTAAGCACTCCAATGTTGGAGATACGTCCTTGTTCCCCTAAACAATCGCCTAATCATCAAGACGGACGACGTCCGATAACCCAACCAAAGACGAAATGTTAGGATAGTATATCCACACCCTAGACGATTTCCTCTCAGTGCTGGGGACAATTCACTCCCACATCATGTCTTAGGGATTGACTATGGACGTATGTGGGTTCGCGAGGCTAGTTAGGGAGCACATACGAATAACCGAGTAAAAATACAACATAGAAGGAATGTATTTAAGGTAACAGATACTTCGTTATCATGTTGTTGGATGAGTAGTTGACAAGTGTGAAAAACTTTACAGAAATATATTGAATCTGTAGAGGAGCGGACATTCCAAGGACCAGTAAGACATCAAAGATAACAACAAATCTGAAATCAAAAATCAAGTTCATATAAGCTATTTAGAAATGATATATAATGTAGCGATTCAAATAATTTGTTGTCTGGAAAATATACAGAGAAAACATTTTTAGAAACATTTTATTCCGTGCAAACGCAATATCATTGTGTAGAAAAGATTTCCGTTTTCTGGTTTTTCATCCGCTGAACGAACCTCCGCACTAAAATGTTAACATCGCAAGGGAAAATGTGGAAATAGCATAAAACAAATAATTAGTGTGTTACTGGTTAAATAGTCTCATTTCTTCACATCGTCTGATGGTCATTAGATTCGTGAATAACCAGGGCGGGTATTGGGTTCATAGTCTCATCCACGTTATGTACAAAATGGACAAATGCCGGGGAGGGGTGTCTGGTTTCGATATTAAATATTCCAATTATCTTACTGCTATCCTCAGTTTACTCCTGATGATCGGCCGCTCCAAGCTCCATCGACTGGAATCACTATATCCCCACTGGGAGGACAGGATGGTGACATGCTCGCCGGCGATGCTAACCCCGCTTACTGAATAAGGTTTTCGCAATGAAATGTCATGACTTAATACCAGAGTCATTGTTAATCAAGTGGAGAGTGCCGCACGTAGTCCGCGACCTGTCACTTGAGCGTCACCATTATTATTATCAGCTGATTATGTGTACAAATATTGTGAAATTAAATGTCGGCCTCCCAATTCCCTGTTGTGAGATCACCGCTTAAAGCAGGCAAGCATATGCCCATGACGATCAAAGCTCCGTATATTTAACTCCAAATCAGATAGTGGGTCCACCCAATTATTTTAAAACAACGAACAAGACCCAATGGTCTTCTTGATCAATCATTATCAATTTTAGCCATATTAATTTGGTGATATTAATTGAGCACGTGACCTCGCATCAAAAGGCGGACTTGTTCTGCCAATACCACCCGTCAACGGTGCGAACAGTCCGAGGGATCTCGAACTGTAAGCGCTGTTCGGCAATACTCTAGAGACTTGAAGCAGACAAAAGCGTCTGTTTGTATGGATAGGAAATATGATTTATGGGAAATCGCTAGATGTGGAGGTTTCCTTGTCGAGTTACTCGATATGATTGCTATATCAGCCCGAGAGAGTAGCACTCTTAAATGATGAGACTTAAGCTGTCAAGTTAACAAATATGAGAAAATTGACTAATGGCGCCCACGGTATTATTATACTCCAAACAATTAAGTCATAATACACGGTCGGGCGTGTAATACTGGCGATAGGATTTCACATGGTGGATGAAACGGTTAACGGGTTTCTGCCTGCCTAATGGCTTAGCTGACAAAAAGGTGCCCGTGAGAGACCCAGTACAGAGCCCACCTTTACAGCAAAACAAAGAAAAATATATAGGCTTAAAATGATACTAAGATGGAGTAGCCCCTCGGGGGACATCCAAGCTAGACCGTAACAAGTTCACTGCATTCATATGTCGGTACTTGATGTTCTTTATTTCGACAGTCGACGTGATCTAGATTACTGTTGGGAACCCAAAAAGTCAACCTCGTTGAAAATCAATTAATTTGTGCAATAACGGTGATTTGGCTTCGCATTTTACACATGAATCAAAGCCAGGGACCGACCCGGCAATCCAAGCAATTACACCGTTTTTATTGTTTGATTCGCTGATATCCTAAAAAATAGTAAAAAGGATGTTGTGAACAGCGATAATTTCGGCTTCCATTTTCATTGGAATAAAAGACCGCACACATGCACGCTGGAGTGTTTGAGTTTGCCGACTATAGATACAGTGTCATGGTGAACGTTTCCTGTGAAGACTTTGAAGATCTAGTATTACAATGCATGCGATTTCATACACGGCATCAAATTCGTTCTTTGAACGTGCGATCCTCCCATGAGCGAATTCTCATTAAGGTAACAGGGTTGGATCCGTGACCGGAGAAATAATTCCGGTGTCGGTTTTGTATTTAGTTTCGGAAGGGTCGCAATGGACGTGTAATGCTATTCGTGCGTCTCGTGTTTATATCTTTAAACCAGAATTGTACATTAACTTGCAAACATACATATGGAGAGTAGCTTGATCTTGCCACTAATTGATCGTAAAATACCGCTGAATCATCAATCCCATTGGTCATAAAATGCATCTTGATATAACACTTGATTGGATATAGAATATCACATGATTTCTATCGCTGGCCATGACAACAACTATCACTTCAACTGATGAATTGATTGGCTAAAACATTCAAAAGGAACATCATCATTCCACACGGCAACATTTTCACAGAAACTACATGGCGAACGCGCTGGAGGCAAGAAAGGTCATCTGTACCTAAAAAGTTTACATTAAAAACAATGATGTTTATTGTCCCCTGACCAATCAATTAGTACTGATTGATAACATTAACTTATCAGATGTATACCAGGCCTGGGTTGGGAACATGATGTGCTGATATCGTACGGCATGCAACCTTAGAAACATTATCTTTAGTGGTTTAAACAGGGACAGATTGTCGCTAACGTCTTCATCATCAATAGGAAAGAATACCTACATAATTACTAAACCGTAATTCTAACTCAACATGGATAAAAAGAGGAAAAGACAACAGAGAATACCAACATAATTACTAAATCGTAATTATAACTCAACATGGAAATAAAAAGGGCAAAAACAACAGAGAATACTGACATAATTACTAAACCGTAATTATAGCTCAACATGGATAAAAAGGGCAAAAACAACAGAGAATACCGACATAATTACTAAACCGTAATTCTAACTCAACATGGATAAAAAGGTCAAAAACACAGAGAATACCGACATAATTGCTAAACCAAATCAAACTGATAAAATGAGGTCATTGCTATTATTACAAGCCAACCAGCAATAAGTATTGATATGTTACTGTGTCTAAAATGCAAAACGAAGATTATAATAAAATAAACTTTTGTTGGGGAACTAGGTTCTATATTTTTTTTCAAGTGCAACAAACAATACTGATTAATTAACACCCTACAGATCAGGGGTTACATATAATAAAACCCTAATTCCTTCCAGCTGATTAATCCACCACTCAGTAAAACACAACAACATTTGAAACCACACAAATAATCACACTAATTCAAACACATTTGTATATCAATAACAAATATATAGTAAAACAATTTTCTTATGATTAATGTTACAATGAATCTGCGTTCAACCACTTTCACCATGAGTCAGAGCGTATACAAAAGAGAGTACAACCGTCATCGTTTTCCTAGACGCTAACCACTCGGCAACGGAGGAACCATTCTGTGGAGGTCGATTTTTATCCCTATTAACAGAAGTAGCCTACTTGTAGGCCTATCTTGCGTATTTTAGGTATACTTCAATATGCGGTGCCATAAAATCTAGATATTCGTAACTCATAAATAATTTATAACACCATGCAATTGACAAAAATACCTATTCATCGAAACAACATTTTCTTACATGTTTGCGAAGCAGACAACGTTTTAACATAACCTGAGAACTAGAATGTTATTTTCCCCAAAATAGTGTTTTCACTTTTAAAAGAAATTTGTTGCAGGAAAAACATAAATTTACTGTTTATGAAATAATTATAGTGGTATAGAAAGAAAAAGAAGGATATCTGATTCATCAACTTCATCTTCCTTCGAGAGTATGATTAGGGCATGATCGTTTTGAAGCTTTGCGGTACTGGCTGTTTCTGTAAATTTGGTTCTGTACAGAAACATGGTGTCTGGAAACTGCCTCTGTCGGTCCATTCTGGTGCTAGTAAAGTGACAGGTAGAATGGTCCTCCTCTGTTGGTCCATTATGGTGTTAATAAAGTGGACAAGTAGAATGGCCCCACTGTTGGTCCATTCTGGTGTTAGTAAAGTGACAAATAGAATGGTCCTCCTCTGTTGGTCCATTCTGGTGTTAGTAAAGTGACAAATAGAATGGTCCTCCTCTGTTAGTCCATTCTGGTGTTAGTAAAGTGAACAGGTAGAATGGTCCTCCTCTGTTGGTCCATTTAAGTAGACCTGTCCTTAATTGACCTTAAAGGTTGATATGACGATAAACCACCCAATGTTACTTTCAATAGCCGCATAGCTTTACGTTTACTTTGAGGACCTTTTCAAACGTCTAGCTGCTCTTGCTGGTATGGAAAATATACAAACTAGATCTCTTCAGTAATTGTCGTACGAACCGAGGCTGGCGGCGTATCAATAAACAATTTCAGGTCGGATAGTTGATTTTTTAAATTATGTAAGATATCAAAGAAATTGCCATAACAACGACCAATCAGTAAATGGATACTTTAACAACGTCACGTGAGGCTTAGAAAGACCTATGAGCAACAGAATTGGACCGATAGATGGTTATGTTTCATTTAACTGACGCCTGTCGAAGCCCGTGAGGACTGTATTGCTATGTACTTAGAGCGTTTGAGTCCAGAAATCGAATTATCAGTACTTTAGATAATGCACTCCACATCTGACTGTAAATACCTTATATCGTGACCCCGGGAGTCCTTTGCGTTTTATTCCAATTTAATTAAATTGCTTAAATCTGTCTCATCAAGAACGAAAATCTACTATTTAAAAACAATGTCCGTACTTATTGCACTTAATGTATTTCTATACACGAAGACTAAACAAATATTAGGGGCCACAAACGTCGACAATATCCCCTCGACGTCTCCCTTCAAAACCTTATGGCGTTACACACCAGACAATCTAACTGTGCATTTTATAATCCAGTTTGTTTTACAGGTGGTCTCTCGAGGATACGCACGGAGTTATCTCCCTTTTCACACGGTGCAATACGTGTATATTGACAGTGACAAAAGAACATTTGCTAATGACTCTGACTCGCCTACATAATTGACTTTGTTTAACGAGGTGAGTCCCCTCGGAACTTCCACCCTGGCGACACATGCAATTCCAAGCTTTTTATCCAATATAGCAACAGTTCCGATTGTACATATATTTACCCCCGGTCGGGTGTCAAACGGTCCTCTCTTATATCAAATATACGCTACACGCTTCGCTACATATATTAAAATGACAATAATTAATTGATTTATGCATGGCTGGGCTGAAGTGCCTCGGATAGCTACTAAGTTGATTAATTTTTATCATTTGATGTAACTTTTAACAAATCAAGCGTTGCGTTTAAATCGTCCATCTGAGCCCAAGTCAACCAGGTAAAATAACTTCAAATGGCAATCGTCCTGACGCTTTGATCAGTAGAACTGAGATGTGATACCAGGATAGCAATCATGTTGATACAACTTACGGAATAAATAATTGAATTGGGAATATCTAATGCACTCGCTTTTCGATCTATAAAAGGCCTTACACAAACAAAGGACATTGGTGTTAAACCCTCATCGTCAAGCGTTACACGACACTGTCTTTTCAAGGTGATCCCTTCTGATTGACGTGGGAGGATGCTGACCGTATTAACTGTCTTTTTAACGTATATGCCTTGTCTATAGTCAATATACTTATCTAATGAGAGTGATAACAAGCGTGAACACACTAGTTTCTCTTCTTAGCTGCCAATATATGTCGAACATAATTCCGGAAATTGTCGATGTATGATTTTCATTGAAAATAAGATAAACTTATGAATTAAGAATGGGATGTTTCAGTGAGAAGAAAAATCCGAGCTTAGGGAGACATATTTTACTTCAAGAAAAAAGTCAATGTTATATGTAGTGATAATAAAAACTTCAAAATTGACAGCTTTGTCATGCAGACAAACGGTAATCTGTAAGACTGTAAGCCAGTAAACGACCATATTGAGGGGGATCTAATTTGCCACAGACTAGACGTGTAATCTTAAAACTCCCGACTCACTCCGAGATCGGCTTAGCATTGTGCAAAACGTCCTCGCAATAGAAACATATAATTATCGAAAGAGACAATGACAGGTTTTAGGCATTGCCATAAATCCTATCGGAAAACTAGCGAGGTAAGACCCGAGTGTGGTTTCCAGGCAAAGAGACTAATACTTAATTAAGTTGGAACATGACTGTCATTGATACGATGTTCTATTGTTATACGGAGATTCTCTTTGCGAGACAAATTGTGTCAAAGCGGTCTGTGCTATTGCTTGTTTGTGGAATTGTCAATGGGCAAGTGTTTACGATAAGGGGGCGCCAACAAGGAGGTAAACATGGTGGTCCTCTTGTACAGGCGAGCGCTGCTGATGGCGTTCTCAAAGAGGCAATGGAGATGCCAGCTCTCCCGTATCATTTCCCATCGCCATCTTCTCTTTCCTTTGATTCTCAGTTCTTAGCCAACTACTTATGAGCAATACAAGAGTTGTATGTATTGGGACGTGAATCACTGCTGTTTTGTTCACCGTGTGAATTGGTCAATGTCGACATTCTCAATGACTTTCCAAAGTACCAAGTAGAATACAAGGGTCGAACTACCATTTACGTAAAAGTTTGTCTGGAGAGGGTTTAGAATTCAGCAAGCGCCATGTAATTAATCGGGAATGGAGAAGGAGAACATACGGGCTGAAGCCAATCAGATTCAGACGTTCGTTTCCATCAAATTGATAGAAATGGCAGCCCAGAGTTTCATATCGCTTGACGCTATTTGTTGTACGACGTGCTGCCGGCGAGGATGTCGAGTTCAAACGACAATACAAGATCTAGGTATGGCCCTCAGAAATCATTTAACGGTTATTTAGTGCGACCCTTAATGACGTTATCTCGTTAGTCCGTCTAAACAAAAATCTAAATGCACTCGCGTCAATCTGCGTTAAGAAGTACTTTTTATGGCCACGAATGAGTACAAGCATGGAGTAATGAAAGTATGTATGTATGGGAGAATAACTGTCTGACTGGAGATTAATCCTAAACATTCTAATCACTGTATGTTTGCTTTTTAACAGGAAATCAAGTCACCACAGAAAGATCTTAAAATGAAAATAAAAAAGGAACAGTATGCTTGTTTGACTAGGCAGTAATCAGTAAATATGGTGTTTGTGTGCGGCGTGAAGTGGCCACGGTATACAAAGGAAACAAATGGTGTCTCATCGAAAAAGGGAGGGACCAGAAATCAAACGATTGACTGTCACATCAGGTGACACAGGGAGTTAGACAAATATCAGGATAGGTTCATTTGTATGGCCCAGTCAGTTTGTCATTATTCGAAACTGTTAATTGTTCTTTTCAGCGGAAGATAACACTTTTTGCGCCCTTTAATTAATGATTGAATACAATTGACTAAAGCCAGTTGGTGACAGGCAATGTATGTAAACAGGATATGTACTCGTCTGATAGAACACAGGACGTATTGAATCTAAGGCCGGTGGTCTATACCTATATATCCGAAAACTAAGGTAATGTCTGGTAGAGACTCGGATATCCACGGAGTAAGTATTCCTCATCCAACGTATCTCCATTTCGTGAATATAACATCACAAACCAAGAGTCATTTATCGAAGACTCTTTGATCCATGTGTTTACATTACTTAAGATGGGAAATGGTTTTCGTTGGATATTTAAACATCTGGGGTCTTTTTTTTAATCCAATGAGTTCCGTGACGACTGTGGTCAATTCCACCAAATATAATAAACAGTAAAATCACCACTTATCATGGCTAAATGGCTAATCAACTATTTATTATTTATTTCATTTTCAAAGTTTAGTATGATAAACATTAGTGAAAGATAAACATCGTTCACAAACCCACGTACACGTTCTAAATCAAATACCTCCGCACGCAGTCAGCTAATCATTTTTAACAATAACCCCGAATAACAGTACCTCAATAGTTCAAAATGAGGTTAGTAACATTGGATAATTGTATAGTATTTACATCAACGGAAACAAATCTTATCAATACAATTTATGCATATAATTTTATACAGTTAAGGTGAAGAAGATATATCATATTTTAGACTTTATATGTCAAATTATAATCATATTTCACATAAATACGAAATAGACAATTACATGGCACATTTTGTATATTAATTAGAGTAACATTGTGTAAGTAAGTAAAGGATCGGCATTAATGCTTATTTGAGGTGCGATCTCTCTGTGAAATCAAGTTCTCTTAAAACAAATGATCGATGTTATATATATCTTTTCTTTTTGGTTACAAAAACTTAAGAGTGTTATCTAATCAATAAACGTCACATATAACACAGTAAATACAGTTTGTATTAAGTAACATTATCGTCCTAGATAACAATCAGACTAGGATACTGGTAAATACCGGAACGAACCCTCTATTCTAAAAAAGGCAAGTCATGTTAAGCCTTTCAAAAACTTGCTGTCGATCAGATATGGAAACTGCAGCAATTATTTGTCAATAAAGCGGTGGATATGATTATTTCCCTGATTAATCAGTGACATTTGCTCATGGTAATGATCACATTGGTTTCTTTTGCGCTGTGTCGTTTTTTTTCTTTCAGTCAGAAACATTTTTTAACGATGCGAACTCTATTGTGACGCCGAGTCAATATCCACAGCCAGTGATACCCTTTGTGGCACGGCAATCCAAACATGACGTCCAAACCATATGGTGATTGTAGTCGACAAGCAGAGAGCCGGGTGTAATTATCCGGAATTTAATGGCATTGATTCCCGGCTCCGCATCCGTTATTTAGAGATGAGCAGTTATAATTACCTGGCGTTCTCAGGTAAGGGAAGCTCCGAAGCCTTCCTTTGGTATACAATGTCGGAACCATAAACTCACACAAATAACCTGCCCGCTTTTCTGATTATCTCCACTCTGGGAAAATGAACAAACTCCTTGACGACAAGGGAAATTATGTCCTGGTACATTAAAATCAATACGACACAACTAGAGGTTGAAAAATTAAATGTCCAAATTAAACTCGACCATGTTAACATTTACTCTAAACATAGTTTCTCATCCATTTCCGACAAAATCCACAAGGGATGGATTTCCATTGGTGAAGACAATAACAGAAATAAACGGCGAGTACCAGGGGAGGGGGGCTGTCGACTTGATGTCGTATTTGTGTGTGGTTTGTAATCCGTATCGATTTGGGGGACACTATCGGAGTTAGTAAACAATCGTTTATCCTCCGTTGGTTATATAAAGGAATTTAACACGTGCAAAAGACGAAAGGCCCCATTATCTCCTCTCCATGTCAACTCCCGCGACATCACTCTACAGCAAAAATTAATTTGTAATCTTCATCACTACGCCATACAAAGTCAAACTACCAGCGCGTCTGTACAGTGGTATCTATCCACTTAATTTGTGACTCTCTAAGCCGATACAGCAATAAAGTGTGTCTATATCAATTTCTCTACGCCTTACTAAGCCGTGCTTATGGTGTTCATCTATCTACATCTGTGTTTAAATGAGATTCGGAATCCATCCTCTAATAGGTTAGAGATGCTTGATGCCAAGAAGAGATTTGCATTGAAGATCCCAACAAATGATAGTCCTTTAAAAGCATATAAAAGCAATATCGTGAATGAAATTCTCTGGCAAACTGGATATTTAACAAACGTCCTGAGCATCCTAAAGTATTTGAATTAATTGAAAAGTGCACAGGACAGGAAATATTTGTACACAGTTTTGATGACACAAATGACTAGCATTTCTATAGCCTCTGGGCTTCAGATATCATAGGTACTGATTTCCCAAGAGTTCATTTCAAATCACAAGTTAATTCCAAATTTTAGCGTGACTTGAGAAGTGCATTAAACCTAATTAAGTATAATTAACATATTTTGTTGTTTCACACAGGGTACAAGTACTTGAATGTATGTTGTACCTTTTCACCTATAGACTTCTATGGTGTTTACAGCACATATTTATACAACGTCATTTAAACTCTTATACCGCACAGACTTGTATTGAGAGATTAAAGCACACACGGACACTGTCACATGTTTGATGTTGTCCCTGTTATGTAACGGTACACGCTACAATACACTCGCGCTTTGTTAACATCGCCAGTAATCGGATGATGTATATATATATATGTATGATGATAATGTGCCATTTGACCATTATCCTCTTGATTTGAGTGATACCATTGCTCTGTGTGTTGTGAATTGTTCCATCAATAGTGACCTTCTAGATGTTTTTAGATGTCCAGCTTCGGGGTCTGCCTAGACGATACCAAGACGAATTTCGGTGACGACTACAAAGTATTCAAAATAACACACGACAAACTTGATGATTACATGTGCTATTTATTTTTGAATTCAGCGTATTGTTTATGCATATACGGTTATTATTTTAGGATATATCGGTATTGTTTATATCGTTATTGTTTATATCGTTATTGTTTATATCGTTATTGTTTATATCGTTATTGTTTATATCGTTATCGTTTATATCTTTATTGTTTGTATCGTTATTGTTTATATCGTTATTGTTTATATCGTTATTGTTTATATCGCTATTGTTTGTTTATATCGTTATTGTTTATATCGTTATCGTTTATATCGCTATTGTTTATATCGTTATTGTTTATATCGTTATTGTTTATATCGTTATTGTTTATTTCGTTATTGTTTATATCGCTATTGTTTATATCGGTATTGTTTATATCGGTATTGTTTATATCGGTATTGTTTATATCGCTATTGTTTATATCGCTATTGTTTATTTCTCAATTGTTTATATCGCTATTGTTTATATCGCTATTGTTTATATCGTTATTGTTTATATCGTTATTGTTTATTTCGTTATTGTTTATATCGTTATTGTTTATTTCGTTATTGTTTATATCGCTATTGTTTATATCGCTATTGTTTATATCGCTATTGTTTATATCGGTATTGTTTATATCGCTATTGATTATATCGTTATTGTTTGTTTATATCGTTATTGTTTATATCGGTATTGTTTATATCGTTATTGTTTATATCGTTATTGTTTGTATCGTTATTGTTTGTTTATATCGTTATTGTTTATATCCCTATTGTTTGTTTATATTGCTATTGTTTATATCGTTATTGTTTATATCGTTTTTGTTTATGTATATATCGTTATTTTCTAAGAAAGTATCATGATTGTTTTATTTCGTATTATTATTAATGCATATCTCATGATGGTTTTTGTATCATTATTGTTTATTTGTATATCATTATTGTTTATTTGTATATCAATATTGTTTATTTGTATACCATTATTGTTTGTTAATGTATCATCATTTGAATGTATATATCTGTATAATTGATGTATATATCATTATTGTTTGTGTATAATTCAACTCTGAACTGATTTTGTGCACATTTTCTAGCTATGATTCTACCGTCATAACATCATTTTATAAGACCTTAAACGTGATTTTTCTGCTGTTGTTGTTGTTTCCCTTATGCCTAACGAGATGGTGCTACCTTAAGGTAACAACCTTTTTGTTTATAGCGACCCTATAAGGTAATGATATAAGCAATCACCACGGAGCTGGTACAATATCTATACTGATCAATTAAATGGTTCCACTTAAGAAGAAATAATTATAGACAGGGAACGAACATTTATCCACAAGCTATCAGCACCTATCAATACGACCATGCAGAAATTCGTGTAATGATTAATTGAAATATTTTAATACTTTAATAATTTGATATATTCCATTTGCGTGACTGACAATTGAGTAAATGTGAGGTGATAATTTGTATGACTACTATTGCTAAGTGGCTTCTATCCATTTACTCAGTATAGAGTCAATCGGTTGTGTTAGATGTTCGGCCTGATTTAAAGTCTAGGAGACACTGTTTTAGATTAGTCTTTGATACTAAAATCTATCTAAGACGCATTACTGTGTATTTTTGTTGATTTCCGCCTGGCGAATTAGTTACGGTAAACTATATTTCTATGAAAACAAGGAGCCAAAGGATTACTACCATTATTGTTTTTCAAATGAACATGCGTTTAAGTCTTCTGTGATCTGATCAGTCAACCATGACATGTTTATGATATAGAGATCAGTTTAAACCCTGAGTACTCAGCCATGACCTGTTTATAATATAAATATCAGTGTTAATCTGTGTGTTAACCATGACATCTTTATAATATAACTATCAGTGTTAGTCTGTGTAGTCAACCATGACCTGTTTATAATATAAATATCAGTGTTAATCTGTGTAGTCAACCATGACCTGTTTATAATATAAATATCAGTGTTAAGTTTCATGTAAATAGTAAATCAAGTGATATTCAACCAGATCAAAAATCACTATTCTGTTGCAATTAAACAAAAGTGACTTGACCACTTGTTAATATATGTCATGGCTATATATGGGTCGTGATTTTAACATTTAATTGTTAAAGCTACCTGTTAATTTCGGCAAAACAAGCGTAAAATGTAAGTTTCAGGAGAACAAATAAACTCATAACAAAATAAACAAAATAACCGTGCCGTTATGATCACAAGTGTCTATAACAGATAGTGCGAGTGCTTGTTTGACCAAATTTTACTCAGTGTTAATCTGAGAAGTCAACAATGACTACCACTGGTTAGTCTGTTTTTATGTTTGGTGATGTCCCCCTAACTATCACTGGCCAGACCATTTTTGTGTTTGGTGATGTCCCCAAAACCACCACTGGTTAGTCCGTTTTGTATTTGGTGATGTCCCCAAAACCACCACTGGTTAGTCCGTTTTGTATTTGATGATGTCCCCAAAACTACCACTGGTAAGGCCGTTTTTGTGTTTGGTAATGTCCCCCTAACTACCACTGGTTAGTCTGTTTTTGTGTTTGGTGATGTTTGGTGTAAAATGGGAAAACAATTGTTGAAGTTTGCAAAATATTGTAATGAAAATCAAATTTTGGCATTTTTGTTAATAAGCAGATTTTAAGAATTCAGTTGAAAAAAAAAAACAGTAAAAAATGATAAAATAGGTCAAGGTCACATTATTTCTGAATGGTCTGTTTTGATATCAAACAAATCACCAAAAACTTCATTAACAAACCCCAAAATATATTGACAACAATGATCACGATGTCATGGAGATCATTATCTATATTTGGCCAGTTACTCATACCGCAGGGTTCTTGTGGACCTTTTGGTTGACCTCAGGAGGGTAAAATAGTGCATTCTCAACTTTAATCATTTTCTTCCAAGAAATCATATGTCTGATTTTAACATAGAAGCAACGACTCCTCACTGATTGGCCACAGAAAGGTCCCAATTGTCACCTCTCCTTTCGGATAGATATTAAATTGTTTTCTCTTTTCTCATTATTTCCTCATTAGTGAAAATACGATACGAATACATAAGGTCTAAGTTAGTCTACCATATAATTAATAAACTCAGTAGGAATATAGTGATTGATTATGGTTACGTTTACGTAGGAATACATTTCTGATATATGTTACGAGATAGGGAGGGAAATGCCAAGGTTTCGTTCAGACAACGAAAAGACAAACTCCATAAGAAGGCGCTGTTTAACGGCTCTACCTACTGTTTATATGTATTACATGCTACACTCTCGAGTTCTGTTTACGGTGGGTTGTTATTAATATACTGTACAGTTATACCATGGAATCCTCTTATCCTATACCATAAAATAACATACATGTGATTATGTGAATTCAACTATAAATACATATCTAGTGTAACCATGGAGATAAGCATAATTGAACGTTTTGTGAGCAAAAATACATATATATGAATAATTTCATCATGGCAAATATTATATTTTAACTGAAAACGTTTTCCCGTAACTATTATGGTGTTGTTTGTAATACTTTCTATCATTTTCAGATCTTCTCAATGCATATAACTTATGTAACTGTTAGATCGTATATTTCAGAAAACATTAACACCGTCAGCAAAACATACATGAACAATGACGTATTTATAACCATGTCAATTTGGATTAACTTGGAGGGAGGAAGGCAATGCCCTAATATGAACTGATTGTACATGAAAGGGCCAACTTCTCCCTGTCAACTACAGGTGGTATGGCCTACAATTTGTTTTCCGTAACCTGCGGGTTCCGCCAATTTTCTGTCTGCGTACAGTTTAGTAAATTGCGGAGCGTTTCCGTTTATCATTCTAATTTTCGCTACCTGTTTGTTGACGTAAACTAATGAGGTGGAAAATGGCTCGGAGTTACCGAGAAATTCGACTTAAAAGCGTTTAAACGCCGAATACTTTTAATTGTGAGGGAAAACATTGAAATAAATAATAATAAAAACCTACAAAATAATCCTCGACCATGTCGGTTCCTCTTCTCTCGAAAGGACGTTTTGTTCCACAAAATTGGATCCTTATATTTGTATATTACATTTCAAAAGTATAATTCTTATTGCTATTTTGAAATTTCACAATTCGAGTTTAAGATATTTCAAATATGACCAAAATGGAAATCAAATTAAAAGTAAGCATGTGATTTTCTTACTTGTGTTTGAATTTAATTGAAATATCATGTGGATAAAGTAACCTGTGTAAAAGTTGTATGACTACTTATAAACTTGGTGAGGTACCTTAATTCTGTATGACTACTTATAAACTTTGTGATGTACCTTCTGTATGTTTTCCTATAAACCTACTGATGTACGTTTTAGTCGGCTATTTATAAGCTTCCCATTGCTCAGCTTAGTTTCTGCCAAATTTAATCTAAAAGAAAACAAAGGGAAACTAAAGGCATAATGCTTATAACAATTATCATAAGAAAAAAACCAACAACAATAAAAAAAATAGTAACTTCCACACTGTTATGTGATAGGAGAGGTTAATGGAGATAACAAAAGGACATTAGTCCGGGAGAGTTTATCTGGAGTCAGGGTAATGACAGCCAGGATGAACCGTATCGGAGGAAAGGTGGTACGCGGCCACCAGGTAAATTAATAGTCAATCTTATCTAACGAAATAGGCCTGTGCATTGGACACACTAGTTGATAAGATTGGCTGCGGAGTTGCTTCAATATTTGCTATTCATTTGTGCCGGTCCGGTGATTGTAGCCCTTCAAAGAGGCAGGCAAATTAAAAAGCAAAAAGACACTGCAGTGCTATGCTATCTTGATTACATATCCGACCAGCTATAGAAACAGTGTCGTTGACAACAATAGATATTTTATTTGTAAATCAATCAACTATCGCCTGTTCGCAGTTCAACTTTAATCGCAGGTGAATTCACGTGAAAACATTTCCTGTGCTATAATGGCTGTTTCTGTTTGTATTGTCTTGACTCATCACTGATATTCATCAGCCAAACTCTTCCGTTTCCCAACAAATTGCCCTGAATTAGATTGATCAATGTTATATGGCCGACGTCCCAGCGTGATAAGGTAAGGGTCGCTCATAAAGGCGGCTGGAAAGCGAGGGGCGATCAACACCTTTTTGGAACGCGTTATGGACATCAAAGATGGCGGCTTCATCGGACGGCATTTCGTGGCGGTCTATCCGTTCCGCTCCGTACGCGCGCCATTGATTGTCGGGTGTTATCGTTAAGATTGTATTCGTCGACGTCGAAACGCAACGAGTGAGGTTTTTATCGTATGAGCAACACGTAATTATCTATCAAGTTGCCCACGTCAGTGCGGAGTTATGATGTTTGTTTTGCATTACACATTTCACGGGATATTTCCATTTATGTTTTACGACACGCCGTTAAATGGTCGGTATCTGCTGGCGCCGGACAGACTTCGCCTACAGTATGTCGTTTAGCTATGTCTGTTCTTCAGCGTGATAGTCTGACATGGTGCCGTTTACAACATTGTTTTCAAAACTTTGTATTATTGTTTATTCAAATGACAAAAAATACATATTGTAGTTTCACTGATAAGAAACAATAAGAAAACATTATCTAAATTATGTCTTTATTTTTGATGACTTTTGAAGAATCTAACACATTTGCCTTCAACCTAGGCGGCGGGGGGTTCGATTCCGCGATCGGACCGTGAAAAGGAATAGGGTCACCTGCCCGACAACGTGGGTATTCCCCTGGTCCTACCGTACCCCCAGTAAAAGCGCTCGTGTGCTTCCAACCCGCCAAACAAGCGTGATTAATATAAAATGTTATATCTGGTTTTCTCAATTGTTGTAGGATAAATAAAGACTTGATTCAGTAAAGAAACGCATATTTGGGCTCAGTATGTTATTGTAGAATGATAATGAAAATTATTAAATGTAAATAGAGCGTCAGGCCACAATGTCATTGCACCCGAAAGCAGATATGACAAATACAATAGTCAGATTACCGTCGCAATGGTGTACATACATACAATATATGATGTACATACAATCAACCCTGATTACTAACAATGATATACATACAATCAACCATGATCACTAACTATATGGTGTACATACAATCAACCCTGATCACTAACAATATGGTGTACATACAATCAACCCTGATCACTAACAATGATATACATACAATCAACCCTGATCACTAACAATGATATACATACAATCAACCCTGATCACTAACAATGATATACATACAATCAACCCTGCTCACTAACAATGATGTACACACAATCAACCCTGATCACTAACAATGATATACATACAATCAACCCTGCTCACTAACAATGATGTACATACAATCAACCCTGATCACTAACAATGATATACACACAATCAACCCTGATCACTAACAATGATATACACACAATCAACCCTGATCACTAACAATGATATACATACAATCAACCCTGATCACTAACAGTGATATACATACAATCAACCCTGATAACTAACAATGATGTACATACAATCAACCCTGATCACTAACAATGATATACACACAATCAACCCTGATCAATAACAATGATATACACACAATCAACCCTGATCACTAACAATGATATACACACAATCAACCCTGATCACTAACAATGATGGACATACATACAATATATGATATACAAACAATCAACCCTGATAACTAACAATGATGTACACACAATCAACTCTGATCACTAACAATGATGTACATACAATCAACCCTGATCACTAACAATGATATACACACAATCAACCCTCATCACTAACAATGATATACATACAATCAACCCTGATCACTAATAATGATATACATACAATCAACCCTGATCACTAACAATGATGTACATACAATCAACCCTGATCACTAACAATGATATACATACAATCAACCCTGACCACTAACAATGATATACATACAATCAACCCTGATCACTAACAATGATGTACATACAATCAACCCTGATCACTAACAATGATATACATACAATCAACACTGATCACTAACAATGATGTACATACAATCAACCCTGATCACTAACAATGCTATACACACAATCAACCCTGATCACTAACAATGATGTACATACAATCAACCCTGATCACTAACAATGATATACACACAATCAACCCTGATCACTAACAATGATGTACATACAATCAACCCTGATCACTAACAATGATATACACACAATCAACCCTGATCACTTACAATGATGTACATACAATCAACCCTGATCACTAACAATGGTGTACATACAATCAACCCTGATCACTAACAATGATATACATACAATCAACCCTGATCACTAACAATGATGTACACACAATCAACCCTGATCACTTACAATGATGTACATACAATCAACCCTCATCACTAACAATGATATACATACAATCAACCCTGATCACTAACAATGATATACATACAATCAACCCTGATCACTAACAATGATGTACATACAATCAACCCTGACCACTAACAATGATATACATACAATCAACCCTGATCACTAACAATGATATACATACAATCAACTCTGATCACTAACAATGATGTACATACAATCAACCCTGATTACAAACAATGATATACACACAATCAACCCTGATCACTAACAATGATGTACACACAATCAACCCTGATTACTAACAATGATATACATACAATCAACCCTGATCACAAACAATGATGTACATACATTGAAGCCTGATCACTAACAATGATATACATACAATCAACCCTGATCACTAACAATGATGTACATACAATCAACCCTGACCACTAACAATGATGTACATACAATCAACCCTGATCACTAACAATGATATACATACAATCAACCCTCATCACTAACAATGATATACATACAATCAACCCTGATCACTAACAATGATATACACACAATCAACTCTGATCACTAACAATGATATACATACAATCAACCCTGATCACTAACAATGGTATACATACAATCAACCCTGATCACTAACAATGATGTACATACAATCAACCCTGATCACTAACAATGATGTACATACAATCAACCCTGATCACTAACTATATGGTGTACATACAATCAACCCTGATCACTAACAATGGTATACATACAATCAACCCTGATCACTAACAATGATGTACATACAATCAACCCTGATCACTAACTATATGATGTACATACAATCAACCCTGATCACTAACAATGATGTACATACAATCAACCCTGATCACTAACAATGATGTACATACAATCAACCCTGATTACAAACAATGATATACACACAATCAACCCTGATCACTAACAATGATGTACATACAATCAAACCAGATTATTTTAACAAGGACACCTATCTTCTAAACCTCTGCTATAACTAATGAACTATCATTTACAAAAAAGTAAACTGATGTTAAATTAACGATTGAGAAATGAAATCAATCCCGTTTTGTATTTTGTGGAGTGACAATGTTTGAAATATTGCTTATAGGCTTCAATCACATTTTCATCTGAAATGCTAAGATCCTTCTTGGCTGTAAGGTAAAAATGGAAAACAAGCAACTATTGTATTACGTGTAATCATGTCATATACAAGGTAGATAGGTACAAATCATACACAGGACAATCGGTGAAGCAATAGTTGGATGAACTTTCGTTCTCCCAATTAAAAAACAATGTTGACAATTTTGCAAACAAATTGCATTGGTATTGATATGGAATTATTTATTTCTATGTATTACACTTTTATTTGAAAATAACTACTTTACATAATTAATGACATAATCTTAGCTCATGATGGTTAATGTGGAAGCGATGAAGGTTATTAAAAAGGATGAATATTAATTTTAGTTTAGCAAGAATTCATCTAGAAATGTTTAGATGTTTCTATTGTCAACAGGTGAAGGTTTTGTTTCCTCCAATAGTGAGATTTGTTGTTTGGTTGCCACTGTCATTATTTGGATTTCCTAAAAAAGAAGACTCTCACCTTTCCGAAACACCTGGGTCATTTTGATAAATTACATTGGTCTCCCTTTAAATAATTAGTTTATAGCGTTAAGAAAAACATAATTGACACATTTAAGGATATTATATTAATGATTGTTAATAATTGAGGATATTATATCAATGATTGTTACACTGAGGAATATTGTATCAATGATTGTTACACATTGAGGATATCATATCAATGATTGTTACACACTGAGGAATATTGTATCAATGATTGTTACACATTTAGGGATATTACATCAATGATTGTTACACATTTAGGGATATTATATCAATAATTAATACACATTTAGGGATATTATATCTATAATTAATACACATTTTAGGGACATTTGTGTTATGTAAAACGTGTAACGCCATGTCTCTACATCGGACTTGTTTATATTGTTCGTGTCATTTTTGTTTTGTATCTCGCAGTTTCTACATCAAGAAACATTGTCTATTTACTATGGATAGATGAGACAATAACAGAACAGGTTATAGATATATATTTTTTTTGTACTAAAACCAATGGTTTCAATTGTTTATAACCGAAGATTTGTAGTATAATCCTACGTATTCAACATTGGTAATTGAGTTATCTTACAAATTTGTGTTTTAAGAAATATGTGTGAGTTAATGAAAATAAAGTGAAGATCTAGAAAATTCAATAAAAACAATCAGACCCTAATGAAAATAAATCTTCCAGACTTCTTTCCAAATACATGCTGACCAATTAGGATGGAACTGGAATTGATTACCACAGTGACCAATCCGCTAAAAGTACAAATATGTCATGATAACTGTAGCTAAAATATTTGTTTAATCGACGGAGACATGCGAGGGCATGGCAGTGTGGACATATCTCGTCCCTCGACAAGCAACATCTTTACACACTACTGATAAATAATGTGTTTAACCTAACCTTACCATGTCTAAATACTAAACACATCATCAAAATAATGTGTTTAACTTAACTACTGATAAATAATGTGTTTAACCTAACCTAACCATGTCTAAATACTAAACATATCAAAATAACGTGTTTAACTTAACTACTGATAAATAATGTGTTTAACCTAACCTTACCATGTCTGAATACTAAAGACATCATCAGAATAATGTTTTTAACCTAACCTTACCATGTCTGAATACTAAACACATCAAAATAATGTGTTTAACCTGACCTAACCGTGTCTAAATACTTAACACATCTTCAAATAGGAGGGTCCGACACACCTGCAAATCTAAGTCTCGCGATCGGTATAGCGAGGTTAAGATATATAGATTGGTTTGAAGGTCCTTGACAAAGTACAAAGGGATTAAGACCAGGTGTTTCAGGCTAGAATGCGTCTTCTGCTTGATTGACGAGGCCTATCATACAAATCAGGAAACAGAACCACTAGCATACTCACCGACTATCACACACGTCTTATTTCATAACGCACAAACCAGTATGATTATTGTTTAATATGAGATCGTGATGCTGACCATAAAACCCGCCTATGTCGTCATCAATCTTCTTATCTGGAAGTATCACGGAAAATGCTGATTTGGGGACCAAACACTTGAATACTTACGTTGGCGAAGAAAGGGTCTGGAAATGGAAAATAAACAAAAGAAAAAAAAAAAAATAATAATAACGTTATTTGTAAGATGGCTCTGTCATGGTGTAGATTGCTGTTGACGTGTCCTTGACTTCAAGTTCGTTAGTGTATATGCAGTCGATCAAGTCAGCATTTATTGTTCTTCAATGACAACACATCGCCAATAGATCTAAAAGTAAAATTGAAGGTCTTGACAAGGTCTTTGTTATCTGTTGTGATAATCTCTTTGATGAAGTCAGCGTTGTATGAACCCCGGAACTACTCGGCCTAAAGACTATCACAGTTTGTTCTCATGGATGTGGTTTCGGCCAGTTAGAAGAACGCTCCACCAAATCCAAGATATTGCAAGCCAGAAATTCATTAGTTCTCACGTGTTCATCCTCTGTATATTTTCTCCGAAATTTTGTTGCATGATTTACGTAATGCACTACTGAATAAGAATATAAAGTGGTATCGCCGTTCACTTTTGTTTTGAAGGAAATGTCTCATAACAGAAGAACGAGGGAGTTCTCACATTTTGAATGGGATATAGTCGTAAAAGAGGCCCATTTCGTTTTGAAGGAAATGTCTCATAACAGAAGAACGAGGGCGTTCTCTCATTTTGAATGGGGTATAGTGGTAAAAGAGGCCCAAGGGCCTTGTTGGTCACCGCGAGTTCTGACCTATACTGATATATTATGTTTTGTTTTAAACAAAGATCAATACTTTAGTCACCTTAGCGTCATTGACGAGTACTAGAAGGACGAAACAACTCTATGAGAAAGTTTGATACTTTATGGCTCATCTTTATCTAACATTTTAACACACAAAAGTGCCAACATCCTGTAAGATGTATTTTGATGTAGCGCATAACCTTGAAAGTAGATCAGAGTTTGTTCGTTTGACAAAAGACGATTAGTATAGGTCAATTGAACCTTCATCTCAGATGTGACCCAATATCTTATGTTTTCAAAGAAGATATGTTTTAAGGACGGGGAGATCAAGTTTGACTAAAATTTAAGATTATGAAATTCCGCATTCCGTTAATTCCACTTCTGCGTTATACAACTTCACAAAACGACTACAACCCTAACATTTAAACATATAAAATGACAAGAATCCGTTAAAGGCTTTAATAACAAACGGTTAAAATAAATATCGACTGTGTACCAGGAATATTAAAATTCAAAATTAAAAAAACTAAATTAACGTTTGTGAGCTGGTAAATACATATTAAGTAGTTAACTACAATTAATCATTTACGTTCACTGCAATAAAAGTTTTATTAACTTAGTTAACTTAGACAAAGCCCCAGCAAACCCTAAAACCCCAAAGACTCTTGAATATGATACATTGGGTAGATAATTATAACAACAACAGTGTGCCAAAAATAACAACACTCGGAGGCAGTTATTGCGACACGCGGAGACTGTTATTACTCACGTGGAGACAGTAATTACGAGACTCGGAGACAGTAATTACGAGACTTGGAGACAGTAATTACGAGACTTGGAGACAGTAATTACGAGACTCGGAGACAGTAATTACGAGACTCGGAGACAGTAATTACGAGACTCGGAGACAGTAATTACGAGACTTGGAGACAGTAATTACGAGACTCGGAGGCAGTAATTACGAGACTTGGAGACAGTAATTACGAGACTCGAGGACAGTAATCACGACATGCAGAGACAGTTGTTACCACACACGGAGACAGTAATTACGAGACTTGGAGACAGTAATTACGAGACTTGGAGACAGTAATTACGAGACTTGTAGACAGTAATTACGAGACTCGAGGACAGTAATCACGACATGCAGAGACAGTTGTTACCACACACGGAGACAGTAATTATGGCGCAGGGATACAGTAACTACGACACGAGGAGACAGTAATTACGACACGAGGAGACAGTAATTACGACACAGGACAGTCAGAGTTGTTATAGTTCTCGATAGATATGTAGAAATATCACCGGATTATGTAAACTTGAAGTTAAGGAATCATTTCATTACATTCAAACTGAAGAATAAATGAGGTCTAATTATATACATGATATAAATCAAGGTGTAAACACTCGAAAAACTGGGGATGAGTTTCGATTCACTTTGAATTTAAGTTTGAAAAATCCTATTAAAATAACAAATGCACGTAAACTTCAGTAACGTACCTTGGTTAAGAATCCTTATATAGCAATTCATGTTATTCCTTTGTCGTATGACAATAATGAGAAAAATGAGAAAATGGATCAAAAGCGGTCGTGTTATCCGACGATGCATCGCCTCTCGAACGGAAGTTTTGGTCGACAACTCTATAAACAATACTAACTATAATTGTCGACCAATCAAATCTACTTCCGTTCCACAGTCGATGCATCATAGATCTGTGTTACACCTTGTTGATATAGTATGAGTAGGGTCCAATGTTTTTTTTCTATCAATACCTACCAGAAGCATGCACCTTTGATATAAATATACTTTTCAACAGTGATCATTTAAAGTTAATAAAAAACTGCATTTCTTTCCGAACATTCAACTTTCGTCCATTTTGTTTTTACCTAAATACGAGAATACCAGAAAATCAAACGCCGTCGATTGTAATCCTGATCCCCTTTTAAGAATGATGTTTACTGTACATATCATGTCCTCAAACAGTTTTATAAGACACAAGTACGAAATAAAACAAGACAAGTTTACTAATACACTTGTTGCGAGTTCTACAATAGATAAAAAAAAAAAAAAAAAAAAATAGATCACCGGCTGTAGCATTAGTTTACAATGCTTGTTAATAGTATTTCACCACTCCGTTGAGGGAATTTAACTGAACAGCTCCGTTTAGAGCATAAACAGCTTAAGTCAGTTTGTTGACGTATTCAGAAGTATATCGACCTGTCGTCTATTAAATAGGAACATACTTGTTATGTAGCATGGATTATTGCTTACTATTAAAACAATATATTTTTGTTTCGGTACTAAGGATCTGACAGAGACAATTTGATTCGTTCCCGTGAAGCTAATTATGCTAGACATGCTGAGTATTCTCCAAGACTTGTAAACAGACAATAAACAGGGAGCACTAGCTAAACTTCAGCAAGTAATCAATAGGCATTGACAGCCGTAGGATTGGCTTACATAAACTTGGAAATGTCAGTAACATGGGTGATAAGTCTGCCTGAAACCACCCAATCAGAACGCTACTAACAGAATTCAAAGACATGCATCTTATATTAGCAATGGTTTATATTCTCAATGTGTATAATAATCATGTTGTTAATTATTTACGCACGCATGACTACAGAATTAATTACTTTCCGTTGGCTTTATTGTCCCATGTAACAATATTTATTTAGATTAAAGACTAGTTTTCCGTCACCATCCATCTAATAATCACAGACTGTTCTACACATGAAGGAGGTAAAAACCGTCAGAGAATCAGAAAACAAACTTAGCAGGCAGATGTGTCATACATGGCGTGTTGCTTTCCTCTATCATTCCCGAGGGTGAACAGTATAGTGAAGCGCCCGCGTCATGTGTAATAGGGGGCGGAGTAACGCTAATCCTGTTGAGAGAGAGAGCTCCTTAAAGACACAGAGATTCTGGCAGAGAGTGCTCTCCTCACACAATAACGAGTCAGCGAGAGATTCTACAGAACAAATGTTTGACGCGAACTTTTGTCCATTTCCCCACCTATGATACCAAATTAAGGTGCTTACTGCCGGGAAAGGAGCGTCGATTTGTTATGAATATTCACGAAAGCTGTTGGTCCTAACACCATATAGCGAGAACTTTGTCAGTGTGACAATAGCACGTCACAGCTTGAAGTCACATCGACATTTAACAGAAATCAGTTTTGAAATAGTTGGAAGACGTTGTTCTTTACTCAATTATATCTAATTTGCCCCCATTGAGATAGCTGGAATAACAGGGACTTCTAGGTCGCTCTGATGTGGCAGGCAAATTTACTCTACCTTAATTATAGGGAGAACAACTTTCACCGAATACAACTAAATCGTGACCGCCTAATCCAGCCCCTTGGCGACTTAAATAACACAGCACATTTCTGTCATCGCAATTGCTGTCTCAACAAGAACAGAAATAGTAACATTTACTTGGCTGTCGTTATAACAGAAAGGAATATTAGGATATAGTCGTGATGTATTTAGTGATAGAAATGTCTCATCGTGTTTCGAATACGATCAAAGCTGCGAAATAAATGTTAATATTTCATATAATTGTCGTACTGTTATTTCACGGATATTTAAAAAATACCCGTGTAGAAAATGTCATAAATATTTGGGCGTTACTTTATTTCACGACTGTAGCTGCACCACTTATGTTAATATCACCATTAAACAAGAAACAACAAAACCAATATTTTACAAAAAAAAAAAAAAAAAAAAAAAAAATTACCGCCAACAGAAAAGGCAAGATATTTAGGAGTATCCTACTGAAGGCCAATGTAATGTAAAATATTTAGGTGTTGCCAGATTTGGGACAATTTAAGGTGAAATATCTACAACGTATATGTATTCCGATGTGGGACAATCTAGGATAAGACATTTAGGAGTATTCTTATGTAGGACAATATAAGGTAATATGTTTAGGAGTATCCTGATTTAGGACAGTCTAGGGTAAGATATGTATGTGTATCCTGATTTAGGACAGTCTAGAGTAAGATACTTAGAAGTAGCCTGATGTGATTTTTGACAATATCCAAGTAACTAATATGTAAATAAGTTAGAGAAAAATCAACCAGTAAGCCAATAGAATAATATGCAGTGTAATACATTAAGCAATCATAAAGACACTGTATATAGAAGCTAGTTTGGTATTTAAGTGAAGGAAGAGGAAAATATGGAATGATACAATATTTAGAAATGGTTCATCGTCGCACTCTTGACCACTTATCAAATCTGGTACCTCAAAGCACAATTACAGCACTTGGCATGATACTGATTTAGTTGGTAATTTCTCTTAAAGTTCTATCGTAAGCCTTTTCTAACTTCAGCATTAACTCTTTGGAATAATATTCCTGAAGAAATTCATAATAATCCTTCCATGTATGCATTTGCAAATTATCTGAATCTCAACTCAAGGAGAATCCCCTCTGAATATCATTATGTATGATCGAGGTCTGGTCGGATAAATCATGCTTCATGTAGGTGATGTCTTGAATGCAGTTCCTTAAACTGTCATCATATTTTATTATTTTTTGTTAAAAGTCCTTTGTGCTCATGTGGATATGTCTTTTAATGCCCACTTGTTACTCATGACGAAAGTCCGTAACTAAATTGATGTACCAACTTTTGTTGATTTGCTATTGTTGGGTGACTTTTGATAAAAATATTGAAATGATTATGTCTATCCAAAAGTTCATAAAATCGATTAAAAGGTTCCAAAGTATTTAGTATCCAAGATTGCCATCCATCATATTAATGATACCATGATTATGAAACTTCCCATTCATCCGGACAAACTGAAATCACATACATTATTACACTGTCTATTTCTATCTGTTTCCTCAGTCCCATTCACTACTTACCTGGTATGTGTATAAATGTATGCCTCGTAAGTGTTCCCTGCTAGCTACTCCATAAGTTGTTACACATGGCTTTAAAGGTTTAGTACATATATCACGCATTTTCCGTTTCCCTTTTCTGTAATAGTGATAATAAGAGACAACAAATAAGTAATTATATAAGAATTGTATTATATTGTTTGTGAAAAATGTAGTTACGTAATTTCGAAAAAGGATAAGTTATATAAATCAATATATTTGGAATAGATTTGTAAGGAACAAATTAAAATAATTTTACAAGCTAGCGAATAGATGGAAATGACTTTTCCACGGAACCACGTGTTAATCTATACTTTGTTCTACTCTCGTTTTATTAAGGAATTACGATTTCGTTTGAATGTCGTTATTATCTGCTTATTATCATACATGTCAATGCCATGGATAAGGAAATAGCAATTACAAATCAAATTGGTAATCGGGTCTAAGAATCATTTTACCGAGCTTCAGGCGCAGTAAAATTCCTGACAAATGCAAATGAACTTAACAAGTAAACGTCCGTGAAAACATATTGATTCTATTAATATGGAATATAGACTGGTGATATGTTCACTCTGTCTCTCTTTGATGACGTCACAATACCTGTGACGCCATCAACTTATAAAGCCACAGTCAAAATAATGAAACCATAGTCCAGCAACATTACGATATGATTTATTGTTGGGATGTTGTTACACTGCTAACCTTATCAGGAATACGATATCATTCGTAATGATACATACACATTTATAAATTACGATATGATTTATTGTTGGGATGTTGTTACACTGCTAACAGTGTCCTTATCAGGAATACGATATCATTCGTAATGATATATACAAATTCATAAAGTAGGAACGATTGATATGACACTTCAGAAGTTTAATAAGGATTGATAATAGTTATACCAACATTCATAAGTAAACAAGCATTACATTTGTATTTGAGAATGACGTATTTAGGAACCTGCATGCATAGCACTATCATAATATGCCTGACAAAAACATTTTCTCTCGAATGGTGTAATAAAAAATGTATGGTACTTATTCTTGTAAATGATTAAAACATATATATATATATATATAGAAATAGGCAAGTCTAATAAATTTGACGAGCTTGCTCTCAAAGCATGTGAAAGCGCTATTGTGTGAATTTCTGGTTTGCGTTTTTTATTATTATTACTATATATATACATATATTTATATCATATTATAACCTCAGTTATGGCGTTTAGAAGTATAAACTGGCTATCTTTACAAGTCATATTTTAAAAAGCCTTAGAAAGAATTGTAACAAATCAAATGATTTATAAATTATTTTTTCATGCTTTTTCTTTCCCTGATATATATATATATCCATTCCTTTTACAATAATAAATTACTCAATTAAATTAAATTAAATTAACTTTCTTTTACCGTTTAATATTTCTTTGTAAAGCTTTTTTTTTTTTCTCTCTCTTTAGAATCACATCATATATGGTTGAATTCGTCATCATACCAATATACTTTGTAGCTTTGTAAAATATGCATCTCGTTTTTGGTGATATTTGGTTGCCATTTTTGAATCTTTTTTTTAAATTTTTGAATCGTTAATTAATAAATCAATTTTTTAATTAATAAATCAATTATTTAATTACTTAATTAATTAATTAACTAATTCATTCATTTATTCAATCAATCAAACAATCAATCATTTTTTCAAATTTATATTTCAGCAAGATATCCGACTAACTAAGAATGTCACTGTTTCTAGAATATACGAAATAGGCAAGTCTAATAACTAGAATCAATATTAGTATTACAGTGTAGGAGATACTACTATAAAGATATGCTGCCAGATGATACATTATATGACATGATTCTAGCCGTCTTTATACGAAAACAAAATCAAAGAATATCTAACTGGGGAAGGAATATTTACAAAATGCAGAATAACGAAAAACGAAAACAAAATGTATATAAATAAAGCGGTTTATCAAGAAAACGACAATGCCTTTAAAACACCATTAAAATTAACACCTGTCTAAACCGGATGTCACTTCAGTAAAACGACAGCAATTCAAACAACTTGATTATAAGCATAAGATAATTGATTTCTATTCCTTGCTTTGGAAAATTTACTTTAATATTGTGTATTTTTTATGTACAATTATAACCTTTGGCAACTGTGTGACCGTAATGTACCAGACGGATCGGGAATCGTTGATGTATATACACTTGATTTTAAAGAATTTCTTCTGGTGTAACATTGTGGGGTTATCCTGGTATAATAGTAATATGTGCGTTTAAGAAAATGTTTTCTCATTATCGATAATTAATCAATAAATGGAATGTATAAGTTATATCATTTTAGCCAAACCAAAGACACGGTTCGTGTTTAAAATAAATTTAAAAAATATAATTAAAAACACTAAATAAAAGATATAAATGATATCATTCCATTCCGTAACGGATTTGATTTTGATAGTGATCAAATGTATGTTTTTATATAAACAGAATACGTACGATACCATTAATATTTCTGTACCAAATAACAATTAACTATTCTATAGCATAACCACATGTCAAACTATTCTATAATATAACCACATATTAATGAACTATTCTATAACATGACCACATATCAATAAACTATTCTATAACATAACCACATCAATGAACTATTCTATAACATAACCAAATATCCTTGAACTATTCTATAACATAACCACACACCAATAAACCTTTCTATAACATAACCACATATCAATGAACTATTCTATAACATAACCATATATCAAGTAAGTATTTTATAACATAACCATATATTAATATCAATCAACTATTGTATAACATAACCATATATCAATTATCTATTACTTCACTTGTAATAAGTCAGTAAGCGGAATCTGCAAAATATGAATTTGACAGAGCAACCTTTTCATGAAATTCAAAATAATGCATTAAGAATTTGTGTGTGTCTTATGTTAGAATTTGTTTTTTGTATGATGTTTCCTGAGAAATCAAGATGGATACAAACAGATATACAATGTAATTTTAATTTTGACATTTTAATCTTTATTACAACATTTTAGCTTAAAGTATTACCGTGCATATGAAGAACGAAGTGTTGTAGAAATATAGTGCAATCTAGTCACACCTTCAATTTTAATGACGATATTTTTGAATTGTTGAAAATGATAAATGCATTGATCCAGCAATATCAATTTCAGTGTCAATTTAAACTTAGATGGCAATCCATCTTATAATAAACAGTAAAAACCGTAATCACGTAACTGAAAAATACAAGTTGAAGTGTGGATACTTGAAAATATATTCTGAACAGTTTTGTGCATGTGAGGCATTATGTTTGATATGGTTTGTGTGTCCATGAGGGTATGCGTGAGATTTCAGTAATGTTTTAAATAACTAATGGATGAATATTGAAGTGTGTCAGTGACCCATGCTAATGTAATACACACTCTGTTGATGATGCTGTTTTATCCTGATCTATTCGGTTTGGGTGATTTCGTTGAGTAGGGAAGCTCTATGAGGCAATCTACTTCTGAGGTTTCCTCCAACTTAAGGTGGAGCGATAGGCCTCCTTGTCCGCTCGGGCGTAAGGGGCTGAGGGCCTGGGTGCTACTGAAGTAGTGTTGGAGTGATGGGAGTGAGTGCTGTGCAATTATCGCTCATGTGAAAGGAAGAGATTTGTGTAACGATTTCCAACACATCTTACACCAGCAGCGATTCTGAACGGTTGATACAAATAACATAGTATTTATTAAAAACAAATAAGAGGCATAATTTTATCATTGAAAATATCAATAATTAATAGATAGAGAAGGAAAAGTGTAGACATATTAAATAACTTCTAACTTGTTCAAAGAGTATTAAAATAAGATTTTCACTATAGAAAAGAGCCAAGCACATGATTGACTTGAGTACATTTCCCCCATTATATCCTTTTTTGAAAAACCGGTTGTTACTTTGTTTAAATAAATATTTGATATCTAATAACCCCAATAAAGAGATGAGGCTACGACATCTCTCATGTACAATGACCAAATGTTTAAGACATCCAGCGTTTCACTCACTGTCTATTTATACAACGGAGAGTTTCGTCGATAGCTTATATCGATTATGCAATTTTGCAATTAATCTTGATGTTTAAAAAGCCTAGCAAATCGTTCGCATAAAAAAAATCTGTTTAGAATTAGCTAAAGGTGTATTTTTAGAAGTTTGAAATATCAATCCTAACTGGATGCAAAACAAACATTGCAGCCTTTTCATTAAGTTATTTTTTTCTCAATTCAGAGTGTTATATTATAAAGATCTGATGAATAATAAAATGGGCAACAGATATATCCAATCCTTTATATTTGTTTGTCTTTATGGTGAAACAATAAATATTTGAATATTTCACGCATAATTCAGACATGATGATATTTTAAATGAAGATTTGATAACTACTAAAATTTATGTACATATTAGACTAATCATGCAATTGATATTTGTATGGACTTGATAAATGCCTAGTATCACTGATATTGTTTCCACAAGATAATAATTAACTTCACAACATAACCGCATCGTGATTTTAATTTATCAAAATAAATGAAGAAATAATCTTAACTATTTATTTTGGATATTTTTATAGAACTTCAATTACTCCAATAAACATGTGGTGAATATAATTTGTCGTACCTGTACAGGTGTTTTCTTTGTCGATTCTGTTACTTTCGTTACAATCATCCATGTGTGATTAAATGTTCGATGACACTACAGTCCTTTGTTGTGGAATTTCTATACGCCTGACTGACAGCATTCTTAATGAGATCGTAATGTCACCTGAGCATAATTTTTCCTCTCGTTTTCATTGAGAGCAATTAGTTTTGTACATGTCATTAATAGTACAGTTGATGATATTTCTCATCAATATTTTGATATTTCTTGTATTGAATCGCGATAACTATTTGCCTTATATGGTATTTTTTCGCTCAATTAATTGATTAAGCTTATTTCGCTAATTCTGAAGAAGTTTTGATATACCGAATAACATTCTTATTTGATATTACAAAAACGATGTTGTATTGATGTGACGATGAAAGAGTATATATTTCATTATGTCAGCATAGAATGAAATTTGTTTTATAAAGTGTCAAATTTAAAATGATATTTTGCTGTAATTAAGTGCTGTGCCAGGTGTCATTATTGAATTATTGATACACTTGTGGACATAAACCAAGTTTTCCATCGGTCGCTTTTATCAATTAATCAACTCGTTAAAAACGACGACTTTTCAATTCCTTACCGGAATTCAATAGCTTTCAGGCATTCAGATATTTCCATTCGGAAAAAACCTAGCCAATCAGATTAATGTGTATAATTAATTGTATTACAATAAATAGGATACGCTTTTAACCTGTACATTAACTACATTAATGCATTTTCTATGAGTTGAATTAAATAAACCATATTTTATGAAAGTATATCTAGCTCAACTTCAGTAGTAAGATTTAAGTAGCAAAACTGATTATTGATATTAATTACGAAAAAATGTATACGGCTATAAAATATTCTCCAAAATAATATTTTATATTACATGTAGAAAATCATTATTATTATATGTAGAGAATATAAATGAATAAAGACAAGCTTCACTTAAAAAAAATATCAATTACATAAAACTGCATAACACACAAACATGTATCATATTTACCAAAATAGTGTTTTTAATGGAGGAAACATTAATGGGGGAAAATGTAAGCGAAACGAATTATACACTAATTATTAACAAAGAGTCTGAGTTTGTATCAGTAACCGCTAAAAAGCAACCGTATCTCTTTAATGGTACGAGTGGGGGAAGACTATGTAGATACGTGTACTGTTGATGATAATGGCATTATACATATCACTTACATCTATTATTGATTTCGTCAATTAGAAGGCGTAATGATTAATATGACATCCCCAAATAATTAAGTGACATTTGTACCATCTGACCGTACGTGTGTCGCTACTTACTAATTTAGTTTCTGGATACCAAACTAGTATAAGTATTATCGATAATTGATCAACTAATATATATCTTACAGGTCGAAAACAATATATAGTCAAACTTCGTTGTGACAAAAAGGGTTTTATTGTAAAACTGATGAATCTAAAATTGTTTAACAGCGATCTATTTTGTTATATCACTTGTTTAATGAAATTAAACAAAAGCTGTTGAAATATAAGGCTAAACTCTACTTTTTTCATTATAGATAATTAAGTTTCTTTTGTTATTCAATGTGATCAAGGTATCAATATATAAAACTGCTATCTATATGAAATATAAATGATGATAAAATGTTATGATATATATTAACATAAAAGGATTTACGAAAATGTTCTGCCATTAAAAAGAAAATTAGTTACTTTCCATCTCACCACATAATACGATTTAGTTAGAAAAAAACCCACCAGGATATTCATAATTCGCCCATAAGAGATCAAAAATACCGAATGCAAAAGCTAGTTTATATCTAATTTATGTGAAGTTTATATTAAATTTATATAAAATAAGTATCTACTAGTTTATAGTTAATTTATATAAAACATCAATCCACTAGTTCATATCTAATTTATATATAATGGGCAAACATATCATAAATAATCTATTATTTTTCAGTATATGTAATATAGAGCACCAAACATTCTGTAGATCTTTATAGCAGTGTTTTTGTATGATTTATGATTTATGTACGTAAACACATTAATTGGAACCAATACGACGTCTCGTGTAATAGAAACAATTGTAACGAATTTTCTCGTATCTGCTGGTATTCCTTTGACTTAAAACAATATATCCGTAGTATCGGCTTCACTGGAATGTTTTAACTGATTAGAAGCTGCTTTTAAAAATGTTCCAATAAAAATGTCATTACTTAGAAAAAACCAAACTGAGCAAATACAAGGGCGATGATTTCGTAGATCTGTTTGATTACTGTAAAGAGTGCCCTGTGAGGAGAATTATTACATTAGGTAATTCGTTTTGTGATACAATGTTTACACAAATTAAATCGTATGGCTCGATCAAGCTAAACACATTATAAAACTGAAAGAAAAATTGGAAAATGATCTAAATTGTATTTTTTAATCGGGAAAAACATTCCAGTGAGAAGTTTTGATAAACGTAAACAGACAATAAAGTAAGATATGGTATTTTAATTTACAGGAAAAACCTTTATTTTTGATAACAATCAGATGAAAAATAATTCGAGAATGGAATTGAACTAATACATCAGATACCCCGAGATTTCCACACATGACTATCCTCCTCATCGTACCGCCAGGCCAGTTCTCACAGGAAAAACCTCAATATCCAATAAAATTAATGCCTCCTCACTGGGACGAATTATCACAGGGTATCTCCGACGCTGGTCAACATGAACAATGTAGAGTGTGTATCACCATATGGTAACAAAGTTTCACAATCAAGGCATGTCATCACTATCATCCAGGGACCTTCCTTAATGTCATCTCCAGTCTATTATCGTATACAAAGTAACAAAAATCACTGATCCATATAATGCTATATATTCTCACTCAGCTTGATTCTTCCTACTATTAATATCAAATAAATACATGTCTACCGTTTAAATAATTTATATATTTTAAGTTACCGCTTTGTGTGATTCTTTGCAAACAAAATATTTCTATATAACATGGTGTCAATATCTAAATAAACTAAGATACTAGACTGTTTATACTACCTCTAAACTTCTATTTAACAATGAATAATCTTTATAGTTGTAGCACATTATAATCATAGAACTGTGTAATAAATGTATATCCAATTTTAAATAAAAAGAAAATATGAAACGTTTCCTTTTGTCCAATTTCATTCCAACTTTGAGCTTCTTCGTCAAAGAATTATAGGTAATTTGAGTATTTATGCAGGAAGCTTGCTGATGTTGGACTCAACATATATTGAGACAGAAGATTGCGTTGACACGTCAAAGAAGCTTGTGGAGAAAACGGTGAGGGCCGTGTACCGATAAAGGCACCCTGGGAAGACCCTAGCCTGCTGTGAGCGTAGGTACTTGCTGACCCACAAAGTGCTGTGGAACCCTGTTCCATCTGTCCCAGAGGTGGGGTTGTGGCCGAGGGCAATGAGTTACCCTCATGCAGTTTTCGGGTATGTTTTTTCAGGTCAAAGTTCCGACAAAATCCTTTGCCACATATGCGACATGTAAAGGGTTTCTTCTCGTTGTGCGTATGCATGTGGAATGTTAAATTGTAGATCTGATGGAACGCTTTGTTACAGATAGTACATTTGTATTGTTTTTCGGCACTATGTGTAAGTTTGTGGTTTTTGTAATTTCCTTTCTGATGAAAGCCTTTCCCGCAATACTCACAGATGTAGGGTTTGTAGTTCATGTGAATCCGCATATGTGTGTTGAGTGTAGAACTTCGATTGAACGCCTTCCCACACGTGGAACACTTGTGTGGTTTTTCAGAGGTGTGAATGATTTTGTGTCTACATAGCGTACTTGCTTGACGGAAGCCTTTACCACAGATCTTACAAATGAATGGTCTGGCCCCGGTATGTACAGGCATGTGACGGGTAAGGTTATAATGAGCATTGAACACCTTACCACATTCCTGACAGGTAAATGTCTTCTGCGATTTGTTCGCAATTTTCTTCATTTTTGATGATATTGGATCACTTTCGTTGTTATTTTCATGTATCCGTTTTTCTCCGAGAGGCTGTCCATTGTTTTCAGTGATGTTTTGTACCACCGATCCCTCCTCAAATTTCGTATTAATGCTTACAGGAATAGATTCTTTCTTTTCGGGTATTTTTTCCTCTCTTCTGCTGCCAAAAACATTGCCGTTTTCCCGGGCTCCAAATTTCCCCGACTCGTGAAATTTCTGCATACTCAACGATTTGAGATATTCAATAGACGGATCTCCTCCCTTAGAAGTGTAAGACGGAAATTGTTGTTGAAAAATTGAATAATTCCGTAACAGGTAGTTCTGATATTCTTCCAAAGACATCCGTCCTATAAAAAAGGCCGGATGGAGGCAGGATTGATATCCGCCCATCAAATAATCCCTATTTTCTCTGGACATATTTGGTGTAGATTGTTTCTTCAGAACGTCCCTTCCTACTAGCCAGTTTGTAAAAGTTCCTGTTTGTGGAGGTGGACTGTGTACTGGAGAATATTGTTTCAGACTTGAAATGGAAGTTTCCTGTTCTGAAGATTCTGTATCTGATATGTCAGACTTTGATGTTTCCCTGTCATCACCGATACCGGACGTTATCTCCGCATCTTTTGATTTCTCGTTTCCTGAATTTGTTTCTATAAGGTTTTCTATGGAAAATGCCAGTTTCGGTCGAGTGTTGGTATTCTCTTTACCAGAAGCTAAGCAGGTTTGTTTAGAGTTTTGTCGGTCTGAGTTTGGATTTTCCGCCAGTGACATTTTGAACGAACTCTTGTCCAACCTTTGAAAAAAAATAGAAATCGTATTACTTTTTTATTGATAGGAAAATGCAAACGCTTTTTTTATCCATGTATTTCTATCCTATAGAAATAACAAATGTAAATATAATATTAAAACTAACACAAATGTATAATTGATTCCCATTTATATGTAAAATATAATTATCAAAAAAATTGCTTTAAAACAGAATATGTAGCGAAATTTTCACTTACCTTTGCTGTGATAATATGGGTTTCAAATGATGATCTCTGCCGGTGATTTTCACTGCATCAAAATTGGTAAAGTGTACAAGTGATCACACCTGCTGGTAGGATGAAACTGCGCAGCTAAACAATTCAAACATCATTATAAGTCCTTTGGTGTTTAGATTCCGTGTAACTTTTCGCTCTATCCTTACAAAAGTATTCCCAACCCGCGATGACCATGTGAGGAGGAATCCTCAATTTTGATAGGTCAATTGTCTGTCAACGATGCAATTGTCATAAAATCAATAATTATATAGAATTGGCCAATCAGCGCTTGGCATACAGCACATCAGAAAACCGCAAATCTCTTTCAAGTCGCCATTTAGCATACATTATGTTGCCGTCCTCTCGGCTCAATGAGTATTAAATGGGAAAGGCGGAGCCAGATCGCTGGATTATACACCAAACCAGCTTGGGAAGCACGAGATTAAATGACACAGGATGAATTAAGGTTTATAATTTTCTCTTATTCACGCATTTGTCAATCTAAGTAAGATATCTTTTAAACCTGCGGTGAGGATATGACAAATACGTAGGCTAATTGACACCTATCGTGTTGCTAGTATTGTCACTGTTAGTTACCCCTTACCTGTCAGCAGAAACACGAGATATCGGGCTTCCACATCGTTACACACAATATATACGTGCTCAGAACCCTTCCTCTCTCCCACCCTTAGGTAGTCAGCCCCATATTTCTTCCCGATATAGTGTTCATAGTCTTGTTAAATTATGTAAGTCGAGTTATGGGCTTCAGATGCCCAACACAAAACGTTAGCAAATAAATGATACATTGTAATGAAAATATATCGCATATATCACAGGTCATACCTGAAAAATGAAATTCCAAATATATTATTGCAGTAGCATTATTATTTATGGGGTTCGACTATCTGAACGTGTAGGAGTTATTACTGTAATTTCCCGGAAATTTATTCCTCTATACCGGCACATTTTAAATATTTTTGGTGTGTGTAATTATTCCAAGCTGCATTTATAAAGAAAAATGAATGATGTCTTGTAAACTTTATTATTATGTCTAGATATCATTTGTTATATTGTGTGTGGGTTTAATTGTTTATTACCAATTTAAAAAGTCATTCATTAACATGACCTATCACGTAACATATATAATTTTGTAACACGGTATATAAACCAAAAGTGTTTAACACAAACAGTTTTGTTCAATGGGAAACATGCCCGTGTTTATTTCCTGAATGTCTATCACCGTTATTTGTGAATTAAAATCGATTCCTTCAGAAATACACACCGGTCTACGTTACAGCTCGAATGATTTCTATTGATCAAGTCAGTTTACACACCTGTTCATTATCTGATGATATTAGTAAATAGAGAGTCTACCCGGATGACTTTTCTCAATGTCAGCCCAGATAGTAGCGCCATCTTGACTTATACTCTACTAGGACTATATACAGTAGATGATGTAAATAATACACCTTCTCTACTAGGTATATATACAGTAGATGATGTAAATAATACACCTCTCCACTAGGTATATATACAGTAGATGATGTAAATAATACACCTCTCCACTAGGTATATATACAGTAGATGATGTAAATAATACACTTCTCCACTAGTTATATATACAGTAGATGATGTAAATAATACACCACTCCACTAGGTATATATACAGTAGAGGTTGTAAATAATACACCTCTCCACTAGTTATATATACAGTAGATGATGTAAATAATACACTTCTCCACTAGGTCTATATACAGTAGATGATGTAAATAATACACCTCTCCTCTAGTTATATATACAGTAGATGATGTAAATAATACACCTCTCCTCTAGTTATATATACAGTAGATGATGTAAATAATACACTTCTCCACTAGGTCTATATACAGTAGAGGATGTAAATAATACACCTCTCCACTAGGTCTATATACAGTAGATGATGTAAATAATACACCTCTCCACTAGGTCTATATACAGTAGATGATGTAAATAATACACCTCTCCACTAGGTCTATATACAGTAGATGATGTAAATAATACACCTCTCCACTAGGACTATATACAGTAGATGATGTAAATAATACACCTCTCCACTAGGACTATATACAGTAGATGATGTAAATAATACACCTCTCCACTAGGTCTATATACAGTAGATGATGTAAATAATACACCTCTCCACTAGGTCTATATACAGTAGATGATGTAAATAATGCATCTCTCCACTAGGTCGATATACAGTAGATGATGTAAATAATACATCTCTCCTCTAGTTATATATAAAGTAGATGATGTAAATAATACACCTCTCCACTAGGTCTATATACAGTAGATGATGTAAATAATACACCTCTCCTCTAGGTATATATACAGTGGAGGATGTAAATAATACATCTCTCCACTATGTCTATATACAGTAGATGATGTAAATAATACACCTCTCCACTAGGACTATATACAGTAGAGGATGTAAACAATACACCTCTCCACTAGGTCTATATACAGTAGATGATGTAAATAATACACCTCTCCACTAGGACAATATACAATAGATGATGTAAATAATACACTTCTCTACTAGGTATATATACAATAGATAATGTAAATAATACACCTCTCCACTATGTCTATATACAGTAGATGATGTTAATAATACACCTCTCCACTATGTCTATATACAGTAGATGATGTAAATAATACACCTCTCCACTAGGTCTATATACAGTAGATGATGTAAATAATACACCTCTCCACTAGGACTATATACTGTAGATGATGTAAATAATACACCTCTCCACTAGGACTATATACAGTAGATGATGTAAATAATACACCTCTCCTCTAGTTATATATACAGTAGATGATGTAAATAATACATCTCTCCTCTAGTTATATATAAAGTAGATGATGTATATAATACACCTCTCCACTAGGTCTATATACAGTAGATGATGTAAATAATACACCTCTCCTCTAGTTATATATACAGTAGATGATGTAAATAATACACCTCTCCACTAGGTCTATATACAGTAGATGATGTAAATAATACACCTCTCCACTAGGACTATATACAGTAGATGATGTAAATAATACACTTCACCACTAGGTCTATATACAGTAGATGATGTAAATAATACATCTCTCATCTAGGTCTATATACAGTAGATGATGTAAATAATACACTTCTCCACTAGGTCTATATACATATAGTAGATGATGTAAATAATACACCTCTCCACTAGGTCTATATACAGTAGATGATGTAAATAATACACCTCTCCACTAGGTCTATATACAGTAGATGATGTAAATAATACACCTCTCCACTAGGACAATATACAATAGATGATGTAAATAATACACTTCTCTACTAGGTATATATACAATAGATAATGTAAATAATACACCTCTCCACTATGTCTATATACAGTAGATGATGTTAATAATACACCTCTCCACTATGTCTATATACAGTAGATGATGTAAATAATACACCTCTCCACTAGGTCTATATACAGTAGATGATGTAAATAATACACCTCTCCACTAGGACTATATACTGTAGATGATGTAAATAATACACCTCTCCACTAGGACTATATACAGTAGATGATGTAAATAATACACCTCTCCTCTAGTTATATATACAGTAGATGATGTAAATAATACATCTCTCCTCTAGTTATATATAAAGTAGATGATGTATATAATACACCTCTCCACTAGGTCTATATACAGTAGATGATGTAAATAATACACCTCTCCTCTAGTTATATATAAAGTAGATGATGTAAATAATACACCTCTCCACTAGGTCTATATACAGTAGATGATGTAAATAATACACCTCTCCACTAGGACTATATACAGTAGATGATGTAAATAATACACTTCACCACTAGGTCTATATACAGTAGATGATGTAAATAATACATCTCTCATCTAGGTCTATATACAGTAGATGATGTAAATAATACACTTCTCCACTAGGTCTATATACATATAGTAGATGATGTAAATAATACACCTCTCCACTAGGTCTATATACAGTAGATGATGTAAATAATACACCTCTCCACTAGGTCTATATATAGTAGATGATGCAAATAATACACCTCTCCACTAGGTCTATATACAGTAGATGATGTAAATAATACACCTCTCCACTAGGACTATATACAGTAGATGATGTAAATAATACACCTCTCATCTAGGACTATATACAATAGATGATGTAAATAATACATCTCTCCACTAGGTCTATATACAGTAGATGATGTAAATAATACACCTCTCCACTAGGTCTATATGCAGTAGATGATGTAAATAATACACCTCTCCACTAGGTCTATATACAGTAGATAATGTAAATAATACACCTCTCCACTAGGTCTATATACAGTAGATGATGTAAATAATACACCTCTCCACTAGGTCTATATACAGTAGAGGATGTAAATAATACATCTCTCCACTATGTCTATATACAGTAGAGGATGTAAATAATACACCTCTCCACTAGGTCCATATACAGTAGATGATGTAAATAATACACCTCTCCACTAGGACTATATACAGTAGATGATGTAAATAATATACCTCTCCACTAGGTATATATACAGTAGATGATGTAAATAATACACCTCTCCACTAGGACTATATACAGTAGATGATGTAAATAATATACCTCTCCACTAGGTCTATATACAGTAGATGATGTAAATAATACACCTCTCCACTATGTCTATATACAGTAGATTGTTAATATAAAACTCTCCCTAGGTCTTTACAGTAGATGATGTAAATAATACCCTTTTCTCCCACCTATGTTATATCGTGATTGTTAAATAATACCCCTCCTCCACTAGTATATACTTTATTCAAATATACCCTCTCCCTAGGACTATAAAGTGGGAATGTAATAATACCCTAAAAAAAATTTTTTTGGGGCCTTCCCCTCTCCCTAGGCTTTGGGTAAAATTTTAAAAAAACCCCCCTCGGGTTTTCCCCCTTTCAAAATAAAAAAAACCCCCCAGGGTTTGAAAAAAAAATTCCCCCCCTCTTTTCCCCCCCTTTAAAATTTTCAAATAACCCCCCGGGTAGGGTTATTATTAATTTAAAAAACCCCCCCCCAAAAAAAAAAAAAAAAAAAGGGGGGAAAAAAAAACCCCCTCCCTAGCTTATCCCTTTTTCAAAAAAACCCCCCAAGCCAATCAGAAGGGTTTCCACCCCCCTGGGCCCCAAATGTGTGTTAAAACCCTTCCATAGGAAAAAAAGTGGTTTAAAAATTCCCCCATGGTTTTTCCCAAAGAGTAAAAAAAACCCCCCCTTAAATTTCAAAAGGTTTAAAAATTCTCCAAGGTTTTCTTTAAAGAAAAAACCCCCCCCTTAATAAAAAAATTAAAAAAAATCCCCTGGCTTTACAGGGGGAAAAAAACCCCTTTTCCCCCCCCCTTTTTCGGATGTAAAAAACCCCTTTCCCAAAAACTAAATTCTTTTTAAACAAAAACCCTTCCCCAGGATCCCCCCCTAATTTTTAACCCCCCCCCCCCCTTTTTTCTTTTTATTCCCCCCCGGACTTATACTGTGGTAAAAATACCCCCCAAGGCAAAACGGGGAATAGAAATTCACCCCCCACTGCAATACGGAATAGTTTTTAAAACCCCCCAAAATTTAAGGATGTAAAATTTAAAATTCCCCTGACAACGGGGGTGAAATGAAACCCCCCCACTGGCTTTCGGTTGTTTAAAACCCCCCTAGCTTTCAATGAGAAATTAAACCCTTTCCCCCTTTTTAAAAATGGGGTTTAAAAATACACCTCCCTTTTTATTGTTAAATGTTTAAAACCCCCCCCCAAAAAATAAAAAATAAAACCCCCTTTTAAAAAGTAATTTAAAATCAACGTTTTTGGCAAAAGGGGGTTAAAAAACAAACCTTCCCTAGGCTTAAGTGATGTAAAAATCACCCCCCCAATTTTAAAAAAATTTTGGGTTAAAAAAAAATTCCTTTTTTTCCCCCTAATTTTTCCCCCTCCCCTTTTTTCATTTTTTTAAAAACCCCCCCTTCCCCCCTTTTTTTTAAAATTTTTCCCCCCCCCTCCCCCCCGGGTTTTTTTTTCCCCCCTTTAAATCCCCCCCCAGTTTTCCCCCCCGGGGAAATTTTTCCCCCCGGGTTTAACGTAAATTAAAATCACCCCCCCAAAACATAAGGGGAAAAAAAACCCTCCCCTTTTAAAAATAGAGTGAAATAAAATCCCAATAATACACTTCTCCACTAAGTCTATATACAGTAGAGGATGTAAATAATACACCTCTCCACTAGGTCTATATACAGTAGATGATGTAAATAATACACCACTCCACTAGGTATATATACAGTAGAGGTTGTAAATAATACACCTCTCCACTAGTTATATATACAGTAGATGATGTAAATAATACACCTCTCCTCTAGTTATATATACAGTAGATGATGTAAATAATACACCTCTCCTCTAGGTCTATATACAGTAGATGATGTAAATAATACACCTCTCCTCTAGTTATATATACAGTAGATGATGTAAATAATACACCTCTCCTCTAGTTATATATACAGTAGATGATGTAAATAATACACCTCTCCACTAGGTCTATATACAGTAGAGGATGTAAATAATACATCTCTCCACTAGGTCTATATACAGTAGATGATGTAAATAATACACCTCTCCACTAGGTCTATATACAGTAGATGATGTAAATAATACACCTCTCCACTAGGTCTATATACAGTAGATGATGTAAATAATGCACCTCTCCACTAGTTATATATACAGTAGATGATGTAAATAATACACCTCTCCACTAGTTATATATACAGTAGATGGTGTAAATAATACACCTCTCCACTAGGTCTATATACAGTAGATGATGTAAATAATACACCTCTCCACTAGGTCTATATACAGTAGATGATATAAATAATACACCTCTCCACTAGGTCTATATACAGTAGATGATGTAAATAATACACCTCTCCACTAGGTCTATATACAGTAGATGATGTAAATAATGCACCTCTCCACTAGGTCTATATACAGTAGATGATGTAAATAATGCACCTCTCCACTAGGTCTATATACAGTAGATGATGTAAATAATACACCTCTCCACTAGGACTATATACAGTAGATGATATAAATAATACACCTCTCCACTAGGTCTATATACAGTAGATGATGTAAATAATATACCTCTCCACTATGTCTATATAAGATTAAAGGACATATGTAACGGTTGCCAGAATATTCACGAAATGATGTTGATTCGATTGGCGATTAATGTGATATGGCAAATTTATTTTGGAATACCTTCATTACAAAAATATTTTATTCAAGATAAAAGTTGATGAGATAACCTTTTAACTAGCATATATAAGATATCTGATAAACCTTTCTTTCCTCGATCATTGAGGACTTAAAATCAAGAACATTACAGACTCCTCAACATCAGCCGCTTACCTCGATCTTTACTTACAACGTAACCAGTAGGGACTACTTACATCTAAATTGTGTGACAAGCTTGATGATTTAAATTTACCCATTGTTAGTTTTTCTTCTATAACCAGTAACAACATGTTCTTCTCCAACATATTGTGTTTATCTGTCCCAATTGATTTTAATCTCAATGTCTTATCCCGTTTTACGATTTCTGTGACCGATTCGATTACTGATAAAACACGGTCGACATCTTACTTGAAAATAATTTCCCTTATGCGATATGAATGTTGTTCATGCCTTGTAGTTCCGATATCACCAACTTAAATCTCATTTCGGGAATGTGACTTAATCAGGATTTCACCTAGATTTTGTATTTCGGGTGTCGACGCAGAAGACGGTAACTGTTCAGGAACACCTGGTGCTATTCTTCTCTTTGTACTTCTCAAGGGTCTCAATGCAAATCTATATGTTTGTTTGTAGTTTGTCCCCGGTTTAACGACATTGGATATAGAACTACGGTTTTGTTTTTATGTCGGTATTTCCTATTGTCTTCATCAGACATATTGCTTCTTAAATTGTTATTATAAAATATCTCAATATTTATTTATTATCTTAAATAGTTCATAATGTATATTTTATTTATTATATATTGTATGTTATTCATCATGTAAAAACGTATCTTAAATAAACTACTGGATAAACATGTTTCCGTGAATAAATGACAACTTGACTTGTCAAAGTAAATGATGACATACACCATTAAACTAATAAGTCAGAGTCTGTATGTAAACTACATGTTACAATTTAACACTAAGATAGTAGATTGTACTGAAATCTCCAACTCATTTGTAGTAATAGTGACCGCTAAACTCTGGATACAGAAAGCCTGAGGATGAAGTACATGGGCTTTAGATAGGTTTCCTATTGTTACAGTGGACAAACCAGGTGAGAGTACCTGTGGATTATGTCTATATCGACAGTTTCGCTTGTTTAAAATCAGAACAAAATATGCATGCACTAATGTAATTTTAACCACAGTTCGGTGCTGTCCGAGCTGTACAAAAGCAGTGTTAAGGATATAATCACGTTGCTACCGACACCGATCACTTTGTATACTTTACGTTGTGATAATACCTGTACAGGTGACAAGTATTGTCCGTCCCATTCTACTCAGAAAACCTTAACCAGGATTTCGAGGGGACTTGATCCTTTTGAGGAGTCCGGGTCAAACTGTAGCATTTGGCAGGGCTTGTGTTTAGCCCTTAATAGGCTAAACACACTCCAGTTAAAGGTCACACTACCCCAATCAGCACTCGTAGAGAAGCGAGACGTTTTGGTCACTTGGACGGTACAAAATCAACAACTTTTCAATATGATTTATCTTTTAAGAACAGGATTTAAAGCCGTGCTTATTACGACTTTCTATATGAATAGTTCTTGTGGTAGCCGTCGGGTAAGTGAAAATCATCCCAGCAAGCCGTACTAATCACGAAGCAGGGGGTGGCCAGTGTAATTGGCGATTTCTCTCGATTAGGCTGGTGATGAAAAGGCTAATGTTGGTACGATGATCATTTTCTCACCTCTTAAACAGTCAAAATGAGACTCATGAAGACGTGCTTTGTTCCCAGGTAACACTTTATATGCCTCCGGCGGGCTATAGCAACTCAAGCTCAATCTTATCTTAAACGCCTTGAAATTATAACCGCTATTTTGTATTTGAATGTGTCAAATAGAGTATTCGTTGTAGTGGTGTTTTGAAACTACAACACAAGTAACTACTTGTTGAAAAAGTATGAAGACAAGTCTGCTTTAATATGTTTTTCTCGAACGACTTACAGGAAAAAAATGAATAGCATATGTCCGCCGGGGGTATCTGTATTGTCATTCTGCAAATGCTTATATTGCGGAATTGAACGTGTGAAAAAGTGCACTCTGAGTTATATCTAAAAAAAGTTTAAAAAAATATGTAAGAAAAACTGCCTGTCATCATGACTATCGATTTTGTTGTTACGTTTTTTCCTGCAGATTCAATAAAATATTATGTGAACTTATAGAATTCCCTGCTTGTAACATGGTTGTATTTACCTACACTACACATTGTAATAGGGCAAGGGTGTTTCATACTTATATATTGATACTATGCACTGTAAACTGATATATGTAAGGATTAAAATTTATTGACATTTACAGATAAGAAAATGAAAATCAAACTTTAAATAAAGTTATTTATATATCGATCCAAAATATGTTTAACTTATAGTAACATATGGTACGATATCAAAGTAATTTGAATAGGTAAGAAAATTAATGTTATTACAACCTGGTAAAAGCATAGAGACAGACGGATTTAGGAAACACCTATATAATTATGCAAAATGATTTTAAGAATGTCTCTATTATGAAAAGGATTTAATGCGAAAACTCATGCAAAACTTATCTGCAAAATGGCTCTACATTATAATTGATTTTTGAGAAATAACAAAGCCTTCTATTGCTTCGGGGTGTAATTTTTCTGATCTAATTAACCAAAGCTTAATTATGTATATGAAAAAAAAAATTAAAGTTTATGCATTTACTAGTGTGAATATCAAATATTCGTAACTCTGTCAGACTTAGTATTTTTGAAAACACAGAATTGCAAAGTATTTTTCGTGAATTACAATGTTACTACCACACCTTATTCCACCGAGATTCTAAAAGGATTGTATAAAAGATATGTAAGCAGCGGGTTTTTTTTAATTTATTTTTAATGTGGGAATCGGAACATTTCTTATAATAACTCGAAATGTTTTGTTTACAGTTACAAACGTTGCCTTAGTTCAGTGAAGCGAACTAACTTATCTTGGATGAATCCTTTTGATTTTATCCGTATAACCACTTAACTGTGTGTAGTTCCGTAAGAACTGTCGAGTTCTACGGTTATCTCACCATTTCGATAGATTTATGTATGGCCATGAGACTCAGTAGATAACCTTTTACTACTAGTTCCGAGTCCCCGAGCGGACGAGAGGACATATTTGATCACATGACGAAGCACGAGAGCTTTAATTGCTAACTTCGGTTTCATCACATATTAAGAACCCATTGGCACAACAACAGTAGGTATCTTGTTGCAATCAAATCATAAACAAATAAAATTGGTAATGTATAGCGAGCATGACCTGTGTAGTCTTTGATTACTCTACAAAAACAAAAGTATATGTATGTTTTATTATACTATTTTCTATATAGATATTAACTGTATTGATACTACATAGGGACCTACCTATGACAGTTCAGCATGGGTTTGTCAGGTGACATCACGAGGGATGTTTGTAGTGTAGGAACAATTACATCTGTTCTTTTGGATATTTATCTTAATTCCTACCTGATGTATGCACTTTCTTCTGCTTGTTGTTTTCGTCTATCGAAGTTTTTTGTTCTATAATATGACTTTATATTATAGTTCCGAGTTGTATGAAAAGTTCTAAATTACAAATATTTGACATTTTATTAATAATTTACATTCCATGCATGTACCTAAAATGGCATGTTAACACTTTTTTCCAATTCCTTTAAAAGGGTAGTTTATATTTTGAATGTTGTTTATTTCATTCGATTAATATCACATACTAATAAGATTGACTCACTAATTAATATTGAACTTGTATAAAACTAATTATATTTTTATTATTCTATCTTAAGATATTAGTAAAGGTATCTCGTGTGTAGGTGGATACTCGCTGTTCTTGCATCAATATCGATATAGTAGCATTAACTAGCATACTTTGACATTACATATTTACATTATTTACGTATTGATAAGTAATCTATCAATTTAATAATATTACAACATTATTAATATTCGTTTATGTTTTAGGTGATCGCTGAAATTGAATGGTCTCTTTTGGCGGGGGTAATTCAGATATACTATGGATTTAGAAAGGACATTGTTCTACATTTTAGAAATGATATTACTTTATCTTATATCATGATGAATCAATCGATTATGTCTAAGAATAATTATTTTTGATAGTTGAACTTCAAACCAGCCATCCATAGGATACTAAAAACCGTTCTAGTCCTGAGGTTTTGATTTACAGAAGTGCAAAAGGAAAAATGAGAATTATTTTAGAAATAAGTCTATCACAAAAGTATCGTCATTTATGAAGACGATATATAAAATACTGAAGTAGCTGACATGTTGATCTATGTCAGATGAACACACACATGCACCAAGTTGAAGTCATGATGACAACCAAAACAAATTGAGCATTGTATATTCACGACCGAGGATACGGGTTAAGATAGTCCTAACCTTTCTATATGTTCTTTTTCAGTAGTGGCTTCGAGGACCTGTCTGTATTAATTAAGGAACGCTCTAGACTGGAAATGTGACACCTCCTTCTACATCAAGTACACATTTAAGGAAGCACGAGAATATCAACTTCACAAAGTATGCATCAACGTATGAATGTAATTAAGAGCTAAGCATACAGAGTTTGTAAACCTCTGCTCATATAGGAGTCCAGGAGAAACATTATGTAGGACACGACTTGAAAACGTGAAAGATGTTAAAAATGCACGATTAGTATTTACTTATCCTAATTGAATTTAATTGAAGTGCGCGAGATAAAGGGGAACACCGGGTGCATCTGATTTAGAAATAGAAGGGACCTGTTGACAGTGAAGCGGGCAGACCACTTCATAACTACCCAATCTGTGAGCATTGACACCTCGGTATAATACAATTCCCTAATAAACATGTTTTATTTTGTATCTCTATTTTATTCACACGGCGGAAACGTGGAGTTTTAATGAAGGCTATGAAAAGGGGTGGAGAAGTACATTTGATATGTCAATATAGCCTTAACTTGGCTGGCAGTGTGTAAATGGTCTCTCACTCAATCTATATTCAAATGAGTGGTGAAAAGGTGCAAGAAAGTGAAAAACCTATTGTCCGCAAAACCCATAATCATTTAAACAAACAGTCATTATGATTATGTTTCCCATAGATTGGTTAATGCTAGTGTATCCAATGCTCTTTTATCCGAGTAGAAGACTCATACAACATGTCAAAGAAAAGTTTGCTTAATTTTACTTACTAGGAGTTAGTGAACCTTTAATTCATGTTGTCATGTGTCAGTCAGGGGTGTGTGAATTAACTGTTACATTGTCAGAGGGATCTGTTAATAAACTGTCGACGCATTCACACAGCAGTCGGTGTGGAGTAAAATACCACTGACTAAAATCACAGTTTATGAATAATATATAGCCCTAGCTACCTGTAATAACACGCTTTGATGCGCTCCGTGTAATCGCAACGGACTGATTTATACAGTTCAAAATTCAGGTAACGTTACCTGAACGCTATCGGGTGACACATACAAATCATAATTAAAGTAACACAAATATCAGCGATAGGGGCTCGTAGAGATAAGATAGTTGCGTCCTTATAAAATATACACTTTTCATAGATAGGTTATCCCTTCCCGTAAACGTTATCACGTAACAAATACAGCAGGTTAAATGTCTAAATGACCAACTATAAGTAAATTCACAACATACAAGTGGTGTTATTTGATCAGTAGTACAATACTCTGTTAAAACTATTAACTCATATTATGGAGTACATATTTTGAGAAGGCAATATGTCAAATGATAGGCCGAGTTTTGAGTATGATTATAAGATTTCTATTTCTTTTGTGAATTCCCAATGAAAAAAATGTAGATAAAGTCGTTCGGTATCCCACTGTATTAATTAGCTGAAATCATTTTTATTTTAAATTAATGCAATACAATAACCAATAAGCTCGTGTTACATTTAATCAACCCAATGCTTTGTGTCATTAACAAACGTCTCAAATCTCATTGAAGTTTTTATTGTAGGACATTATCGCCTGGTAGTCCAACGTTCCACTTTTTTAGTTATCAGTGATGAAAGTGGCGTTTAAAAGTTACAAAACAAATATTGGCAGTGCTTGTAGCAGCGAAGGACTGACGGCTCAACTCCCGCCAACGTCACGACACGGGACTTGGGGTAACATTTGATTGAGTCGTGTCATCAAAATTCTCGTAATGCAAAACGTTCGCACGTGCACACATAAAATGGGTATTTCACGTGCATGTACCCATATGTCATAATCATCTGATGTGACGGGTAAAGCAGGACGATAAGGCAATCTATCATTCCGCTGGCCATATGTTAGGAGGCCGTCTACTTAGTTAATCAGATCGGTTTGTCAAGACCAATAAACTGTTATAATTATATCATTCATTAGAATGTCTAGGATGACAAATAAAATTAGGAAAGTGCATCCTTCTCTGGATATCGAAATAAGTATGTTAATTGTCTGAAACGAGTGAAAATCGTGGTTACGTTATCTATTACCAGGATGGTAAACACTTATATATATATATAATATAGTGTACGCTATCTGTTTGATTTAGAGTTGTCAACATCATAATGTATAACACATAATGAGTATTACAGTCGCTTTAATGTCCGAATTGTTATATTAAGTGCTTAATGCTGTGTAGTTCTGTTTTATTATAACCTCGTTTGTCCCGTGTAGTTCTGTTTTATTATAACCTCGTTCGTCCTGTGTAGTTATGTTTTATTATAACCTCGTTCGTCCTGTGTAGTTATGTTTTATTATAACCTCGTTTTTCCTGTGTAGTTATGTTTTATTATAACCTCGTTTTTCCTGTGAAGTTCTGTTTTATTATAACCTCGTTTTTCCTGTGTAGTTCTGTTTTATTATAACCTCATTTGTCCTGTGTAGTTCTGTTTTATTATAACCTCGTTTTTCCTGTGTAGTTTTGTTTGATTATTAACACCTCTGACCTGTGTGTCTGGTCCCTTGATCAATTCTTTATTATGGAACCATTTAGTTACATAACATCATTAAATTGGTCAGGTATAGTTAATTGAATCCGTCATAAACAGTAGCTATCTTTACAGTTTGTATTTCTGTGTTTAAGTCGTTCTTATCCAGACGTAAATGAGGCAGAATATTTTATCCAAGCAATCACCAAAAATCAGCATCCTTTTATAAAAGTCAGGGACAAATGAAACAGTATCGTCAATTAGTTACCCGTTTTCGTGGTTGTTTTAGTCAAATGTTAGAAGAAAAGCTCGACCATTTCAGTTTGTAATTAAAATTAATTGGGCGTGAATGTATCGAAATTATTTGTCGATTTGTACAAACTTGTTTCTAAATATAAGTGAATTTGTTTTGTCCTACAGTGTCACACTGTCAGACTAGTTCTATTGTGGAGGGTATCGATCACTACCGTCCTTTGAACGTTTTGCCAAAGTTTCTCACCACCTAGTATAATTTGGGACCCCATCTTTTTCACTTATCTCCAATCACACTTGTTCCAACTCCTCAATTGCTGCTTGGGATCCTCGGTCAATATATGTTTTATACTGAGTGGCGTACTTCCAATGGAAACACTAAGCTGCTAAAACAAATTAAATGGGTCTTTGTCCCTCTATCGATTGCATATTTGTTCCAATCTAAAGAATTCCCGTGACGAGTGGTCCCGTCTAAAAAGACCAGCCATCGTGTGAGTTGGTACTAGCCATGTTTCCGAAGCACCCTGTGGAGATTTTGTGTATGGGCTTCTGTGATGGCATTATGCCTAGGGGTCCTAGGTACATACAGTTTCACTAAATGTCATCTAATCGTTCAATTTTCTTCCTATATAACATCTACACATTCTCAAGTGGTCAAAACCATCTCGTATATTGAGACGAGCGGCGTGCTGTGTGTAAACATCAGTAATGGGCCATAAAGTTAACAAATCAATTTGTTTTAAAGAATATATCCGACTTTTAAACAAAATTTACTTCTTGTTTAAATAGACAGTAAAAGCAAACCGCTTAATTGATTGTAAGAGTTCTAAAAGGACGTATGAAAGAGAGGCTACAAACGTTTACTTGAATCTTACTCTTTCATATAACGAGACACTTTACTTCACACTGCTCGTCACAGTAAACAATGCACATTTTAATTTACTCTCACGGACAGATATGGACCATATTCTTTCTATGACGGTCAAATTCATTTTAACCAAATATAGATAGCCATGTTTCACTGCGTTTTGTCAATTTATTGACTAAAATGTTTGTTCTGGTATAAAACAGATCAGCATTGAAAGCATGTTTGACAAAAAATATAATGACGTCATTGTTTGCATAATAACGTGTACTTGTGTGGTTTATTCTATAAGACGAGGATTTCTATAAAAAGTAACTGTTTACTTGTACCTATTGTTCCCGTGTTATTTATTAAATTAAATTGATGATCGATACATGTATAACAAAACTGAACATTCAGTCAAACAAGATGTAATAAGTCATTATCATAAAAGTCCAAATGATATGTTCAACGGGCTAATGTGTTCACAATTAGATAATTTTCAGTACGCCACTGCAGGTTATTCACAATAAGATCATTTTTAGTGTTAGAATACATTTTATTCACAATTAGAACCATTTTCAGTGTGAGAATACATTGTATTCACAATAAGATCATTTTCAGTGCTAGACTACATTTTATTCACAATTAGATCATTTTCAGTGCTAGACTACATTTTATTCACAATAAGATCATTTTTAGTGTTAGAATACATTTTATTCACAATTAGATCATTTTTAATGTTAGAATACATTTTATTCACAATTAGATCATTTTTAATGTTAGAATACATTTTATTCACAATTAAACCGTTTTCAGTGCTAGAATACATTTTATTCACAATTAAACCATTTTCAGTGCTAGACTACATTTTATTCACAATTAGATCATTTTTAGAGTTAGAATACATTTTATTCACAATTAAACCATTTCCAGTGCTAGACTACATTTTATTCACAATTAAACCATTTTCAGTGCTAGACTACATTTTATTCACAATTAAACCATTTTCAGTGCTAGAATACATTTTATTCACATTTAGATCATGTTTAGTGTTACAATACATTTTATTCACAATTAGATCATTTTTAATGTTAGACTACATTTTATTCACAATTAAACCGTTTTCAGTGCTAGACTACATTTTATTCACAATTAGATCATTTTTAGTGCTAGACTACATTTTATTCACAATTAGATCATGTTTAGTGTTAGAATACATTTTATTCACAATTAGATCATGTTTAGTGTTAGAATACATTTTATTCACAATTAAACCATTTTCAGTGCTAGACTACATTTTATTCACAATTAAACCATTTTCAGTGCTAGACTACATTTTATTCACAATTAGATCATGTTTAGTGTTACAATACGTTTTATTCACAATTAGATCATTTTCAGTGCTAGACTACATTTTATTCACAATTAGATCATGTTTAGTGTTACAATACATTTTATTCACAATTAGATCATGTTTAGTGTTACAATACATTTTATTCACAATTAGATCATATTTAATGTTAGAATACATTTTATTCACAATTAGATCATTTTTAACGTTAGAATACATTTTATTCACAATTAGATTATTTTTAATGTTAGAATACATTTTATTCACAATTCAACCATTTTCAGTGCTAGACTACGTTTTATTCACAATTAAACCATTTTCAGTGCTAGACTACGTTTTATTCACAATTAGATTATGTTTAGTGTTACAATACATTTTATTCACAATTAGATCATTTTCAGTGCTAGACTACATTTTATTCACAATTAAACCATTTTCAGTGCTAGACTACGTTTTATTCACAATTAGATTATTTTTAATGTTAGAATACATTTTATTCACAATTAGATTATTTTTAATGTTAGAATACATTTTATTCACAATTCAACCATTTTCAGTGCTAGACTACGTTTTATTCACAATTAAACCATTTTCAGTGCTAGACTACGTTTTATTCACAATTAGATTATGTTTAGTGTTACAATACATTTTATTCACAATTAGATCATTTTCAGTGTTAGAATACATTTTATTCACAATTAAAACTCATTTTCAGTGCTAGAATATATTTTATTCACAGTTAGATCATTTTCAGTAAGACACTGCAGGTTATTCACCATTTGATCCTTTTTATTGTTAGAATACAGGCTATTCATAGTGTGATATACATTAATAGCGTACGTGGTCATCAATAAGATACCACTCCTGATTTTTTCAGTTATCCATAATGAAGTATTTCGCGCCAGTTTCAGTGCCATTAATGCGTTGAGAAACAGGTACACACCCTCAGCCATTAACCAGTCTTCAATAAAGTAACAGCCACAGTCCGATAGTTAGTGGCGTGTCTCTTCTAAAACCAAATGAAAAAAACATGCATTGCACGTGACGATTTCGATACAGAGACAAAATCATATCAATTATGTATTAACAGAGATATTAAGTATCTTAGTAAATACTCTAGGACAAACAATCTTTGGTTCGGCCAGGTGTGAAATCCAGCCAAGCACGTCAGGTGATCAACACTGAAATCCACCCATATCAGGTGATAAATAGGTACAACAGGTGGAATACCGATTTCCTGGATTATATCCTTCTCTTCTGCCAGTCTTCTTATATGTCTAGTTAACGACTCTCAGTGAGAATAGATAAGAAAATATCTAACATTGTTTTGTTTTCGCTGTCATATTCGTAGTTAAGGAGATGTTGGCGATCTCGTTATTATCGTACCGATTGTCAACATACGACAATCACATTTCTCATGTTATACTTAATGTAAAAGGAATTTATACTTTTTTGGTTACCGTTATAGTCTTATCAATTAAAGAGACAGTGTTTTAGTGAGCAATTGTCGTAGATCTTAGGCGTTTCAGAAAGAGTTATATTCTGCTTTTAGAGACAATGTTTTAAACGCGCTGTTGTTTGACAAATCGACGTGGTGATCACCTAACGCATTTGGCCGAAAAAAACAGCTTTCTGATCGTGTAGAAAAAAACCTTTTATATCATATTAATTTATATCAGGTATCTGCTACTAATTGCTTTTATATGACTGTTCTGTTTGTGTTTGCTATGCATATTTACAATTATTTCAACAAATTTCATCAATCTAACAAATTGTGTATTCCAAATGTGGTAAGAAATAATTGTTTAGACGTTTTTGTTACTGATTTGATTAAACGTCAAAGCATAAAAATATTTCATTATTTCATGGCTTATAAAATAGACGATAAAACACATATTTAAACACAGAATGTATTTATGATATTGTCTTCATTCTTCACCCTGAAGATTATGCATTTAGAATGTCTCGCACAAAGAATCGCTTTGGCGCTCTTTTTGGTGCCACGTTTTGGCGCTTTTTTCGGTGCCACTTTTTATCACTTGCCAAACGTATGCCAGCAGATGACATGCATAGAAGTTTGGAAATGGCAATATCAATAGCCGGCACGTTCCGAACGTATGCTACTACGAAAGACTCTCAATAAATGTGTACATTGGTATTTAAGCTGCAGAATACCTTGTACATAATACATAAGGCAAGCCATGTTGATTGTTGTGTGACAGTCGGGGTGACGTTTTAACCAGATGTTGTCTACTAGCTGTTAATTTTAGTCACACCAAACTGATTTCAACCAAGAAGATATTTCCTTTGATACATGACAGGTGTCTGTTCTGTGTGTGGTGGTACATATCTCCGCATAACACGTATTCCATGTTCTTAAAATCTAATCCCACAAAACTTTAGACATTTATCAAAATTACTGGGCACTTCTTTATTTTAACGTTTTTTTTCTACTGATTTTCGCGACTTCCCTTCTGGATTCCCTTTGGCCCCTAACATTACTGACGAGAAGGTCGACACAGCTGTATACTACAGTCGTTATACGCCTGACTATGTCCTGAGTTCTACATTTAAACGTGATACTCTTTTGTGCATCTTTTTTACAATCACGTATCTTTTCTGCAATGATCTATTTGAGATATAAACATGAACACTTAACTATTGGAGAACACATAAAACAATGGGCGATTAATGACCTGTCATATTGTTAACAATGGTACCTAACAATATAAGGCAGCGTTGTTACAAAACCTTTTGACAATGAACTTAGATCATCTATGACGATTTTGCAGACTATTGGCAACCCATGTCTTATGGTCACGGATCACACCGACCAACAAATTAAAACTGATGGTCTCCACCGGATAAATGTTGAACTGTAGACGAACTTGTCATGAGGCGATTCCAATGACACGAATACATAAAGGAATGATGCAGATTCATCCTCGTCATACAACGAATGGAGTTAAAACCTACAAAAGATGGTGATATATTAATTATGTTGACCATTTGTGGTGTATATTCCACCATTTATACATACACAACTGGAACATTCATTCCATCATGGCTTTGTGGTCCCTCGATTGACTTTACAGGTCGTATTTGTAGTAAAAGCGCAGCACCTGTTTAATCTAGTTAAAACGGCTATGAATATTTGACGACGATATGGTACAAGTGGATGCCAGGGGAATAGCGCGGGAGGGCATGTATTATGAGTAGACGACTGCATATGCCACTCGCACCAAATCCCCTGGTACATGTCATGTATTGGAGTAAATCAGATGATAAGGCCATGTACATTAAGGATGAACAAACACAATTACATCAAGGTGCTTTATCCGATATTTAATAGCATTAGCTGTCATTTTGGGGCGCTGTCGTGATCCAGTGTTCAGTGAATTGTAAAAAAGCACATCCACCAAATATAAAAATGCAGCCATAGAAACGGTTTGTGCCATTATAGTTCTTGTCTGGTGGAACATTTTTGCCACCTTATGGCCAAATTGAATGTGCTTTCTAGACATGACATGTAAGTATCCATTTTCATGAATCTTTGACAGATATTATGTCGTCAACATGTGAAGCGATGTCGGCAGCAGATGGGGGTTTAGATATATCTGTCTAACAGAGCAGTGGGATCCGATATATATATACATACAATAGTAATAGGAGATATGAATGTGTTGTAACAACCATATAACAGATAAAACAGAGGAATGAAAGGAAGAGACGCTTTGTATAGCATCCCCATCACTCATCACAGGGAGCGGATGTATTAATGGTATGATACTAGTACAGGGTACAGGGAGCGGATGTATTAATCGTAAATACTAGTACAGGTACAGGGAGCGGATGTATTAATCGTACAATACAAGTACAGGGTACAGGGAGCGGATGTATTAATTGTATAATACAAGTACAGGGTACAGGGAGCGGATGTATTAATGTTATAATACTAGTACAGGGTACAGGGAGCGGATGTATTAATGGTATAATACAAGTACAGGGTACAGGGAGCGGATGTATTAATGGTATAATACAAGTACAGGGTACAGGGAGCGGATGTATTAATGGTATAATACTAGTACAGGGTACAGGGAGTGGATGTATTAATCGTAAATACTAGTACAGGTACAGGGAGCGAATGTATTAATCGTACAATACAAGTACAGTGTACATGGAGCGGATGTATTAATGGTATAATACTAGTACAGGGTACAGGGAGTGGATGTATTAATCGTTTATACAAGAACATGTACAGGGAGCGGATGTATTAATCGTACAATACAAGTACAGGGTACAGGGAGCGGATGTATTAATTGTATAATACAAGTACAGGGTACAGGGAGCGGATGTATTAATGGTATAATACTAGTACAGGGTACAGGGAGCGGATGTATTAATTGTATAATACAAGTACAGTGTACAGGGAGCGGATGTATTAATGGTATAATACAAGTACAGGGTACAGGGAGTGGATGTATTAATGGTATAATACTAGTACAGTGTACAGGGAGCGGATGTATTAATCGTATAATACTAGTACAGGGTACAGGGAGCGGATGTATTAATGGTGTAATACTAGTACAGGGTACAGTGTACAGATGTATTAATGATACAATACTAGTACAGGGTACAGAGAGTGGCTGTATTAATGGTATAATACTAGTACATGGTACAGGGAGCGGATGTATTAATGATATAATACTTGTACAGTGTACAGGGAGCGGATGTATTAATCGTATAATACAAGTACAGGGTACAGGGAGCGGATGTATTAATGGTATAATACAAGTACAGGGTACAGGGAGTGGATGTATTAATGGTATTATACAAGTACAGGGTACAGGGAGCGAATGTATTAATGGTATAATACTAGTACAGTGTACAGGGAGCGGATGTATTAATCGTATAATACTAGTACAGGGTACAGGGAGCGGATGTAATAATCGTATAATACTAGTACATGGTACAGGGAGCGGATGTATTAATGGTATAATACTAGTACAGTGTACAGGGAGCGGATGTATTAATGGTATAATACAAGTACAGGGTACAGGGAGCGGATATATTAATGGTACTACTAGTACAGGGTATAGGGAGCGGATGTATTAATCGTATAATACTAGTACATGGTACAGGGAGCGGATGTATTAATGGTATAATACTAGTACAGGATACAGGGAGCGGATGTATTAATGGTATAATACTAGTACAGTGTACAGGGAGCGGATGTATTAATGGTATAATACTTGTACAGTGTACAGGGAGTTGATGTATTAATGGTATAATACTAGTACAGTGTACAGGGAGCGGATGTATTAATCGTATAATACTAGTACAGGGTACAGGGAGCTAATGTATTAATGGTATAATACTTGTACAGTGTACAGGGAGTGGATGTATTAATGGTATAATACTAGTACAGTGTACAGGGAGCGGATGTATTAATGGTATAATACTAGTACAGGGTACAGGGAGCGGATGTATTAATGGTATAATACTAGTACAGGGTAGAGGGAGCGGATGTATTAATCGTATAATACTAGTACAGGGTACAGGGAGCGGATGTATTAATGGTATAATACTAGTACAGGGTACAGGGAGCGGATGTATTAATGTTATAATAGTAGTACAGGGTACAGGGAGCGGATGTATTAATGGTATAATACTAGTACATGGTACAGGGAGCGGATGTATTAATGGTATAATACTTGTACAGTGTACAGGGAGTGGATGTATTAATCGTATAATACTAGTACAGTGTACAGGGAGCGGATGTTTTAATGGTATAATACCAGTACAGTGTACAGGGAGCGGATGTATTAATGGTATAATACTAGTACAGGGTACAGGGAGCGGATGTATTAATTGTATAATACTAGTACAGTGTACAGGGATCGGATGTATTAATGGTATAATAGTAGTACAGTGTACAGGGAGCGGATGTATTAATGGTATGATACTAGTACAGGGTACAGGGAGCGGATGTATTAATTGTATAATACTAGTACAGTGTACAGGGATCGGATGTATTAATGGTATAATACTAGTACAGTGTACAGGGAGCGGATGTATTAATGGTATGATACTGGTACAGGGTACAGGGAGCGGATGTATTAATCGTATAATACAAGTACAGGGTACAGGGAGCGGATGTATTAATCGTATAATACTAGTACAGGGTACAGAGAGCGAATGTATTAATGGTATAATACTAGTACAGTGTACAGGGAGCGGATGTATTAATCGTATAATACCAGCACAGTGTACAGGGAGCGGATGTATTAATGGTATAATACTAGTACATGGTACAGGGAGCGGATGTATTAATGGTGTAATACAAGTACAGGGTACAGGGAGAGGATGTATTAATGGTATAATGCTAGTACATTGTACAGGGAGCGGATGTATTAATGGTATAATACTAGTACAGGGTACAGGGAGTGGATGTATTAATGGTATAATATTAGTACAGTGTACAGGGAGTGGATGTATTAATCGTATAATACAAGTACAGTGTACAGGGAGCGGATGTATTAATGGTATAATACAAGTACAGGGTACAGGGAGCGGATGTATTAATGGTATAATACAAGTACAGGGTACAGGGAGCGGATGTATTAATCGTATAATACTAGTACAATGTGCAGGGAGCGGATGTATTAATGGTATAATACTAGTAAAGGGTACAGGGAGCGGATGTATTAATGGTATAATACTAGTACAGGGTACAGGGAGCGGATGTATTAATGGTATAATACTTGTACAGTGTACAGGGAGTGGATGTATTAATGGTATAATACTAGTACAGTGTAAAGAGAGTGGATGTATTAATGGTATATTACTAGTACAGAGTACAGGGAGCGGATGTATTAATGGTATAATACAAGTACAAGGTACAGGGAGCGGATGTATTAATGGTATAATACAAGTACAGGGTACAGGGAGCGGATGTATTAATGGTATAATACTAGTACAGTGTAAAGAGAGTGGATGTATTAATGGTATATTACTAGTACAGAGTACAGGGAGCGGATGTATTAATGGTATAATACTAGTACAGGGTACAGGGAGCGGATGTATTAATGGTATAATACTAGTACAGTGTACAGGGAGCGGATGTATTAATCGTATAATACTAGTACAGTGTACAGGGAGCGGATGTATTAATGGTGTAATACTAGTACAGGGTACAGGGAGTGGATGTATTAATGGTATAATACTAGTACAGGGTACAGGGAGCGGATGTATTAATGGTATAATACAAGTACAGGGTACAGGGAGCGGATGTATTAATGGTATAATACTAGTACAGGGTACAGGGAGCGGATGTATTAATCGTATAATACTAGTACAGTGTACAGGGAGCGGATGTATTAATGGTATAATACTAGTACAGGGTACAGGGAGCGGATGTATTAATCGTATAATACTAGTACAGGGTACAGGGAGCGGATGTATTAATGGTATAATACTAGTACAGGGTACAGGGAGTGGATGTATTAATGGTATAATACTAGTACAGGGTACAGGGAGCGGATGTATTAATCGTATAATACTAGTACAGGGTACAGGGAGCGGATGTATTAATGGTATAATACTAGTACAGTGTACACAGGGAGCGGATGTATTAATGGTATAATACTAGTACAGGGTACAGGGAGTGGATGTATTAATGGTATACTACTAGTACAGTGTACAGGAAGCGGATGTATTAATGGTATAATACTAGTACAGGGTACAGGGAGCGGATGTATTAATTGTATAATACTAGTACAGGGTACAGGGAGCGGATGTATTAATGGTATAATACAAGTACAGGGTACAGGGAGCGGATGTATTAATGGTATAATACCAGTACAGTGTACAGGGAGCGGATTTATTAATGGTATAATACTAGTACAGTGTACAGGGAATGGATGTATTAATGGTATAATACTAGTACAGTGTACAGGGAGCGGATGTATTAATGGTATAATACTAGTACATGGTACAGGGAGCGGATGTATTAATCGTATAATACTAGTACAGTGTACAGGGAGCAGATGTATTAATGGTATAATACTAGTACAGTGTACAGGGAGTGGATGTAGTAATGGTATAATACTAGTACAGGGTACAGGGAGCGGATGTATTAATGGTATAATACTAGTACAGGGTACAGGGAGCGGATGTATTAATGGTATAATACTAGTACATGGTACAGGGAGCGGATGTATTAATCGTATAATACTAGTACAGGGTACAGTGAGCGGATGTATTAATGGTATAATACTAGTACAGGGTACAGGGAGCGGATGTATTAATCGTATAATACTAGTACAGGGTACAGGGAGCGGATGTATTAATGGTATAATACTAGTACAGTGTACATGGGAGCGGATGTATTAATGGTATAATACTAGTACATGGTACAGGGAGCGGAGGTATTAATGGTATCATACCAGTACAGGGTACAGGGAGCGGATGTATTAATGGTATAATACTAGTACAGTGTACAGGGAGCGGATGTATTAATGGTATAATACTAGTACAGGGTACAGGGAGCGGATGTATTAATGGTATAATACTAGTACAGTGTACAGCAAGCGGATGTATTAATGGTATAATACTGGTACAGTGTACAGGGAGCGGATGTATTAATGGTGTAATACAAGTACAGGGTACAGGGAGTGGATGTATTAATCGTATAATACTAGTACAGGGTACAGGGAGCGGATGTATTAATGGTATAATACTAGTACAGGGTACAGGGAGCGGATGTATTAATGGTATAATACTAGTATAGTGTACAGGGAGTGGATGTATTAATGGTATAATACTAGTACAGTGTACAGGGAGTGGATGTATTAATGGTATAATACTAGTACAGTGTACAGGGAGTGGATGTATTAATGGTATAATACTAGTACAGTGTACAGGGAGTGGATGTATTAATGGTATAATACTAGTACAGTGTACAGGGAGCGGATGTATTAATGGTATAATACTAGTACAGTGTACAGGGAGCGGATATATTAATGGTATAATACAAGTACAGGGTACAGGGAGCGGATGTATTAATGGTATAATACTAGTAAAGTATACAGGGAGCGGATGTATTAATGGTATAATACTAGTACAGGGTACAGGGAGCGGATGTATTAATGGTATAATACTAGTACAGGGTACAGGGAGCGGATGTATTAATGGTATAATACTAGTAAAGTATACAGGGAGCGGATGTATTAATGGTATAATACTAGTACAGGGTACAGGGAGCGGATGTATTAATGGCATAATACAAGTACAGTGTACAGGGAGCGGAGGTATTAATGGTATAATACCAGTACAGTGTACAGGGAGTGGATGTATTAATGGTATAATACTAGTACAGTGTACAGGGAGCGGATGTATTAATGATATAAAACTAGTACAGTGTACAGGGTGCGGATGTATTAATCGTATAATACCAGTACAGGGTACAGGGAGCGGATGTATTAATCGTATCATACTAGTACAGGGTACAGGGAGCGGATGTATTAATCGTATCATACTAGTACAGGGTACAGGGAGCGGATGTATTAATGGTATAATACTAGTACAGGGTACAGGGAGTGGATGTTTTAATGGTATAATACTAGTACAGGGTACAGGGAGTGGATGTATTAATGGTATAATACTAGTACAGGGTACAGGGAGTGGATGTATTAATGGTATCATACCAGTACAGGGTACAGGGAGCGGATGTATTAATCGTACCATACTAGTACAGGGTACAGGGAGTGAATGTATTAATGGTATAATACTAGTACAGGGTACAGGGAGTGGATGTATTAATCGTATAATACTAGTACAGTGTACAGGGAGCGGATGTATTAATCGTATAATACTAGTACAGTGTACAGGGAGCGGATGTATTAATCGTATAATACTAGTACAGTGTACAGGGAGCGGATGTATTAATGGTATAATACTAGTACAGGGTACAGGGAGCGGATGTATTAATCGTATAATACTAGTACAGTGTACAGGGAGCGGATGTATTAATGGTATAATACTAGTACAGGGTACAGGGAGCGGATGTATTAATGGTATAATACTAGTACAGGGTACAGGGAGCGGAGGTATTAATCGTATAATACTAGTACAGTGTACAGGGAGCGGATGTATTAATGGTATAATACTAGTACAGGGTACAGGGAGCGGATGTATTAATGGTATACTACTAGTACAGTGTACAGGGAGCGGATGTATTAATGGTATAATATAAGTACAGTGTAGAGGGAGCGGATGTATTAATTGTATAATACAAGTACAGGGTACAGGGAGCGGATGTATTAATGGTATAATACTAGTACAGTGTACAGGGAGCGGATGTATTAATGGTATAATACTAGTACAGGGTACAGGGAGCGGATGTATTAATGGTATAATACTAGTACAGTGTACAGGGACTGGATGTATTAATGGTATAATACTAGTACAGGGTACAGGGAGTGGATGTATTAATGGTATAATACTAGTACAAGGTACAGTGTACAGATGTATTAATGGTATAATACTAGTACAGGGTACAGTGTACAGATGTATTAATGGTATAATACTAGTACAGTGTACAGGGAGCGGATGTATTAATGGTATAATACTAGTACAGTGTACAGGGAGCGGATGTATTAATCGTATAATACTAGTACAGTGTACAGGGAGCGGATGTATTAATCGTATAATACTAGTACAGTGTACAGGGAGCGGATGTATTAATGGTATAATATAAGTACAGTGTAGAGGGAGCGGATGTATCAATATTATAATACAAGTACAGGGTACAGGGAGCGGATGTATTAATGGTGTAATACTAGTACAGGGTACAGGGAGCGGATGTATTAATGGTATAATACTAGTACAGTGTACAGGGTACAGGGAGCGGATGTATTAATGGTGTAATACTAGTACAGGGTACAGGGAGCGGATGTATTAATCGTATAATACTAGTACAGTGTACAGGGAGCGGATGTATTAATGGTATAATACTAGTACATGGTACAGGGAGCGGATGTATTAATCGTATAATACTAGTACAGGGTACAGTGAGCGGATGTATTAATGGTATAATACTAGTACAGGGTACAGGGAGCGGATGTATTAATCGTATAATACTAGTACAGGGTACAGGGAGCGGATGTATTAATGGTATAATACTAGTACAGTGTACAGGGAGCGGATGTATTAATGGTATAATACTAGTACATGGTACAGGGAGCGGAAGTATTAATGGTATCATACCAGTACAGGGTACAGGGAGCGGATGTATTAATGGTATAATACTAGTACAGTGTACAGGGAGCGGATGTATTAATGGTATAATACCAGTACAGTGTACAGGGAGTGGATGTATTAATGGTATAATACTAGTACAGGGTACAGGGAGTGGATGTATTAATGGTATAATACTAGTACAGGGTACAGGGAGCGGATGTATTAATCGTACCATACTAGTACAGGGTACAGGGAGCGGATGTATTAATGGTATAATACTAGTACAGTGTACAGCGAGCGGATGTATTAATGGTATAATACTGGTACAGTGTACAGGGAGCGGATGTATTAATGGTGTAATACAAGTACAGGGTACAGGGAGTGGATGTATTAATCGTATAATACTAGTACAGTGTACAGGGAGCGGATGTATTAATGGTATAATACTAGTACAGTGTACAGGGTACAGGGAGCGGATGTATTAATGTTATAATACTAGTACAGTGTACAGGGAGCGGATGTATTAATGGTATAATACTAGTACAGTGTACAGGGAGCGGATGTATTAATCGTATAATACTAGTACAGTGTACAGGGAGTGGATGTATTAATGGTATAATACTAGTACAGTGTACAGGGAGTGGATGTATTAATGGTATAATACTAGTACAGTGAACAGGGAGCGGATATATTAATGGTATAATACAAGTACAGGGTACAGGGAGCGGAGGTATTAATGGTGTAATACAAGTACAGGGTACAGGGAGCGGATGTATTAATGGTATAATACTAGTAAAGTATACAGGGACCGGATGTATTAATGGTATAATACTAGTACAGTGTACAGGGAGCGGATGTATTAATGATATAATACTAGTACAGTGTACAGGGAGCGGATGTATTAATGGTGTAATACTAGTACAGTGTACAGGGACTGGATGTATTAATGGTATAATACTAGTACAGGGTACAGGGAGCGGATGTATTAATGGTATAATACAAGTACAGGGTACAGGGAGCGGATGTATTAATGGTATAATACCAGTACAGTGTACAGGGAGCGGATTTATTAATGGTATAATACTAGTACAGTGTACAGGGAATGGATGTATTAATGGTATAATACTAGTACAGTGTACAGGGAGCGGATGTATTAATGGTATAATACTAGTACAGGGTACAGTGAGCGGATGTATTAATCGTATAATACTAGTACATGGTACAGGGAGCGGATGTATTAATCGTATAATACTAGTACAGTGTACAGGGAGCAGATGTATTAATGGTATAATACTAGTACAGTGTACAGGGAGTGGATGTAGTAATGGTATAATACTAGTACAGGGTACAGGGAGCGGATGTATTAATGGTATAATACTAGTACAGGGTACAGGGAGCGGATGTATTAATGGTATAATACTAGTACATGGTACAGGGAGCGGATGTATTAATGGTATAATACTAGTAAATGGTACAGGGAGCGGATGTATTAATGGTATAATACTAGTACAGGGTACAGGGAGCGGATGTATTAATGGTATAATACTAGTAAATGGTACAGGGAGCGGATGTATTAATGGTATAATACTAGTACAGGGTACAGGGAGCGGATGTATTAATGGTATAATACAAGTACAGGTTACAGGGAACGGATGTATTAATGGTATGATACTGGTACAGGGTACAGGAAGCGGATGTATTAATCGTATAATACTAGTACAAGGTACAGGGAGTGGATGTATTAATGGTATAATACTAGTACAGGGTACAGGGAGCGGATGTATTAATGGTATAATACTAGTACAGGGTACAGGGAGCGGATGTATTAATGGTATAATACTGGTACAGTGTACAGGGAGCGGATGTATTAATGGTGTAATACAAGTACATGGTACAGGGAGTGGATGTATTAATCGTATAATACTAGTACAGTGTACAGGGACCGGATGTATTAATGGTATAATACTAGTACAGTGTACAGGGAGCGGATGTATTAATGGTATAATACAAGTACAGTGTACATGGAGCGGATGTATTAATGACATAATACTAGTACAGGGTACAGGGAGCGGATGTATTAATGGTATAATACAAGTACAGGGTACAGGGAGCGGATGTATTAATGGTATAATATTAGTACAGGGTACAGGGAGCGGATGTATTAATGGTATAATACTAGTACAGTGTACACAGGGAGCGGATGTATTAATGGTATAATACTTGTACAGGGTACAGGGAGCGGATGTATTAATGGTATAATACTAGTACAGGGTACAGGGAGTGGATGTTTTAATGGTATAATACTAGTACAGGGTACAGGGAGCGGATGTATTAATGGTATAATACTAGTACAGTGTACAGGGAGCGGATGTATTAATGGTATAATACTAGTACAGTGTACAGGGAGTGGATGTATTAATGGTATAATACTAGTACAGTGTACAGGGAGCGGATGTATTAATGGTATAATACTAGTACAGTGTACAGGGAGTGGATGTATTAATGGTATAATACTAGTACAGTGTACAGGGAGCGGATGTATTAATGGTATAATACATGTACAGGGTACAGGGAGCGGTATGGTATAAGTAGAGACTCCGTAGTTCGTTGAATTAATGGTGATTTATCCGTATTTAACACATATTCTTCATTCCCATTTTAACAGAGCCTACATTTAGCGCACAGACATATTTCAATCTTCTTTTTTAGTTCAAGAGTTTAATGCGTTTGGCAACTTCAAAAGAAAACATTTACAGTACCAATATGAATTAATTAATGAAATCTAAACAGAACAGTACATATAGAATAAAGACATCCAGAACAAATGACAACATGAATGCAAACATTAAAAGTCTGAGATTAAACAACGAGATCAGTGCCCAGTTGTTCAAAAAGTGATTAGCTTAATCACTTGATTAGTGAAAATTTCATTTCTCATTTACTACGATACAGTTGTATATATATTCATAAAATAGTATCGTAGGCAGGGACTGATGCGTGCAATAGCTTCATACAGTTGGATGACGTTAAATTTACCAAAAATGATTTTATCAGGAGTTTAAAATTGTTGTTAAACTGTGATTAGCATAATTACGTTTTGAACTACTGGGCCCAGTAGCTTATATTTTACAACCGAAAATAATGATTTCTTCATGAAAAAACATTTCGTTGAGGTCTTATTTACATAATTATATTTCAGTTAACGCGTCGTCAATGCATCCGAGTCATTTGTAAGAAAACAATCCTCCAGTTTTACGCCATTGTTTTTCAAAATTGATTCGAAACTGTATAGTCATATCTTTTAAATATTCGTTGGAAAAAATGTAGAGATAAAAGAATAGACAGTAAGATACAGAGTGTTGTGTTCACATACAGAAATAGTATATAGATAGAGGTTACACAACGAGTGGTTGTTGGATATGGAATTTATTTCACACGAGTAAGTTATTTTTCAAAAGTTAAGCTTCGGCTCGTGTCTTTGGTAACTTTTTAAAAAATAACTTACTCGTGTGAACTAAATTCCATATCCAAAAATCACGAGTCGTGTGAGTTGTTTCTACCACAATAATATTGACTCGAATCAAAGGGTAACGTGGCCAAGTCTAACTTCTGGTAGAAATATGTGACTCTATATTAATACATTTTTATAGACAATGTGACTCTATATTGATACAGTATACAGACAATGTAACTCTATATTAATACAGTATATAGACAATGTGACTCTATATTAATACAGTATACAGATAATGTAACTATATTTATAAAGAGTATATACAATGTAACTCTATATTAATACGTTAATACAATCTAATAATATTAACTGTCAATGTATAACTAATTGACATTAATATGTTTAGACGTGTGCTGACATCAGCTGGTTCCCTTTGTAAAATTGGTCGCGACTTTAGAGGTTCCTCTCCTGATCCATTCGGCCAACTTTGCTGTGTGAGATGTAATGAGAATATGCCGTGAGTTTGTCTTTTATCACTCGATCTGTACTCAGACGGGCAGACGACACCCAATACTGAAATTGATTGCAGAAATAATCTAGAAATATATTTCATTCAATTCTCCACCATCGTTTCTTCTACAAATGGAGTTCCTAGACGCTAAATTGAATCTTGTCTTCGTCTGTGTATTCTCCATTGCTAAATTGTTTCCTGTGAAAAACGCCACTTTCCACGACACGGTTGTCTATTTCCGGAATCATACTAATTTCCGGTCCGGGTCCTAACACGCACGCTAGCAGATACAAACCAGAAAGGCAAACAACTACAAATTATAGCCTATTGGTTTTTCAGGTCCATGTCAGTATACTAATTGTTTAATGGAAAATTCATTTAACTACCTTCTACCTTTTCGGTAAATTCGGAAAACCATTATTATAGGTGATGCGTTTCTGACGTGGCTGAACAGTCCGACGGGCAACCATTATCTTCGGAACTATGGTCTCGAGTTAAAGACCAGTATTTCTGTCTAGCGGATAAACTACATTTCTCAAATTCCACTTCCTGTTCAAAGGAACAGCACTATGGAGGATATCTGAGACTGCCAGTGGCTGGGGAGACACAGATACAATGGCCGATCGAGACAATTACGGGATCGTGTACAAAGGAAATGGGAAAATCTTGATTGTAAACCAGAGATCGGAACTCCATCTGGATTTGATGATGACTTCCCCTAAATAATTGATAATATTTCGTATCATTATTGTGTTGTTTAGATTAAATACTGGGAATTATCTTTAATACATTTTTTTCTAGGAAATACCGTAAAGTATCGGGCATTTAACCTTTTTATGTCCGCGTTAGCACACGAAACGTGAAGTTGTTTTTATATTTTCCAATTTAATATGCCTTATTGAAACATGGAAGACGGCCTCTTTTTGTATCTGAAAGGCATACAAAAGTTTTAAAATTTCGTTTTCATTTCATATGTTATATGTAGTTTTAGATAGTTCATTGTTTGGATTTTGATAAGAGCGCGGGACCACATACAAACCTGTTGATGCCTTTGTTTTATGTACATGTGACCGGAATATGCAGTTGGTAGGTGCTTAATCAATTAAATATCAGGTGAATCATAGATAGTTTGGCACCATCTACTTCCATGATTTTATTTTTTATGACGTAGTTTTCCTTTTTCATTCCTGCTCGTTTATATCTCCGGTAGTCAGGCTTTCCTCTCTGCACTATTAAATAAAAGTTACGTTGTAAGGATGCGCATGATCGTCGTATTTCTTTGTCAATATTCATTTAAATGTTATGTCAGATTATCTAAAGCACGATCTCGTGACAAAGAGTCTGTTTGATATACATGTATACTTCATTTAATTTAAATTTATTAAACGCGACTCAAAAATATGACACAATTCTACTCAAGGATTGATAATGAATATTTTGTAATTGAATTTTTAAATGAAAAAAATACAAAAGGCAACTGTTGAATATACCCGAAACTGAGAACGCCAATGTAATTGTAAAATGCAATATGCCGAAAGTTTCTTTTGTCGTTGATAGCATTCCAAGATCGCTATTGGGCGGATCTACTTGCGTCTAGGTCCTTGAAAATCTTGAATCCCGCTGAGCCTCGATTTGGAGAGGCACTTGATAGATGGCTACGTAACCCAACTTATTGTACAGTTAATCTTCTTTCATATCAAAGACATTTGCAAGAAAGTCAATAAGAAGCCGGTCTAGCAAACAAGATAAAAAAACCTTCGACGCTTTTTGTAATATTTCACAAACAAAGAGGCCGCATCTATGTCGTCTTTCCTTCAAAAGCACAAAGTCGACAACGACATTGTGCATTTTTGTAAAGTAGTTTTGTGTGTTGACATAATGGTGTATCCACCGGCAGGAGAGCCGGCCGAACGCTGACACTCGTGTCCTCAAGTATCCTGTATGTTGAACAGTGTAAATGACAACGACAGAGTTAACCCCAAACAAACAAAAATCAACGGAGAAAATCAATTTAGCCACAGTACATTACGGCGGTATCCCCCGCATGGTGCGCAAAGTTTGGTCCGAAACTTCGATCTTTTAGAAAAAAAATAAGAGTCGAGATTTACTTCAAGAAGGCAGAGTAAATAATGACGGTGAAGAGTTTTTCAAGTTTATTAATAATGTGTAAGTTGTCTCGCATCTTCACTTTCCCACGACAAGAGTTGTATAAGTAAATAAGAAATATATACACTCGATTCTATACGTTGTTCCGATCGGGGGTATATTATCGGACCAAAATACCTTTCATCTCGTTTGCATATCGATAAGTGTAACAAATACATGTATCAATGAAGAACCGATACGTATACGTGGACTATTTTCTCTTTCCATTTCTATGATCCATGACTCATTTGTACAATGTATAAATGTAATAAACTAATGTAATAAAGTTTCAATTTAACACAAAAGACGATTGATAGGCGGGTTAAACACACGTTATATACACAATGGTATATTTAATTAACCTCCCCGAGATCATCATAACAGGAATCTACGGTATACCTATGTTTTTTTATAAAAAAAAAAAAAAAGGAAAAACTTTTTGTAAAAAAGAACGTAATATTTATAGTAATTAGAAATAAACATGTTTTTGCATTAAAAAAATGTCTTAATTAGAAATAAATTTTATTTCAACGAAGATATTTTCGTTTTGGAAAATATGATAGATATTCACAGCAATTTGAAATATATCTGGAATTGGATATATAATGTAAATAATTTGATCCGTGGTAATTTGAAATGTGAGTTAAAAAAAAACATATCTTCATTTTAAGATGTTCTGATATTGTAAACATGTTGTAGCTATTTGATTTAATACCATCGGATGAACCAATTTAAAGTTAGTATAGCATTGTATTAAACTTGGTTGTATAAAAATTGTGTGCAAGATATTATGCATGTATCGGCGTTTTCTTCCCTTTTTTTTTTTTTTTTTTAATTTTTGCTATGTTTCCATGGCTAACGAAACAACAGAGAATTCCTACAAGCAAACGAAACCATAATCTTAAATACAAAAACGACAAAACGAATTAAAAATACAAACAAAATATAGATTTACATAGAGACAATAGAAAAATCACCAGAGTAACAGCCGATGTACGTGCTATACGTAACGGATGTCACTTACTTCAGATAGTATCAATAAACTGTCACTACATGGATATGAAGATGACTTCGGTCATAGGGCAGGCAGGTATGACGGTTTTATTTTTATTTTAATCTGAATATTGAGATATTCCTCCATACGACGACATTGTTGCCAAACCTCGCCGAAAGCTAATGAATTACAAGTCTACATTATCAGTGTCGGAGTATTCAATCTTCCCAGATTGCACCGTTAGTGAATAAATGAATAAATTACGTTTTGTATTAAAATTATGGTATAATATTTCACCAAAATATCAATATTAATGTGTGCTTTTCGTTTATAATTACTTTCTAAATGTGTAGAAAATGCTATGAATATCTCAACAACTTTAACTCGTTTATTTTCTTGCCGAGATTTGTTGTCAGATCGTTGACAACCAAACAGAGTATCCAAGTCCTCATTTGATTATCAGTTACTTAAAGACGAAACATTTTCTGGTATTTAATAATTCAGGAAAACTTGATGTTGAGGTTCAAGCGAACCGATTTACATTGCGGGCTGTAACCGTTAAATGATGATATTTGTCGTAGAAAATCAGCAGATAGACATCGGAGTCCCGTTATAACTCATAAATATACATACTGAAATCTCCTAACCGTAGACAGAAATGATAAAGATCACACTTGAAAGGCATAAATCTGAGATACAGAGTACAGGCTGGTCTGTAAATGACTTGATGAAAGCAAGCCTTCTCAATTGGTTCACGGACGCTTTTGAAATAATTATGATAAAATCAATTAGCGAGTGTTTAGGTGCGAACTTGGTGTCGCGTGCGCGTCTTTAGGACCTATTATTTATTGAAGAGTTGTCGTGTGGCGAAGTCATGTGTAAGTATTGACGAAAATGTCTAATTTATATGCTCAAACTTTTGCTAACATCAGATATAAAAGCGACTTTAAAACATAAACCAAGACGCTTCTAGCACTAATTATCACTACTCATGGTTATTTTATTCCGGTGTGAGAAGTACCAATATCTAGGTATACAACAACGGTTACAAAGCTCTTAAATATAGATTGGCTTTAAACATCAAAGAGACACAGAACACCAACAATAACGGGATTTTTTCCGGCAGCTATTTTAATATTTGATATGCATTTTCATGGAAGTTTTCCTTGGTTGTGATTTCATAGATTTTATTCACTTGTAACCGATGTGAACAGAGTAATATCACAGCTAATGTCTCTCCTAAGGAGGAGTTTTACTGCTGACGGGTCGAGTGACGTGTAGCGTATGATCAGTCTCTCATATTGTAGAGAGCAAACTCGATACAAAACGAAACATATGTTTGGACAAAAGCAGTGAACATGCTCGGCTACAGAATAGCCCGCACAGGGATCGTAAAATTAATCAGCAATCGACAACTTAACATAGCATTTAAATGAAACAAATTATGTTTCTAATTTTACAATAACTTATAAATCTTTTTATTTGTTTTGTACTTGAAGCAATTGTAATTAATATCTTAATTGAAGATTGAACCTAAAACGAATTTTACTTAAATGATATTCTTCATTGGCGTTCTGTTCTTTCGAAATTTATTTCTATATTTTTTCTAGATGACAAACGTGGTAAAAACAGTATTGGTGGCCTATTTTGATTTGTATTCTATTATTCCATTTTTTTCATTTTGTTTGTTTATTTATTTTTTTTTATACTTCGGTTTGGTTCTTTTTGACAGTTTATCAGTCGCCATTTTGTATGCAAAAGTTATTTGATATAAGATCTATATATTCTTAATTCATTCTAGGAAAAAGTGATAATGTCAAACTAATACACATTAAATGATTATATGAGAAATTATCGACAATGTGTAGGGAAATAGCACCTTTATCCAGTAGTACTGTACATTTGTCTAGCACTCTCTAGTAAATTAGCGAAAGGTCGGGTTGTTTTACAATGGTATTTAATCCCAATTTGTTGCCAACCTTTGGTTTTTAATGTGACAGTTATGTTGTAGGTTAACGACAAAAGAACCCCGGTCCACGTATGTTAGTGAGTAGTTGATTCTGTTTTTAGAGTGGTGGTAATGTTTTTGTCTTATAAAAATATATGAATCATTGTGTATCACTCGTCTCTCGAGTCAGCTATCTTTCTCTTTTTATGGTAAAGGTTGTTCTCTAATGAGACTCGCACCTGCGAAAACCTCCACTCACATTTCAGCACCTATTACAGATATTTCCTGTGTTTGTCGCTATCCAAAATGCACATTATTCATTTGCACGAACAAAACTTAGGTAAGATGAAAAAAATAAAAACATTTTTATGAAAGGAGTTTAATCTGCTTTTGCTTTGATTTCTTTTATAACTTGAAAATAAGTAATTAACAAGAAAAAAAAGTAAGTAACATAATTAATCTTCCACGTTAACAAGGTTAATATTGATCAGCAGTTTAACATTAACAAGATTAAACGTAACCCTCACGCCCCCACTAACAAGATTATTATTGGCAAACACGTCCTTACTAACAAAGTTAATAGTGACCATCACGTCCTAACTAACAAAGTTAATAGTGACCATCACGTCCCCACTAACATAGTTAATAGTGACCCTCACGTCCTCACTAACAAAGTTAATAGTGACCATCACGTCCTTACTAACAAAGTTATTAGTGACCATCACGTCCTCACTAACAAAGTTATTAGTGACCATCACGTCCTCACTAACAAAGTTAATAGTGACCATCACGTCCTCACTGACAAAGTTAAGAGTGACCATCACGTCCCCACTAACAAAGTTAATAGTGACCATCACGTCCTTACTAACAAAGTTAATAGTGACCATCACGTCCCCACTAACAAGATTATTATTGGCAAACACGTCCTTACTAGCAAAGTTAATAGTGACCATCACGTCCCCACTAACAAAGTTAATAGTGACCATCACGTCCTCACTAACAAAGTTAATAGTGACATCACGTCCTCCCTAACAAGATTATTATTGGCAAACACGTCCTTACTAGCAAAGTTAATAGTGACCATCACGTCCCCACTAACATAGTTAATAGTGACCCTCACGTCCTCACTAACAAAGTTAATAGTGACCATCACGTCCTTACTAACAAAGTTATTAGTGACCATCACGTCCTCACTAACAAAGTTATTAGTGACCATCACGTCCTCACTAACAAAGTTAATAGTGACCATCACGTCCTCACTGACAAAGTTAATAGTGACCATCACGTCCCCACTAACAAAGTTAATAGTGACCATCACGTCCTTACTAACAAAGTTAATAGTGACCATCACGTCCCCACTAACAAGATTATTATTGGCAAACACGTCCTTACTAGCAAAGTTAATAGTGACCATCACGTCCCCACTAACAAAGTTAATAGTGACCATCACGTCCTCACTAACAAAGTTAATAGTGACCATCACGTCCTCACTAACAAAGTTAATAGTGACCATCACGTCCTAACTAACAAAGTTAATAGTGACCATCACGTCCTCACTAACAAAGTTAATAGTGACCATCACGTCCCCACTAACATAGTTAATAGTGACCCTCACCTCCTCACTAACAAAGTAAATAGTGACCCTCACGTCCCCACTAACAAGATTATTATTGGCAAACACGTCCTCACTAACAAAGTTAATAGTGACCATCACGTCCTCACTAACAAAGTTAATAGTGACCATCACGTCCCCACTAACAAAGTTAATAGTGACCCTCACCTCCTCACTAACAAAGTTATTAGTGACCATCACGTCCTCACTAACAAAGTTAATAGTGACCATCACGTCCTCACTGACAAAGTTAATAGTGACCATCACGTCCCCACTAACAAAGTTAATAGTGACCATCACGTCCTCACTAACAAAGTTAATAGTGACCCTCACGTCCCCACTAACATAGTTAATAGTAACCCTCACGTCCCCACTAACAAAGTTAAGAGTGACCATCACGTCCTCACTAATAAAGTTAATAGTGACCATCACGTCCTCACTAACAAAGTTATTAGTGACCATCACGTCCTCACTAACAAAGTTAATAGTGACCATCACGTCCTCACTAACAAAGTTAATAGTGACCATCACGTCCCCACTAACAAGATTATTATTGGCAAACACGTCCTTACTAGCAAAGTTAATAGTGACCATCACGTCCTCACTAACAAAGTCAATAGTGACCATCACGTCCTTACTAACAAAGTTAATAGTGACCATCACGTCCCCACTAACAAGATTATTATTGGCAAACACGTCCTTACTAGCAAAGTTAATAGTGACCATCACGTCCTCACTAACAAAGTCAATAGTGACCATCACGTCCCCACTAACAAAGTTAATAGTGACCATCACGTCCTCACTAACAAAGTTAATAGTGACCATCACGTCCTCACTAACAAAGTTAATAGTGACCATCACGTCCTCACTAACAAAGTTATTAGTTTCCATCACGTCCCCACTAATAAAGTTAATAGTGACCATCACGTCCTTACTAACAAAGTTAATAGTGACCATCACGTCCTCACTAACAAGATTATTATTGGCAAACACGTCCTTACTAACAAATTTAATAGTGACCATCACGTCCTCACTAACAAAGTTAATAGTGACCATCACGTCCTCACTAACAAATTTAATAGTGACCATCACGTCCTCACTAACAAAGTTAATAGTGACCATCACGTCCTCACTAACAAATTTAATAGTGACCATCACGTCCTCACTAACAAAGTTAAAAGTGACCATCACGTCCTCACTAACAAAGTTAATAGTGACCATCACGTCCTCCCTAACAAAGTTAATAGTGACCATCACGTCCTCCCTAACAAAGTTAATAGTGACCATCACGTCCTCACTAACAAAGTCAATAGTGACCATCACGTCCCCACTAACAAAGCTAATAGTGACCATCACGTCCTCACTGACAAAGTTAATAGTGACCATCACGTCCTCACTAACAAAGTTAATAGTGACCATCACGTCCTTACTAACAAAGTTAATAGTGACCATCACGTCCTCACTAACAAAGTTAATAGTGACCATCACGTCCTAACTAACAAATTTACTAGTGACCATCACGTCCTCACTAACATAGTTAATAGTGACCATCACGTCCTCACTAACAAATTTAATAGTGACCATCACGTCCTCACTAACAAAGTTATTAGTGACCATCACGTCCCCACTAACAAATTTAATAGTGACCATCACGTCCCAACTAACAAAGTTAATAGTGACCATCACGTCATCACTAACAAAGTTAATAGTGACCATCACGTCCTCACTAACAAAGTTAATAGTGACCATCACGTCCTCACTAACAAAGTTAATAGTGACCATCACGTCCTCCCTAACAAAGTTAATAGTGACCATCACGTCCTCACTAACAAAGTTATTAGTGACCATCACGTCCCCACTAACAAAGTTAATAGTGACCATCACGTCCCCACTAACAAAGTTATTAGTGACCATCACGTCCCCACTAATAAAGTTAATAGTGACCATCACGTCCTCACTAACAAAGTTAATAGTGACCATCACGTCCTCACTAGCAAAGATAATAGTGACCATCACGTCCTCACTAGCAAAGTTAATAGTGACCATCACGTCCTCACTAACAAAGTTAATAGTGACCATCACGTCCTAACTAACAAAGTTAATAGTGACCAACACGTCCTCACTAACAAAGTTAATAGTGACCATCACGTCCTCCCTAACAAAGTTAATAGTGACCATCACGTCCTCCCTAACAAAGTTAATAGTGACCATCACGTCCTCACTAACAAAGTTATTAGTGACCATCACGTCCCCACTAACAAAGTTAATAGTGACCATCACGTCCTCACTAAGAAATTTAATAGTGACCATCACGTCCTCACTAGCAAAGATAATAGTGACCATCACGTCCTCACTAGCAAAGTTAATAGTGACCATCACGTCCTCACTAACAAAGTTAATAGTGACCATCACGTCCTAACTAACAAAGTTAATAGTGACCAACACGTCCTCACTAACAAAGTTAATAGTGACCATCACGTCCTCCCTAACAAAGTTAATAGTGACCATCACGTCCTCCCTAACAAAGTTAATAGTGACCATCACGTCCTCAATAACAAAGTTATTAGTGACCATCACGTCCCCACTAATAAAGTTAATAGTGACCAACACGTCCTCACTTACAAAGTTAATAGTGACCATCACGTCCCCACTAACAAAGTTATTAGTGACCATCACGTCCCCACTAATAAAGTTAATAGTGACCATCACGTCCTCACTAACAAAGTTAATAGTGACCATCACGTCCTCACTAGCAAAGTTAATAGTGACCATCACGTCCTCACTAACAAAGTTAATAGTGACCATCACGTCCTAACTAACAAAGTTAATAGTGACCATCACGTCATCACTAACAAAGTTAATAGTGACCATCACGTCCTCCCTAACAAAGTTAATAGTGACCATCACGTCCTAACTAACAAAGTTAATAGTGACCATCACGTCCTCACTAATAAAGTTAATAGTGACCATCACGTCCTCACTAACAAAGTTAATAGTGACCATCACGTCCTAACTAACAAAGTTAATAGTGACCATCACGTCCTCCCTAACAAAGTTAATAGTGACCATCACGTCCTAACTAACAAAGTTAATAGTGACCATCACGTCCCCACTAACAAAGTTAATAGTGACCATCACGTCCCCACTAACAAAGTTAATAGTGACCATCACGTCCTCACTAACAAAGTTAATAGTGACCATCACGTTCTCACTAACAAAGTTAATAGTGACCATCACGTTCTCACTAACAAAGTTAATAGTGACCATCACGTCCTAACTAACAAAGTTAATAGTGACCATCACGTCCTAACTAACAAAGTTAATAGTGACCATCACGTCATCACTAACAAAGTTAATAGTGACCATCACGTCCTAACTAACAAAGTTAATAGTGACCATCACGTCCTAACTAACAAAGTTAATAGTGACCATCACGTCCTAACTAACAAAGTTAATAGTGACCATCACGTCCCCACTAACAAAGTTAATAGTGACCATCACGTCCCCACTAATAAGGTTAATAGTGACCATCACGTCCTCACTAACAAAGTTAATAGTGACCATCACGTCCTCACTAACAAAGTTAATAGTGACCATCACGTTCTCACTAACAAAGTTATTAGTGACCATCACGTCCTCACTAAGAAATTTAATAGTGACCATCACGTCCTCACTAGCAAAGTGAATAGTGACCATCACGTCCTCACTAACAAAGTTAATAGTGACCATCACGTCCTAACTAACAAAGTTAATAGTGACCATCACGTCCTCCCTAACAAAGTTAATAGTGACCATCACGTCCTCCCTAACAAAGTTAATAGTGACCATCACGTCCTCACTAACAAAGTTAATAGTGACCATCACGTCCCCACTAATAAAGTTAATAGTGACCATCACGTCCTCACTAACAAAGTTAATAGTGACCATCACGTCCCCACTAACAAAGTTATTAGTGACCATCACGTCCCCACTAATAAAGTTAATAGTGACCATCACGTCCTCAATAACAAAGTTAATAGTGACCATCACGTCCTCACTAACAAAGTTAATAGTGACCATCACGTCCTCACTAACAAAGTTAATAGTGACCATCACGTCCTCACTAACAAAGTTAATAGTGACCATCACGTCCCCACTAACAAAGTTAATAGTGACCATCACGTCCCCACTAACAAAGTTAATAGTGACCATCACGTCCCCACTAATAAAGTTAATAGTGACCATCACGTCCTCACTAACAAAGTTATTAGTGACCATCACGTCCTAACTAAAAAAGTTAATAGTGACCATCACGTCCCCACTAACAAAGTTAATAGTGACCATCACGTCCTCACTAAAAAAGTTAATAGTGACCATCACGTCCTCACTAACAAAGTTAATAGTGACCATCACGTCCTCACTTACAAAGTTAATAGTGACCATCACGTCCTCACAAACGAAGTTAATAGTGACCATCACGTCCTAACTAACAAAGTTAATAGTGACCATCACGTCCTAACTAACAAAGTTAATAGTGACCATCACGTCCTCACTAACAAAGTTAAATGTACCTTGTTCGGAAATTGATAAATAAGGTAAATGTATTTCAAGCATACTGAATCATAACTGGTTCGATGATTTCTAATTAGTATATTACATGTTGATTACCCTTTTCAGGCCGGTAGTCATTTTCGGTCAGGTGCCTTTGGAAACTTTACAACCTGGCAATATTTTTCTTAGTAGATGTGTGACATACTAAAATCAGTTTTTCATTCTATCGACGGCCCTGTAATGTATGTATAGAACTAAAGCACTTTATTGGAGTCGGTTAGTGGTCATATACCAAGAGCTCGTCATCGTCCACCAACACCCCCATCTCTATCTAGAATGTCTGTTATATCTATTTAAAAAAGGAAAAATATTCTATATTTGTTATATATTATCCGGTACCCAATATTTACCGACCGGATTGTATTGTGTGGTAAGGAGAGGATCCATAGATGATTTATTATCATTATTATTAGCCCGGCTCGATCTTCCCAACAACACCCTTTTCAGTCAATCAAAATAGCTAGATTGATTAAATAAAAGATATTTAATAATCTGTAGAAATAACAAATATATCAGTTTATGTAATATGTTGTATGTACGCGATACGAGTGTACCAACCCTGATTTATACCATACCGAGTAAGAAAAGAACATATACGTCATTTTAACACATAATGAAAGTTAATTAGTTGATGCAACGGATCTAATTAATAAAACATTAGGTACTGATATAGTTATATAATGATCTTCAAACCCAACCAAACATATCGTACAATGATGTTAACACAATCAACATCTTAGAGCTACATTACCGTAACTAGGTAGTTTATTACTGGGATTTGTGGATATAAATGTTGAAGTTTCATTTAGTCTCGTATAAAACAACATCTCATAACTGTGGTGCAACAGGAACCAAAGTACACGTGACATTTCTGTAATTGAATTAGACGCTCATTTATCATAATTGCACTCTTCAGATTGTAGTCATAATGTGTTACAATAAGATTATTTAATTAAATTTGGGTGGCTAAATTACGAAATTTCAAATCGTTATTTCCACGTTTCCCTACCGTAGGAAAACACCGCAGGTTTTTTTTTAAGATGTTCAAATTTAAATCAATCCGCGCGTGAAATAAGTTAAGCTCTTTAAAATTCTGCGAGTCAGAGAACTTAAACCAATGATTCTAGCTCTATCGTGGCTGAGGACGAAGCTGACTGTAATCCTAGTACGGGACCTTAGTTCGTGAAAGAAGTGTGAAATAACACATCAGTATCGCTAAATCTGGTCGGTTACATCCGTATTGTTAATTTAACATGTAAAGCATACGAATATCACGCAATCAAATAAAAAGATTTTTTTATCAAATTAAATATGCAGATTTGAGAATATTTGTGTTTTAATTAAAACAACTATAGCGTTACATGGTTTGTTATATTCTCACTCAACTTAACAAGGCATGAAATTACATATTGCCATATGTCGGCGCCTAGCCTTCCTGAAGGGATCGTGATGGATGAAAACTTATGAATATTCATTAGATTATGGGAGACCTGCTGATGGGCCGTAACGTTTCACGCTCGAATGACGACGCATCAGAAATCTTGAGATAGTCGACTGTTCAGCAAAGCTCAAGATGTAATTGTTTTCTTAGAAAATAGCGGTGTGCGTGTAATAAAACAGACTTGTTCAAAGTCTTACGGATTATCAGCATGTAAGGGTAATATTGAATTAAACTTTTTCTCCAATTCTACCCTACAAATGTGTCTATTGTGGTGTGGGTCACCTTGGTTCACACAGCCATGTGTCGATAATTGAGACTATAACAGAGAAAAACAAACTAAGAGTAAATGTTTTGTCGCTACCGTACATATCAAGTCTTCACCATTTGATGTGTGGCACTTGTTCAGAGTATACATGTACTTTATGACGTTGGAAATTATCTGATATCTAAAATATACCATATTGATTTAATTAGGGTCTTCTTCTCTGTTATATATCAATTAACTAATATCTAAAATGTACCATATTTCATTAAGTAAGGCCAACTTTTGTGTTATATATCAATTAACTAATATCTAAAATATGCCATATGGATTTTTAACAGGACCACTTTTCTGCTGTATGTAAATTATCTAATATATAAAAAGTACCATATTGATTTAATTAGTGCCATCTTTTCTGTTACATGTCAATTATTACCTATTTTATTAAGTAAGGCCAACTTTTGTGTTATATGTCAATTATCTAATATCTATAATGAACCATATTGATTTAATTTAGGTGGATAGTTCGTATGACGATTGTACAATAACAATGTTGTGTGTCCATATGATGATTGTATTATTCCAATGTATTAAGTGTTTTGTCCGTATGACAATTGTACAATTACAATGTATGAAGTGGTATGTTCGTATGTGACGATTGCACTATTACAATGTATTAAGTGTTTTGTCGGTATGATGATTGTACAATAGCCTAGATAAAGAGTTTAGGTAGACGAGAGTAAAAGATAGTGAAAAAGATTCACACATGAAAAGAACATCTTTAAATATACGTTTTAGTTTTGAATTTCTCCGTCGAATCCTAGGTGTCTACACTTTAGGCTCTAAGCATCACTGACGGGTACTACGGATACTAAACAGCTGTTTAATACAGTTCTGACCCTCATTGTATATTAGTGTCTCCTTCTGTACACTCATGATATATAGCACAATGTTATATCACTACCTAATACAGCTGAGGATAGAGATATAAAAAGTGGCATTCTAGAAGGGAGATGGTCTTAAAAATGGTACCAAAACCAGCAACCATTATGTGTATCCATGGTTTAATGTATCAGATACAACAAACTGATAATATGTGCTATACCACGTATAATAATGATGGTCCGTACAAATCAAATCGTAGTTATACATTATTATAGTAACTTTATTCACAACATTTTACCATGTTACAAATATTTTATGTTTATATTATCAAAGAGGCTCTTGATTTCTAAAGAATTAACATCATATATATTGTTTGTATTTGAAAACATTGACGCGGAACCTATGATGTATAATCCTAACTGGAAATTTGAAGTATTTGATCCAAAGCAGACAATATTACATTCAAGAGTTCATTTGTCATTTTTACAGTTTGTGTACCTTTCAACCGTCATTGCTGTTAAGAGAGTGAAGCGACCCGGCAACTGTCGCTGTATGTAAATGTTTTGGGTGACGACATACTGTCACGGGCACGTGCGCGTGATGTAAGATATAGTCGCTATGACTACCCATCAGTGTTCTCCTCATCTTGCTGTGGCCTCTGGAGCCACAAATGATGTGGTCAGCGTGCTCTTCATTGGCTAGTTTGATCACTATTTCTCCCGCCTTACCGAGCTGTGTTTTAACCATCCCTTTTAACTGCAACAAATAAATGTAATCATATCTAGACAAGCATGTCTCCATTTTAATTCCTTTAATTTGTAAAAAGCGGGCTGAAGTTAGCAGCGGATTCGTTATTCGTTATTGGAGATTGAAATAACAAATTCGGATTGGGTCTAATTGATATTTCTAATTGTTGACATTTTATGTTGGGATTCGAATAACAAATCTGCTGCAGCAGCGATTCGTTAATGGTAGCGGATTCGTTATTCGAATCCCTAAATAACGAATAACGAATCCACTGCTGACTTCAGCCCGTTTTTGTAAAATGGATGAGTAAATGATATTATCAATATGTCGATATCATATTTGTCTTTTTCATAAAGCTTCTTACGAATACACAGCGTCATAATTAATTCGATAGTGTGTGATAACAATATATATCTTTGATTATATGTGTAATGATTATTTAGGATACATATATTTTTGAAAATACTGCGAAATATGTACAAGTATATATGGTATGATAAAAATACCGTATAGTAAATACACGTATATACATCATTCGATAATTGTTTGACACTGAAACGGTAAATTGGGAGACATTGTTTGACACTGAAACGGTAAATTGAAAACAGTATTTGTGGGCTAGATTTGGTATTTTGTTGGTTATAGTTATAGCTTATTCCTAAAACTTATTTTTCTTTTGTTGTTTTCATTTTGTATTAGGACACAGCCTATGTGTGTTGATAAAAACAATACCGTACCCCCGTGGAATCCAGTTTTTTTGTTAAATTCTCCACAAGCGTCTTGTGTTCATCTGCCTCTTCATCCAGAATATTACACAGAGACTGTACGTCAGCACTACCCAGGGCTGTCAAATATAACATCAATCTAAAATATATTTTTTGTAAATTCATTAAGATCCCAAAATCGTATAACGACACCCACCATTCACAGTGCATTATCGCACCTTTTTTGTCAGCTACTATCTGGATATCAGCAGCTCTCGGTAAATAGTATAACGGTAGCAGTATGGTATCTGCCGATGATTTGCTATATATATAGGCCGAATAATGAATATTATACTTAGTAATATATAGAGGCCGAATAATGAATATTATACTTAGTAATACATAGAGGCCGAATAATGAATATCATACTTAGTAATACATAGAGGCCGAATAATGAATATTATACTTAGTAATATATAGAGGCCGAATAATGAATATAATACTTAGTAATATATAGAGGCCGAATAATGAATATTATACTTAGTAATATATATAGGCCGAATAATGAATATTATACTTAGTAATATATAGAGGCCGAATAATGAATATCATACTTAGTAATATATATAGACCGAATGATGAATATCATACTTTGTAATATATATATATGACGGGATATGAATATGATACTTAGTAATATATATATAGGCCGAATGATGAATACTATACTGAGTAATATATATATATAGGCCGAATAATGAATATTATACTTAGTAATATATATAGGCCGAATGATGAATACTATACTGAGTAATATATATAGGCCGAATGATGAATATGATACTTAGTAATATATAAAGGCCGAATAATGAATATTATACTTAGTAATATATATATATAGGCCGAATAATGATTATGATACTTAGTAATATATATATAGGCCGAATAATGGATATTATATTTAGTAATATATATAGACTGAATTATAAATATGATACTGCACTATATAGCTGATCAATAATGAGCCTAAAAGGTGGAATATAAAAAGGAAGCCAAGAGAAAATTAAACGAACCCAACAAAATATAGCAGAGACTATGTGATAATCCCTGTTTGATCCATGTATTATTAAATTATTTATTTATTTTGTTTATGTATTTATTCATGTATTCATTTGATATTGGATAACTTTGAAAGTACACGAATTTGGAACCAGTGTCGCACCTGGAAAGCCATTAAAGTTGAGTTAATGCCAAACTGACTAGTATAGAATTCACCATCAATATCGGTATATGGGAAATAACTCTAATAGGGAATAGTGATCAAATTACATCCGGATAACAATCACTTTAGAACCCCTTCGCTGTAATCATATTTGATTCATTATCCACCTTGTTTGTCATTACTCAGCCGTAAGTTTACAGACACGTGGACATCATACAGGGACAAGTTCGAATGAGATATTCAGTTGAATAACTTTTTAATGAATTAAACAATGGTATACGCCATGATTTGTTTGATCAGCTATTGTGATTGAGGAACAGGATGATGCGCGTGTCTACATGGTTTCACTTCCGGTTAACATGTTTGTTTATTATCTTAGCGTCAGAAGTCAATTTGACCTGTGTCAATATACCTCACTCGGACATTTGATCGATGTTAGTATCTTGTTACTAAACAAAGTTTAACCATCTATTCTTTACCAACCTACTCACGATGTCCCCTCCTTATAAAAAGTATAAGGCGTGAAACAGGCAGTCATACAAAATATTGTATAATGATGAGGAATTTGTAATTTATAATCACTTTGACAATAACAGGAACATACATGTATGTACGTCCCTGACAATAACAAACATACACATATATACATTATATTTCTCAAAGCAAGTAATGATATTACATACATATTACATACAAAAATAAACTACGCCCTTTAAACCCGTAATCAAGTGCAATCATCGTCAATATTGTAGTGACTTTATGAGGGAGACAATCCATACTACATTTAGATCAGGAGTAGAGGATAAAAACATCGAGCTTCCATCGATAAACCACTTTGCGTAATTTGATCAGTCTTAGCAGCCATAACAATTAAGAATAGAAGATATATACATTTCACAAATAATAGACATATGTCGGAAGTATACTGTTTACCATTCGTCAGGCCATTATGGCGTTCCAGTGCGCTGACTATAAGAAGCTGGTCATTCGGCCTCATCAGGTTATTAATGTACCCTGAAAATACACACACTAATTAGTTTTAAAATTCAATTACCTGCGGATTGTATTGAATATTTCCAAGACGGGAAGATGAGGCGGGCGTTTCGTACGGTACAAGGCTGGAAGGGTTTTCATCAAAACTTTCCGTTTCTATCTTTTCCATCATGAATAAGAATAGATTTGATAACATATCTTACTACATGTAATCACTTTTTATATTATCCCAATAAATCCCAATGAAGAGCACGCTATAGTGACAAGCATCATCCCCACCAGATCACTGTTAGCCATTAATTCAAATTCAAATTACAGCTTCATTTTACTTCTAAACAAATCAAAATAATTTATCATAGTTAAAATAGTGGGTTCTTTTTTATTAAATATAAGCTTTTCCAAAGTGTTTGATTCTTGACATTAAAAGATAAAGCTCACCACGTGCAAGACGCATGTCACATAAATATGTTAAGATATCTACAGTAATATTTAAAGGGAATACCTACATTCAAAGGCGAATTCGGAATGGGAACTGCCATCCATGGCCAGTAGTATCTTCCTAGACATCGCTGGGCAGTCGTTTGACCAGTGTATATCAGATCTATGAAACCGACCTAACTCTTTAAGTTTGCGCCTGACCTTGCTCTGTACAGTAGGTCAACGAGCGGAACTAGATAATACGTCATGTCTCGCCTATATAGGTCTTCTATCACCCGGTATCAGGTGGATGACACTGTGATAACAGTTCAAAAATTCTCAAGGTGAGTGGCTACGTGATAACAGTTAAAAATCATCAAGTAACTCAACTGTTATAATGTAACATCACCAACACAAACGCAACTTTCGCATGCTGTTTTTAATTATATAAACAACGAAAACAATTTCAAAGAGTAATGAAAAAAACCCTAGCTGTATCTCCCTTCTAGAACTCACAATTTGCATGGTTGTCTAAAAATAACGATGGACGTTAACAAACGTAACACTATAAACGGGGAGCTTCAGCAATGTTGGATATTGGATTCTTCACATGATTCTGACAAACGTACGGAAGACAGACCGCAAAAAGATAATGAAGTTGGTCATTACAAAATACGTGGTATTAAAGCATCTTAATCCATTTTGAAGTAGAAATTTCTTGGTTAATATTGCTGCTTGCAGCTAGAAATAATAATAAAATAAAAAGAAAATAATATACAATTCTAAAAATCGTAAAGACGAAACATAATGCAGAGGTTTTGTTAGATAGCATCGACTCAAAGTAAAAACACCTACAGACCTATCGTAAATACATATATACGACACGAACACACGGGGCCAACCAAAGTATGCAACGTCTCACTGGATAGATAGTCGTCTTCCTCGTGTGATCTGACAGACTGTTCAAGACTCTACAAGTAACATACATACAGACGTTTGCCAATAATTTTGATATGTCATCACTAGACTTTTTGTGGGAATCACGAAAGACGGAAGTAAATACTAATTGTATAAAATAACTGATTCACGTGAACAAGACAACGATTTTGAAACAATATTTTGACATCCTAAAACACCAAAGCGAAAGGAAAAACATCACATTGAAATCACGTGGTCTTTGAAGGTAACGAATTTTCTGTAGTACACCTGAGAAATACCTGTAGATATGGAACAGTCTTTCACGACAATGACATTACCAAAAGTATCTAACATCTATTGAGACTTACACAGATGATACACAGTCTAGGACAACTAGTCATAACATCATATACATGTATAGGGAAATTGGCATAGTACCACTTCGTAACATATTACGACATTATTGTAGAAAGTTTATTGATACCAGGCGTTATATCTAAATTTGCAAACTTTCAGTAAATTGTATATATAAATGTTTGTTTATCACCCACCGATACCTTGATCGACCAGCGATTGATACCTGTGACGTTTCTCTTGTCGTATAAAACTTATTCTGTAATTGTTAGCAATTTGATAATTTTATATATGTATATGCTGTGTATATATTTTTAATTAACAACTGCTCTTTCAATCACTCTTACAGAAACATTTAGTCGACAACACAGAAAATTATTAGAGGATCTATGGACATATGTCGTTTCCTTATAGCAGTCATGGGTAGTCGACAACACAGAAAATTATTAGAGGATCTATGGACATATGTCGTTTCCTTATACCAGCCATGGGTAGTCGACAACACAGAAAATTATTAGAGGATCTATGGACATAATATGTCGTTTCCTTATAGCAGTCATGGGTAGTCGACAACACAGAAAATCATTAGAGAATCTATGGACATATGTCGTCTCCTTATACCAGCCATGGGTAGTCGACAACACATAAAATTATTAGAGGATCTATGGACATATGTCATTTCCTGATACCAGCCGTGGGTAGTCGACAACACATAAAATTATTAGAGGATCTATGGACATATGTCGTCCCCTTATACCAGCCGTGGGTAGTCGACACTTAGTCATAAATATGAGTATAAGCTTCTTTCATTTATAAATCTCGTACATTACTGTACAACTCATAGCTGTCGTTCGAAGGAATTCCCGTTTAAATTGCTTGTTTGTTACCAACATACTTAGTTTCGCACATCTGTTCTGGTTTATTATGGTGTAAAAATGATCATGAAATACGTGAAGAAGGTCGGTACGATGGTTCAGGACAGGAATATGTACTTTAATCTAATGTGAATAATTCAGCATTGCATTTAATTGTTTTTGGATTTTTTTTTATAACACACATTTTATATACAGTAATTCTACGGTTATCTTAGGTTTCAAGTTATATAGCAATTGTCGTGAAATCATAACACATTTTATAGAATGCATCTATATTTATTGTTATTTAAGCATTGAATAGTTCCCAGATACTTGTATAAAGCCAATATGAATACAATTTGAGTGACAGATGAATATCAACGGGCAACATGAATATTTAGGCTTATCGTATAAATGCCTTCAGTAAGCCGAATTTCCAGAATAGTTCCTCGTGTCATCGTAAACGACACGCTCATCAAATGGTTTAAGCACAAATTTAACAAGATTATTAACAATTGCATATCTGCACGATGATATACCGTTATCGTTTAGAAGTGATGCGGCGTGGAATGGGTATTGAATAGACTCGATTGTTTCCCTGGAAGCACTTATATTTCCATCAACTGGATTTACGATATTTTCAGAAGAATATAAGCGCTAAAGTTTTAAATGACAGTCGTTCTGACAGAAGGAGACAACTATTCCAAGAATACATGTATATCATTTCAGATTCCATGTATAATCGGTCAGAACAATGTATCTTGCCTTTGACATCAGTGTATCTAGGAAGCAGACAATATTCAGAGGGGCTTACCTTTGACATCAGTTTATACCCACACCACTAAAAATCCAGTACATACCTATCCAAAAACGACGTCGATACCGCTGATTTTCACAAGGTTTCTATAAATGCTGGAATTTTATTTGAGAAAATTTATATACATGTACAAAATGTATCATGAGAAGAAAGCATATACAATATATCTTTTATCAATATTTGTTTTTCATGGTATTGTAGGAAGTGATAAAAGCCGTTATAATTCCTTCAACATATCAAACATAACATTGTAATGACCTAAACTGTTGATATGACGTTAATAAATACTAAATCAAACTTAACTAAATCAACATTTATTTATTGCACTTTAAATAAAGCATATTTAGGGGATTATAGCAAAGAAAAACGAAACAATAGCTTGTTTGGTAATATTTTAATAAAAAGATTCCGATTAACAAGATACTGCGGAAGACTCAGTGAATACAATGGACCCTTTTACAATGTATTGGAATATGTCATATTTGACAGTATCAAACAGCGTAAGTAGGCTCATCAGGGACACATGTGTAAAACTGAACAACAATTAATAAAATAAATGATCAAAACAAAATGTATCTGAAATTAAACATAACACTTATCTATGACCAATTAAGAGAAGTCCCGCCTATAAAATAAAAGTAGCACTTATTTAGGGCCAATTCAAAGAAATCCCGCCTAGAAAATCAACGTAGCTGTTATTTAGGACCAAACCAGGTATATAACCACCTAAAAATTAACGTAGCACTTATCTATGACAAATACAGAGACATCAGGTTCAATTTTGAGCCATACTAGTTCTATTGTTTAAGTGTGAATAACCTGTTACACTGAACAGACTATGGGTTGTACTCGGGTATGAATATTCTGGTTATTTTCATATTAACATGACGTACATGTAAGATTCAACATTCCTTATACGACCATAAGAAAACTGTTTTGATAACGACATTCTACAACCATGTACTTCTACTCGTTATAAATTTACCAGGTAAATGCACAGCATTGCCTTAGCATTTACCTCTCACATTCTCACATGTTAGTACCCTCTATTATCCTGTCATTATAATAATGCAGACAAACACACAATCTATTTTGACATTAAGATTTTATGTAAAACATATTTTTTCATGATTGATGCATAAAATATCAACGAGCGAAAATAAAATAAAAATAACTTTGGGCACTTGTTAATTTAAAGTGACTTAGGTATATTGTGAAGACTAACAAATTTATACTCTAGTCCATGCAAAATGATTGTATACTAGGCTAGTTCTCGTTTGTCGTGTTTCGTCTTGTTTAATACGTTATCTATGTCTGACTAGGAATGTAAAAAATAATTTTGAAAACATGTACAATTAGTTCGTTATACGGAGATGACAATAATAGCCTTAGCCACCCCAACATTCCTTATAAACATGCTGGTAACCATCTGTCTTTCCTGGATTACATTAATATACGTAGAAGGGTATAATGACTGTTCTTGATATGAAAGCCATTAGGCATCATTCTATACATTTTAGTGGTGATGGTGTCCATGTTGATGGTGATGATCTTTGTGTCGAGCTACCAGAACGGGAACATGCGCATGGTGGATGACGTAATCACTGACGCTGCCAATGAACGTCCGTCTGATCGTGCCAAGCCCTCTGGTTCCCGTGACGATGAGTGATGCGCCCTCGTCCTTGGCAACCTTACAAATAACTTCTCCTGGTTGTCCACCAACGCTTTTTACTTTACCACCAATCTGTTTAAACAAATTATAATGTTTAAATTATTGAATTACGTTGGTATCAATGCTTATAATTGGTATCGCACAGCGTAACAAAATAATTAGCATCAACATTTGAAATGTATTTGAAATGTTACACATTCTAAGGAATAAGGTGTACCAACAAAGTCTAGAAAACATAGAAATGTTGTAATTAACGGTCTTAAAAACATTTCTATTTTTCTCAGATTGTTTTGGTTCCCCTCAGTACATATAAACCAAGGTGAAAGGGGCATAACTCTCAATACGATCATGTTAATAAAATGAAATTTACGTCAAATATCATCAAAATTGCTCGGGAGAATAAGCAGTAGTATCCTGAACAGAATCTTAATCATGGATGTGAAAATAACTCTCAGATGGACACGTCCATAATGTCTATGTTACGATCAAGTTTCTGTAGAATAAGCTGAGTAAGCCAGTAGCATTATCCTGTAAAAGATATATAAAAAGATACCACAAAAAACGGACCTTTGGAATGTCATGTACCAGATATATAAATATAAGATACTACAAAAAGGGACCCTTGGAATGTCCTGTACCAGAAATATAAAAAAGATACCACAAATAAAAACGACCCTAGGAATGTATAGCCATAAAAATACTCTAATAATTGTTCGAGAGAGTAAGCGGTTGATAAACTCTCGTCCATAATGTGATCAAGCTGACAGTAGGAGGAGCCAGTAAATATACATCCTGATTTCGGGTATAAAGGTATTTTGTTAAACTCTACAAAGCGTCTTAGTCTCGGTTATAACAAGGATGTTAATCAATAAATACAGATAATAGTTCGTACACCGTGATCCTTCAGTTTGGTGCCCAATACTTCCACCAACTTTTGAACTCGTTTCTCCTCGTCCTTCCACATATCGGTCAACACAGAAACATCCGCCATCACCATAGCTGTCAACAAAAAAGTGATTTGGTAAGTGGTTCCCTTTCATTGATTCGCATCATTATTTGTCTAATAAATGGGAGGGCAATTGAAAATTTCTTATCGGTGATCTAGAAAATAAGCTAGGGCATAATAGAAGAAAATTAAGCGATTACCATTTTTTAATTTGATCGATTGAATTGAATATATCTTATCGATATCGAGATAATTTAAAGTGAGTGGTCATAGAAGGTAAACATTGATCTGGTTCATTCGGCGCACTAGCATTTTATATCTAAATTGTTTAAGGTATATGTTAGTGTGGAACTTTTACGGGCTCAACATTTTATCCTCAAAATTGCAATTGTGACCAGATATAACATAACGAGCGTTATATTACTCATTCTTTATGCTGGTAGACATCGTAATAATAAAGGGGAATAAGTATGTAGACTATATCTATAATGCAGTCCTTTTGTAGTAAGTAGCTAATTGGTGCTCTTTACACATTCTGTGAGTGTCAAGGAAAGATATTGATCTGTATGTGTTTAATACTTTGTTTATTGTTCGTGGAGGGGGATTATTGTTCTACTATCAACTTCAACTCTTCCCTAACGACCATGAATTAATCGCCCTTCCTTGTTGAAGCTGCTATATGTGGTATACTTCGTCGTTGTGGTCCGACACTACAGTATTGGTTTATATTTGTGTTTTGAACACGCCACACAAAATGTAAGATGATGATGTTGTATACTGTATGTGTTGGCATGTTTTGACCTTGTGTGCTGGCTTTCTCGTGTATATATATATTTTACAATGATGATATAAATATTCCATACTACGTCTATGCTGGCTTTCTCGTGTATATATGTTTTACAATGATGATATAGATATTCCATACTACGTCTATGAATATTAATATAGTGCTTTAAATGCTTGTATCGTTTGATAGTTATCTCCCTCATGACCCAAGCTTTCTAACTACACACTGAATCAATATTGTTAATTTTAAGTTATTCAGTAACACGTGTTTGTGGGAACCAGTCACTTCATTATAATATTACTTCGTCAGCTTTATAAACAAATCTCTCAAATATGTAATAAACACTTAAATTTTTTAACCACTTTAGCTCTAGAATTGATGGAATGGTGTTAATTCCAGATGCAAGCGAGTTATCGTATATGTTGCAACATGTATGACAAATTGTCACAACAAAAGGTGGTTTAAGCTGACCAGGAGAAACATCATTATATTACTAATATATACGTACGTGACGCTACCACGTTGTGGTACTCTGGTGTATGTAGCAGTATAACCTTGTCATTCTTCTTATGGATATTGTCCATGTACCCTGGATAACGAAAAAAGTGTGCAGCTATATATATAATTACATGTCTAACTTCATGGATGTGCCAGCGTATATCGACTGGATATGGCAGTATAATATAAACCATAACAGTGGAAATTGGAGAATAATAGAACAACGTAGAAAAAACAAATCAAATTATTCACAAACATTCCCTTGTACCTATATGAACCGGTTACGGGTTTACAGTGTTTAAGTTGGATAGGTCACTCAGAGTTCAAAACAGATTGGCAGCCAGTGCCCTACCAGGATAATAGCTTCTCATAACACACAACACTAGATCACTAACTTCTAACTACACGTCATATCTCCACGTATATTTATATATGTAGTAAACAAGCGAAAGAGATCCCATTTATGCGCGCTGAACTAAATAAATGATATCTAATAGCATTAGCTTGTTACCGTCGGCCAGACCCTTGTTCACTTCACTATCTAAACTGCCTATATTATATATAACGTGTATAACGTTTAACCAATGGGTACATAAGCGCAGTAATAATTAAAATAATTTAGCTTCATCTATGTAGTCTAAAAGTTTATACTCACATTCAAATGCATAGTCGGAGTATTCACTGCCATCCTGGGCAATAAGAACGATTCTCTCTTCAGCTGGAGCGGCCATTGTGTGTGCAGCGTGTAGCAGTCGTCAGCTGATTATGTCTGCTCTGTGTGTCACACCCCCGTCTGAATAAGATTAGAGTCGGAACGAACTGACAATCCGGATGGGTAGTCACGTTATCATAGTTCAAAGTCTAAACTGCTACTAAGGCTATTTTACTTATCCTTTAATTACGAAAAGCAAAAAATGGAAAGGGTTAACACAATAAGATGCCAGGTATCAATTATGCACCAAAATGAATTTCCATTAACTCTTACTTTTACTGTTTCAATCTGATGAATATAATTGCAATGATTAAGAGACATAAAGTTCAGTATATATCACGTAAAGGCATCCAAGCAATGTTAATGTTATATCATGGTCACTGATGTCACATAAATCATCAAAAAGTAGCCATAAAGCATATGTTTATGTTAAATGACATAATAACAGAACATAAGTAACAAAACTCCGTGAAGGATTTGTTTATAACATGAGTAATATAAATAACTATTGACTTGGTGTGTATCTGTTTTAAAATCCCGCTTCATATTCTGACTTTATCTTATCGATTTTTATGTTAAGTTCAGATTCCGTTGTGTGTTGGTAGTCTCTGCTTGTTTTTTATTGGACTACCATATATATTCCTATCCCACCAAACAAAAGTTATACGACTAAATATCTTCGTTTCCGACCATGAAAGAAACCGTAAAATTGATATGATCCACGCCGTTACTTTATCAAAATTAACAAACGTCCTTGGAAAACAAATGTTGTCGTATTCAAAGGAAGTTTTACTCTTTTCATTTCCAACATTAAATATTTCTCGTTATTTCATTTTAAAAGGACACTCTTTAGCTGTCTCTTGTCCATTGTAAACCAACGTGTTGGTGCATAGTGTTCGTGATGGAATTAAATGTGTCTGTCAGATTGCATGTAATATATTCGGAGTCACTTCCCTTGTGATGTTGTTGAGCATAGATTTTTTCGGTTTTTATTCGATCATTTATGGCTGGAAACACGATGTCAAGCTCTACACTAAGATAACATTTTATTCTTGTATACAATATACACTGTCTCCTATTAACAAGAATGACACATACGACACTACCTATGTTATATATATTGGAGTCCATATTTCTAATTCTGTATTGCCTATTAACAGTGATTATGTTATACATGTTATGAAATCTACGTATATTCCTTAAGGGTCATCTATATAGCAGAACAGTGTTGAATCTCAAACACGAATAAATACCTTAAGATTTGCACAAAAAATGTCATGTAATATACCAAAATGTTTGTTTGGACATGTAGCTTCTTACAATCACCAATAATATGCTATAGATGCTACCAGTTTCTTCTGTAGAGTAACTTTGTGGTAAGATTTGGCATGGAATAATTCTAAGTCACGCAAATGATCAAACCTGAAAAATAGCCATGCTGTTATGTTCACAAGTGTCTATAGCACAGGGTAGGAGCATTTGTTTGACCGGATTTTACTGTATGTACGTATAAACACTTATTTTGTTTTGACCTTGAAATGCAAATGGCAGCTGAGAATAATATTACACAAATATGGCTTAAAGGAGGCATTTCATTTAATAACAAAACTCCTATATCGTACTTTTAAGACATCTCATTATAGTAACATGAACATTTGAATGTCAATTTGTTAAAATGGTGAGTTTGCAGCCTTTTTCAGAAATAAGCATATTTTACCCCAAACTCAACGGTTGAACATTTTTTCATAAAAGCAGTCTTTTTGCCACTTCAAGAATACTTTATATTGTCTAATAAGAGCATTTTTGATGTTTTAAATACCTTCTTATATGCCATATTTGTGTGATATCGTTAACGACCGCCATTTGCAATTCAAGGTCAAAATAAAAACAGCGTTTATACATATAATAACGTCAAAGCTGGTCAAACCAATGCTCCTATTTTGTGCTGTAGACACTTGTGAGCAAAACGACATGGCAAGTTTGTGTAATATATGGGATACAAATGAGTTAATTATGTCCCCCTGAAATATGCATTTTTCTTACGTTTTGTTGAAATTTACAAACAGCTTAACAAATTACATGTCAACAGCAAGACCCAGGGTTTGCCATGATACATACTAAAAGTTCATCATGTTACTTCTGTGACATTGCACCATAATAGGGATTTATAGGCCTGTAAAATATCAATGTTTTGACTGGATTTGCTGTTTAGATGCCCCTTAAACGTAACATGTAAGGATATTTTTTATATACGGAGGAATGGCTACTGGTAAAATTTTAAAATACCTTATGAATGTCACCTGCAGTTTCGGGACCTACTGTATTTACATCATACTATCAATATGAGGAGATAAATGCAGGTCGTTTTACATATTAGGATTTCTCGTCATCTGAAACGTTATTGAAGTAACTAAGTCGGGTCTGTTTCCCATTACAACGTTGAGGATGTTTGTATTGTTTTATTTTTCTCTATGGTGGCATATATCTACCATCGAGTTGCCGACTTACGACTTAAAGATGTCGACATATTTCCGAGAAGATGTCGACATCATCTAAAAAAATGCCGACAAATATGTCGACTTAATAGTTTACTTACCGAGATAATATTGCCGTGATAATTATCAAGGAAGTCGATGGCAGAAATATGCCACCGCACGATAAAAAGCCGAGTTTCTGACTTCCTAGTTATTACGGCGTTAATATCTAGGCAATTAAGCTAATAAGTCGACATATTTTTCGGTTTCTGTCGACATATTTCTTTATGATGTTGACATCTTATCATAAATATGTCGACATCTTTAAGTCGTAAGTCGGCAACTCGATGGCAGAAATATGCCACTATACTTCTCCAGCCTGTTGGTATCATTTTCGTTCTGTAGATACCCGTATTAACACCACACTAAGTGTTCATAAGCATCAGAATGATTCCTCGTGGAAAATATGATCATAATACATGCTCTTTATTATGTAATAATTGTATGGAAGTATTATCAAAGCCTTTCTATGAGTTAATCTTATATTCCGTATAACCCAGCATGTAAATACATATGGAGGCAGATACAGCATGAACTTCCATTTACTACATGGAAAGTTCACGACGTGTTTATAAAGGGTATCACGAGTAAGTTATATAATAAACGATCAGACACTAAAGCGTACATCCGTCAGAATGTCCTGGCTACATCCGTCTGGGTAATACATATTTCTGTAGCACATCGAATGCCTTCTATCTGGCTTATGTTGTATGTACGAAGAAAGAAGAATGGCAACAATTGGCAACTACTCAATTTATCATGTATGTGATATAGCGTGTACATAAGATGAAAGTGGTATCTGTTCAGTCACTCGATTACAAGGATTTCGTACACAACGCTGTCGTACACGTAGTGGAATGTTACGTAACAAAAACAGATCAGCGTTGTAACATGCAATGTAATCATTCACAGAGGATGGATATTCTACTGCGTATTAACGTTGGATCAGAGTCGATGTTGTAGCTATATTCCACTATAGCTAGAATGGCCACCAACGTACCTTGTGGTACCTTGTGTCTCGTGCTAGGACTGTTGGTGGTACAACAGGTTACAGCCCCACCACCGCTCTTCGTGGAACTGCAAGCACAGAGACAGGAAGATTTGAAGTCTATAACAGGAGCGGATAGGCACGATCATCAATTTTCCGTTGATACTGATCCGTCTAGTACGAGATATTCAAATACTGGCCAATTCGATGTGAATGATGACCTTCTTGAGGATGATCTTTATCTGGATCCTAAACTGGGCGCTCAGATGGACATTGAACATGACGGTTTGGATAAAACTGTGAAGGAAACCGGTCGATACTCAAACCCTGAATTGCTGGAGACACAGTCTGATGGTTTATTTCGAGGAAATGGTCCCATTGACCTAGACAGCCTTGAGGAGGGATTGTACGTTGTAGAGGAGTTTGAACCCCTTTCTGTACCATCAAATTTCAGTCAATACGACATTGACGGGGATGGGTACATTGATTTGGAGGAACTTATGGTAGCCACGCAGGCTCAGGAAAACGCTGCTTTAGCTTTACAAGCCACGGACTTAGACGGTACGTCTATTTTACACTTATATTGGTTGACTATGCATGTTTATATAAGCTTCCTTAGAAATATTTGTATTTACCTTAAGTATGTATCAAGGTGTAGGTAAAATGTTGCTGTTATTTTTAATATGGATTTTACATATAAATGGATGCAATGGTGATGCTATCGTTGAAGACATAGACTTAAGTTTGGTACGATATTTCGTTTAAAACTCGAGACAGAGTGTTTTAAATCATATTTTCTAATACTAAGAATATCTTTAACAGGGATATAATCAATAATAATTCATATACGTAAACTAGAAACAGCGTAAAGTATAAAAAGCTCTGTAGTTAACTTCGAAAGTAGAAATACAGTAAATCTATCAATATTGATAAGTACACAGGACTGTTCTGTGGACAGGGATATCTCAACCCTCGTGTAAGGGTTTGGATGGTCGGCAAAAGGTTTATCAATAGGACTGTTATGTAGACAAGCCCCCTACTGAATAGCCAGGCTCTTACACATCTGATGAGATATCTCTGTCCAAGGAACAGATCCATGTTTGATTATACTTTCACATACATATAAACATCGATTAAATTCGTCTGTCAAAATCCAAAAGTCAATGGGTTGAGGCGGGTATTCTCCACTCACAAGTGTGTACATTATGTGATCTGTCTTTCCCTACCCTATATGAGAACGGGTTCACCTGTGAAGTATGTGAGAAATATGTATCATATTCAGTTACGTTCCGATGTTGGTCTAGACAGATATATTATGTACTTAACAGCACGAAATCCATACATATTATTCTGTATATGCATCCCCTAATCGGATGTAAAGCCCATGCCCGTCACGGTAACATCAGTCTTCCATGGTATGCACAGTTGGGGATTTGAAACTATAATGGCCTTACAGGTGTCATGTCACAGAAATGACGAGAATTGAATCTTAAATGTAGATTTCAAAAAGCACTGTAATGCTATTACACGTGACAAATTGCATTAGAAACATCACACAGATACGTAACATTATCATCAACAACAAAAACACAGTTGAATTTATGTAGTTAATATACTATTATTGTTTTATGTAAGAGCTGTATCTTTTATCATTTTATCATAATTTATATACATTTTTGTACATGTAAAACAGCAAGGGAGATTGCTAGGTAGGGCTTGTTCCATTTACCTGTTTTTTGTCTGTTTGCTGTAATATTTTAAGCACATTATACATAATTGTTTTAAAGATATATTCAATCTACTATGAAATCCCCATTTGTGTACTTCCACTACATCCAGAGAGCTTAAGGGGCTACCACAATCGCCCGTCTCTGGCCTGTATCCCAATCACCTGCTCTCTTGCCTGTATCCCAATTACCTAATCTTTGGCATGTATCCCAATCACCTAATCTCTGGCCTGTATCCCAATCATCTGCTCTCTGGCCTGTATCCTAATCACCTGCTCTCTGGCCTGTATCCCAATTACCTGATCTCTGGCCTGTATCCCAATCACCTGCTCTCTGGCCTCCCAATCACCTGTTCTCTGGCCTCCCAATCACTTGTTCTCTGGCTTGTATCCCAATCACCTGCTCTCTGGCCTGTATCCCAATCACCTGTTCTCTGGCCTGTATCCTAATTACCTGCTCTCTGGCCTGTATCTCAATTACCTGCTCTCTGGCCTGTATCCCAATCACCTGCTCTCTGACCTGTATCCCAATCACCTGTTCTCTGACCTGTATCCCAATTACGTGCTCTCTGGCCTGTATCCCAATTACGTGCTCTCTGGCCTGTATCCCAATCACCTGCTCTCTGACCTGTATCCCAATCACCTGCTCTCTGACCTGTATCCCAATTACGTGCTCTCTGGCCTGTATCTCAATTACCTGCTCTCTGGCCTGTATCTCAATTACCTGATCTCTGGCCTTTATCTTCATCACCTGTTCTCTGGCCTGTATCTCAATTACCTGATCTCTGGCCTGTATCCTAATTACGTGCTCTCTGGCCTGTATCCCAATTACCTGCTCTCTGGCCTGTATCTCAATTACCTGATCTCTGGCCTGTATCCTAATTACCTGATCTCTGCCCTGTATCTCAATTACGTGCTCTCTGGCCTGTATCCCAATTACCTGCTCTCTGGCCTGTATCTCAATTACCTGATCTCTGGCCTTTATCTTAATCACCTGCTCTCTGGCCTTTATCTTAATCACCTGCTCTCTGGCCTGTTTCCCAATCACCTTCTCTCTGGCCTGTATCTTAATCACCTGCTCTCTGGCCTGTATCTTGTATTATATACAGCGTCTCACACTATATTACAGATATATTTAGTCATCTGTTGTTTTAGAAAGATTGATCCCGGTTATATATTGTGTACATATTTTTTTCGGAAATGTCATAAAACATTCCAGTTTACAATCTTTTATTGTATTGATTATACATGTGTGATAAGTTTCCAGTTACTAAGAGATGTTTCATAAGAAATATACCTTCCATTTTGAAGTCGCAATACTGCAAAAATGATGTGCAGTTTGAATATTAACCCAAATACATGGATCTTGTTATAGAATGTATCCATAACAATATACAATGTAATTATAGAGCTGACCGTATCTGTTTAAAACTCGGGTCATATATATTTCAACTTTTCAAGAGACAACAAAAGCTGTTTATACCTCCTTCAGGTCGTTAGAGAATACAACTGGCAAATTCCCCATGAACAAAACACATATGGTGTTTACAAACGCCTGTATCCTGTTAAATCATAGGAATCATAATTTGATGTTTCCTCGTTATACTGTTGGAATCTCCATACTGGTATTATTAGATGTAACTCTACATACAATCTCTAATCCCATCTTGGATTAACAGATCATCAAATTCAGAGGCCAGGAATTTAGTTTTATACCGTCTTTTCTTTATCGTATTTATATTGAATATCAAAATAAATACTGTGTTCAGTAAAACAATGTACACAGTAAAATAGCATAACAGTGATATTGTGTTTTCGGTCAAACAGTGTGTACAGTGAAATAGTGTGTACAGTAAAATAGTGTGTACAGTAAAATAGTGTGTACAGTGAAATAGTGTGTACAATGAAATAGTGTGTACAGTGAAATAGTGTGTACAGTGATAGTGTGAAAAGTGAAATAGTGTCTACAGCGAAATAGTGTGTACAGTGAAATAGTATGTACAGTGAAACAGTGTGTACAGCGAAATAGTGTACAGTGATAGTGTGTACAGCGAAATAGTGTGTATAGTGAAATAGTGTGTACAGTGAAATAGTGTGTACAGTGAAATAGTGTGTACAGCGAAATAGTGTGTACGGTGTAATAGTCTGAAGTATATGGTTAAAAGGTGTGTACGGTCAATTGATTATTAAATGAAATAACGTGTACAGTGAGGTAGAGTGTGTACAGTGATATAGTTATAAACAGGGAAATAGTGCGTGCAGTGATAATGTGTACAGTGAAATAGTGTGTACAGTGAAATAGTGTGTACAGTGAAATAGTGTGTACAGTGAAATAGTGTGTACAGTGAAATAATGTGAACAGTGAAATAGTGTGAACAGTGAAATAGTGTGTACAGTGAAACAGTGTGTACATTAAAATAGTGTGTACAGTGAAATAGTGTGTACAGTGAAACAGTGTGTACAGTGAAATAGTGTGAACAGTGAAATAGTGTGTACAGTGAAAAAGTGTTTACAGTGAAATAGTGTGTACAGTGAAATAATGTGTACAGTGAAATAGTGTGTACAGTGAAATAGTGTGTAGTGAAATAGTGAAACACTATATTGACTGTAAAATAGTGTATAGTGTGATATGTATTCTGTTTGAATAGTGAATACAGCGACACTATGTAAACAGTACAATAGTGTTACGTGAAATTGAACATGAAATGTTGTCAGTGAAAAATTTTTAAGTAAATAGGTTCAGTGAAATTGTACAAAAATTTAAATAAAGTTTATTAAAAATATAAACACTTAGACGGAAAATTTTAAATTTTTCATTCTTTTATTATACCCTATGTAAAAAAATATTTTAATTCTTGACCCTAAAAATTTCAAATCAACAGTCAATTGTATACAAATTAAAAAGACTTATTAAAACATAACAAAAATTAAATTGACTAATAACATACCAAGTAACCCTTATGTAATAACAAACTCAACAATACAAGTATTTATAAAATCTACAGAAACCCTTATGTAAAAATACTCTACAGAAACCCTTTTATTAATAAAAATATCTACAGTACCCGTATTAATAACTACCTACGTACCCCCATGTATTAATACATACTCTACATCACCCTGATGTAAAAAAAACCTTACAGTACACCCGTAATGTTTCCCCCCTTAAATAAATACTCTACAGTATACCCTGTATGTAATAACAATACTCTACAGTACACCATGTATCTAATAACAATACTCTACAGTACACCATGTATGTAATAACAATACTCTACAGTACACCATGTATGTAATAATTATACTCTACAGTACACCATGTATCTAATAACAATACTCTACAGTACACCCTGTATGTAATAACAATACTCTACAGTACACCATGTATGTAATAATTATACTCTACAGTATACCCTGTATGTAATAACAATACTCTACAGTACACCCTGTATGTAATAACTATACTCTACAGTATACCCTGTATGTAATAACAATACTCTACAGTACACCCATGTATGTAATAACTATACTCTACAGTATACCCTGTATGTAATAACAATACTCTACAGTATACCCTGTATGTAATAACAATACTCTACAGTACACTCATGTATGTAATAACAATACTCTACAGTATACCCTGTATGTAATAACAATACTCTACAGTACACCATGTATGTAATAACATACTCTACAGTACACCATGTATGTAATAACAATACTCTACATTAACCCTGTATTAAAAACAATACTCTACAGTACCCCCTGTAGTAATAACAACTCTACATATACCTTATGTAATAATTATTCTACTACCCCTGATTAATAAAATACTCAAAACCAGTCCCCCGTTGTATAATTACTCACAGTCCCCTGATGTAATAACATACTCCAGTAACCCTTTTTTAAATAACAATACTCACATATCCCTGTATGTAAAATTTATATTACATTTACCCGTATGTAAAATTAACCCAATACCTTAAAACCTTTTAATACCCCTGTATGTAATAACATAAAAAAAAAAAAAATCTACAGTATACCTGAGGTAAAAATCTCAAACAGTAACCCTTTTATGTAATAAATCTCCAAACCCTTATTAAAAAAATACCTACAAACCATTATGTAAAAATTCACGTACACCCTGTATGAATAATTATATTTACATAACCCGAGAAATTTAATTATCCCAAAACATACACCTTTTTTAACAATACTCTACAGTACACCCTGTATGTAATAATTATACTCTACAGTAAACCCTGTATGTAATAATTATACTCTACAGTACACCCTGTATGTAATAATACTCTACAGTACACCCTGTATGTAATAACAATACTCTACAGTATACCCTGTATGTAATAATTATACTCTACAGTATACCCTGTATGTAATAACAATACTCTACAGTATACCCTGTATGTAATAACAATACTCTACAGTATACCATGTATGTAATAACTATACTCTACAGTACACCCTGTATGTAATAATTATACTATACAATACACCATGTATGTAATAACAATACTCTACAGTACACCCTGTATGTAATAATTATACTATACAATACACCATGTATGTAATAACAATACTCTACAGTATACCCTGTATGTAATAATTATACTCTACAGTATACCCTGTATGTAATAACAATACTCTACAGTATACCCTGTATGTAATAACTATACTCTACAGTATACCATGTATGTAATAACTATACTCTACAGTACACCCTGTATGTAATAATTATACTATACAATACACCATGTATGTAATAACAATACTCTACAGTACACCCTGTATGTAATAATTATACTCTACAGTAAACCTGTATGTAATACAATACTCTACAGTATACCCTGTATGTAATAACAATACTCTACAGTATACCATGTATGTAATAACTATACACTACAGTACACCCTGTATGTAATAACTATACACTACATTATACCATGTATGTAATAACAATACTCTACAGTACACCATGTATGTAATAACAATACTCTACAGTACACCATGTATGTAATAACAATACTCTACAATACACCATGTATGTAATAACTATACACTACATTATATCCTGTATGTAATAACAATACTCTACAGTACACCATGTATGTAATAACAATACTCTACAGTACACCCTGTATGTAATAACAATACTCTACAGTACACCATGTATGTAATAACAATACTCTACAGTATACCCTGTATGTAATAACAATACTCTACAGTATACCCTGTATGTAATAATAATACTCTACAGTACACCCTGTATGTAATAACAATACTCTACAGTACACCCTGTATGTAATAATAATACTCTACAGTACACCCTGTATGTAATAACAATACTCTACAGTATATCCTGTATGTAATAACAATACTCTACAGTATACACTGTATGTAATAACAATACTCTACAGTATACCATGTATGTAATAACAATACTCTACAGTACACCATGTATGTAATAACTATACACTACAGTATACCATGTATGTAATAACAATACTCTACAGTACACCCTGTATGTAATAACAATACTCTACAGTACACCATGTATGTAATAACAATACTCTACAGTACACCCTGTATGTAATAACAATACTCTACAGTATACCCTGTATGTAATAACAATACTCTACAGTACACCATGTATGTAATAACAATACTCTACAGTATACCATGTATGTAATAACAATACTCTACAGTATACCATGTATGTAATAACAATACTCTACAGTATACCATGTATGTAATAACAATACTCTACAGTATACCATGTATGTAATAATTATACTCTACAGTACACCCTGTATGTAATAACAATACTCTACAGTACACCATGTATGTAATAACAATACTCTACAGTATATCCTGTATGTAATAACAATACTCTACAGTATATCCTGTATGTAATCATTATACTCTATAGTACACCCTATATATAATAACAATACTATACAGTACAACCTGTATGTAATAACAATACTCTATAGTATACCCTGTATGTAATAATTATACTCTACAGTATACCCTGTATGTAATAACAATACTCTACAGTATACCCTGTATGTAATAACTATACTCTACAGTACACCCTGTATGTAATAACAATACTCTACAGTATACCCTGTATGTAATAACTATACTCTACAGTACACCCTGTATGTAATAACAATACTCTATAGTACACCATGTATGTAATAACAATAATCTACAGTACACCCTGTATGTAATAACAATACTCTACAGTATACCCTGTATGTAATAACAATACTCTATAGTACACCCTGTATGTGATAACAATACTCTACAGTACACCCTGTATGTAATAACTATACTCTACAGTATACCCTGTATGTAATAACAATACTCTACAGTACACCCTGTATGTAATAACAATACTCTACAGTACACCCTGTACGTAATAACAATACTCTACAGTACACCATGTATGTAATAACAATACTCTACAGTAAACCATGTATGTAATAACAATACTCTACAGTATACCATGTATGTAATAACAATACTCTACAGTACACCATGTATGTAATAACAATACTCTACAGTACACCATGTATGTAATAATTATACTCTACAGTATACCATGTATGTAATAACAATACTCTACAGTATACCATGTATGTAATAACAATACTCTACAGTACACCATGTATGTAATAACAATACTCTACAGTATACCCTGTACGTAATAACAATACTCTGTTTAACTTCCAGGAGATGGTCGTCTGTCCCGCAAGGAATTTGCCGCAGCTCCCTGGGTCATTGGAGATGATCAACCCGAACAGGACAGCATGACAGATGATATTGACGATACTTACGACGATAGATACAACGAACATTACCACAGCAGAGAGGAGAGGGGCGACGAGTACCGCACTATGTACACAGAAAACGCGTAATATAGGAGTATCAGTTATGTATCTTAGATAGTGTACTTATGTTCGCAGTATTGATCTGAATACTTACATACGTACGTACAGGGGGGTCCTTAGAGACATTGATCTGAATACTTACATACGTACGTACAGGGGGTCCTTAGAGACAGTATTGATCTGAATACTTACATACGTACGTACAGGGGGTCCTTAGAGACAAGAAGATGATAGCTGTCGGTACCATACCATGCTAGCGTGTTAACTAACGAGAATATGATATAAATACCTATGTATTATCAGGTTCTAAGTAAAACATTTTAATCTGATTGACTATACGACAGTCCAATGTTTAGTTAAATTTACCAAAATTGTTAAAGGGTTATCCATGTATTACTTACCAATATGCATTGTGTTCATGTAAAGTATCTAAAGTAGTTAGCTCACAAAATATTTTATCATAAACTAATACAAATTTTTCATAATATGGTATCTATCAATTGATACTGATTAGGAAAATTAATATTCGTTAAGTTACTGTCTTTACATAATATTTTAAGAATTACATGAAAAATGACATTTCGCATTAAGTATCACAAATTGTATCATATTAATGTACCGTGGTGTAACTCATTGGTGCGTTAACACCGTAAGGCATTAATCACGTAGTATCAATCACTATAAAGTGCAGTGTCCTAGGTCATTTTTGAAGAATCCAGTCTTCCAGAATATGTCGTTGAAAAATCTCCGTTCCTACTTTCCATTTCCAGAAAGTTTTATCCTCCTATCGGAAATTTCATTTCTTACTGAAGTTAGCTATATAGGTTTCTAGTACTCATTATTGACGCCAAGGCGCATTACCCAGACGGATAATCGGATGGCAGTCTAGGACGCCTCATCGACACCAAGTTGTATTACAGACATGGATAAAATATAATCGAATGGGCGTCTAGGACTCCTCTTACAAATACATTGTATAACCATATCATTGACCATGTATGTATGCAACCTTACTGAAGTAAACCGTTTTCTGTATAAAAAGGCTATTGTCAAAATACGTTTGTCTTCGCATATTCTGTTGATAGAAACTGGACGGCACAGAACAATTCCTCATCATTTAAGATTTAGTCCCTTCTGGAAAAACGATGTAAAAGTATCATTTCATTCTTAAACTACCCTCCTTTAACGAACTAAGAATAAAATACATAAAGCCACACTATCGGATTAATTCATCGGTCTTAAAGTTAATCAATTCATTATCAACTGGTAGTGTTGGAGTATTAGATAATGTAAGCAAGTTTGTTTACTACGCTCTGCTCTGATGGCTTTAGTAACTATCAATTTGATCCATACCTTTAACTTTATAAAGATACATTTCATATGCCAATTGATTGAACTAGCCGAACTGACATGAATTTATTTTATGCATTTGCATGTACGTCATATCAATGAGATGTAAATGTTCTCAAGATTAATAAAGAATATTGATATGAATTTTACCGCGCAGGCACAGAGGATTGTACAGAAACACACAAACACATAGCATGTTTATATGTAATTGATACAGGAGACTTGTAGGAGGGAAGGTGATCATATGTCACCGTGTGACATCTTATTGACATCCAGCTTCTGTTAGTGATTATGTGCATGTGAGTAAAAAACACCAGAATCATACAAAGGTGACGAAAGCAATTTAATTACAAACTAACATAACATAAATAGCGAGGAAAATGCCTCCATTAAAAAAGTCTCAGAACTGTCATGATTGTCTGATGTAAGGACGATTTTATGATAAAAACAGTAACAAATGCATAAAACAATGAATTATTTGAAGAAAAAACGAAGAAACAGAGTGTTCGTATCCCTTATTTCACTCAAACATAAATTTAAAGACACAGCATGCCAATGAAATCCCTTGGCAACAGAGGCGAGGAGTCCGGCTTTTCGTTGGGATTGCGACAGGGATGGCCTAGGTCCTGCAAAGAAACCAAACGTGGCCCTGACATCATTTCATTAATACAATGAGAAATACAAGTTATCTATGAACCTTTATTACCGAAATATAAAACAAAGATAGTTACCTTTAACTTCATGTTCCTAAATTAAAGAATAATTCGAATTTATTTCCGTGATCAAGTTTTTCTCGAAAAATAAAGGTAGTAAACTTTGGTCTGCTGCGTTTTATAATCATGCACTTTTCTGATTAAAAGTTATCAAATTTATCGGATTAATGGATTCTGGACGTAAGGCGTATTTTCAGGAATTAACAAACAAGACAAACGTAATTAACCGAACACATTGTATATCGTTTTCTGTAAGAACAAGAACAAATTTAGATTTTTTACGACTGAAAATATGTTTATTTATTACAGTTTATTTCATTATCATTATCATGTTTTTGAAATTAGTTGCTTTAAATAATATTAACCATAATGAACACATTGTACAATTGTACTTGCCAAAATGCCTATTATATATACACACCGAAACCGTTTCAAGAGACAGTAGAATAACATTCCTATGTTGGTAGTATTTTAATCGATTAAGAAGAAGGACTTAATATTCTTTGTGATGTTATAATTAAGGACATCAGGGGTGTCTCGTACAAACCTAACAGCCTTCCGTGACGTATCAATGTCAATTTCATGTATGTAGAATTATCACAAAAAGCGTGTTTGTTCTTCAAAGTTGAACATTGTCTTAACAAAATTTAATATATTCAATTCATCTGAACATATCGATGTCAATGTGACCATTCCAAACTTACTTTCCAGAAAACAGCACGACAGAGGTTGCAGAAGTATAACTCATTGGCATATTCATCCACTTGCAAACGTTTATTTTTTCTGCCAACAGAAACATTAAACATCACAAAATATACATCAAATCAAAAAATCGAATCACATGCCATTTACAAAGTTTGCTACTGATATAACAGAGATTTCTCTCCCTTCCACCACTTTAACAGATATATCTCGATTCTTCTGCCATTTTAAAGCATATTTTTCTCGTTTTTAACAGAAATGGATTAATCTCCCTTCCATCACTTTTTAATCAGATTTACCTCCCTTCCATCACTTTTTAATCAGATTTACCTCCCTTCCACCATTTTTGGTATCAGACTCGTGTAGCTACATAAACTGCTTCAAACGTTTTCATACAAAAAAAGTTACAGTGACCGGAACCATATGATTGACTGTGTTGAAATATAGACAATATATATTACTTTGGGCAGATTAGATACGTTAATTTATAAACGCCAGGTATATCTATTTATAAACGCCAGGTATATCTATATATATTTTATATTATATTGCTCATTATTTCCTTTCATACCACTGGAATACAGGTGATTTAAGAGACAGAGAAAACACCATTGTCCGGTTCCTTTTGCTAGTTAACTAAGCTTTACTTACTTGTAGCATAGTTGAAATGTTTTGAACCAGTCGATGCCCAAGTATTCGTCATCGTAAATGAAGGGATAAAGTTGTTTATCAGTGAAGTGGAACAGACACATATCTTGCCAAATGAACCTGTCCTCAGTCAAGTCGTGGAGGTACGAGCATGAAGCCCCGACATTGGCGAGGTCCCGAGGATCCGAGATCCGTCTTAGGATGTTGTGTAAACACTCCTTCGGGAGGTCCAGTAGGTGAGGCAGATCGTCATCTTCTCTCTACACAGGAACAGTTTAAGTTTTAGATGTTATATGGATAAACAAAACAGTGAAAATCTACAAGCAAAAGATAAAGAGCATTAAATAATGACGTGATGACATTGTTCAGTACGTGTGTGACGATAATGAGGACAGCGTACCTGTGTATACTGGAAATTCCGTACTTGTGTTGCCAGATTGTTGACGACATCATGGTGCCGCTTCCATAGACTCCTACTTCCAACATGTGAGCGTGTCGACAACGCCTCTGATACCGTCTCCAAGAGACCCGCCATGATGTTGATATTTACCTCATTGTTTAGAGCTGTAAATCAAACAAATGGTTCCGTCACACAAACGATTTTTAACATTCTATCTTAGATCGGAGTAATAATGTACACTGTACCTTGTGATGGGGACAGTAAAAATAGTAATAGAAATCTTTACCTCCGATGAAAAAAATACCACTGCTTACCTTCTGAAACGACCTTCTGTAGGACACGAAATATCATCCGCAGTGTTGTACCGGTCAATTTTCCAATTTTTTCTCTCAACAAAATACAAAAAAACTGAAAATTGGAAGCAAATAAATCCAATTTAGAGAGATATAATTTCCATTGTTTTAACATATACCCATGGATTGTATACTTTTTTCGCCCATCACGAGTTATCATTTTTATCCAATAGGAAATGACATTTAGCTTTGTCAAAGACAAAGATGTTAGCTATAAGATATATTCGTTTACATTTTAGTGCCAAAAATAGTATTCCAGAACCAAAAATACGTAATATTACCATAAATTTTAAGGTGGGGGAACTGTTAACTGTAAAATATTCTATCAAGTTTATAGTTACACCATTTAGAAAAAAAGGAAACTCGAATGTAGAAGCATGACTAAGTAACATACCTCACAACAGTACCGGGTTCCACTAATCTCCATTACTATATCTGCGATCTCTAATTGTCCAAAGGCAGTGGACAAGCCACACCAGATTCTCCTCTGAAAATAAACAATGGACGGTCAACGCCAGCCTCTAGTGTCTTCACCAACAGACATATCGGTAAACAATAGACGGTCAACATCAGCCTCAAGTACAATAACAATGGACGGTCAACATCAGCCTCAAGTACAAGAACAATGGACGGTCAACACCAGCCTCTAGTACAATAACAATGGACGGTCAACATCAGCCTCAAGTACAATAACAATGGACGGTCAACACCAGCCTCTAGTACAATAACAATGGACGGTCAACATCAGCCTCTAGTACAATAACAATAGACGGTCAACACCAGCCTCTAGTACAATAACAATGGACGGTCAACATCAGCCTCTAGTACAATAACAATGGACGGTCAACATCAGCCTCAAGTACAATAACAATGGACGGTCAACACCAGCCTCTAGTACAATAACAATGGACGGTCAACATCAGCCTCTAGTACAATAACAATAGACGGTCAACACCAGCCTCTAGTACAATAACAATGGACGGTCAACATTAGCCTCTAGTACAATAACAATGGACGGTCAACATCAGCCTCAAGTGTCTTCACCAACAGACATATCGGTAAACAATGGACGGTCAACACCAGTCTCTAGTGTCTTCACCAACAGACATATCGGTAAACAATGGACGGTCAACACCAGTCTCTAGTGTCTTCACCAACAGACATATCGGTAAACAATGGACGGTCAACATCAGCCTCTAGTGTCTTCACCAACAGACATATCGGTAAACAATAGACGGTCAACACTAGCCTCTAGTGTCTTCACCAACAGACATATCGGTAAACAATAGACGGTCAACACCAGCCTCTAGTGTCTTCACCAACAGACATATCGGTAAACAATGGACGGTCAACATTAGCCTCAAGTGTCTTCACCAACAGACATATCGGTAAACAATAGACGGTCAACACCAGCCTCTAGTGTCTTCACCAACAGACATATCGGTAAACAATAGACGGTCAACATCAGCCTCTAGTGTCTTCACCAACAGACATATCGGTAAACAATAGACGGTCAACATTAACCTCTAGTGTCTTCACCAACAGACATATCGGTAAACAATAGACGGTCAACATTAACCTCTAGTGTCTTCACCAACAGACATATCGGTTAACAATAGTCGGTCAACATCAGCCTCTAGTGTCTTCACCAACACACATATCGGTAAACAATAGACGGTCAACATCAGCCTCTAGTGTCTTCACCAACAGACATATCGGTAAACAATAGACGGTCAACAACAGCCTCTAGTGTCTTCACCCCAGCATGCTGCAGGCCAAATATTAGGTCTCTGGGACTGTTGGTTAAGAAGTGTTCAAGTCGTTTAAAGATTTTAGCCTTTTTGACTCCTGTGACCTTGAATGAAGGTCAAGGTCATTCATTTAAACAAACTAGCTAGCCCTTCACCCCAGCATGCTACAGACTCAATATCAAGTCCCTGGGTCTTTTGGCTATTTAGAAGAAGTCGTTTAATTTTTTTAGCATATTTGACCCCTGTGACCTTGAATGAAAGTCAAGGTCATTCATTTGAACAAACTTGGTAGCCCTTCACCCCAACATGCTACAGACCCAATATCAACTCCCTGGGACTCTTGGTTATTGAGAAGAAGTCGTTTAAAGATTTTAGCCTTTTTGACCCCTGTGACCTTGAATGAAGGTCAACTTTATTCATTTGACCAAACTTGGTAGCCCTTCACCCCAGCATGCTACAGGCCCAATATTAGGTCTCTGGGCCTTTCGGTTATTAAGAAGTCATTTAAAGATTTTAGCCTTTTTGACTCCTATGACCTTGAATGAAGGTCTAGGTTATTCATTTGACCAAACTTGATAGCCCTTCACCCCAGCATGCTACAGGCCCAATATTAGGTTTCTGGGACTGTTTGTTATTGAGAAGAAGTCGTTTAAAGATTTTAGCCTTTTTGACTCCTATGACCTTGAATGAAGGTCAAGGTTATTCATTTGAACAAACTTGGAAGCCCTTCACCACAGCATGCTGCAGGCCAAATATTAGGTTTCTGGGACTGGTAATTTGTTATTGAGAAGAGTTCGTTTAAACATTTTAGCCTTTTTGACTCCTGTGACCTTGAATGAAGGTCAAGGTCATTCATTTGAACAAACTTGGTAGCCCTTTATCCCAGCATGCTTCAGGACGCATATCAACTCCCTGGGACTCTTGGTTATTGAGAAGAATTTGTTTGAAGATTTTAGCCTTTTTGACCCCTGTGACCTTGAATGAAGGTCAACTTTATTCATTTGAACAAACTTGTTAGCCCTTCACCCCAGCATGCTACAGGCCCAATATTAGGTCTCTGGGCCTTTTGGTTATTGAGAAGAAGTTGCTTGAATGGAAAAGTTGACGCCGGACGGACGACGGACGCCGCGCCACGGCATAAGCTCACTTGCCCTTCGGGCAGGTGAGCTAAAAAGGAATTATTTTCGTTTTTAACGCACATAAAATACGATTTAGAACGTTGTTAACGGTTACGCATACACGACATTTCTATACTCGAAAACGCTCTCTTAATCACGACATTGACACAAAGGAACTACAGGTATTTAAAAAGAAATGAAAGGACAATCGTATTATAAACTTGACAATCGATGTCCATTTTTATACTTTAAGATATATTAGAAGGTTAAAGAATACCTCTATTCCAATACCCTTTATTCCATCCAGATACGGCTGTCGTACTGGTATAAGGCTGTCACATCTTTCCTGGTTGGTGACGTCATGAGGACGGTTGGCGCCCGCTATCTGACTAACAACAGAGAACATACGGACATTAAAACGAAAACTTACTTAAAACTCAAAGGCAACTAAACGGTGGCAATATACGAACAGAATCTATAATTAGATTTGTATGGAGACTACTGAAAAAGTACAAGGCAAATAAAGGATAGGGTGTTCCGGCGGGGGTTACAGTGTGTATCAGCATATAGCAGTAATAACAGTAATATTGTTTCGTGAATATCTAATATATATCATACACTAAAAATAACATACATGCAGCTAAACCATGCAATATCGGACAAAATATTTTACATTGGTCGCCGATACTCTGGTTATACACGGCACAGAGTAAGGGGGGAATGTCGAGTCCGCCTACAGGACAATTAGTTCAACGTCGATCTAATATACAATCGTCAATCTATAATCATCTTAACTGCAGGTGTTTTTAACGGGAAGTTGATCTGATGAAGCAAAATTCACTATATGTCAGTAATTGGGAATTACACACAGTATTTAAATCATAGTTGAGCGTCAATGAACAGACAGATTATACTAACAAGGCTTTTTAAAGTGACTACGTATACCTTATCGGCAGCTAGAGAATACCAAATGAATTAGACGGCAACTATTTTTAGCAGATGCTGAATACTGCGCACTTGTGTAGAGATTCTGAGGCAGATTTGATGGACCATGATGTTAGGAACTCATTCTAATGCTTCATACCTAACAGTTTTCCGGAGTTTGATATCCGTGGATATTTTTGGAAATCATAATAAAATCAACGACAATAATACAGAGATAATAAAAATCGTTCGTTTATACTTAATAGTAAGTTAAACATTAAAAGGATACTTACACTATTCGGACGTTGTTGTTTGCTTCCGTTTTCGACAGCTTATTTCTTGAGCAAGTGTTCCTAACTCTTTCCAAATCGAAAGCAGGCACCGCTCCACTACCTGTACCCACGTAAACCCCAGGTAAGAGTCTCCACCCGTCTTCAGTTCTCCTCCAGTTATGCTCTGCTCCTGAAGACATCTTTATCTACCGGTATTCAGTCGTACTACTGGGGCTTTCACACCCGATCATTCGCTCCCTGGGTTTTTACACCGAAATGAGCTTTGTACTAGTAGATCCTACCGATCGATTAGCCGGTGTGTTTACAAACTGTGTAGACCCACTTCCATATTTGGTAAGCGGAACTTGCTTTTAAACCGCAGTAAATTCAGTCCGCCTTTCTGATTGGAGACATTTCATATGCATACCCATAAAAGGTAAACGGCTGTTTCCATATAAAGGTAGAAGTACAAGACGGCCGGCAGACTAAAGTCATAGCTAAATATACCACAACTCTGTAACGTGTAAAGATAAATACACTGTAGTATATTTTGTCTTGTTTATGGTGTAGAGCTTTTTAATCAGTAGAACAGAGACTATTAAAAAATCGTTCAAAATATCTGGCGTAGAATTACGTAATTAATTTTATACCGGGATTGCATGTGATTTCTATGAAAATATCAGAACATTTGTAAAAGTTAACAAATTAAATAATACCTTTTACTAAATGATATGTCAATAAAATATGTTGACAGGTTCACACGTAGTTGTGATTGCAATCTGGTTAAATATAATATTATACTAGGTTCAAATGATGATATATATTACTAGTAATCAAGATAGATTTTAAACACAGCTGTAGTTTTGTAACTATTTACTGTCAGAAATTAACTCATTATTTTACTTCAAGATCACATTTCGTTATTATGAACGACAGGCTGACAAGAAAAGGAAATTTGTCATCCGACGAGAAAAGAAAAAACTGTAAATGTAAGCCGAATATTTCGTAAATCGCTGACGCAATTTCTTACGGCTTCTAGTTGAAATGTATCCTGGTATAATTAACATGAACTACCAGCGTCTATAGGAACATCGTAAAAGTGTCAAAGGACAGCACATTTACAACCAAGGCATGCTAACATGAGTATAGAGTAATGTAGGAAACTATACCTCATTCGGAAGTTGGAATTTAATTATAACCAATTTCTTAATGTTATCCATTACCAACGATTTCTGACCTCGGTTTGATATAGATATTTTATTGCCTTAATATAAACTCTTTTCACAATAAATTTTATATCAATTGAGAAATAGGGTAAGATACCATTTTTGGCACTTATTTAATTTCCTCAATAACCGTATTTAATGGAGAATCTGCATTATTTCTACATGAAGACATTATGGAGTAAAGGGGAACAATCTTATATAAGAAACTTTCCTCCGACTGATTCTGTAATGTACCCATAGGAAGACATTACGTAGTTAGGGTTCGTATCCAATGCTGTTGCTTCGATTATAGCAATACAGCGTGTTTAAATCAAAGTTTATTGAGCTTGTTGGTATGATATTAAAGATACTTTGCATTAACGTAGGAGTGTCACTGTGGAAAATGAAATCATGCAAGAAGAAAAGATTTCTATAAGTATTTTAGAGCTGGAGCTAAATCAATATGTTACCTAAAGCTGCCCTGTAGGTAGTTCGTAATACCTACCGCCCCGTGATCGTAAGAGGCGATTAAATTTGGGATCTTATTATTTTCCCTCTGGCCAGAGTTTCTGAAAATGCTATGTTTTCCTACACAAAGTTCAGCATCTAGATCTTTTCTGTAGTATACTTCTGCGAGATACCTAGTAATATAAAGATAGTATCAGCTATGCGCTTAGTGGAGATCAGAGACTAAAGTGTGCATAAGATTGTCCCACATGTGGTACCCTCGATGGTGTCCCTAGCCACATACACGTTGTCAGTGATGGCGTCTCCGGTCACATACACACGATACAAGTGATGGCGTCTCCGGTCACATACACGCGATACCAGTGACGGCGTCTCCGGTCACATACACACGATACCAGTGATGGCGTCTCCTGTCACATACACACGATACCAGTGACGGCGTCTCCGGTCACATACACACGATACCAGTGACGGCGTCTCCGGTCACTTATACACGATACCAGTGACGGCGTCTCCGGTCACTTACACACGATACCAGTGACGGCGTCTCCTGTCACATATACACACACGATACCAGTGATGGCGTCTCCGGTCACTTACACACGATACCAGTGACGGCGTCTCCGGTCACATATACACAGCGATACCAGTGATGGCGTCTCCGGTCACATACACGCGATATCAGTGACGGCATCTCCGGTCACTTATACACGATATCAGTGACGGCGCCTCCGGTCACATACACACGATACCAGTGATGGCGTCTCCGGTCACATACACACGATACCAGTGATGACGTCTCCGGTCACATACACACGATACCAGTGATGGCGTCTCCGGTCACATACACACGATACCAGTGATGGCGTCTCCGGTCACATATACACGATACCAGTGATGGCGTCTCCGGTCACATACACACGATACCAGTGATGGCGTCTCCGGTCACATACACACGATACCAGTGATGGCGTCTCCGGTCACATACACACGATACCAGTGACGGCGTCTCCGGTCACATACACGATACCAGTGACGGCGTCTCCGGTCACATATACACGATACCAGTGATGGCGTCTCCGGTCACATACACACGATACCAGTGACGGCGTCTCCTGTCACATATACACGATACCAGTGACGCAGTCTCCGGTCACTTACACACGATACCAGTAATGGCGTCTCCTATCACATACACACGATACCAGTAATGGCGTCTCCTATCACATACACACGATACCAGTGATGGCGTCTCCGGTCACATAAACACGATACCAGTGACGGCGTCTCCCGTCACTTATACATGATAACAGTCAATCTATAGGCTATTAAAAGGAATATCGTTCGTCTTTCGTAAAATACTTGGGATCGAGATGCCTTATCGCGAGCATCAGCTTTAATGTCTTATACAGTTCAGTTATATATGAAACGTCATTATAAGCGGAAGGTATATAGGATATATAGAACAGGTTCGGTACACAATTATCACAAACAACAATTTTGAAGGATTGTTTTTTTGTCGTTTTTTTTTTATTATTAACATTGTCAAAAACATTATTTTAATAAAATTCATTAAAAAAAAATCCATACTTACCTATTTTTTAAACTTACCTTGGCCGATGGGCAGCAATTGTTCCCCTCAGCATAATAAGTGGTACTTTGACCAGCCGATGGTAGACCTGACACGTAATTCCCGTGTTTCGGGCATATTTAGGTTTTCCACACACTAACAATGTTCAGCAGGATCCAAAGATCAGACACACTACGCATAACGTACTAGTTAGAGCCGTCCTTAAATGACTTTACCGGGACGTTAAACAAAATAAACTAAACCAAACTAGCCGCAGGCATCGGTTATACCTCAAATCTGTGTACTATCTGCGGTTTGTGTGGTCAACCAAGGTCTGCCACTCATCAGAGGTCCGACCTTTGCAATTCAAGTTATCTCCCTTTGTCCATTTTCATCACTTTCGTATGAAATCGTAATTCACAGAAATTTAATAGGTTTTTTTTGTGTGCATTTTTTAACATTATAAATACAAAATTCATTTTCCCAGCAACAAACCTACCTTTCTGGAACAGCATGCTCTGGCTTCAGTCAATGGATTTTGCATTCTTCATTTTCTGTCCAAATGATGGCAATTCTATCAAAACACAGCAAATAAAAAACTTGTTTCCTCTTCAAATAAACAGCCTCTTTGCTCGTCTTATTGTGTCCCTTGCTAAATTACATGCAAACAACATTAATCTCCGAACGCCAGTCTATATCATGTTAACATTCCCTAGACAAGATTGTACATTTTCCTTCTGGTGCTCACTAGAATCTCTCCAGAATTTGCCTACTATCTTTTAATTTTGAAAAATATAACATATACCTAGCTAGTATAAACAAAACCATTTAGACTGAAAATCATTCTGTCCGGTGCTAGATAATTTTCGATTTGCTTATTAGTATTTTTTTTTTTTTTTTTTGTATGACTGCATAATAAAACTTGTGAGCTACCAACTTATAAACCTAATTCTCAAGACTTTTAACATAACATTCTTATTTGTACATCATTATCTTCGAATCGATTACATCTGTGCCAGCAACATAAAACTTTTTAAACTGGTGGTTTATCTTTGAAAACAAAAAACAAAAAACTTAATACCAGATATGTTGCATGTGGGACCCCGTTGGCTTTAAAATCTCAATTTAAAATTGTAACAGACGGGGTGTTCACCTGTCTAGTCGTGAACAGCTATAGCTAAATAACCATTTTTTTTTTTTTTAGAAAATCCAATTAGCAGCAATTCAATACAATAGCAAAACATTTTGCAACTGGATCGCCGAAAAAAATAACACCAGGTTCATATATATACATATAGTTGGTTCATCATTCGCCAGGATAAAAAGAATCCTACCGTTTAATTTCCAAAAATGAATTTATATTTAGTGGTCATTTTACACTGAAAATACGCCTTAAAATCAAATTATTGCTGATATTTGCTTCATAATCATTAATAACATATTATAAATATCAATACTGAACTATTTTAAATTTCAGGAAATCAAAGTTTTCCCCTATTATAAGCAACTGGAATCAAAGGAACACGACAGTCCAGTCATTGCAAGCACATTTGATGAGAAAGCCGAAGTATTGTACAAAGTTTGATCAATAACTCAAGAGAGTCATAGCTTGAGAGCTGCAATTCAGTTTTAAATCCATAAAACCAGCAGATAAAAACAGTTGTTAGATTTTGGTTTCTTCCACTACATACTTCTATGGAAATTATTACCTTAATTTTGCAGAAATACGTAAATTTGTGAAATATACACATGTACAACACTTTTCAAACCGGTTGGTAAAAACATCCATATAACACATCTACACAGACAGTAATCGCACTAATGCAAAAAAGTTAATCAACATGGACTTTACTGGAGTATATAAATATTTATCATGTCTTGATTCAAGTAAGGTAGTCATGACGTAATTAAAACCAACATGGGATTGTTTTTCAAGCCAAAATGACCAAAGTCAGTCACTGTGTACGTAATTATAGTTTGGTTTGTTTTTGTTTACGTCCTATTAACAGCCAGGGTCATTTAAGGACGAAACAGGTTTTGGAGGTGGAGGAAAGCCGGAGTACCCGGAGAAAAACCACCGGCCTACGGTCAGTACCTTGCAACTGCCCCACGTAGGTTTCGAACTCTCAACCCAGTGGTGGATGGCTAGTGTTAAAGTGTCGTAATTATAACGTAATATATATAACGTAATTATAGAAAATTTGTTTCCATGTGATGTTTTGCTGATACAAACTTTGTATTGTTTTACTGTTATTATTGTTAACCCAGGTCTGTATGTCGGATTTCAATGTCAATACTTCTGAAAAAAATTGTGGAATTGAATATATATATAACTCCAATGTCCTTCACCACCCATAGTCATCATGCTTTAATTTCTAAGAGCGTCATCAATTTGTGAATTGCTACTGAAAATGTGTGATTGAATTGGGATAACATGTACATTTCTAGTCAGCAAGTCAAGGGTCATAATTTCCAATTGACTAATGTTTCCTTTCAAAAATATTTGCAGAAGAATGACTTTAATGTCTGATGGTCATAATTATTTTTTATCATAAAAAATAGCATCGATATTCATTTCAATGAGAAAAAAAAAAGTTACTTGCATGAAGTTAATCTGCTTGGCCTATGCATATGTAAGCTGTTGCATTATCCAGAAAACCATATTTCTATTTATAGCAATAATAGTGTCCTTGACCTTCGTATACAAACTTTTCTTGTTTTCTCAAACAAAACAAACGTATGAATGCAACAGCTGGAACTTGAGTTATATTTTTCTATTGGAATCAATTTTATATTGACGGCCTTCACCTTAAACATAAAGAGAAGACAACCCACAGAAAACTATATATAGCTACAAAATCATCAGCATAGATGGCCAACTAGTATTCAGAAAGGGAAACCAATGTTGGTTACTAGGGATTATTCTCCACTGGCCATGGGGTCTTAATGCTATGTCTACCTTTATACTACTAAATCCAGCAATTATCATTTTATATTACAAATAAATATTTATAAAGTACAAAATAAAGTATGATGTACGTATAAATGTAATAAATTGGATGCTAACTGTTATTCAAAGTTCATTGTGCATATATATGTATATACATGCATTGTTGCAAACTAGCAAGTACGTATATATATAATGTACATTTGTGAGGATGATTTTTAATTGCATAAGTGCAATGGCTGCCCGATGCGTTAGTTAAAATTTCTACATCAACTTGTTTGAAAAGTGCCATTTAACACTAACAAAGATAGTCATATTTTAAAAATGGTTTTACAGAACTTCATTTTAAACTGATCATTAATATTATTCTATGTAGTAATCGGACTGAATAAGTATCCTTTCTGTTAAGCTACTTTCTTACATTAGTCTTACATAATGATCATTAAATATGCCGAAGTCTCTCTTAAATTTATAATACACCCATGCCTCGCTGCTTCTGGTTAATCTACCAATGCCTCAAGCTCTCTGTTATCTAAATATTAGGACGTCGACTGTGAATTTGAAATGGGACACAAACCCCAATCAGTTTTTTATCTTGAAAATATAAAAACCAAAATTATCTTGTGTACAGCAGCTGGGACCTTCACTGTACAGCAGAATGTGTATAATATAAGTTGGGTTATCAAACTCTACACAGGCATCTGTAATGTTGAATTGGTTCAGCTTCTAAAATATTTTGATGTGCCATAAGACAGCCATTACTTGGTGTTTTATTCACCAACTTATATAAAAATTAATAGAAGCTGTGTACCAGAAAACATTCCAAACCCCTGTTCTTCTTTACTGTTTAAATTTAGATTTATATGTTTACACTTATTAATTAGAGCTAAATAAAATCCCCAAACCAGCATGCTATTGTTTCTATACAATGTCATTGTTTTTAAAATTAAGAATGCTAGTGCTGTCATTCACAAAATTCCTTCAAAAGATCCAGTTATAGGATCGATGGCAAAGAACCTTCTCCTGGAGGACATCCATATTCTTATTGCCAAAAGTAGACGATGCAGGTTTAGCTTTCAGACGATATTTGAATACAGCGCTCAACTCCGTCTACATGTTTAATATATGTACAGCAGCAGAAATCACATCCGTGAAAAGCAGGCTAGGGGTATTTTACACCACTGATGTTCAGTCAGTATCAAATGGTTGGTAGAACTTTGCAGAATATTTTAATTGCTCTTCCAGACGAAAAAGAATTTATAAGCATTGTACCAGCTAGGCTTGTTGAGCCAATTCTAATTTTCACTAGTTTGATATGTAAAAACATGTTAACACACAAACCCTCTGAAATTTCCTTGAGAATTTGATCCGCCATCCCATCCATGAACTTCGAATGGAAAGCACATTCTCACTAGATTTTACACATATATGTTTACCAACATTGGTGTAGAATTCTATACTTCCAAACACAAGGACTTGTATTCGGGACGAATAGAAAATACACTTTTTCGATGCAGTTCACAACATTCATCTTGATGTTACACTCGATTTAACACTGAGGTTTTTGAAATGATGACGTGATATTGCATTATGCAACAACGACACTTTGAAAATGAATCACGATACCTGTACTTAGTGTAATTGATGTTTATTCTATCCTAAAATTGTACAATACATGCCATTATTACACAGACATATTGACACCAAGTTGAATCATTCTCACGGCCAAGACATTTCCTTTGAACTACACAATCGTATTTTTTCGTGAAATGCACATGACGTCAGACGTTTATATACACTTTTCACAAACTCTGTACACATTTGAATTCTATACATGACTTCGTATGCACAAACAGAAAATCTCCAAGGATTTCAGTGGAATTCCTCAATTCATAACCAGCAGGCTAGGGGTTCCTTTGTCACCAAAGAGAAATGTTGTAAAATTATTTACACAAATAGTTTGGAATAAAAAAAAATACTTTTGGAATGACACTGCCAAATTATTGAACCAGGCCACAAGAATCACTTCTGTTTTCACTAAAATATTTTCACATGTAAAATGATTAAAATGATGACAAAATTCTCCAAAATTAGAAGCAAAATTTGAGAAATCCACCTTGGAAAATGAAAGATATTTTTGACTTCCAAAATGTTGCCAAAACCTGAAGGTGCACTTCCGAATCTCGCACTTAAAATGGTTGAATTTTAAAAGCATCTCCCTTTTAGTTGAGAATTATTTCTTACTAATCTACACCATTTCCTTTTCACTCCAGAAGAACTATAAAACACAAGCGGGGAATCGCTGAGCATTATTCTTGGCACAGGCATGGGGCACAACATATATAATAAGATCACTTTGAAGAAATTTTTCAACACAAATACACAATATGTTGACACACTTGATCTTCATAACACAATGTACTTCATCACAATAACTAAAACACTAAATAAGATTTCTTCATTAGAATGCTGGTATGTACATCTCAGACACCTCTGAGGATTGTCATCATTTTTTTTACCAGTGTCACAGAATCTGGCTCACACAAGAATGTCTACATCACAGAAGATGGTCAACGGATTCCAGCACCGGCACTGATCAATTATCAAAGGAGTCTGAAGATAACAGATAGCATTTTGTGCTTTACAAGACAAAACTTGTACACAAAAGCACAAAATATGATGACTTCCAAACACAGCACTTGAGGAAAGACCCTTGAATTAACATCACAATGGCCAAGGTTTCACATCACATCTTCATGTCGACGTAATTGATTACATTCCACTAGTAGGCGGCAGTCTGAAAAGACACAAGGTTTATGTTGTTTATAAAGAGATAATTTAAACATCATTAAACAATTTAAACCAAGTAAATATTTTAAAGCACAGTATACACATTAAGGTTCCTTTATACGGGTTTAATGAATACTGGATGCTTTATGAATATATTAACTAAAGTACAGATTTTAAGTTTCCATAAAACTTTGAAAACTTTAAGAAGAAAAGTTTCACAATCTCCTAGCAGTTACGAAGTATGTTATACCAGGTACAATGAAAACATCTTAGATCAGATGAAATTATATATATAATTACCATATCATTAAAAACTGCAATCGTCATTTATCACTTACATAAAGCTTACAGCACTGCGAGAACTGTTCTAGAATCTTGAATCATCCTCGTCTTTCTGGGGGACAGCTTTGTATACATCTGATAATCTGTCGAGTTACTTTTAAAATAATGATTATGTGATAACAAAATGCCATGATTATATACTAATTCAATGTGCAGACACTTAAAGAAACATCGTTCATCAAAGTCAATAATGAATATACACAGATAAAGCAGAATATTGGAACAAAAGCATTTTTCTACAGCTTCATATAACATACATCCGATTCCTCTAACAAACAAAAGGGAGCATGTAAAAATTTCAATAACAGTCTTTCAATCAAGAATCAAATGTTTTCCTATCAAACTATTATTTTATACTACCACCACAAAAAAATACGATGTTACAATCACTGAAAAAATATAATAACCACTTCATTTCACCAAATGAGTAATTTCATGATTTACCATTCCTTGCAAGGTTGAATGAAAAAAATCTTTTCAAAATATAAAAGCTAGAAGTCAAAGATACTGTCTCTATACTTCTAGTTATTCGTTTCTTTGTCAAATTTATTTATTAATGTCTGTGTCGATCTGCATAAAATCTGGTAAGTTTAAAAAAAAAAGGTACTCATATGATCATTACATATCCCGAGTAGAGTTTAAAGATAGATTTAGAGTCATTACAGACTGATGGAAATTGGTATAGTCTGTACAGTATACGTACATGACAAGTTGACAACATATCAAATGTTTCCAACAGAAATGCAGAGAATATTAAATACATGTCAAATCATTAATCACACAATCAAATACTACAGTATAGTTATGGTTTTAAATTGTTGAATAATTGATATTCAAATAGCTGCACATTGGTAAACTCAAATTACTCCTAGACATTCTGATTCAAATTCCAAATGATGTCCAACAGAAACAATTAAATGACAAACAATTTCACAAAATTATCACTTCCTCACAAACACGTAATCATTTCCTCACAAACAACTCTTTAACAAATTAAAATTAACTTTCAGTCAGCCTTATCATGTAATAATCTTGCCTTCATTTAACTATCAAGGTAATTCAATTTGGTTTTGGTCAATTAAATGATACTTTAAAACTATATAACATGTAAAAGTGTTAATAAAAAAAATGTCAAATACTTTTTTACATCTTTGATTATTGTAAAAAATACAGGGAAAAACAATAACGGCAATGTAACATTAATTTCATCCAAAAGTATATCTAAATGGTACATGTAAGTACTAATTCAGCATTGAAAATGTCAAGTGATCATCACTGCTTCTAAAATGTGTAATGCTATATATTATAATGACTATGAGACACTAAACTGGTGACAATGGACAATTAATTTATGCAGCTCCTCGAATGACAACAATCACCATGTAATCATCTTGAACTGCAGGCTCTGGGGGAAGTCTTGGTGCCTTGGTCATGAGATAGTCATAACCAAACTGACAAGGTGGAAATGCGTACAACACACCAACATTGTCTTTATCTTTTGAGTCGTAATTTGGAAGGGAAATTACACCAGCGGCATCTTTCTGTCGTAGGTATGTCACCAGATTTTTCAGAGGTCTTTGTTGAACTGAAGTGTCTTCATAATTTTGAAGAGAACCACTGAGTGCCAGAAGAATGCAGTGACCACGAGGCCCAGCTCCTGTTACTCTGCGGCCAACATCTTCCAATTTTGGTTGGTCAAGACGAAGTCGCTGCTTGACTTTGAGGACAGGTGTTTCAGTTGTAGATGGGTCCCTCATCATATTATCAACCAAGGTCACATTTCCTCCAACAACATGCATCCTTGCTGGAAAAGCACTACTCTTCAGTATCAATGCACCATTCCAAGCTGCTGGTAAACACTTTGACATATCAGCTATATTTTCTACCATCTCTAATGCCTTTTCAGTTTCTTTATCGCCTTGTGATATTCTCCTGTCATCAAAACGTCTCGAATCACTTCGGTCATTGTCACTAAAATCTCTTTCTTGTGAATGCACAGGACGACGTCCATTATCCCGGTTTCTTCCTATATCTCTATCTTTTTGGTCATACTTGTTCTCTTGACTCTTTGAACGTCTATGCTGCCGATCCATGAAATCGTCTGGCGTTCTTGGCCGTCTATTCCGGTCACCTCCCTCCCATACATCTCTAGCTCTGTGTCCCTGGTTGTTGTCTCTGGGATCTATATTACGCTGACCTGGGCCTCTGTCATCCAATGGCCAGTCATCTCTATGTGGCTCACCGGGACCATCAAACGGTGGCCGCCATTGTGGATTTCTACCTATGTCTCTACCATCCGGTGATGGGGGATCATTTGGTCTAGGTGAACTTTGGATATGACTAACATCTGCAAAATCAACCCTTAACCGTCTATTTGAATCTCCTAAAGGGAATCCTCTCATTTCTTGACAGGCAGCTGTAGCAGCGTCAATGTTGTCATACAATACGTAAGCGTAATTCTTCCCATGTGGCCACTCAATCCTGTCAATTACTCCAAATCTGTCAAATTCACGTTCTAATGCCTGATGAGTCACCCAAGGTCCTAAGCCTCCTACCCACAAACACGTAGTTGGTGTCACTTTCCCATAACCTATTTTGCACTGAAATCTTCCTATGTACTGTCCAGACATCTCAACCTTTGCTCGATGTGCACAATCTAGGTTCATATATTTCAAAAAAGCATAGGCATTTCCCTGCCCTCTTTGTGGTCTCTTCACATCAATGTCTTCAATTACACCATATCTCTCGAAAATCTGTCGCAGTTCCATCAAATCAATATTGTAATCCAGATTACCAACAAACAATGTTCTGGTTGCCTTAATGTCATCTTCGGGATTGATGTGATCAAGATGGTAAGGAAACTTTTCATTTGGTGCCTTTCGTGCAGCACCATCTTTCTGAAATTGCTGTTGAAAATTATCCCTCTCCATTGATCTCATTGGCGGAGGCATATCGTCCTGGTTTGCAAAATAGCCACGTCCCATATTTTGACGTCTGTTGCCACCTCCCCTTCCCATACCATCTCCACGCATGCCTCCATACTGCATGGGAGGCGAGTTGTGTCCATAACCTTTGCTAGGTCCGCCATAATCTCGACCCATGTCGGTATTTGGACTACTACTGCGTCGTCTATGGAACACAGGATCAACACGAACCGGGCGGTCAAAAACAATTAATTTCGATTTGGCGTGTTTTGCAGCTCTGGCATCTTCAGGGTAACGGAAATTGATGTATGCAACTCTCTGATCTCCTGTGAATGTTACGTTCACATTGAACTCTCCAAATTTCTTGAATTCGTGATATAAATTATCTTTCAAAACGGTGTCCGGTATTTTGCTCGAAATGTTACTTAAACACAAAGATCTGTATTCTGGTCCTCTTACTTCTGACCTTGCAGGTCCAAATCCGTCCCCCATCCTATCATGATATTTGTTACCTCTGGGCATTGGTCCAAGATCATGATCAAAATCTCGGTATGGTTTTGGTTTTGGCTCGCGTCCCCGGCTATCACGCCTGTCCATGTCTGGTGACATTCTGTCCCTAGATGATTCATGGTCGAGCCCAGGGTACCCAGAGCGTGATCTTTTACTCCTAGGTGAACTTTCGCGATCTTGCATACGTTTCATTGTAAAAAGTATAACTTAAACTGATTACCCTTTCTGCAAAACGCACCGAAATTCCTTACAGTGTTGGCGTCGCCATTTTCATATAATTACTCCCGGTGTATTCATACGCGGTTTGGCGAATTAAACACCCAACACGGTAAAAAATAAAATAATATATAAAATGTATGCCCCAAATGATTTTATGATACTGTTGAATAAACCAAATCCATTTAAATATGTTTCTTTTATATCTTTATGTTAAACCGGACGTTCCAAAATGGGGAACTACTTCTTCAACAGGTGCTTGCATTAAAATTGTTAGATTGCCTCCCTTCGTAAATATAGACTTGCTTCAGTCCCTTACGATATTCACGTTTAATTTCCGTTTCTTAGTTTGGCCAGAGACGTATATACCATTGATATACAAGTCTCTGGTTTGGCGGTATAAAAATAAGAGAGCAATAATTTTGTCCTAAATTACTTTGAGCGTTTATAAAAAACGTTATAAGCTACTTAGGCTGTCCTGAGTAATATCAGAGACATAGTAGAATCTATATATGTCTCTGGTAATATGTTACGACCTAGGCCGAACTGTTTTTGCAATCACAAACAAAAGCAACCGTGTTAGTATAAAGATATAATTATTGAGTCAGTAAAGCAGCTGCGAAATAATACGATTACACTGAATCTTGTGGAAATGACGAAATACCGGTGTGTTAGTGCTTCGTGCTATTTTAAGACCAAAACGTCACTTCCGACGACGCACAGACAGACTATCTGTAGTTTCTCCTTCATTTCAGGAGAATCACGTTGTTCAGTGTAGTTATACAGAAAAAATACGATGATGGGAGACAACGAAACTAGGAATTTAAAGCCAAAAAAGTATCCAATAAGTGACGATTATAGAATAACAGGGGCCGTTTTAGGACTCGGGATAAACGGAAAAGTTGTTGAGTGTTTTTCCAAAAAAACGAATCAGAAATGTGCATTAAAGGTAGGATAATACTGTACTCATAAACAGGATGTAAATATATATCACCACGTTTCAGAAAGGTCGGGGTTTTAGATGTATTTATTGGTATATGTAGCGTTTTCGATAACTTATTACATAATTGTGACCAGTATATACAATGTTTTAGGAAGTGAAAGTCACGCCCACAGTTTCCCGTTTGTTTTCCCCTTCCTTTATTTGTGATAATTTGATTAAATTTGACATCCGTCTTGTTCAGATGCTCTAGTTGGTTTTAAAAGACTGATGGAAACCTGTCAATAAATCCGTAGATGGAGTCAGTTGTCATAGATGCCAAGTACATTGTAGATTTAGCTTAAATATGAAAACAATATATTGTCGAAACACCAAAAGTTTTCTTTATGTTAAATGTCTAAAAAAAACAAGTCTTTCTCTTACACTCAGTATCTTTATTTGGATTTTGTACATAGTGATTTTCGTTATTGCAACAATTTGGATTTTGAATCTTGTATACATCTACGGGTTTATTAAGATATATTCCCGAGGAAAAGAGGGCAAGATCTATATCTGGTCAAGAGGAACAAGAATTGAAAACATGTTAATTCCATTAGAATCTAACACATTATTTTAGTGTACTGAAAGAACATACGATGTACATTTTTATTTTATATATGTATTTCAAACAAAAACCTATTCACCCACTATTCTGCTTTACATAGTGTTTATACTGTCTGTAAAGAGGACTCGATCGCAAGTGGCTCATCTGCCTACCTGTAATATAACACAGAAAGTGTCAAGTGAATTAGTTTGGAGCTTAATGTGTTATGTATATGTACAACTTTGTTTTGTATTAGCAAACCTAGTTGTTTAATAACTTAATAGTGAAATAAGCAAGGAATGTTATTAATCTAACAAGTTAGTTTTGATGGGGTAAATGAAATACATGTAGATGAATTTGCTGAAATTATTTTGCACAAGCTTGGAAATGCCTTCTTTAAAATTTGCATCACTTGTATAACTATGAGATCGGACAACTTATTATTAGTGTACTTCCTTTCATGATTATAGACAATGTCATGTAAACAACTTCACATCTAAAGTTGTCAGAAAGGACTGTAAAAGATGAATACACTTACTAAATGCTTAGTACTTTAGATCATTATATTATACTGTTGTATGTTCAGGATGGTAAGTAAAATTTCAGGAGGAATGCAACTATTATATAAATATTTTGAACAGGAAATTTCTCCCTGCAAGCAAAGCCCTAATATGAACTTATCACTGTGATGAAGAAATAAAAGTAGAAGTATTGCAGAGATTGGTGGTTATTTTGATTTATTTGATTGATGTTTTGTAGGTGTTGAGGGATGTGCCAAAGGCAAGAAGGGAGGTGGATCTCCATTGGAGAGCATCTGGCTGTAAACACATAGTTGCCATTATAGATGTGTATGAAAATGCATATAGTGGTCAGAAGTGCCTCCTTGTGGTCATGGAATGGTAGGATTTCAAAATAATCACAATCACACACATTCATATTTTTTTTTTACAGTATATATATGTGCTTGCAAAGTTTTTGTTAAGTTCACTCTAAATGTACTGTTAGATGTGTCTTTTCTAATTTCTCATAATGATATAAAAGAAAAGACTCCAAAGTAAAGCTTATTTCAAAAATCACAAAACCAAAAGAGTGGTTGTTAAACAGGACATGACATGTCGGATTCAAAGTTCAGCATATTGTGGTAATTTTCTTAAGCAGAAAATAATTGATATGCAACACATTCAACATTGCATTGTTTTGTAGCATGGAAGGTGGTGAACTCTTTAACAAAATACAAGAAAGAGCTGATTCAGCATTTACAGAAAGAGGTATGAGATTTTACTAATATATTTATCGTAGATCTAGATGATATAATATACCTGGATCATAATATGAACAAGTATTTATTAAAGAAACATTGTTTATGATGTTTAGTATGAAAGAATATTCATAGTTCTGCACTTATTTGAGTGTATATTATTTTTATTTGAACAGAGGCAGCTGCTATCATTCGAGATATTGCGAAAGCTATCCACTACCTACATTCCATGGAAATAGCACACAGAGATCTAAAGGTAGTCATTTAAAATAAAGGTTGAGGTTTTGGAAACAATTGTGATGAGTACAAATTTGTTTTAAGATAAAGAAAATGCTTTCCAAATTTATTAATTTTCTGTTTGATGACCATATTGAATAGCCGTTTTACATGTATCAAACTGTCTTCTCATAATAAAGAAACAAACTATGTTAATATAATGCTTGGGACATTTCAATATGTGATATATATGATGTGTTTATTCATATTGAAGAGGTGGAAGATTTTGATTTGATATATATATAGATGATATGATTTAATTTACAGCCTGAAAACTTACTATACTCGGACAAAACTGTAAATGGAACACTGAAATTAACAGACTTTGGTTTTGCCAAGGCAATCACAACAGATTTTAAGATGTTACAAACACCCTGTTACACACCCTATTATGTTGGTGAGTTACAATTAACATACCAATGGTACATATCATTAATTAGCTAGTTTAGTTTGATCAATTAGAATGCAGTCATTTTGGAGGGATGGTCGTTTTTCAATAAAATTGAATTTGGAACCAGAATTGTTAACAGTTAAAATAATTTGTAGATATCCTGAAACAATACTGACTAGATATATTAGTACTGAAGTGTTTTAGGTTAAATATGCAAAATGAATTAGATTTGATTGAATTCTGTGACAAAACGTCATGGCATATAGAGAAATATAGAAAGAATATATATATAATAAAGTACTGTATATGTTTATATCAAAAGGACTATGGAAATGTTTTCTGTTTCAGCCCCAGAGGTACTTGGTCCTGAAAAGTATGACAAATCCTGTGATATGTGGTCATTAGGTGTTATCATGTATATTTTGTAAGTATTGTATCACTGGAAAAGGTTGATAAGTATAGAAAATTAGAAGGGGTCGGGTAGGAGTTAGAGAGATCAGGGAAGGAGTTTGAGGATCAGGGTAGGAGTTAGAGGGATCGGGGTAGGAGTTAGAGGGATCAAGGTAGGAGTTAGAGGGATCGGGGTAGGAGTTAGAGGGATCGGGGTAGGAGTTAGAGGGATCGGGGTAGGAGTTAGAGGGATTGGGGTAGGAGTTAGAGGGATCGGGGTGGGAGTTAGAGGACCGGGTAGGAGTTAGGGGGATCGGGGTAGGAGTTAGAGGGATCAAGGTAGGAGTTAGAGGGATCGGGGTAGGAGTTAAAGGGATCGGGGTAGGAGTTAGAGGGATCGGGGTAGGAGTTAGAGGGATCGGGGTAGGAGTTAGAGGGATCGGGGTAGGAGTTAGAGAGATCAGGGAAGGAGTTAGAGGACCGGGTAGGAGTTAGGGGGATCGGGGTAGGAGTTAGAGGGATCGGGGTAGGAGTTAGAGGGATCGGGGTAGGAGTTAGAGGGATCGGGGTAGGAGTTAGAGGGATCGGGGTAGGAGTTAGAGAGATCAGGGAAGGAGTTAGAGGACCGGGTAGGAGTTAGGGGGATCGGGGTAGGAGTTAGAGGGATCGGGGTAGGAGTTAGAGGGATCGGGGTAGGAGTTAGAGGGATTGGGGTAGGAGTTAGAGGGATCGGGGTAGGAGTTAGAGGGATCGGGGTAGGAGTTAGAGGGATCAAGGTAGGAGTTAGAGGGATCGGGGTAGGAGTTAGAGGGATTGGGGTAGGAGTTAAAGGGATCGGGGTAGGAGTTAGATGGATTGGGGTAGGAGTTAGAGGGATCGGGGTAGGAGTTAAAGGGATCGGGGTAGGAGTTAAAGGGATCGGGGTAGGAGTTAGATGGATTGGGGTAGGAGTTTGAGGGATTGGGGTAGGAGTTAAAGGGATCGGGGTAGGAGTTAAAGGATCGGGGTAGGAGTTAGAGGGATTGGGGTAGGAGTTAGAGGGATCGGGGTAGGAGTTAGAGGGATTGGGGTAGGAGTTAGAGGGATCGGGGTAGGAGTTAAAGGGATCGGGGTAGGAGTTAGATGGATTGGGGTAGGAGTTTGAGGGATTGGGGTAGGAGTTAAAGGGATCGGGGTAGGAGTTAAAGGATCGGGGTAGGAGTTAGAGGGATTGGGGTAGGAGTTAGAGGGATCGGGGTAGGAGTTAGAGGGATCGGGGTAGGAGTTAGAGGGATTGGGGTAGGAGTTCGAGGGGCCATGGTAGGAGTTAGAGGGATCGGGGTAGGAGTTAAAGGGATCGGGGTAGGAGTTAGAGGATCGGGGTAGGAGTTAAAGGGATTGGGGTAGGAGTTAGAGGGATTGGGGTAGGAGTTAGAGGGATTGGGGTAGGAGTTAGAGGATCGGGGTAGGAGTTAGAGGGATTGGGGTAGGAGTTAGAGGGATCGGGGTAGGAGTTAGAGGGATCGGGGTAGGAGTTAGAGGGATCAGGTAGGAGTTCGAGGGATTGGGGTAGGAGTTAGAGGGGTCGGGGTAGGAGTTAGAGGGATCGGGGTAGGAGTTCGAGGGGCCATGGTAGGAGTTAGAGGGATCGGGGTAGGAGTTAAAGGGATCGGGGTAGGAGTTAGAGGGATTAGGGTAGGAGTTAGAGGATCGGGGTAGGAGTTAGAGGGATCGGGGTAGGAGTTAGAGGGGTCGGGGTAGGAGTTAGAGGGATCGGGGTAGGAGTTAGAGGGATCGGGGTAGGAGTTAGAGGGATCGGGGTAGGAGTTAGAGGGATTGGGGTAGGAGTTAGAGGGATCGGGGTAGGAGTTAGAGGGATCGGGGTAGGAGTTAGAGGGATCGGGGTAGGAGTTAGAGGGATCGGGGTAGGAGTTAAAGGGATCGGGGTAGGAGTTAGAGGATTGGGGTAGGAGTTAGAGGACCGGGTAGGAGTTAGAGGGATCGGGGTAGGAGTTAGAGGGATCGGGGTAGGAGTTAGAGGACCGGGTAGGAGTTAGAGGGATCGGGGTAGGAGTTAGAGGATTGGGGTAGGAGTTAGAGGACCGGGTAGGAGTTAGAGGGATCGGGGTAGGAGTTAGAGGGATTGGGGTAGGAGTTAAAGGGATTGGGGTAGGAGTTAGAGGGATTGGGGTAGGAGTTAAAGGGATTGGGGTAGGAGTTAAAGGAATCGGGGTAGGAGTTAGAGGGATTGGGGTAGGAGTTAAAGGGATCGGGGTAGGAGTTAAAGGATCGGGGTAGGAGTTAGAGGGATTGGGGTAGGAGTTAGAGGGATCGGGGTAGGAGTTAGAGGGATTGGGGTAGGAGTTCGAGGGGCCATGGTAGGAGTTCGAGGGATTGGGGTAGGAGTTAGAGGATCGGGGTAGGAGTTAGAGGGATTGGGGTAGGAGTTAGAGGGATTGGGGTAGGAGTTAAAGGGATCGGGGTAGGAGTTAGAGGACCGGGTAGGAGTTAGAGGACCGGGTAGGAGTTCGAGGGATTGGGGTAGGAGTTTGAGGGATTGATTTAGGAGTTAGAGGGGTCAGGGTAGGAGTTAGAATGGGGTGAAAGATTAACTGGGGTAGATTCTTACATGGGCCTATTCTGTGGACAGGGATATCAATCCGAATGTTAAATTTGGCTGGTCAGCACTAGGCTTGTTGAGTGCTGGCGGGTAAAACTCTTACATCAGGGTTGAGATATCCTTGTTTACGGAACAGACCCACGTTTAATTCTAAGGTCACCTGAGACTTTGTCTCAAGTGACCTATTCCAATTGTCTTTTGTCCGTCGCCATGCTTCATCTGTCATGCGTTTTACATTTTCGACTGCTTCTCAGAAGCCCCTTAACCGATTGTAATGAAATTTTGCAGAAACCTTTCATGGCCCAAGGTCAAACAAAATTGTGAATTGCATGCTACAGTCCTCTACTACAGAAAAGTCTGATATAGCCGTAATAAAAAAAATTTAATGTCAAAGCATTGCATTTGGATACTTGATACAGGACAAAATTCAACATGTGTTACCTTGTACAGGTGTAGAGGGCTTAAGATTGAGAAGGGCAGAGTTAACATGCCTGTACTAACTGAGAAGGGCATGGCGCCAAATCAACTGCATTAAAAGGGAACATTGAACTTAAATAAGTATATAATACTAGATGGTCATATGGAGTCAAACTGAGACAATATGGATTTAATTTTGGAAGCAAAATTCTATTTTTCAAAAAATTTGGATATGGCTGGGACTATGCACAATTTCTCAGTGGTGTATTGTTTAGTCAGATCATGCATTGTTATCCTGATGTTTGGCAAGGATGTTTATGTGGTGACTAACAATGGCAACATGGATTAAATTTAGGAAAATGATTTTTATGTGTTTGGGACAATAAGGATTTAATTTCTGGTAATGATTTCTATTTCTCGAACTTTACCTTTTTGGGACAATTATTACCTGCTCCAAAAATGCTTTTTAACATCAAACAAATTCATTGGATAGAGACAGATGGGCATATTATGCATCTGTTTGTTGTGTTTTTGTTGGCATTTGGTTAATTCTTATGTAGCTTTTTAGCCCACCATCATCAGATGGTGGGCTATTCAAATCGCCCTGCGTCCGTGGTCCGTCGTCCGTCCGTCCCTCCGTCCGTCCGTCCGTCCCTCCGTCCGTCCGTCCGTCCGTCCGTCCGTCCGTCCGTAAACAATTCTTGTTATCGCTATTTCTCAGAAAGTACTGAAGGGATCTTTCTCAAATTTCATATGTAGGTTCCCCTTGGTGCCTAGTTATGCATATTGCATTTTGCGACCTATCGGAAAACAACATGGCCGACAGGCAGCCATCTTGGATTTTGACATTTGAAGTTTGTTATCGCTATTTCTGAGAAAGTGCAGAAGGGATCTTTCTCAAATTTCATATGTAGGTTCCCCTTGGTGCCTAGTTATGCATATTGCATTTTGAGACCTATCGGAAAACAACATGGCCGACAGGCAGCCATCTTGGATTTTGACAATTGAAGTTTGTTATCGCTATTTCTCAGAAAGTACTGAAGGGATCTTATTCAAATTTCATATGTTGGTTCCCCTTGGTGCCTAGTTATGCATATCGCATTTTGAGACCTATCGGAAAACAACATGGCCGACAGGCAGCCATCTTGGATTTTGACAATTGAAGTTTGTTATCGCTATTTCTCAGAAAGTACTGAAGGGATCTTTCTCAAATTTCATATGTTTGTTCCCCTTGGTGCTTAGTTATGCATATCGCATTTTGAGACCTATCGGAAAACAACATGGCCGACAGGCAGCCATCTTTGATTTTGACAATTGAAGTTTGTTATCGCTATTTCTCAGAAAGTACAGAAGGGATCTTTCTCAAATTTCATATGTTGGTTCCCCTTGGTGCCTAGTTATGCATATTGCATTTTGAGACCTATCGGAAAACAACATGGCTGACAGGCAGCCATCTTGGATTTTGACAATTGAAGTTTGTTATCGCTATTTCTCAGAAAGTACAGAAGGGATCTTATTCAAATTTCATATGTAGGTTTCCCTTGGTGCCTAGTTATGCATATCACATTTTGAGACCTATCGGAAAACAACATGGCCGACAGGCAGCCATCTTGGATTTTGACAATTGAAGTTTGTTATCGCTATTTCTCAGAAAGTGCTGAAGGGATCTTTCTCAAATTTCATATGTTTGTTCCCCTTGGTGCTTAGTTATGCATATAGCATTTTGAGACCTATCGGAAAACAACATGGCCGACAGGCAACCATCTTGAATTTTGACAATTGAAGTTTGTTATCGCTATTGCTCAGAAAGTACTGAAGGGATCTTTCTCAAATTCCATATGTAGGTTCCCCTTGGTGCCTAGTTATGCATATTGCATTTTTAGACCAATCGAAAAACAACATGGCCGACAGGCAGCCATCTTGGATTTTGACAATTGAAGTTTGTTATCGCTATTTCTCCGAAAGCACTGAAGGGATCTTTCTCAAATTTCATATGTATGTTCCCCTTGGTGCCTTGTTATGCATATCACATTTTGAGACCAATAGCAAAACAACATGGCCGACAGGCAGCCATCTTGGATTTTGACAATTGAAGTTTGTTATTGCTTTTTCTCAGAAAGTACTGAAGGGATCTTTCTCAAATTTCATATAAAGGTTCCCCTTGGTGCCTAGTTATGCATATTGCATTTTGAGACCAATCGATAAACAACATGGCCGACAGGCAGCCATCTTGGATTTTGACAATTGAAGTTTGTTATCTCTATTTCTCAGAAAGTACTTAAGGGATCTTTCTCAAACTTTTTTGTAAGTTCCCCTTGGTCTGTTGTTCTGCATATTGCATCTTGGGACCAATAGGAAAACAACATGGCCGCCTGGCAGTCATCTTGGATTTTGACAATTGAAGTTTGTTATCGCTATTTATCAGAAATTGCTGAAGGGATCTTTCTGAAATTTCATTATTAGGTTCCCCTCTGTGCCTAGTTATGCATATTGGATTTTGAGACCAGTCAGAAAACAACCTGGCTGACAGGCAGCCATCTTGGATTTTGACAATTGAAGTTTGTTATCGCTATTTTACAGAAGGTACTGAAGGGATCTTTCTCAAATTTCATATGTAGGTTCCCCTTGGTCCCTGGTGTTGCATTTTGGGACCAATCCGAAAACAACATGGCCGACAGACAGCCATTATCGCTAAATCTTAAATTTTATATATAGGTTCCCCTTGTTTGATAAGTACTAGAGGGCTGTTTCTGAATTTACACAGATTAGTAAGACTTAGAGGAAGGGAAAAGTAGAGAAAAGATCAATCTGACATGGAACCTATAAAGATCATTCAATGGTGGGCGCCAAGATCCCTCTGGGATCTCTTGTTTAAGATTTATGCTTAAGATAGATACATTTGTAGGTTGTATAACAATAAGAATTAGAAGAAATATGGTCTGGTTTCAGATTGTGTGGGTACCCACCATTCTACAGTAATCACGGGGCAGCTATTTCACCTGGCATGAAGAAGAGAATCCGAAATGGACAGTACGAGTTCCCGAGCTCAGAATGGAAAAATGTATCAAAAGATGGTATGTTATTTATTCTCCAGGCCATTCCTTTTACTGCTGTTGAATCCTATCTATGGATGTTGAAAGTACTTCACTACCTTGACGAGTGTTGATTGTATTGAACGTAGTAACACAAACAGTAATCCGCTTTCCACTCGTGTTACTGTTGTTGTGATTGGCTGTAAAGCAAGTTTGAATTAAAATGTTGAAAACACTGGAAAATGAAACATCAATTCAGCACTTGAATGAAGTTGACCTACATTCAAGGTCACGGGGGTCAAATAGGCTAACATCTTTTAAACATCTTTTTTTTCTATAACCACAAGCCCAAGGGACGTGATATTTATGGTCATTTACATTAAGTTCTAAACAAAAATTAATGTATCAATTGTTGTACTGTTGATGTGTCATTTATTATACTTGTTTTACAGCGAAAGAATTAATTCAAGGATTATTAAAAACAGTTCCAGAGGAAAGGTTGACGATAGAACAAGTCATGAGGAACAAATGGATATCAGTAAGTCAGATTTGTATAGTAGCTAGTACGTTAGGTGTATAATAAAATTTGTTGTCGGTGGAATTGATCAATTTCACAAATAGCCCTATATTAAGAAAACTAAACACTAGAACTGGTAGAACTGATACAAGTCCTTCCTGTACCATTTGAAATAGCTGGGACATTGTACTTTATTTTAGAAACTTAACTACATCTGTTTTGAAATGGAGTTAATGGAGTCTTAACTTTATACAACTATTAGCTTATCTGGTCTTAGGGAGCCTATTTTCAATGGAATTGTTTCACTTAGTCACATTCTATATATACACAATGATCCATTCAATTATTAATGAAAACACATTTCCTAGATTTGTATGCATACATTGAGGTTATACAAAAATGTAATTTTAATTTTCATATATATATATATACTTTTAAAACTTAGCATTAGAATATTATTAGTATTTTATTGATGATGACAAAATGTTTATTGCTATGAATGACAGGATCACATCACAGTGCCCCAGACGCCTCTCTGTTCAGCAATGATCCTGAAGGAGGATGTGGAAATGTGGGCTGAAGTGCAGGCAAGTAGAGGGTATAATGATGATACAGAGGTAGCATTATTCTGCAGGCAATATGTTTGCTTAGAAACAAACAGGAAAACTTCAGAATCTAATTGTAATTTATGTAATATAAGTCATGTTTACAAGAAATGCTCAAGTGTATTTACAAAGACCTGGGTGTCTTCTGTCAATATTACTATATATTTCCACATTTGATTTATTCTATGAAATCTTTTGAAAACCTTTGTCTCTATAATCAACATTTTGGTGTTCACATTTACAATTAATAATTTGTGTTTCTAGATAAAATGCTCGCCCCTAATCGACATAACATTGTTTTTATTTATCATTTTAATGTTGCAGGAGGAAATGACAAATGCTTTGGCCACCATGAGAGTGGACTACGAAATGTGCCAGATAAAGGACTTAGATGAGACAGATAATCCAATTTTAAAGAAACGCAAGAAGAGAAGTACAGCAGAACCCATGTATAACCAGTCTTAGTGAAGACATGTCAGGCGCTCTGTTACCATAGTCACCTGAACATTCATTCAACCATTCTGAAACAGATGGTCATGACATTGTGTAGATATTTCATCAGCAAAATATCTGCAGAATATTCAAGGGACACTAAATAAGTGACGTATGTATAATACTGTATTTTGTAAAATTGCAAACAGAATATTGTAGTGAAAATACTACAGTAAGTTTTAAATATTCATTGAAACTCTTATTAATATTATTTTGAAATGAAGTTGTATGTTTTAAATTTTTATTTTATAAAAACAAAGAGAGAGGGAGTGATACAATTGTATTTGTTCAATATTTACATTGAAACTAACATTAACTATGGAATGTACAGAAAATATGTATGTGGAGCATATGATATTTTCATGAAGATTTTTCTAGATATTTACTGTGTTATATTCTATTTACAAAAACTTTTGTTATTGAGACCAACTGGCACATCAATATTAGAACTCACCAAAAGAACAATGAACAATAGGTGTCTACATTGTTACCTTCTGGGTTGTTGTAGCATATTAAAACAGTATCAACTACACGAGAACTCTGTTCAAGTCATGTCTTATTTCTGTAGTCAGACATTTGAACACTAAGCTTGAATGTCAATGTGATGTTGACTTCAATAAATCCCAAAAGGATACAAAGAAATGGTATCCTGACTTTAGCTGTTCAAAGTGATCCATTAGGATCCAGTGTAGCAGAATATACCAAATGACTTCAACTGTCTGAAGCCCAACATGTTGCTGGTATTACTAAGGTAAAACATGAATATGTTATTATAAATATGTTTATGGAACGTCTTCCATGACTATCATTAATGTACAAACCTACTCTTATATTTGTTTTAGTTGTTTTGGATTACACTTTATGTAAATCGTAAGATGTTATCGTTAGCATTGTGCATGGATATATGACGTATATGTCCATGAGATCATTGCAAGTGTACTAATGATGGATGTTATTTGGTATAATTTACCGGACAATGTAATACACAGCAAACTTAACTGTTAAGGGTACAAGTAACATTAGTGGGTCATGGTGGTTTACAATGTAATAGACATATAACCTATTTTGTTGTTATTGAAAGCGTTTTACTTGTTTACTTTGTAAACTGAAACATTTGCTCTCAAGAATCTTTGTGCCACAATTTCATGTTTTTTATGTATTTTTATTGATAAGAACTGACAGTAGAAGCCACCAAATCAGGTGTAGAACCAAGATTATATTATATTATTGATGAATTTGAATAAAACAAGTGTTTGATACTTGGTGATTCTTAGGTTTAATAACTGTACTAAAGGTATTGACAAATTACAACATGGTAAAACAATGAGCAGGGATTATTTTTCTCGAGTTCTTTTGGTGTTCTCATGTTCTCAAGGGAAATAACTCCAAATTAGATAAAGTGTTTTGATTTAATACCTTAAGAAAATACTCAAATTGAAAAAAAAAAAATCAAATCTAAAGTCTTAACAGAAATAACTGGTACATTCTAACATTACCAAGTGTGCTGCATACTTAAGCGGTATACAACCAAAAGATATCTAGATATAAAAGTAAAAATTAAATACTCAGAATAAAATCAATAGCATCTATATTATAATGATCAACATAGGGCTTGTGTCTGTACATGGCCATTTCCTCAGTGGCTACTAGTATACTATATATAACAATAATTTAGCATTGGAATATATAATTAAAAAAGAGGATTGCGTGGCTATCTGATTGTTTTTTATGTGTAGCACATTTACAATGTAAACATAAAGGTGTTGTAGGTATGTTTTATGTATCACTACATCCATGTGCTACGCAGTTTAGAAACTCAATAAAAATTTTACAAAGCATCCTATTGTCTTATCACTTTGTTAAAACTCAAATGATACTGTTTAGGTAACACCTTTTCCAGGCATTTTATTTTCATGACCTGAAAGAAATAATTTCTGCACAAAATCTTATGCCTTTATGAGAGAGAGTTTGTGAAGGAAAATTGAATAGTACTGCTTGAAAGCAATGATATACAAGAGATCCCTTCAGAAAATAAACAACAAATTGTTGACTCTTCAGCATGGAAATGCAAATCTTTCGCCGGACTTTATTCACATGTGGTAGAGAGAAAGTGATATTGCTTCATGTTTTTCTCCATTTAGAGATTTCATTGTATTGTCATCCTTTTTCTATTGAACAGTTTGAACTAAGTATGAAATATTTTATTAATTATGTCAAATTTGTTTTATATTTAATAAATACTTTTATAGTTTATTAAAAAAGATTTGCATTTTAAATAGAGCTTTTACTGCGGTAACATTTTCCACCAACACTTGTCACATTTTGTTGATAACATGCTGAAGGTTAATTTGTCATACTATACATCCACAAACAATTGAGTATTTGTATATTTTTGCTGAGTTTCAATACAGCAGTGGTGTACATAACTGTTCATCATCCTTTGTACAACTGTATTCATACTTATGGTTGCTGTTGACCAATGTTATTTTATCACCGTTTGTCTGGCAAGTTTTTGCTTAAGAATGTGTTTGAAGATGTACTCCTTTGTTTTCAATATTCATTATTATATATATCACATAAAATATTATCATTACATGATCACTTCTTAGTTTAGTGATAGTGCGATAGCTACCGAGGTGATAAATACAAGTGCACTTAGAGGCTGTTCTTAGCTTTAGATATACATCATATACAACATTTGATAGTGTTTGTCATCGAGTTATCATATTTGTGATAACTCGGTTATTAAACTATAACTTTTATTATATAACACACGGTTTTGTTATATCTGCTGTAATTGGTTACACGAAAAGTTGTCAGATGCGTGAAGTTAAAATAAATGTGTAAAACAGTCCAGTGATTGAGGTATAGGTTTAATTCACAGCTACTAGATTATACAGTAATGTTGACAGTACATTAAGAGAGAGCTGATATGAGATATGGATTAGACACAGACAGAATTTCAGGGTGGCATGTGGAAATAAATCCTTCTTTGAAGTTTCTAGGGTTGTATTCAAAAGGGATCTGTGAAGTGAAGAGTTGTTCAGAAATCACAATCTTAATATTTGTATGGAATGAAGTTATTCTTAAAAGACTTTTGTACACCTAGCCATATTGCACAGCCAATCAAAAATCAATGAGCTTGGATCAATATTTTGTATAGAAGGATATGTGTTTTTATTGGTCAAAACTTTTGTATTCTTAGACACCAGTAATAATTTGTCATCGAATAGCAGAAAATATGTTTAGATTTTTCATACAAGTGTATTTGTGAATTACATGAGAGTGGTACTAATAACCAATGGTTTTATTTTCTGAACATATGACACCGGTGAATATATGACTACATATAATCAACTACTTTACCAGGTTGTACACACTTGTTAGAGACGGGATCAACTATTAGCACATAGTAAACAAAGTCAGGAAATAATCTTTTCAACAATGTAAAGATACAATGAGATTTCAAAGTCAGAGTGAAGCCAGATCGCATTTAAATGTATTTGTCATTAATAAATGTCACTAATTACTAATCTGTAAACAGATTATACATCTTCAGATCTAGGACTATAATTGAAAATTCTTTTAAAATGAGTCTACAATTGGTCCTACCAATCATTAGTAACCATAGATACGTTATATACCACTTATGGTCATATTGTATGGGCTAGTTAGGTTGAGGTATTGTTTACAAAGTGTGCAACAAATCTGGAGTTAAACAATAAATCAGGATACACAAATGTATTACGTGTTGTGTTTATCATTACAACAAACAGAGATAAATGTATTGACCCATGGTAATGTTAATAGATTTATATAAATCAATGTATGACTGGTAAAGGTTTAACATCAATGTTACAACATTTACATTTCCAGTGTTACTTGAGCAACATGAAAATAGCAAAAATTGAAAGAAGTTTCAAAAATTGTGTTTTTTATGTGGAGCATCAGAAAATGCAGCTTATGTAAAGGGAAATGATAATAATGTGTATGGTAACTGTAAAGAGAGATAATGTGTATGGTAACTGTAAAGGGAGATAATAATGTGTATGGTAACTGTAAAGGGAGATAATAATGTGTATGGTAACTGTAAAGGGAGATAATAATATGTATGTTAACTGTAAAGGGGGATAATAATGTGAATGGTAACTGTAAAATGGGATAATAATGTGTATGGTAACTAAAGGGGGATAATACTGTGTATGGTAACTAAAGGGGGATAATACTGTGTATGGTAACTGTAAAGGGAGATAATAATATGTATGTTAACTGTAAAGGGAGATAATAATATGTATGTTAACTGTAAAGGGGGATAATAATGTGTATGGTAACTGTAAAGGGGGATAACAATGTGTATGGTAACTGTAAAGGGGGATAATAATGTGTATGGTAACTGTTAAGGGGATAATAATGTGTATGGCAACTGTAAAGGGAGATAATAATGTGTATGGTAACTGTAAAGGGGGATAATAATATGTATGTTAACTGTAAAGGGAGATAATAATGTGTATGGTAACTGTAAAGGGGGATAATAATATGTATGTTAACTGTAATGGGAGATTGTAATGTGTATGGTAACTGTAAAGGGAGATACAAATGCGTATGGTAACTGTAAAGGGGGATAATAATGTGTATGGTAACTATAAAGGGAGATAATAATGTGTATGGTAACCGTAAAGGGGAATTATAATGTGTATGGCAACTATAAAGGGAGATAATAATGTGTATGGTAACTGTAAAGGGGGATAATAATATGTACGTTAACTGTAAAGGGAGATAATAATGTGTATGGTAACTGTAAAGGGGGATAATAATGTGTATGGTAACTGTAAAGGGAGATACAAATGCGTATGGTAACTGTAAAGGGGGATAATAATGTGTATGGTAACTATAAAGGGGGATAATAATGTGTATGGTAACTGTAAAGGGGGGTAATAATGTGTATGGTAACTGTAAAGAGAGATAATGTGTATGGTAACTGTAAAGGGGGGTAATAATGTGTATGGTAACTGTAAAGGGGGGTAATAATGTGTATGGTAACTGTAAAGAGAGATAATGTGTATGGTAACTGTAAAGGGAGATAATAATGTGTATGGTAACTGTAAAGGGGGATAATAATATGTATGGTAACTGTAAAGGGAGATAATAATGTGTATGGTAACTGTAAAGGGGGGTAATAATGTGTATGGTAACTGTAAAGGGAGATAATGTGTATGTTAACTTTAAAGGGAGATAATAACGTGTATGGTAACTAAAGAGAGATAATAATGTGTATGGTAACTGTAAAGGGAGATAATAATGTGTATGTTAACTGTAAAGGGGGATAATAATGTGTATGGTAATTGTAAAGGGAGATAATAATGTGTATTGTTACTGTAAAGGGAGATAATAATATGTATGTTAACTGTAAAGGGGGATAATAATGTGTATGGTTACTGTAAAGGGGATAATAATGTGTATTGTAACTAAAGGGTGATAATGATGTGCTTGGTAACTTAAAAGGGGGATAATAATGTGTATGGTTACTGTAAAGGGGATAATCATGTGTATAGTAACTGTAAAGGGAGATAATAATGTGTATAGTAACTGTAAAGGGGGATAATAATGTGTATGGTAACTGTAAAGGGAGATAATAATGTGTATAGTAACTGTCAAGGGGGATAATAATATGTATGGTAACTAAAGGGGGATAATAATGTGTATGGTAACTGTAAAGGGAGATAATAATGTGTATGGTAACTTTAAAGGGGGATAATAATGCGTATGGTAACTGTAAAGGGAGATAATGTGTATGGTAACTATAAAGGGAGATAATAATGTGTATAGTAACTGTTAAGGGAGATAATAATGTGTATGGTAACTGGAAAGGGTGATAATAATGTGTATGGTAACTAAAGGGGGGTAATAATGTGTATGGTAACTGGAAAGGGTGATAATAATGTGTATGGTAACTAAAGGGAGATAATAATGTGTATGGTAACTGTAAAATGGGATAATAATGTGTATGGTAACTAAAGGGAGATAATAATGTGTATGGTAACTGTAAAGGGAGATAATAATGTGTATGGTAACTGTAAAGGGGGATAATAATGTGTATAGTAACTATAAAGGGAGATAATAATGTGTATGGTTACTGTAAAGGGAGATAATAATGCGTATGGTAACTGTAAAGGGAGATAATAATGTGTATGGTAACTGGAAAGGGGATAATAATGTGTATGGTAACTGTAAAGGGACATAATAATATGTATGGTAACTGGAAAGGGGGATAATAATGTGTATGGTAACTATAAAGGGAGATAATAATGTGTATGGTAACTGTAAAGGGTGATAATAATGTGTATGGTAACTGGAAAGGGTGATAATAATGTGTATGGTAACTGGAAAGGGTGATAATAATATGTTGTTAACTGTAAAGGGGGATAATAATGTGTATGGTAACTGTAAAGGGAGATGATAATGCGTATGGTAACTGTAAAGGGAGATAATAATGTGTATGGTAACTGGAAAGGGGATAATAATGTGTATGGTAACTGGAAAGGGAGATGATAATGCGTATGGTAACTGTAAAGGGAGATAATAATGTGTATGGTAACTGTAAAGGGAGATAATAATGTGTATGGTAACTGGAAAGGGTGATAATAATGTGTATGGTAACTGGAAAGGGTGATAATAATATGTTGTTAACTGTAAAGGGGGATAATAATGTGTATGGTAACTGGAAAGGGGATAATAATGTGTATGGTAACTGTAAAGGGAGATGATAATGCGTATGGTAACTGTAAAGGGAGATAATAATGTGTATGGTAACTGTAAAGGGAGATAATAATGTGTATGGTAACTGGAAAGGGTGATAATAATGTGTATGGTAACTGGAAAGGGTGATAATAATGTGTATGTTAACTGTAAAGGGAGATAATAATGTGTTGTTAACTGTAAAGGCCTCTCCTTTACCATACCATAAGCTCATTGGCAGTAAATTCTATGAAATCATTAAAACACTGCTTGTTACCATATATTTTTTTATTTTTCATTTTCGTTTGTGATTTTCATTTATTCAAGTGAACCCTTCATTTGATTACAAACCCATCTGTATAAGTCCCTCAGGGACAGTCATTGTTGAAACATTCAATATATATGACTGTAATCTGATCTCATTCATCTAGTTGCATAGCAAATATACTTAAATGGTATACCCCTTGGAGCAGGGATATTAATGAAGGAGAAACAAGAATAAATACAAAAAAAAGTGACAAACACATGTATATGATGAAGGGAAGCATTACTATTGTGCATCACTTTGATTAATCTATATACATAAGCAAACTATCAGAAAGCAGCGCATAAAGGAATTTTTAATGTTTAGTATTGCCAGGGCTGAGACAAGAGATATTTATAAAGCGTTTGCTAGTAAAGAATTATAAGATTGCTTTGAAATTTTTCAGTTTACAATCTCAAAAATTGACCATGAATTCACTTTTAATTGTAAAAAACAAATGCAAGCAATATTTCTAAAAAGTCGAATAAACCATGAAAAAGTAAATGTATAGTCTCAGGTCAAAACATTATAGGTGTTACTCTTTTACAGAACAGTTGTCATTGGTTTTGGATTTTAAATGTATCTTCATTTCTCAAACACAAATTTTGGTCTCAAAATGACAAAATTGTTAAATATTTTCCGTCAGAAAATAAAACTTGCACTGAAGCACTTTAAAACACATTCTTCTGTAAGGTACATTATTTATTTTCTGACATTGATGAGATTAAAAGTATTAAATGAATATATTGAAAGTTGAAACAATGGTAACATTGCCATTTTATTGATAACACACTCCATTCCACAAATACACATCTTCCATTCTAATAATAAATTGATATATTTGACTTTTCATTATAAATTATGTACAACATTGATACCATTTCATGATAAATCTACTTAGTAAAATTCAACATGGTCAGAAAACTACATCAATGTAATAAACAACATTCAAATTTACAAATTGTGTGGCATAATTGTTTCTCCATTACCTCCAACACAAGGAAATAAAACAAACTTTTATGATTACCATTCTAACTCTTATCACAATGATATTTCAAACAGAATTCTTGTTAAACATATACATCATCTTGTCATTTAGTTTCCAAAGGAGTTTCACATTATGCAACTTTGAAAATATGTAAAATATTTTAATCACTTAAAACAGGTGGCAAATAGAGAATTGGACAATAAAACCCCAATGGAGATCTGAGGAGAGGTGTTCTAGTTATTTGTGTTTAGCTGGGATCACAAACTGTCCAGAGCTGCCATGGTTATGTCCTGAACAACACACTTTACCCTAATTGCTCCGGATAGCGTTTGACAGGCTTCCCATAGGTTTTTCAGTGTGGTAGCCACCAGCTACTTCAAAAACACTATCATGCCTCAAAATGAGTCTGTCTGTTAATGAGGGAAAAAACCCAGCAAACCAACTGCTTTTCTAAAATGAGGACACATGAATTTCTATCAAAATATGTAAGAATTTATAGGCTAGATAACTCCGAAACAGATCCTCTGAAGGAGTAACCTTAATTTACTATGATCCCAAAATGTTACAGGAAAACCATAATAAACAGAATCGTGACTTCATGGACATAATATCCTTATCCACGCTAATGGCACTGTACTTCATGACACAACATGGCCATGGATGTACATGTACAAGAGTGATAATGAGTTTATGAATTACATTTCAAGTAAAAATAATCCCTCATGAAAAAATTAACCTGATAAATATTGTACAAAATATTTCCCCAAGGAAAACAATACACTATTTACAGCATATGGATGCCCGTTATCTGATAGTGTTTCATTTATCAATGAATCATATAACAGTTAATTGCTTTTAAAAAGTCTTCAACTCTTCACACAACACATATCACAGAAATATTTGTTTTTTAACCTTAACATTTTTCTGATTCAAGCACTCATGACTCAGCTTTCAAAAACTGTACATTTCATGCTCATGTACATGTATTGTCTACTACTATATCATTGGGTGTAATGATAACAGTACACAACTGGAACCTGTATCAATAATGCAGCACCAAGTTCATGTGTAGTGCATATAGAACAATACAAAACTTTTCAACAAATTTTTTTTTCTCCATATTTATCATCTCTTGTCTGTGCAAAGTCTAAGGGGAGACAACTGCAAAAGGTTTGTTTTCTCATCATTCTACAACTGCAGTTTATTCATCCTCACCTGTGTCACCAGGACTAGTCACGGTTAGCACTTTTGTAGTCTTTATGTTACTCCTTACGTATGTACAAATATCAATAAATTAACTTTTTTCAGTAGTCTATCACCTCAGTATGAGAACATACACAGCCATCAAAGTACATACTACAGCCACAGGAATGTGAAGTCGAGTTCCTATCACAGAAGCTGAAAAATAAAAACAAAATACTCTAACAATAGAACAACTGTTTCTATTACCCAGGTATTTCTATACAGCTAGAACCTTTCCTCAATGTCATAAAAATAACGCAACTATGTCCAAGATAAAAAAGCCTGAATGGATAGTGTTTATTGATTATACATGTACTATACATATATGTATATGTAATTTTTTTTAACCAGCATTATAAACACTAATTGCTTCTTTTGAAATACTGTTTCAAATATTGGAAAATGATTGCTTCTAATATTTGGTTACTTCTCACCAAAAAATAAAAGAAATATCATGCAATCTTCTTTTGGTAGCCCAGCATAATATCTGAATTTGCTTTGCAGCATATATAAATGATACTCTCTGTATAACAGCCAACCATAATTAAACCATACAGTTAGGTGATTTAATAGATCCAGAATGAATCACCACATTGATCTTGTAGGTGTGACCGTGTGTACATGTCATACCTTTGTAGAGTACTCCCATCAGGCCTTTCTTTTCGGAAAGAAACCATTGCTTAAGTCTGGGCACTCGTCTCATGTACGCACAAGTACAAACCACCAGAAGTCCAAAGATAATGATACCCTCAAACGAATAAGCTGTAACAAAATTGATGAGCACTTGTTATTAATTAATTGATGATAATATATTAATCATTTACTGAAAGATATTTACTGAAAGCAGTGTCTACTTAGAAACTGGATGTTTCTCGATCTGAAGTAGTCCAAGTTTCCTCTGGCTGGTATAGGGCCTCTATACCAGACATGGTTTCTTGGCCGGTGATCATGACCGATCTTTCGACCTTAATCCTTATCTCCCTAATGGTCGTTTTGTGCTAATTCCCGTTCACACTAATGTTTATTTTTTTCGACAGGTGGTATATATTGTTGTACAAATTATTAAACAAGTTATTAAACATACCAAACTTACATTTCTCTTCAATATAACAATACAATGTATACCAGAATACTGTGAACGAATCGAACCTGTTCATTTATCACTGATTCCTAGAAACACCATAACACATTAAATTGATTTTAATGAAGGTTGATTTGTGACTTAAAGCTACCAAAATGAAAAGAAAATACCAAACAAGGCTTCGCCCTAAAATTTTAGTATTAGAGTGAAACAACCTAGGGCGAACAGGATTCTCAAATATACTTGGACTACATCAGAAGTAATGCATCAAATTGGTACTTTCCCACGTGCAAATACTTTAGCATTTGTTTGATGTTTTATGACTAAATATATGCGACCCGGAGGAAAAAATAAAAAAGTGAAGTTTAAAGAGACTTTGACTATTCAAACAAAGCTATACAAGTTTGCGTACTATTTATGCAAATTTGGGGTTTTCCACAAGTTAAGGCACAACCTGATTATATAAGATATTAAAACAAAATAATGAATAAAAAAATCAGCAATAGAGTTTCACTAATGATGGTGTAATATTATATATATATATATATTTATCACATATTTACCGGTGAATTATCGAAAATTATTCAATATAAACAACGTACTACAAGTATAACATCATGACATGACAACTTCGGTTTCAAGTGACAGTTTATTGAATGAAGGACAACCATATCCAATTTCTGTATGGTGCTATGCCCGCACAGTTCCTTCAACTGAACATCAATCTACAACATATCATAACTAAGATAGGATTATTTTTCTAAAACAGTAATTAAATTTCTTACCATTCGTCATTTTGCTGTTCGTGTCACCCGGAAGATTAACACAGTAGTGTAAAATTGAAGTAAGTACCGGCAGAGAAATCCGGACAGGTATATTGTTTCTTATTAAATTTCTCGTCCTCCTCCTCCTTCTTGGCAATTTTTTTTAATATATATACATAGGCAGATATTGTGTGTTCTATGTAATCTGAAAACTCTGCATTTTTGGAAGTTTGTATGGACATAAACACTTTAAAGGAGGGGAAATGTGATCCTGAAACTTCAACAATATGATGATAATACACCATTCTATCAAGAGCTTCTGGGGCGGCCCCCAGATCCCTGCCCTGTTTTCTTTTTAGTTCATATAAAAAGTTCATCCTGAAAATATCATTCGTTGCAAAAAATAATAAGTATGGCCCCCAGACCCCGCCTTATTTCCTTGACCCTAGAACAGTTAATCATGGAAAATAATATCCTGTAGATAAAACAAAACAACTAAAAAGAAAAACTTAAATATGGTCCAGAAGCTCCCAGAATTCGATGATAATACACCATTTTTTCGAGCGCTTCTGTGGACCTAGGCGTTCCCCAGACCCTCGCCTTGTTTCCATTGTTACGTACATCCTAAACAGTTTATCGTGAGAGAGAAAAATCAAATTAAGAATAAAATATAAAAATAAAAACAAAAAGCACCATGAAAATATAGATTATATTTATACCATAGATCACTTTCTCAGAATGAAGGATTTTGCACAATTTCCTGGATGGCGGCCTCGCCTGAATGATTTCCCCCAATCACTAGATGCAAATGGTAAACTAGTTTGTCAATGTATATATTAATGTATGTGCTCAAAGATAGATGGAATCAACTCCTAATTCTATCCATCACTGACCTACAGTAACTGATGAGGACCAAGGATAATTCTTATCCAATTTCAATGTAAACAAAACTGTTGGTCCAGATATAATTAGCCCTAAAATTCTCAAAATTGGAGTATGTTGCGGTTGAGTGGGGGAGGTCCTACTCGGCCTACGTCAGCTATCAATCTTACCGCTAGACTAAAACCAGAGACCTATATACTAGTATATAGGTCTCTGACTAAAACGAACAAAGGTAATCTGACAGACCAGATGTTAATAGAAAATTTCAAATCAAATTCAGTTAGATAAAGTAGAACCAAATGAATTATACTGCATCATACAGCTGTTTCGTCATTAAAGATCTCGTCAGTGATGAAAAGACCCTTAAATGTCGCTGAGGCACAGAAACCCAAAATTCCATAAATTTCATAATTTTCACTCAGCATCGCATTTTCAATGAACATTAAATACATGTGTATTATATTCTGAAATGTGTCATTATTCGAATGAATTAAAGCGAGACAAAACAGGTATAAAGATAACTAAAACATCAACCAGAAGTGCGTACCATTACAATTTAACGACAAATGTAGTACACTCCCCTTTAGCACTATACATTTTCAGTATTTACTCAAAAACCTACACGTTGCTGAACATGTGTGGAAAGTAAATAAAAACCAAGTTTAAAATCAACAATCGGCTATAATTATGTGTATTGAATTTGTCACGCTTGCCAATTAAAAGTTAAATTATTAATGACAAATCCTCATTTTTTTATGATTGATTTCACCATATATACAGCAGGAGGAAATGCTGAAAACAAATGATGAAAAAAAAAATCAAGGATGTCATCATTTTTCGATAACAATTCGGCCATATCAACAATAATTAAACATACATCATGTATATGAAAAAGTAACTAAAAGTGAATATTTATATAAAAGGTTTACGATTACACCGGGATTTTGTCATTTATTAATTTGTTTAAAAAAAAGAGTGAGTTATTGAGGAAAAAAATGCTGAAAAAAATCAAGTGAGTATCGAACTGGCACCGTTGCGTCCTCCAGAAGGAGTATATAAGTGCTTTAGTCTCAGGTATATAAACACAACACGCCGTGGCTCACTGCCTACTACTCATGTCTAAACACATATAAACATACCCTGGTTGTGGTGCAATATCCACCATATATGCTACGCATGAATTATCAATGCTTTATATGTGAATGATTTCGCTTCATCTTAATGGTGGTTTCTGTATATCGAAATAATGTAGTTGCCTTGTAATAGCTCATTTTTTTCTACATATCTAGGCTTTTTTCAGCATTGATTTTTTTTCCACCGGAAGTTGCACAATCAACCTATCGTATGTATATATAGATTTTAATGACACGTGGTTTACGGGGTGAGCCGTAGCGTAGTGGAACGTAATCTTACTTCTACTGAGACTAAAGCACTAGATCTACTCCTGTCGGGAGGGCCTCGGTCTGAACGGCAGAGTACCACTACGCCAACTCGATACTCGCTCTTTTTTTAAATTCATTTCTTGTGGCAGATTAGTGAAGACAAAGTACAATTGTATGTCAGATTTTATTTCTTGCAATGTAAATAAGAGAACTGAACCGTTCGAATATCATGATATCACATGAATTATTAATTGTAAAATATCTATATTTCTATGTCAGGCAATGTTAGATGAACTTGAATACAAAACCAGTGTTGATATAGCTTACGTTAATCCGTGGCTCATAATTATATGTATACGTAATTATGGTTGAAATTGAATTGATGTGTTTGTTGAAAACTACAGGATATATGTAATCATATTATGTGAAATAAATTCTGTGCCATCGTCTGTTCATCTTATGCAGTAAATTGTATTCAGCTGAAATTCAGAGACGAAATTCTAACTGGATAAGAGCAATATCAATCAAATGTGTTAGCTAGCCATCTTAAGTGGAAATATTGATCATGTCTGCCTTGAACCTTACCTTACTAAAGTAAACCTATTCCATAAAAGTACAAAAAAAAAAGCAATTGTCAATTAAGATACGACTGTCTACTCACAATCTGTTAATAGAAACTGGCGGGCATAGACAAATTCTTTGTAATTCAAGGCTTTGTCCTTTCTGTACAAATGATATTAATAAGAGGAATTCTATTTCATTCTAATGGTATGAAGGGGAAGGTTTTTACATTCGTTAAAATATTATCTTTTTGACGGCAAACAGCGAGTATCAAAAGAGGATTTTATTTGATATTCTAGAACTTAAAAGAAGGAATCCCACAAAGCTCGGTCCTGGGCCCATTTTACTTTTAATATATATAAATGATATAACTGACTGTGTAACATGTAAAATAAAACTCTTTGCTGATGATACTTCTTTTATGATATAACTGATATTATGCAAACAGTTCTTTCCCCGTCAAGAGTCAGATAATTAATCTACTCCCATTTCATATAAGAATTACCAACTCTCTTCCACAATTAACGACAGGAATTTCAAATCTATATCTTCGGATCACCAACACATAGTGTATATGATGCATTGTGCTAATACATAGATATATAACATAGTAACAGAAATGACGAAGGAAGACAACGTTTTGACTCGTGCCCTGACCGGGCCTCGAACTCACGATCTACGGCACCTAATCACCTAGCCAGAAGTACCCCCAGCTTATACCTGCTGCGCCACATCGGCGTTCTTAAAAAATAACGCTTCAATGGCGCAGTGATGGTCGGCCCGATACCCTGACATGATCATTGTGAAAGTATTTGTGTATATACTAAACTTAAAGATTTGATATGTAATATCCCTCACAACTTCAATATCATAATTGGCACTCAACTATTTCTTGAGTGAAACTATGGAATCAATGTGAATTAAAAGCAACATCAATATTAACGTTTTGCTGACTGGACTGGATGGATAATGACAAAAGTGGAGTACACCATGGTATTATTTAGTATATGATATGAATGAACTCCAAACACTGAGTAAAATTTAGCCTACATATTTAAAAGCTCGTATAATATGAAATACCAATAAAATGCAGAGTTACAGATGGCTTGCCTTGCAATTCCGTTGGGTGAATGGTCGATGTGTTTGAGCACAGGGACTATACGTTCGGTTTCCCACAGAATTCGTGCATGATAGTTCATCATTAAATCCGCATCAACGGTATGAATATAATAAATATAATGCAATATAAATCTATATATATAATTTACATTCTAAAAGAACTTGGCATTCTCTTCCTTTACTTATTCTAGTGAACCAGAATAATACATGTAAATATAAATGTATGCTTGTAATAATTTCGAAAGGACTTACATAGGCCTAGCCTGATGTCCAATACATTTGACAAATTGAAAGTCCATTAAAGTTTGTTGAAATTGAAGATTTGTTTTAAAATGTCCTTCTTTAAACGGACTAAGAAGTAATTATATCATATACCATCCGTGTACATTCCTCTGTCTATTTAGTTAAATTATTTTCAACTGGTAATATCAAAGAAGTCATTAACCAGGGCAAAGTTTATATATCAGACTTTGTTACTGCGTTCTACTATGTTTGCTTCTAACTATTTTGATAGAGTTTTAATATTCGAAACCGTGTCTATGTTCGAATGAATTAAAGCGAAACAAGTAGCTTAAGATAAACCCCTGCGACTACAACATCCGACAGCAGTGTGTACAACCTGCAATCTCACAGGATTTTACAAAAGATACAAATGTGGAAAATGCTCACGAGGAGTTATTTATGAGAAAAACGTATTCAACATTTGAAGCATTTTCCTGTAAATAAAAAGTTTGGAAGCAGTGCTTTGGCAAATTATCATGAAGTTGTCTTTTTGTTGGCATCTATTTAGTATATATGTTTCTAACGAAAACTCTTTAATTCGCGCGTAACAATTATCGTTTATGAAATATTTGGATTATATAGAAAACAAATTTCTTAACATTCGGTATTAAGTGTAAGTTAAAAGTCCATGCGGATTCCATCGATAAAAATCGTCCAGTACTGGTAAGTGATATGTAACTTTAATGCCAAATTTATTATGTCGTCAACAGTAGGGAATACGAATGATCTATAATGTTGGTAAGGATATACTGAATAATGTCAAACAGTAGTTATACGAAGGGACAGACAAACTTAGGTTCACCCCACAACAAGGATGTCATCATTTTTCGATAAAAGTTCTGCCATATCAACAATAATTAAACATACATCATGTATATGAAAAAGTAACTTGTGAATATTTATTTAAAAGATGTACGATTACACCAGGAATTTTGTCTTTTATAAATTTGTTTTCTAAAAAAAAAAAAAAAAAAAGAGTGAGTATCGATTTGGCGTAGTGGAGACCCACCGGTCAGACCGAGGTCGTTCCGACAGGAGTAGATCCTAGCTGCTTTAGGCTCAGAAGAACAAATCTGACCACCACGCTGCGGCTCACTCCGCCATACAACCTACATCTCACTACTGATAAATATACGCTATGTTTGTTGTGCAATATCCTGTTCCGTGATCGTAACGGTAAATTATGTACGATGATGAAACCACATGAATAGGATGTTTTTGCAGACGAGTGCCTGTGGTGCTAAATAAACGGTACATATTAAACTGTTTTCACCATTTTATACTTCGAAGAATAAATAATTTTGTAAAATACCATATAACAATGAATGTTAGTGCGCTCCTCTTTAGCACTTTAAATTATCATTATTTTGTGAGGGTATCTTATACACGTATTTACTCGAAAACCTACACGTTACTGAACATGTGTGGAAAGTAAAAACAAAACATGTTTAAAATCAACAATCGGCTATAATTATGTGTATTGAATTTGTCACGCTTGCTGAAAGTTAAATCATGATTGCAAATCTCATTTTTTATGAATGATTTCACAATATATACCGCTTTATTGGTTTTTATTGGTATTATAAATATGATGGTTGCGATTGGGATTTGATAAATCAATAAAACAAGACAAAATTATTACCATTTGTAGGGGAAAAGTGGGAGGAAATGAGGAAAAATGCTGAAAAAAATCAAGTGAGTATCGAACTGGCACTGTTGCGTCCTCCAGAAGGAGTACATATAAGTGCTTTAGTCTCAGGTATATAAACACAACACGCCGTGGCTCACTGCCTACTACTCATGTCTAAACACATATAAACATACCCGGGTTGTGGTGCAATATCCGCACTATATGTTACGCATGAATTATCAATGCTTTATATGTGAATGATTTCGCTTCATCTTAATGGTGGTTTCTGTACATCGAAATAATGTAGTTGCCTTGTAATAGCTCCATTTTTTTTCTACATATCTAGGCTTTTTTCAGCATTGATTTTTTCCCCACCGGAAGTTGCACAATCAACCTATCGTAAATATATATAAATTTTAATGACATGTGGTTTACGGGTTGAGCCGTAGCGTAGTGGAACGTAATCTTACCTCTACTGAGACTAAAGCAGTTAGATCAACTCCTGTCGGGAGGGCCTCGGTCTGAACGACAGGGTACCACTACGCCAACTCGATACTCATTCTTTTTTAAATTCATTTCTTGTGGCAGCTAGATTAGCGAAGACAAAGTACAATTTTATGTCAGATTTTATTTCTTGCAATGTAAATAAGAGAACTGAACCTTTCGAATATCATGATATCACATGAATTATTAATTGTAAAATATCTATATTCCTACGTCAGGCAATGTTAGATGAACTTGAATACAAAACCAGTGTTGATATAGCTTACGTTAATCCGTGGCTCATAATTATATGTATACGTAATTATGGTTGAAATTGAATTGATGTGTTTGTTGAAAACTACAGGATATATGTAATCATATGTGAAATAAATTCTGTGCCATCGTCTGTTCATCTTATGCAGTAAATTTTATTCAGTTGACATTCAGAGGCGAAATGTTTACAGGATAAGGGCAATATCAATCCAATGTGTTAGCTAGCCATCTAAGTGGTAATATTGATCATGTCTGCCTTGAACCTTACCTTACTTAAGTAAACCTTTTCCAGAAAAGTACAAAAAAAGTAATTGTCAAGACACGACTGTCTTCACACAATATTTCGATAGAAACTGGCAGGCATAGACATATTCTTTGTTATTTAAGGCTTTGTCCTTTATGTACAAAATATATTAATAGAAGATGAATTCTGTTTCATTCTAATGGTATGAGGGAGAAAGTTTTGATGTTGGTTCAAAATTTTTATCTTTTTTGGCGGGAAACAACGAGTATCAATTGAAGATGTCTCGGGTTCAAAGGATTACGGTATTACGCCCCCCCCCCCCCCCCCCCCCCCTCCTCTTTAGTGTTTTATCTGTTTCAGTATACGTGCGTTGTTAACTTATGAGGTAGAAGTTGTAGTCTGTCAGGTTTTCTATTTTTTGCACTTTTCTTTGTTAAAGGATATGTAAATAGTTTACATTTAACCGGTACAGCACAAGATTTCTATGGAACGCCAAATTAACATATATTCAATTAATTGAACCTATCTTCAAATAATCAAAGATAAGTACAATTGAATTAAAGATAGGTTCAATTCAATTGAAGATAGGTGCAATTCTATTAAAGATAGGTTTAAATAAGACTAATTGAACCTATCTTCAGTTGAATTGAAACTATCTCTAATTGAATTGAACCTATCTTCAATTACGAACTAGTAGGGAAAAGGGACGAATTAAAGATAGGTTCAATTGAATTAGATATAGGTGCAATTGATTTAAAGATAGGCCCAATTGAATTGAATATAGGTTTAATTTAATTAAGGATATGTTGTATTTGAAGATAGGTTTATTTCAATTAGAGATAGGTTCAATTCAATTAGAGATAGGTTCAATTCAATTGAAGATAGGTTCAATTTAATTAAAGAAAGGTTCAATTCAATTGTACCTATCTTTAAATAATTAAAGATAGGTACAAATAATTGGACCTATCTTCAATTGAATTGAACCTATCGTCAATTAAATTGAACCTATCTTCAATTGATTGAACCTATCTTCAAATAATTGAAGATAGGTTCAATTAATTGAATATATATGTTTATTTGGCGTTCCATAGATTTGCGTTTCCACTCGTCCGGGAATTACAAACACGAGGTTGGTTTTATTATTGTATTTTACCCTAAAGCTGCGCATGCTCTAAAAGTATTCTCGCTTTCCGGTCCACATGCAAACCGGTCCGAAATGATGCAACTTTCAGTTAAAAACAGATAATTCCACAACTATATAAAAGTAATCGTAGCTCGAGGATAGCCTGTATTTATCTCTGCATCATCTGTTGTGAAATCAGTAACTTCTTCAAAGCGTGAGTACAAAACTTGTAACATTGGTTAAGTAGTTTTCTAGTTTCATGTTGATGCTCCATAAGTTTGCTATTGAATTGTGTCATTTTATACTTTAATTTCTTATTGACCCAGAGACATATTGCTCAACTCGTTTTCTTTAAATCTTTGATATATCGATTTAAACATTTCAGATAATCTTGATCATAAGTCACTCAGGTCTTTGTAGAATCACAGGTGCCCGACTCGTTTTATAAAATAATAACATGTACTCTTACATACATGTTATTATATATATAATAATTATTTTATAAAACGAGTCAGGCACCTGTGGTAGAATGTAAGTGTATATGTTGATCGGTAGGTTATCATGTAGTCTTGAAGCAGTTGTTTGTGTGATAGTTTTGATAATAATATGATTAATTGGGGAATACTTAAACTCTTAAAATGGTAAATCTACCGGTCCAAAATTTTTTTCTTCTTCTTTCTGATTGCAACATTTGCATGTCATAAAGCTTAAGCTTACTACATGTACATCATGCATGACTCAATTATTATTACTCAGAATTTGGTGGTTATAAATATAACAAATGAAATATGGTAATACCATGGCCACTAGTCATAGAATCTCATGTATACAGATCTATTATAAAACTGAAAGTAGAATTCCCTAACTTGATTTCAAAACAGTTTCTGGTTACAGAAAACTACTGGTGTGAGTTTCTGGGAATCAAACTAGGGCTGCTCTGAATGTTTCTTTTATAATTTTGATCATGAAAAAAGGCATTTAGTTGTTAATTATCATTAATAATAATGATTTTATTATGTCCTCCAGGATCCAATTCTTCTTCTTCAAACTGAAACTTTACATAAGTGTTTGTGTATGACCATACCTGTGCAAAAACTTTTTTTTTCAATTTGGTCAAGCAATCAGTTGGCCAGAGACCTTTGATTGGTCGATATTTAGTATATCTTGATGGAATTTATGTATGAAATTGTCGTATGGCCTCTGATTGGCTGAAATTTCAGAATTGTTCGATATTTCGATGAAATTTGGAGTGTTGGTATACGTACATCATGGTACTGTCACAGCCTCTGATTTGTTGAAATTTAGATATTGTCCAATTAAAAAAAAATAATGAGGGGTAGGGGTAATTAGTGGACTGTGCATGGGTTTCGTTGTCAAGGCAAGCATGCCAAGAGTCGAAGACTTCTTTTTGGTTGAATGATATTGTTTAATATCGATGAAAATTGGTATTTAATGGTATTAGGGAGCTGTATATAATACAATTGCATGGGTTTGTTGCTGTAACAACCATACACATGCTTCTGATTGGTTGGATATTGTTCATGTGTATATATATACAACTCTACCCGATTGCATACAGAGTTGTTGTGTCCCTTTGTTCAGTGTTCATCATTATTGAGAGTATTTGCTGAAAACAAACTGTACACATAATCATGATTATAGGCCTTTGTAACATGTCACTCTACCCAGACTTGGCAATCTGGGTTGACATTAAACCAAGGTGAACTTTGCTGAAAGGCCGTAAGCTGTCATAGCAGACAAAAAACATGTTAAATACTCACAGTCAGTGATTGGAAAGTAGGAAGATGTATACAGTGGTATGTATATTCTTTTCATTTGTATTACAGAGAACAAGAAACTGATTAAAGAGGGTCATCATGTCGATGTCCAAATGTCAGCCAGTGGCTGAGCACATCAATTTCCCCAAGATGGAGGAATCTGTGCTGCAGCATTGGAAAGACATAGATGCTTTTAAAACCTCCCTGAAACAGTCAGCAAAAAAACCAAGGTCAGTATTTAAAAAAAAAAAGGAGTCATATTGTCTCTGAAATTCAATTTCTGTAGACGTCACTAGAGTACCATGGTGATTCATGACATTAATTTGTATTGCTCAGCCATGTATCAGACTGGAAGATCAGATACTGTTCACATAGCTAGCTGTCTGTCCATTACACTTCACTCATTTTAGAATGTTGTCGTTGGTGTTTACCTATGTAGCTAATTTTTGATCACTACTTTTAATTCCCTTTGATTTGTTTGTGTGAGATGACAGAGATGACATCGTAGCTTCAGAATTCATTAAAATGTTTTGTTAAAACAGTCTGAGAATTATAGCATTGTTTGGTTAGTTTGAGTATTTTTCTAAATTTCAATGTACATTTGTAGTTTTTGGGGTTAACAAATTTCAATGTAGTTTTGGGGATTAACTGAAATAAAAGTTGCTCATTTTTGTGACGTGATGATGAAATTCATCTTATATGATTTATACAGGTATACATTCTATGATGGTCCGCCGTTTGCCACAGGCCTACCCCATTACGGTCACATCCTGGCCGGGACTATCAAGGATGTGGTGACACGTTACGCCCACCAGACAGGGTACCATGTAGAGAGGAGATTTGGCTGGGATTGCCACGGCCTTCCTGTGGTATGTAGATAAAGAACAATGATAAATGTAAACTATATATTATTGAAATTGTAAATCAGATCAAGCTGTCTCATATCAGCTGATATATTCCTTTTTTGTTAGCATTTTTCTCATCTGCTTGTCATGATTTGTTTTAAAATCTTCGCAACTGTGAAGTTTAAAATCTATCTTCATGAATTTTATTTCAAAAGAAATGATTTATATTTTGAACCTACATTCATCATTTCTCAAACCCAGAGTTTAGTCTAAATGAACTGTAATGACTGAATAAGGGGTCTTTAGTCTATCACACTGAGTTTTGTCATTTACAAACATATAAACGTTGCTACTGGCTACCTAATTGGTACCTTCTTTGTATGATGATGTGTCTAATACAGGAATACGAGATAGATAAGACTCTGGGTATCACAGGCCCAGATGATGTCATGAAGATGGGCATAGACAAGTATAACGCAGAGTGTCGCAAGATCGTCATGAGGTACTCCCAGGACTGGCAGGTAAATCTACAGTGAGGAGTAAATATGTATGACAAAACTAATACAATGAATCAGTCCGGAGATCCCTGCCTGTTTGAGAAAATAAACAAAATCATCTCAATTCAATGTCTGACTTGCCATCTACTTCATTCAAAGTTTCAAATATGACGAATATCACTTATTTCTGGAACCAAAGACATAATGCATTTTCATCCTGTTTTATAGACAATTGTCTAGAAATGACAATGATTGGTATTGAAGCAAGGCTGTTCATATCTTTCAGTTCTAGTTCATTAGCTCACCGGTTACGAGTAACCGAGAGATAATGCTGTCACCCCGGCATCCGCGTCCACGTCGGCGTCCCACCCCAAAACTTTAAAGTTTTTGGAGTAAGTTTTTGGAAAGCTTGTAAGTCCAAAAGCATACACCTCATATCGTACTGATTTGGTTTATACATTCATTAGAGGTCTAGGAATGACGTTATGGCAAAATTATGCAGAAAATGATTGTGATTTTTTTTTTTGGCACCAAAACCCACTTTAAAGTTTTTGGAGTAAGTTTTTGGAAAGTTTGTAAGTCCAAAAGCATACACCTCATACCCTTCTAAATTGGTTTATAAATTCATTAGAGGTCTAGGAGTGATGTTATGGCAAAATCATGCAGAAAAAAATCGTGAGTTTTTCGCATTTTACCATTTTGTGGACTTAACTTTTATGGCACCAAAACTCACTTTAAAGTTTTGGGGGTAAGTCCAAAAGTATACACCTCATGCCTTTCTGATTTGGTTTATACATTCATTAGAGATCCAGGAGTGATGATGTGGCAAAATCATGCAGGAAAAAATTGGCATTTTGGCATTTTACCGTTTAGTGGACCTACTTTTTTTGACACAAAACTCACTTTAAAGATTTTGGGGGTTAGTTTTGAAAAGCTTGTAAGTCCACACCATTCTTATTTGGTTTATACATCCATTAGAGGTCTAGGAGTGATATTATGTGACATACAATTTCAAAATGACATGCTTATACATACATAAAAAATGAATGCATAGTGTGATTGCTGCCACTGGTGAGCTTTCACAATCATTGATTGCACTTGTTTTTGTCTCATGATCACCTCCAACAAAAAATTATAAAAGCAAGACAGTTGTGTTTTTATTCTGGCGCTGCTGTTGACATCAGCATCAATATTCCTCTTTAAAAGTTTTGTGTTTAGATCCATTACTCGAAAAGGATCATTACAGCTTTATCCAAACATGTGTCGTTATATGAGAAAAGAGATACTTATAGTCCTACTTCATTTTCTAGTCCAGGACAATACTTGATTAAGCCAGTAAAATTAGCTCCTTTTTGCCTTAGTAATCTGTCACAATGCTAATAATTGTGAGGAAAATGCCTGAAATGTATTTTGTAAAGCCAGTGTTATTAATTAAACCATGTTTACATTGTAGGACATAGTGACCAGACTGGGAAGGTGGATAGACTTTGAAAATGACTACAAGACTATGTACCCCTGGTTTATGGAGTCTATCTGGTTTGTGTTCAAGGAACTCTACAACAAAGGTTTTGTCTACAAGGGAGCAAAGGTAGCCTTTTATCTGTGGCAGAGATATTTGAATTCCAGATTTTCTAATTCTTATGATTCTTCTTTTGCTGATGGTTATTAAACTTAGCACTGGAATGATATATCACAAATATTATATGTAGGGTCAAATGTCAAAAGAGAGTAAGAGATGGTAAAAGTAGAGAAATGATTGATCTTCAATAGAATTATTTGATATGTTGTTGTTTGTATACAATGATTTTATGCTGTATAGTTTTCACGTCTTGTGTGTAAATTGTTACTCAAGTGATTTTTTTCCAGTGTTAAATCCTTAGGGCCGTAATAAAATTATCCATGTGGGACAGATGAGAGGCATTTTTTCAACGCCACCACCTATCAAATGTTCAAACATTTTAGTTTAGGAATACTAGAAAAATTGAGTTTTACCCAACCACCCATTAGATTTTAATACAAGTGCCTCCCAGCCCTCCCACATGGATAACCCTGGAATAGCCCTTATCTAATGATAGAAATAGGAGGTTTTTATCAGAGTGTATATAGCTTGATAGCAATTCTCTTTAACTTCTGTCACAGACATTTATTTTCAAAAATAGAATAAAACAAAACACGAAGATGTGTTGTCACTACTCAAACTTGTGACTATTGTAATATATTCAGTCAATATGTAATGTATTGTTACTACTCAAACTTGTGAATATTGTAATATATTAAGTCAATATGTAATGTATTGTTACTACTCAAACTTGTGAATATTGTAATATATTAAGTCAATACGTAATGTATTGTTACTACTCAAACTTGTGAATATTGTAATATATTAAGTCAATACGTAATGTATTGTTACTACTCAAACTTGTGAATATTGTAATATATTAAGTCAATATGTAATGTATTGTTACTACTCAAACTTGTGAATATTGTAATATATTAAGTCAATATGTAATGTATTGTTACTACTCAAACTTGTGAATATTGTAATATATTAAGTCAATATGTAATGTATTGTTACTACTCAAACTTGTGACTATTGTAATATATTAAGTCAATATGTAATGTATTGTTACTACTCAAACTTGTGAATATTGTAATATATTAAGTCAATATGTAATGTATTGTTTGGCAGGTGATGCCTTACTCAACGACGTGTAACACTCCCCTCAGCAACTTTGAGAGTGGCCAGAACTACAAGGATGTCACAGATCCTGCTGGTTTGTAGCTCCTTGTCTCCCACATCACTGATGATTGTATCTATATGGTTTTATACCTTATCAGAAATAAAGTTCCAATAGATTTTCCTCTGAAATGGTTTCAAGCTTTTGTATCCATGACCTTATCAATTTTCCTAAGGATCTTTTGTTGTCTGTCCGGATAAAAGATATTTAAGTTTTCGTACGTATCTTTGGTTGTCTGTCCTGATAGGAGATATTTAAGTTTTCGTGCTTACCTTTGGTTGTCGGTCCTGATAGAAGATATTTAAGTTTTCGTATGTACCTTTGATTGTCTGTCCTGATAGATATTTAAGTTTTCGTGCGTATCTTTGGTTGTCTGTCCTGATAGGAGATATTTAAGTTTTCGTGCGTACCTTTGGTTGTCGGTCCTGATAGAAGATATTTAAGTTTTCGTATGTACCTTTGATTGTCTGTCCTGATAGATATTTAAGTTTTCGTGCGTACCTTTGGTTGTCTGTCCTGATAGAAGATATTTAAGTTTTCGTACATACCTTTGATTGTCTGTCCTGATAGATATATAAGTTTTCGTACATACCTTTGATTGTCTGTCCTGATAGAAGATATTTAAGTTTTCGTATGTACCTTTGATTGTCTGTCCTGATAGAAGATATTTAAGTTTTTGTACATATCTTTGGTTGTCTGTCCTGATAGAAGAAATGTAATATTCTTTGTAACAGTGATTGTGAGTTTTCCACTTCTCGAGTCCCCGGAGGTGAGTGCTCTAGCCTGGACAACCACACCCTGGACACTACCCAGCAACATGTCTCTCTGTGTCAATGCTAATATGGACTACATTAAGGTCAAAGGTAGGTTGTACCAGTTATTCAGTACAATAACAAGATGAAGTATTTTAAAAACAAACCCATCAAGATATATATATTTCAAATATTGTTCATTTCATAAAGAATAATATCTTTTGTGTTATTCCTGGCCATTTAGGGAATTCCCATCCAGCAATTTTTTTTTCAGTAGAAATGTTATCTTTAGAGAGAAATGGGGAACATGAAATGAACAGTGATTGCTGAGTTTTGTGTTCTCACAAAACAATGATAAAGATGAAGATACAAATTTTGATGACTTCAGCAGAAAATAAACAACACATAGTACTGTGGGGTGTAGGCCTAGATATAGTGACAAGAAAAACACAGATTTAATGATCAGATCTGTACAGTTAGATAAAGTTTCACCCGACTTAATTACAAGATTATCATTGTGATGCTTAACTAATGAATTAAAACTTGATTTGTTGATTTACAGATAAGGCAACAAACAACATCTATATCTTGATGGAGGCGCGAGTACAGGCGTTGTACAAATCAGAAGAGGAATACACTTTGTTGGAGAAGTAAGTCTCACTAAAGAAGAAACCATTATAATGGACTTTTAAATTTTGCATTTGTGTAGCAGTGGGTTATGATTATATACTTCACAGTATTTTCGATCAGTTTCTTTATAAGAGACAAATTTATTTTTGATCGATGCTCATTATAATAAGCACCATAAAGAATATTCAGAAGTCTTACCAGCCTGCAATGTCTTCCATACACCTCTGTACCACAGTAATCCATTCCTTTGGTAAAGTGGTTTTGGCAGGTTTTGTCATACTTTATGTAGCAGTATTAACAAGTAGGCGTTCATTTCCATTTCAGATTCAAAGGCAAGGCATTGGTCGGGAAGAAATACAAACCCCTGTTTAATTATTTTGAATATGTAAGTATAGAGGTAATACTGATGCACATAACTTTGTTATATCTTATAACTTCTCATTTATTATTGTTTATTAGGCTGACAAGAAAGCTGCAAATCAAGTTGATCCATTTTCAATACCAAAAGCAAAATTTTTACATTTGAAAATATAAAGATAATATTGTTATATTATCAATGAAGTAAGGGGGGGGGGGGGGGGGGGGGGGGTGTGTTTGTGTTTCTTGGGAAGCTGAGAAATGGGCCAGTCTCTGCTGTGATGGTTGTGTCCATGGGCTAGACACTTTACTCTAGTTGCTCTGGATCGTAATGGGCCTTTCTAGTATGTTGTTCAGTGAGATAGTCGCATCAAAATAACCCTGGGTGTTGATGAGAAATACATCAAGCAAAAACACAAGTCAAAATATAGCATTTTGCACACAGCATTTTGATGAAAGTTTAATATTTTACTGATGTGTATTATAACTGATTTTGTGTTTTATGATTTGTAGATGGGGGAGGAGAAAGGTGCATTTCGAATCCTTTGTGATGATTATGTCAGTGCTGAAAGTGGTACAGGAATTGTACATCAAGCACCTTACTTCGGAGAGGTATCCATTCTCAAATTATACATAAATATCTCCTCGATTCTTGAACTTCAAATTATTTTTGACCACTTAATACAAGTCATGGTATATTTATTGATGGCTACAAGACCAATTAGAAAATCACTACATCAATGTGGAGGAAGATTTTTTCCAAATTGTCACTCAATAATGTTTTGAGATATGAGCATTCTAATGTAAATAATTACATGTATACATACGTTGATTTAATAGGAAGATTTCTAGTGTTTGGGCTCCCTTTAATTTAGACCATTGATTACAGGATGATTACTGTGTGTTTGGGCTCCCTTTAATTAAGACCATTCATTACAGGATGATTACCGTGTGTGTTTGACCAATGGTATAATCAGTAAAGACAGTGCCATGATCTGTCCTGTTGATGCCAGTGGCAGATTTACAGATGAAGTTGTTGATTTCAAAGGAATGCATGTCAAGGTAAAAGACTATAAACAATATTAGTTGTTGTTAAACGTATTTTAGGTGTTGATTATTTAAGGTTAATTAAAAAATACTGAGATATATATATATTTATTACCTTAGAGTACACAAGCACTGTCAATCTACACAAAAAGTATTGTATCATTATATCAAAGCTGTTATTTTCATAATTCAAACTAAACATACTTTGGATTACACTATGTTTAGAGTTTCAGAGACATACAGTTTGTAGAAAATTTAGTTGGTTGGTAGTTTTTGTTGTTGGAATTGGACAATTACATTTGATGATTGATGTATACCTAGCATTTTCCAATGGCAACATTTTGTTTTAATTAATGATTCATTCATTAATCAACCTAAACAAATAGTTCAAAACCATGTCGTGTTCAAGGTCAAGGGTACATAATGCAACGTTCGCTATATAATACTTTGACTTTGAGGTACATACTTGTGAAATATTTAATACTATTGTACATACCATTTATGCTAGTTAAAATAGTATAGAACAAACAATTGTCATTTTGTGTTTAGAGCGATGTAAGCTGGTGATACCAGCAGAATATTGTCTGCCATAGTTATTTTAGCAATACCCACTATGTGTGCTTTTGGTGTATAAGTTAATGGGGGTTCTATTGTGATTTGTTACAGGAAGCTGATAAACACATCATGAAGATGTTGAAGTCCAACAAACGCCTAGTCCACCAGGGAACTATCACCCATAGCTATCCATTCTGTTGGAGGTAAAGCACACAGTCCATTTGATATCGCTCTTCATGGTGATCTAAGGGAGATAAATCTTTACATTTTAGTTTGAGAATAAAAAAAGAAAAGGGATCTTTACATCCAACAACTGTTTTAAGAATAAATCATTTATTTAAAATAGAGTATTTCCTGTGTATAAGATAGTCTTTGTTTTCTTTGTTTGCAGATCTGAGACACCTCTGATCTACAAGGCTGTTCCGAGCTGGTTTGTTCGTGTTGAGCAGGCAACGCAAAGACTGCTGAACAATAATTCTAAAACTTATTGGTATGTGACACAGATAAATCTCTTTTATCTTCCTTTACAAATTCTCTATACTGCTATAGTCTTCATTTTTTTATATTAAAAATCTTGACTTACTGATTAACATTTTCCAAAACATTTCTTGCTGCACACGTCTGAATTATATACTGAAGGTTTCAACATTACAAATAAAAACTTTTTTAAGACTACATGTGTATCATGCATAATTATAAACCTTCTCAAAATAATTCTAACAAATTTGTCAGCAATATGTTGTGATTGACAGATATACGTGATGGTTTGTTCTACGCCTGCTTATTTTTTCGATCTTTTGTTATGAAAAGGTTATTTGCAATCACCAGTCAACATGATAATTGTGTTTCTTTTCTTTGGTCATATATAACTTTTTACCCTGATTTTTGTCTACGCTGATTATAATATCTGATAATACTCCTGGTTTGGTTTGGCTAGGGTGCCAGATTTTGTAAAAGAAAAGAGGTTCGCTAACTGGCTGAGAGATGCACGAGACTGGGCCATCTCCAGGAACCGTTACTGGGGCACGCCCATACCATTGTGGGTTAGTGATGATGGAGAGGAGGTAGGAGTCAACTTTATGTACTAGATTTAACAAGAATTATATCCTAAAGACATAGAACAATTTAAAACGGAAGTTCACTAAAATTGTAGCTCCAGTATTTTGATATTCAAGCCCAACTCTATCCTTGATGGTACTACTTCACTGTGACAGTTGTTGGTAATATGTTTATGAAGCTAACAAGACTTTATAGAGTTACGTATTGACATATTTTACAGGTTGTCTGTGTTGGATCTATAGAGGAGCTTCATCAGCTTAGTGGTGTAAAAGTGGATGATCTACACAGGGAAACGTAAGTGGACATGAATGATATATTTACAGAAACCTGACTTCTTGATGTTTCTAACTCAACACAAATCACTGCTTATTTATTTGTCCTTAATGATTTAACATATCCTTACATTTGTTATGAAGATGTTGATGCTAAAGAAGAGCACCTCATATTAGTTAATGAACAATTAGAAACTCTATTGTATAAAGTTGTATATCATACAGAACACAATCCACAAACACTCCTGAATTAATTATTTGTCAGTGAGAAAACTCAGATATGATCAAAGTGAAGCACAATACAACAGAAAATATATCACAATGGGACGGTGTAAAAATGAGTCATTACATTGATATCACAGACAAATACACTCACACATTCCCTAGTAATGTTATTGTTGGAGTTTAGTGGACACACAACACTTCATCAGTATGATTTAATGTACAGTAGTAGATTTTTTAGTATAATGTTAAAACTTGGGTTTCCAGTGTGGATAAAATCACAATTCCATCCAAATTTGGGAAAGGACAATTGAAGAGGACTCCAGAGGTGTTTGATTGCTGGTTTGAAAGTGGTAGTATGCCCTATGCACAGGTTCACTACCCTTTTGAGCGGAAGAAAGACTTTGATGATAATTTCCCAGCTGATTTCATCGCAGAAGGAGTGGATCAGACCAGGGGTTGGTTAGTACATTTACCATGTTTATAAAAAAACTTAAATGCCACCATTTTTCTGGCCCACAGATTTCAGAGTGGCTAGTTAAGTATAGACAGAATCATTCATGTTAAATTTAGATGTTTTACACAAACACTGTCTGACCTGTCCATCTTGTATTTACAGGTTTTACACGCTCCTTGTCCTATCGACTCTGCTGTTCGACAAACCTCCATTCAAGAATCTGATCGTGAATGGCCTTGTGTTGGCTGCGTAAGTTGTACTAGAACATTACTTCTGTGTTAATCATTGGCTGTTTTCAACTACACAGTTGTTTAATACCCATCTACGATTCATAAAGATTCTTGATATTGAAAGAGAAGTTTGATGTTTAAATTTGTGTTACAGAGACAAACAAAAGATGAGTAAGAGAAAGAAGAACTACCCAGATCCCATAGAAGTTGTTAATAAATATGGAGCTGATGCCCTCAGGTGAGTACAGACTACAACAGTTGTTAATATTGGAGCTGATGCCCTCAGGTGAGTACAGACTCTAGCAGTTGTTAATATTGGAACTGATGCCCTCAAGTGAGTACAGGTTCTAGCAGTTGTTAATATTGGAGCTGATGCCCTCAGGTGAGTACAGACTACAACAGTTGTTAATATTGGAGCTGATGTTCTCAAGAAGGTACCAAACACTAAGAAAATAGCGTAATAAATATGTATGAGTGTAACATGTAATTTGTAGGCTCAGTAATGTTAGCATTTACCATTGGCTAAACATGAACTACAGAGAATACATGTGTCTTGAAGCAGGAGTGATTTATATTGTGTAATGTCTTGCTTTAAGGTTGTACTTGTGTAACTCGCCAGCTGTGCGTGCGGAGAACCTGTGTTTCCGTGAAGAAGGGGTAGAGCGAGTCCTCAAGGATGTTTTCTTGCCTTGGTACAATGCCTACAGATTTTTCATGCAGAATGCAGAAAGATATGAGAGGGTAAGATTGAACTCTTCCAGAACACAGAAAGATATGAGAGGGTAAGATTTAACTATCCCAGAACACAGAAAGATATGAGAGGGTAAGATTTAACTATCCCAGAACACAGAAAGATATGAGAGGGTAAGATTGAACTCTTCCAGAACAGAAGATATGAGAGGGTAAGGTTGAACTTGCCAAGAATACAGAAAGATATGAGAGGGTAAGATTTAACTCGCCCAGAATACAGAAAGATATGAGAGGGTAAGATTTAACTCTCACAGAATACAGAAAGATATGAGAGGGTAAGATTTAACTCTCCAAGAATACAGAAAGATATGAGAGGGTAAGATTTAACTCCCCCAGAATACAGAAGATATGAGAGGGTAAGATTTAACTCTCCCAGAATACAGAAAGATATGAGAGGGTAAGATTTAACTCTCCCAGAATACAGAAAGATATGAGAGGGTAAGATTTAACTCTCCCAGAATACAGAAAGTTATGAGAGGGTAGGATTTAACTCGCCGAGAATACAGAAAGATATGAGAGGGTAAGATTTAACTCTCCCAGAATACAGAAAGCTACGATGGATAAGATTTAACTGAACTAGAATGTAAGTAGCTATTTGGAAAGTAACTTATGTATTGTGTGATTTATATAACAGTCATCAGTCTTCAAATTGTATACATGTTCTCTCAGAATTTCATATTTAGCTGGAAAGATTTGAAGACTTTTAACATATTATGTTTAACACAGAAAATTTGTTTCTAAACACTTTTACTGCCGTGATTGCCTAACCGTTGACGGTGACGGTGATGTACTTGTCGCGCAACTCGAGATAGTGGTGTGGGCATTGGTTGCAGTAGAATGACAAGGCGCGATCTGATTGGTTATGTAGGCCTGGCTAATCTCGCGTGATATGTGACAAGGCCTCCATCCTGAACTCATCGGGTATTGTCTCCCGAAATTAATACGTGATTCCCCGACGAGTTCCGGATGGCAAGGTATTGTGATTGTGATAAACATGGCTGCTCGAATTGCAAGTGATAACTTTATCGAGTCGATTGACCCCGGCCTCCTTCCTTATAAAGAGGAAATATACCGCCATGCGGTTAGTAGCGAAGAGACATTGAGATTTTTGCGCCCACGTGAGGTTAGGGAGATGGCTATCCCCGAAGTCTACAAGAGAATGTTAATCGATCGCATCGTCAAATTACAAACACCAGAAAGCAAAATCAAAATGAAGTCGGAGGCAGGTAGCCCCGATGGTGCTCCAACCATGGCGAAGCAACCAAAACGACTTGACTTTGAAACACACGAAGTCGATAAAAACCAAAAGAAAGTTGGAGACAGCGATAGGTTTGATAGCAGTACCCGACGACCTGACACTCCTAATGTCAATGATAAGAATTATCTCGACAACGAGTTAGATAAACTTAGGGATGAACGGGACTCTCTTCACATTCTTCTCGTCCATAGAAAGAACAGTCTCAAAGACTTACATGTCGTACCGGATTCGTTACATCCAGTGGCGATCCCGGGGGGAGTGCTTACCAAAACAGTGTGCGACAAGTGCCATCATAGGGGACACAAGGCCACGGGAAATAGGGGCGGAAGGGCGTGCCCATTTGACAAATGCCTTGGTTACAACTACTGTGGCATTTTGGCTAAACACAAAGATTACAAGGCCATGATCCAAGAGGTAAGTAATAAGGGAGAAAAAAATGGGGTAAGAAAAAACTGAGAAAGAAAGTGTGGGTGCATTACCAGGGGATCAAAGTGTGGATCACAATTTGTTCTCCATTTTCAAATTCCATCCATGTTATTTATACATTTACAAAAGTAATCTTTTAGACTTAGTACTTCAACACATGTAGGCTACATACAGCCAGAGACATATATACTGTATATATGTCTCTGATACAGCCAATGAAGCTATATACGTCATATATACACATCATGTCTACATTACTCCGTAGTTTTTGGTTTCTGAAGTAAGGCCAAAAAAAAATGTTTGTTTAGGGTCAGAGGAGCCCAAAAAATTAGGGTAGGTAGGTAGGGATTTTTTTTATTGATTTTTTTTTTCTTATAAATGTAAATTGACACGATTTTGTTGTTTAAATTTCTATAAAATATTTCTTAAAATCATTTATATGCAGTAGATATGCAGTTATCTATGCTTGAGATTTGCCAAATTAGCCAGGGACTGCTAAAACAATTACAATGGTGAATGGATATGTGATTCTTACTTTGAAAAGGTTAGCAAAATTTCAGAAATTTCAAGATTTTCAGATTTTTTTTTTCTAGAAGTCAATAAAAAGTTTAGGGTCGGGGGGGGGGGGGGGGGGGGGGTAAAGTCTAGGTAGGGTCGGATGACCCTAAACAAACAATATTTTTTTGGCCTAATAAACATCTTTTTATTTAAAAACTGATTTGTTGATAGACTATTGCAATGTAGCTTGTAAATCTTTCATGTCTGCTTGATATAATTTGTGTGGAATTCCTAATAAATCTTTTCACAAACAAATTGTCACAAAAACACTGCTGATAAATGTATTTACATAATTTCATATTTCAGGCCGAGAAAGAAGTCGCTGCTTTAGAGAAGGATGTCAGAATAAACGAAGATAAAATCAACGGCCTGCAGACTTTCCTTCAGACAAACACAACAAATTTTGTGAAGATGGTAAAGCCCAGATTACAATTAGCATTTCTTGCCAAATACAAGGGGAAAGATGGTAACCAACTACTACAAAGAGATCTTCGTTACATCAAACTTGCTACACAGGGGAAAATCCCTAGCAACATAACTTCAATTAGCCCAGAAGAATTGGAAAATTTGATTAAAAATGGAAAGAAAACAGTTTCTGCAAAATTCAAACTTGACAATTATGAGAAGCCAGTTTGTTTCTCTGAAACCAGTGGAAGAGATTCACAAGAAACAAATGAGGTCATTCAGGTCAATGAAAGTGATTCAAGATTGTATTCTTATGGTTCACCAAGTTTATTGTCTCCGGCAAATCTGGGTATCTACAGCTACAACTCTCCTCAGCAGCAGCCATCTCAATTATATCCATATTGGTACACTGCATATAACCCTGGGGTGTGGTATGGAACTCCTGCCAGCCAGCCATCAGCATGTACAGCTACGGTTTCCAAAGCTCCAGAGACCGAAAATGAGATTTTCCCACCACTCCCACCTGAAGAATATCCACCCCTCCCCCCTCTGCCTCAAGAAAAATGTGACAATTGATCATGATTGTTTTACTTCATATAAATCATTTGCTCATTCCTTAGCAATTATAACTCAAAGATATTTTTTCATTTATCCAAGGAGGAATTAAAATAATGAGAAATTTGTTGATTGCATTAGAATCTGAATATTTTTTATATACTTGGTAGCAAGTACAATTAATATAAATATGTACTATGCTCAAAACAAATGATAATGACTTTCGTGGTTCTTACACTTGTAGTTGTATGCTTTGTTATGATGTAACATTGACCTCTGGGTCCTTTTCATTTACATATGTGTACATGTACAATGTACCTTTATCCATGTAGTAGTTAAGTCCAATATTTTATTTTATTTATTTGTTTTCTAAAGTTTGGATTAGGTATTTTTTGATGATGAAACTCAAATGTTGAAAACTTGAATTTATTTTCTTTAAACATTCATTGTATTATAATATATTTGGTAACTGTGTTGCTTTTTATAGCTCACCTGATTCAGAGAACTGGTGATCAGACTATTTTTATTTTACAACTATTAAATGTCGCACTGTAAAGAATTAGCTTCATTCAAAATAAACCTTTCTAGTGCATGAAATAATTATTTTTTTATATGTCCAGTGTATACTTCAGGCTGAAGGACCTGCTGAACTTGCATTTGACAGTCACCAAATATAGATTCTTAAGTCAAACCTTGTTATCTTGAAGATCAGTGGGTCATGGAAATTTATATATATTGATGTTCCAAATATTCATACTACGGTATTAAATCAAATAAATTTTACTTGGAATTCTTTGAGCAGGTTTTTTTTTTTGATATCCCGAGTTGGAGATCACGAGATTCGACTCCTATATAAGCATCTGAAGAGTTTGACCGAAAGTGCTCATACTAAGAAAAGATTTTTTTAATGTACGTGGCACAAATGTATATTAATTATGTACATGTACAAGGAAAGAATTCCAGAAAAATTCCAGCTAATGAATGACGACTCGATGAGGGTCCAGGCTCCAGGAAAAGGATTAAAAATATAAATATACTATTGAGTTGTCTTTGTAAATCTTTCATTACATAGATACATAGTAGTATAACTGTATAATTATAACCTATCTTACAACTGATATTAAGACATTTCATCTGATCGAATGTTCTTTGGTCGACAAATTTTCCATAGCTATCCTAAACACATTCAAGGCAAGAAGAGTTTGATTAAAAGACATACATTTTTGTATATCGGTCATTTTGAGTGTACCGATTCTGGTATTGTAAAGGAAACTCAAATAAGTTGTCTGTCAGAATGTCCAAGTCTGTCATCAGGGCCAGAGGAAACTCTGACTTAAGTCTGTGTCACAAAGGAAACTTGAGCTGCATGTAAGACATCTAGCTGTCAAAATGCATGATTGCAGATAGGTCATCACCACATGATAATGAATTATTAACACAAAGACACAAAAAAAAACTGTGAAACTGCTGTAATACAGTTCACTCAGTCTTCTGTTAGTTGAAATAGTTAATTTCCTATCATATGTCACCAAATGTTATTAAATTATGGGATTTTCCAAAACTTAATGGGGATTGGCAGATAAGTTATTATATGAACTAGTTTTTATCTGGATATTATTGTTATATATATTTTCGATTTGAGTATCGAAAAACTCTACCGGTAACCGTATTCTACTGACTGAAAAATGTTGGTCAACTAAATTGTTATAATATTATAAATTATAAATATTATAATTGATTGTGCTCATGACAAAAAAAATAACAATATTTTAATAGGGCTGAGGTTAAAATGCGACTTATGGACATTAATAGCTATTAAATAATAACTAGAATTTCAATATATACTTGATTTTCATTTTATTTAATATTATCAATGCCATATCAACTGAACATTGATATACATGAAGTAGTAGCTTTTGATTTTTTTTGGAAATTGTAAACACATGTATGCTTCAAATCTATTTCATTAGAATAATGAGTATTCTAGAAAGATCACAGTGACATGTATACAATGTACATGTGCAGGTCTGAAAGTATTGCAAATCAAATAATGACATTCTGTACATGTAATACATACTGTAAATGGTAATTTAAAGCCACTTTGTGTATGATGAAGACTACATATACTACCGGTATATGTCGGTTTGTATAATATTATGATCAGCTGCAGTTACATGCAGACATAATTAAAATTCTCAAACCGTGTTTACTTTCATGAACTAAAAATAAATTGTTCCTTGATACTTTTTTTTTCACACATAGCCACACATTTCCAACAATCTAGGAAGACATGAATTAGGAATGGCATTTAACGAGTTGACAATTGAAAGTTCTGTGAATTCATATGTAAAGTCTTTGTTTTTCTGAAGACCATTACGCATTAAATTGAAGATGTACTCGGCAACATTGTATTCTGGACTATAAGGAGGCTGAAATAAAAGTGTAATGTTTCTGGTACCAAGCATGTTCCTAAGCATTCGTTCTCCTTGGTTGTGATGGTGGAAACCACAATTATCTAATATAACGCAATCACCATTTGATAATACTGGATTACCAACCATGTTTGTTTCTTGCATATAATCATCGAAAAAATGTATCATTTCCATAGCATTTGATGGACCATTAAGTATATCATAATGTTCGATTCCAAAGTATCCACAAGCTAGATTGACAGTAAATGTTGCATTGCTTGCATACCTTTGTACTTCAACTGCTCGGGTGCCTTTGGTGCTGTGTCCATACTTTCTATTACCTGCAGTTTTTACGACAGATGCTTCATCAAAGAAATGTAGCTGTTGTGGAATGAAGTCCATAGCTCTAGCAATAAATGCAGTTACACGATTTTCATGGGCTGCTGTCTGTGTTTCAGCTGGTATAGACTGGATAACTTTCCGTGTCATCCCTAATTTGTGTCTGACTGTATGTCTTATTCGACTGGCAGATGGAACGGTCTGAAGGGTACATACGTTCCTCTCTAATAATTTGGCCCTAATTTCATGACTGTTAATTGAAGTTTGTTTAAATTTCTCATACTCTATAAACTGTAAGACTTCATCGGTAATTTTACTAGGGTTCCGTTGAACAAGTGACGGGTCAAAAGTCCCTCTTGCAGTAAAATTCTTTACGATCTTGTGACAACCACCCTTCGTTACACCTGTTTTTTGGCTGATTTCCTGAAAAGATAATCCTTTGCAATGTAGATCAAGTATTTCATGGCGTAGATTGTCCTCCGTCTGTACCCCGTTAGCGTAAAACCTCCCACACACGTTTTTCTGATAGGGCGCAGCCATATTTACTATCGAAGTCTCGCCGATTAACGCGCTTGTCGTTATCGAATAAACCCCGCCTACGTGATAGCATTGCTGTGCATAACCCCGCCCCTCCAGACGACTGACAAGATCGGTCGGTCAACTTGCCGGGGTAATACACCAGAAGTTTCGTCAACGGTTAGGCAATCACGGCAGTAATAATTGTTTGTTTATGCAGTGTTCAAAAAACCTCATTTTAATTTTTCAACAGAATTTTTTTAAGAAAAAATTCAATTTGTCATCTAGGAAGCATTCTTCCTAAGTAAAAAAAATAAAGGGAACTTGATTTTTAGGTGTTTTTTTCATCTTGACTGGACTATTGTTTTCAGGAAGAGGGTGGTGTGTTTTTATACAACCCCAACAAGGTAACCCGCCCAACAAACTATATGGATCGCTGGATGCTGTCCTCAACTCAGTCTCTACTCAAATTTGTTAAAAAAGAAATGTCAGGTAAGTCTTTTACAAAGTTCCTAGGTTGGAGTTTGAAGCTTGTTGAAGTAAGATGAAACTGCTACATATATACCTGTATTTAATGCATTACATTAGAACATATATGTCAAAAAATTCTGAAATGTATGAAACATAAGGAGGATTTTTATATTTTCAGAGTACCATCTGTACACTGTGATGCCAGTGATGGTTAAGTTTGTGGGTCAGCTGACCAACTGGTATGTGAGGATGAACAGGAAGCGACTAAAGGTCTCGTACATTTTTATGTAATCAATAATACTATGTAATCTATATAATACTATATAATCTATAATACTATGTAATCTATAATACTATGTAATCTATATGATACTGTCAGTGTAATCCTTTGAAATACAACAAATCTGGCCCCAGTTTCATCAGTATTCCTGAAGGAAATTCCTGTATCTTTAGAATATATATTCTAAAGCATTATTGGAGGTGTGAAAAATTCTTAATAAAATTTTGTTAGTATTAAATAACTGTTTCCTGTAGAAAATGTTTAGTTTGATATCAGAATTAAAGGGATTCCTTAAGTTATGGAACGTTTATTAAACTTGCAGATGTTGTAATGCATCAGTAATGTAAGAGCATAAAATATAACTGTTACTGGTGACAGAAAATTAGAATATCAGATGGTAATCTCAAATTGAAGTATGAAAGAAAATTGTTAATATATGTGAGTATGAATGATCGGATCACAAAGTGTAAAAAAAATCTTCAGCTGAGAATCTAGTCTACAGCAGTTGTCAGCTTCCCACATAGTTTAAATTGAGCTGGTGTGATATGTTCCTTGTTAGCTATTCAAATCACCCTGTGTCTGTGGTCTGTATATGTGGTCCTTCTGACTTCCAGCCATCTGCCCTTAAACAATCCTTGTTATCGCTTTTTCTTGAAAAGTACTGCAGGTATATTCCTTAAACTTCATGTGTAGGTTCCCCCTTGGCCCCTATTTGTGCTAATATCAATTTAGATTTTTGATCAGAAAAACAAAATGGCCGACAGGTGGCCATCTTGAATTTTGAGAATTGAAATTTGTATTTGCGATTTCTTGAAAAGTACTTGAGAGATCTTCATTAAACTTCATGTGTAGGTTCCCTTGTGGTGCCCTATTTGTGTGAATTCAGATGTCAGATGACAGATAGAAGTTCAGATTGAAATTTACATTTAGCTCCATTTCTGTTGAGCATGGTAACACGAATGTTTCACAATTATCCTATTAAATATTGGTGTTAGGGAGATGAAGGGTGTGTTGAATTTTTATTTATCTGTTACAGGGAGATGGGGGAGCTGTCGACTGTCGGATGGCACTGGAGACACTGTTTGGAGTTCTACACTCAATGATCAGGGTCATGGTAGGTTCACTACTAACAATTTAATCTAGATCTTGGTTTAGAGGAACTGCTGTTTAGACATCTTATAACTTTTAATAGAGGTAAGGGTGAAATATTACATCTAAAAGGTCACTCATTTAATAGAGGTAAGGGTGAAATATTCTTATATCTTAAAGGTCACTTATTTAATAGAGGTAAGGGTGAAATACTGTTACATCTAAAAGGTCACTCATTTAATAGAGGTAAGGGTGAAATATTCTTACGTCAAACAGGTCACATATTTAATAGAGGTAAGGGTGAAATATTCTTATATCTAATACAAATGTACATATTAACTCATTTGATACTGCAGAAAATATTTTTCTATGAGTATTATTTATGAACATCCATTATCTATTCAATTTAAGTTTATTCTTCTGAATTAGAAACAGTATTTATTTTAGTTTCTATGCTGTGATTTTAAGTTAGAGTGATTTTAAGAGTGATTTTAAGTTAAAATTTTCTCATATACTGTTGTTTTGCCTGAAAAATCCACAATTAGCCGTTCCTGTTTGTTCCAGTCTCCTCTGATCCCATTCATCACAGAACACATGTACCAGAATCTACAGCATTTGCTGGACCCGGCCTACACAAACAAGCTGGACACCCGCAGTATCCACTTCCTGATGATCCCCGACCCCAGGTATACCTCAAACAGCTGTAAATCAATTTAATAGGAACAGAGACTTCCAAATCTTATAAATTATTGTCTTTGTACTTCTGGTAACTCTTGTGGAGTTTGTTTAGGATGTTAATGGTATATGTATATATGTGTATATGATATATGTACTTGGTGTTGTTAATGGTATATGTATATATGTGTATATGATATATGTATTTGGTGTTGTAGAGAGGATCTGATGTTTTGGATGTTAATGGTATATGTATATATGTGTATATGATGTATGTATTTGGTGTTGTAGAGAGGATCTGATGTTTTGGATGTTAATGGTATATGTATATATGTATATATGTGTATATGTATTTGGTGTTGTAGAGAGGATCTGATAGATACACAGATGGAGATGGCAGTGTCACGCATGCAGTCCGTTATAGAGATCGGACGTCTCATCCGTGATAGAAATACTCTCCCGATGAAGGTAAAACATCAAACTTTATTGTAAAGATATTACATTACTGTATTTATCCTGTAACAAGTCTAAGCCAAGGAGCTAACAAATAAACTAATTAGCCCAGTCATTGGGGCCAACAAATAAACTAACAAGCCCAGTCATTGGGGCCAACAAATAAACTAACAAGCCCAGTCATTGGGGCCAACAAATAAACTAACAAGCCCAGTCATTGGGGCCAACAAATAAACTAACAAGCCCAGTCATTGGGGCCAACAAATAAACTAACAAGCCCAGTCATTGGGGCCAACAAATAAACCAATAAGCCCAGGCCTTGGGAGTCTGCATTTTTTAGGGCAATGAAATGGCATTTGTTAGCATTCTTACTGAATTGCAAATAACATGGATAGACTTACTACCAGACATGGGTTTATTACCAGACGTTGGCTTATTGTCAGGCATGAACTTATTATCAGGCATGGTCTTATCACCAGGTAGGCCTTCTTGTAGGGCTTATTACGAGTTAGGACTTATAACCATGTACGGGCTTATTACCAGGTATTGACTTATTACCAGGTATTGACTTATTACCAAGTATTGATTTATAACCATGTACGGGCTTATTACCAGGTATTGACTTAATACCAGGTATGGGCTTAATACCAGGTATGGGCTTATTACCAGGTATTGACTTAATACCAGGTATGGGCTTATTACCAGGTATGTATTATTACGGTACACCTTATGGCTTTTCATCAGGTAATGGGCAGGTAATGCCAGATAGGACTTAACACAAGGTAGGGTTTATTACCAGGCATGGGCTTATTACTGGGTAGGGCATATTTTCAGTATGGGCATATAACCAGTAAGGGCTTTTCTGGGTCAAGTTTATTTTTTGATGATTGCATGACGGAAATACAATTTTTGAGTACTAATTTATAGGTACATATATGCACCTATAAGATTTCACATCAAATCTGTTTTTATTTTAACTGAGAATATGAAATGGTACCATTTATGGCAGTGGAATCTTTCTTAAAATAACATTATATAAAACACACCTACATGAAAATACCGACATTTTATGAACAGTTTATATATGTAAATACAATGTATATGATTATAAACTAGTAATGATAGATACTGCAACTTTTACAGCTTTGCTAATGTGAACATCCTGTTCTATAAATTGTATATGAATAGTCCATATTTTAACATTTCAGTTGTTCAACAAAGTTTTAGAAATTGTCATGTACATGTTTGAAAATTTACTTTGAAATATGTATTATAATGTCCATAGACTTGGGTTTTCCCCAGGTTCTCTGTCTTCCTCCCACAGTAAGACACCTTACACGCTACCATCCGGGCAATAAAGTTCACTTTTAGAAAAGAAATCATATAAGATGGTTGACTAATATTACTGTGTGCTTACTGTGTTTGACCTAATATTACTGTGTGCTTACTGTGTTTGACCTAATATTACTGTGTGCTTACTGTGTTTGACCTAATATTACTGTGTGCTTACTGTGTTTGACCTAATATGACTGTGTGCTTACTGTGTTTGACCTAATATGACTGTGTGCTTACTGTGTTTGACCTAATATTACTGTGTGCTTACTATGTTTGACCTAATATGACTGTGTGCTTACTGTGTTTGACCTAATATGACTGTGTGCTTACTGTGTTTGACCTAATTAGGGCTTTTCACCAAAAGGTGAAAAGACCTATTGTTTTTGTTCTGTTTCTTATTATTATTATTATTATTATTATTATTATTATTCTTCTTCTACACTTTAGTTTGTAAGCAATACATCTCCTAAAAGTTTAAGAGGTATACCAATGATCTTTCTATTATATTGTATGGTATAAGCCAAAGGGGTAACAGCAACATTTCCAAGTACGTCAAAAAATCCAAGATGGCCGCCATGACGTCATATCTCATTTTGCTTAAGTGGCCATAGCTCCAAAACAGTAACAGTTAAAATAATTTCAAAGATATATTATTGTAGGACTTATCTGGGGCCAACTTTTAATAATGCATTGTTTTGAGGTCAGAGGTCAAATGAAAAAGCTCGCCTGAGGGTCAAGTTAGTCTATTTTTAGAAAATCTTCATTTTTCCTTCTTTTTCAAAAAATCTTTCGAAATATGATGCAGAACGTTATTCTAATGAATTTGACGTTTTCAGTTTTTCTGTGACACATACGGTTTCTGTTGTACGCCATTTTGAATTTCCCCCTATATATTTCAATAGAAAAGTGTGTTACATTTCAAACTTCTTCTCAAGTTCAACAGGTGGCATTCAGCTCAATCTTAGCTGAAATAATCCTTGGACTATTCTGGCCAAGTTATGTTATTTTTTAAGTTGGTTTGAAATTCAAGATGGCCGCCATGACGTCATGTATTGAAAAATTTAAAATGGCCATAACTCTAAAAGTATTCATTTTACAAAGGTCATGTAATAATGTGATTTGTAGATTATGACTAGCGCTAACTTTTACTCACCAAAAGTTTTAAGGTCAGAGGTCAAATAAAAGAGTTCACTATGGGGTCAAATTAGTCTATTTTTAGAAAATCTTCATTTTTCAATCTTTTTCCAAAAAAAATTCGTAGTATGATGTAGAATGTTATTCTGATAAATTTGACGTTTTCAGTTTTTCTGTGACACATACGGTTTCCGGTATACGCCATTTTGAATTTCCACAATATATTCTATATTAAAAATAGTGTTACATTTTAAACTTCTTCTCAAGTTCCATAAGTGGCATTCAGCTCAATCTTAGCTGAAATAATCCTTGCATTGTCCTGGCCAAGTTATGTTATTTTTTAAGTTGATTGAAAATCCAAGATGGCCGCCATGACGTCATGTACTAAAAAGATTAAAATGCCCATAATTCGAAAAGTATTCATTTTACAGGGGTCATGTAATTATCTTATTTTTAGATAACGCCTGGCTCTAGCTTTTACTGACTAAAAGTGTTAGGGTCAGAGGTCAAATAAAAGAGTTCACTATGGGGTCAAATTAGTCTATTTTTAGAAAATCTTCATTTTTCAATCTTTTCCCTAAAAATAATTCTTAGTATGATGTAGAATGTCATTCTGATGAATTTGACGTTTTCAGTTTTTCTGTGACACATACAGTTTCCGGTATACGTCATTTTGAATTTCCACTATATATTCTATATTAAAAATAGTTTTACATTTTAAACTTCTTCTCAAGTTCCACCAATGGGATTCAGCTCAATCTTAGGTGAAATAATCCTTGCATTGTCCTGGCCAAGTTATGTTATTTTTTAAGTTGATTTGAAATCCAAGATGGCCGCCATGACGTCATGTATTAAAAAGCTTAAAAAGCCCATAATAAAAAAAGTATTCATTTTACAGGGGTCATGTAATTATGTTATTTGTAGTTAATGGCTGGCTCTAGCTTTTACTCACCAAAAGTTTTAGGGTCAGAGGTCAAATAAAAGCGTTCGCTATGGGGTCAAATAAGTCTATTTTTAGAAAATCTTCATTTTTTAATCTTTTTCCAAAAAAAGAAATTTATGTATGATTCAAAATGTTATTCTGATGATTTTCATGTTTTTGGTGTTTCGGTAATGTTTACCATTAACGCGGAACGCCATTTTGAATTAATTTGGCATCTGATATATAACGGCATCTGAGATATAACGTTAGTTGGACGAGGGGAGATAACTCGTACAAGGCTGTACGAGTTATTTCCCTTCGTCCACTCCTTTGTTGAAATGTAATATCTCAGATGCCAGATTAATCAAAACTAGAATGTGAATGACCTATCAAGTGTTCTAAAATAGTTTTTTATGTTTGGAAATACCAAGCCTTTAGGTCATTTATGCTAAATAGTGAAAAGCCCGTCAAATTGTTCCGAAACAATTTCTAGTATTACTGTGTGCTTACTGTGTTTGACCTAATATTACTGTGTGCTTACTGTGTTTGACCTAATATTACTGTGTGCTTACTGTGTTTGACCTAATATTACTGTGTGCTTACTGTGTTTGACCTAATATTACTGTGTGCTTACTGTGTTTGACCTAATATGACTGTGTGCTTACTGTGTTTCAGTACCCACTGAAGGAGGTTGTGGCTATCAATGGTGATGAGGAGGCATTACGCGACATCTCCTTCCTCAGCGAATACATCAAGGAGGTACGCCCCCAAATTACTTCATGCTGTTTATAATTACACACCACAAAGTACAAACTTTAACATGTGTACGCCCCCAAATTACTTTTATAATTACACCATTACAAAGAACAAACTTTTAATATGTTAAGCCCTTAGTCACCTTTATACTATTTATAATTACACACCACAAAGAACAAACTTTAACATGTGTACGCCCCCAAATTACTTTTATGATTACACCATTACAAAGACACCATTACAAAGAACAAACTTTTAATATGTTAAGCCCTTAGTCACCTTTATACTGTTTATAATTACACCATTACAAAGTGCAAACTTTAACTTGCTAGAATAAGTTGTTGTAGATACATAAACTCATAATAGCATATTATGACATACTTGTGATAATAAGACAAATGTGGGCAGTTGATTGGATGATGTGGGTGCTGGTATTGATTCATTCACATATGTTACTCCGGCGTGTTAGAATAATACACTTTAGAATAAGAATTGCCGTATCAATCTAATTGTTTACTTTTCTCATAGTAGCCCCATTTTGAAAAAGTCGATATATAATATTCAGACTTAATTAATGTATGGGGCATTTCAGTAAAAAATAAATGTTCAAAATATAAAAAAGAGATATATTCAGTTGAGAATGTCTTTTATTTATCCAGAATAAAATAGATTATCTGAGTCAGTGATCACTCTAAAATGATGTTTTCATCGAGAAAAAAAAATTCATACAGTAGAGTTTAGGTAAAAAGAAAAGTTTTTTCTCATAGAAATGATTGGTTTTTTTTACAGAAAATCTTTTTTCATTACGTATAAGACATTCAAAAGCGGGGTATGTGCTATGTTTTCCATCAGTGAAGTGATCAAAGTATTTGCTTAATGAATTTATGTTTAGACTTTTAAAAGAAATTCCATCTGTTTATTATGCAGGAGTTAAATGTGAAAAATATCACAACAACTAACAACAAGGATAAATATGGAGCACAGCTAGTGGCTGAACCGGATTTCAAATCTCTCGCTGGCAAAATCAAAGGAGAGGTCAAGAAAGTCTATAGTGCCATCAAATCACTTAGCAATGCTCAGCTGGAAAACTTTCAGGCGAGCGGTCAGATCACAGTGGAGGGCAATGTACTAGAGGAAGGAGATATGCGGCTCCGCTACAAATTTGATGCAAAGGATAGCTCAACTCCAAACTGCTATGATGCACATGGAAATAAAGATGTATGATATATCTTACATGTTATTGTATATGTACACAGGTGAAATGCATTGAAGTGCAAAAATTGAAATTTAATATTTTATTGTGTTGGTAAATTTGATATTTTACTTGGTTGGTAAATTTGATATTTTACTTGGTTGGTAAATTTGATATTTTACTTGGTTGGTAAATTTAATATTTTACTTGGTTAGTTTGTAGAATTTTGTTATCCTTCATAAGTTTGGATTTTTGAGTTGTAATTGTAAAAAAAAAAGCTCTCTTACATTTTCTGCTGGATTGTATTGATTTTTCAGCTGAACCTGCTGGAAACTTCTGTATTTGAGATGTATACTACTGATACACAGCTCTTTTATTTAATTGTAAATTTTATAAATCATTGATTAGGTTGCTTAATGATATTTCGTAATATGTTTTTATTAGATATTGGTTTTATTAGCCCACCATCATCAGATGGTGGGCTATTCAAATCGCCCTGCGTCCGTCGTCCGTCGTCCGTCCGTCCGTCGTCTGTCGTCCGTCGTCTGTCGTCCGTCGTCCGTCCGTCCGTCAACAATTGACTTCTTCTTCATAACCACTGATCAGAATTTGACGAAATTTTGTCAGAAGCATCCCTATGGGGTGTGGACTCAAAATTGTACAAATGGTGGGGCTGACCCCCCAGGGGTCTGAGGGGCGGGGCCAAAAGGGGTCAATTTGGCTATATTAATATAAACGACTTCTTCTCTGAAACCAAGCAAAGGATATCGCTCCTATTTGCCTGGTAGCATCACTATGGGGTGAGGATTCAAAATTGTACAAATGGTGGGGCTGACCCCCTGGGGGCCTGAGGGCGGGGCCAAAATGGGTCAATATACCTATATTTATATCAGCGACTTCTCTGAAACCAAGCAATGGATATTGCTCATATTTGCCTGGTAGCATCACTATGAGATGGGGATTCAAAATTGTACAAATGGTGAGGCTGACCCCACGGGGGCCTGAGGGGCGGGGCCAAATGTGGTCAATTGGGCTATATTGATATAAACGACTTCTCCTCTGAAACCGAGCAATGGATATTGCTCATATTTGCCTGGTAGCATCAGTATGGGGTGGGGATTCAAAATTGTACAAATGGTAAGGCTGACCCCACGGGGGCCTGAGGGGCGGGGCCAAGAAGGGTCAATTTGGCTATATTGATATGAACAACTTCTCCTCTGAAATCAAGCAATAGATATTGCTCGTATTTGACTGTGAGCATCCCTTTGGGGCCAGGATTCAAAATTGTACAAATGGTGGGGCCAACCTACCTGGGGCCTGAGGGGCGGGGCCAAAAGGGGTCAATTTGGCTAAATTGATATAAACAACTTCTTCTCTGAAACTAAGCTATGGATATCGCTCATATTTGCCTGCTTCAACCCCCGGGGTAGGGATTCAAAACTGTATAAATGACAGAGCTGACCCCCGGGGAGCTAAGAGGCGGGGCCAAAAGGGGTCATTTTGGCAGAATTGATATAAACAACTTCTTCTCTGAAACTAAGCAATGGATATATCACTCACATTTGTATGATAGCATGGTCATGGGGTGGGGATTCAAAATTGTACAAATTTTGGGGTTGACCCCCCCCCCCCCCCAGGGGACTTAGGGGTGGGGCCAAAAAGGGTCAATTTGGCTAAATTGATATGAACAACTTCTATGAAACAGCTCATATTTGACTGGTAGCATCCTTTTGGTTAGGGATTCAAAATTTTATAACGGAAGGAACTGACCCCAGGGTGCAGAGGGCGGGGTCAAAAGGGGTCAATTGGTTTAAACAACTTCTTTTCTGAAACTAAGCAATGGATATCGCTCACATTTGTGTGGTAGCATCAGGGGTTGCGCCAAAAGTCAATTTCATTTCATGGATTAATGCATTTTTGGCATAAAAACCTCACGTACCCATATAAAATGCCTATGATATATTGACATAGCAATACCAGTGACAATATACTTAATCATCATTCTTGTTTCATATCTCATGAAATCCAGGTGAGCGATACAGGCCCTCTGGGCCTCTTGTATTAAGGATGAGATGTTTAATCTTATACTAGTCCCATGATATTTATTACAGGTGTTGGTGTTACTAGATGTCACACCAGACCAAAGTATGTTGGATGAAGGCATAGCTCGTGAAGTCATTAACAGGATGCAGAGGCTCCGTAAAAAGGTTTGTATTACTGTATTGGAATCTGGTGTCGTATATCTGAAGTTCTACGGTCCATAGGCTATTTCCTCTGTAAAAGATCAACTAGGAATGTAATTCATATCAGGACTATATACATATCCAATGAGAGGAATCCACAAATAGAGAAATTCAGCTTCTTATATGGTACTGTTTGAATTAAGTCACTTCTAAGGGCGTCCTTGTTTGACAAACCTGCAGTCTTCCCATTGCGTAGATATTTTACTGGTATAGCCTTCTGGTTTAATATTTATTAGCCCACCATCATCAGATGGTGGGCTATTCAAATCGCCCTGCGTCCGTGGTCCGTCGTCCGTCCGTCCCTCCCTCCGTCCCTCCGTCCCTCCGTCCCTCCGTCCCTCCGTCCGTAAACAATTCTTGTTATCGCTATTTCTGAGAAAGTACTGAAGGGATCTTTCTCAAATTTCATATGTAGGTTCCCCTTGGTGCCTAGTTATGCATATTGCGTTTTGAGACCAATCGGAAAACAATATGGCCGACAGGCAGCCATCTTGGATTTTGACAATTGAAGTTTGTTATCGCTATTTCTGAGAAAGTACTGAAGGGATCTTTCTCAAATTTCATATGTAGGTTCCCCTTGGTGCCTAGTTATGCATATTGCGTTTTGAGACCAATCGGAAAACAACATGGCCGACAGGCAGCCATCTTGGATTTTGACAATTGAAGTTTGTTATCGCTATTTCTGAGAAAGTACTGAAGGGATCTTTCTCAAATTTCATATGTAGGTTCCCCTTGGTGCCTAGTTATGCATATTGCGTTTGAGACCAATCGGAAAACAACATGGCCGACAGGCAGCCATCTTGGATTTTGACAATTGAAGTTTGTTATCGCTATTTCTGAGAAAGTACTGAAGGGATCTTTCTCAAATTTCATATGTAGCTTCCCCTTGGTGCCTAGTTATGCATATTGCGTTTTGAGACCAATCGGAAAACAACATGGCCGACAGGCAGCCATCTTGGATTTTGACAATTGAAGTTTGTTATCGCTATTTCTGAGAAAGTACTGAAGGGATCTTTCTCAAATTTCATATGTAGGTTCCCCTTGGTGCCTAGTTATGCATATTGCGTTTTGAGACCAATCGGAAAACAACATGGCCGACAGGCAGCCATCTTGGATTTTGACAATTGAAGTTTGTTATCGCTATTTCTGAGAAAGTACTGAAGGGATCTTTCTCAAATTTCATATGTAGGTTCCCCTTGGTGCCTAGTTATGCATATTGCGTTTTGAGACCAATCGGAAAACAACATGGCCGACAGGCAGCCATCTTGGATTTTGGCAATTGAGGTTTGTTATCACTATTTCTGAGAAAGTACTGAATGGATCTTTCTGAAATTTCATATGTAGGTTTCCCTTGGTGCCTAGTTATGCATATTGCATTTTGAGACCAATCAGAAAACAACATGGCCGACAGGCAGCCATCTTGGATTTTGACAATTGAAGTTTGTTATCACTATTTCTGAGAAAGTACTGAATGGATCTTTCTCAAATTTCATATGGAGGTTCCCCTTGGTGCATCGTTATGCTTATTGCATTTTGAGATCAATTGGAAAACAATATGGCCGACAGGCCGCCATCTTGGATTTTGACAATTGAAGTTTGTTATCTTTTTTTCTCATAGTACTGAATGGATCTTTCTCAAATTTCATAAGTAGGTTCCCCTTGGTCCCTTGTATTGCATTTTTGGACCAGTCTGTCCTGAAAACAACCTGGCAAACAAACAGCCATTATCGTTAAATCTCAAATTTCTTATATAGCTAGGATTCCCTTGTTTGAAAAGTACTGGAGGGATGTCTCAATTTGCACAGATTAGTAAAATGAAGGGAAAAGTAGAGAAAAGATCAATCTGACATGGAACCTATGAAGATCATTCAATGGTGGGCGCCAAGATCCCTCTGGGATCTCTTGTTAAGGATGAGATGTTTAATCTTATACTAGTCCATGATATTTATTACAGGTGTTGGTGTTACTAGATGTGACACCAGACCAAAGTATGTTGGATGAAGGCATAGCTCGTGAAGTCATTAACAGGATGCAGAGGCTCCGTAAAAAGGTTTGTATTACTGTATTGGAATCTGGTGTCGTATATCTGAAGTTCTACAGACCATAGGCTATTTCCTCTATAAAATATCAACTAGGAATGTAATTCATTTCAGGACTATATACATATCCAATGAGAGAAATCCACAAATAAAGAAATTCAGCTTCTTATATGGTACTGTTTGAATTAAGTCACTTCTAAGGGCGTCCTTGTTTGACAAACCTGCAGTCTTCCCATTGCGTAGATATTTTACTGGTATAGCCTTCTGGTTTAATATTTATGTAGATCTTACATCAGGGTAGACCTGTTTTCTCCTTTTACCTTAAGCTTCCTTGTTTAAAATTCTCCACAAACCACAATATTTTAAAAGTAATTAATATATGTGAAACATCTTTATTCTGTTTCGCATATTTAATGATTGTACACAACAAAAAATTTAACTCTTTGTATAATTTTCCAAAACAACATGGCGGAAAATTGTATACCTGTTGTTTATGTTTATGATGAAACATTATACTGTTTTAATGCCATATACAACTTTATATTAAGATTAATAACTAATAACAATTGTTTTGACAGGGTGGACTAGTGCCTTCGGATGAAATCTCAGTTTACTACAAGACAACAGACAGCCTCACCGCCATCATTAACAACTTCTCGGACTTCATCTTCAGTACCATCAAACAGCCTGTTTTACCCTTTCCTATCCCATCAGGGTCAAAGGTCGTCGTAGAAGAAAAAACATCAGTGAGTGGTTGATGTGTATGTTGTCCTAGAGACAATGCACATCTTTTGTCCTTTATTTGGTGACTAGAGTTAAAATATGTAAATGTTTGTAATGTTACAGTCATGGCAAATACATTTGTAATGCTCTTGTACAATATTACATGTGTGGTGTGTTAAATAGTAATTTTTATCGTAGGTGAAGAAAGATGAGTTGATGCTGACCATTGTGTCTAGATCAGGAGATAGCCCTAAGAGTGTGGCCTCCCCCACAGTACAGCCAGCACCAGTGGTGAAAGGAGTCTCACCCACATGTAGCTACGTCAATGTACAGCTGTGTGGACTAGCCCCTCAGGAGGGTTTGTCAGGAAATCACGCTACAGTCCTTCTAGAAAATCCAAAGGGCAAGACAATGAGCAGTAGACAAGTTCTGGTCAACGAGGTATGTACAGAATTTCTACATCTACAACTTATCATGGTTTATGTATGTATTGCTCTCAGCATTCAAATATAGCAAAATGATTTTTCTTTACGCTGCAGTGTTAGTGATTTGGGTACAATGAAAAAATAAAGTCTATTGTGATTTAATATAATGTTATTTCAGAACATATTTTTAGGTCACCTGAGGAGAATCTCAAATGGCCTTTTCTAATCACCTTACGTCCGTTGTCGTTCGTCGTCCGTTGTGCCACTGAACTAACTTTGACAGGAAGCTTCCATGGCCAACCAAGATTGTCAATTATATGGTCCTCAACCCCGAGGGGCCTGAGGGACTGAGCCAAAAAGGGTCAAATTGACTAGAATTTCAAAAACGCTTTACCAAAATTGTGAATTTCATGACCCTGGGGTCTCGGGTTTCCCCCTGGACAGGAGGTAAAGTTTACAATAGTTTATGGAGGGAAACACATTTTGGAGCAGTTTGTTCCAATTGCCATTGGAAATATTACAAACTTAGTTAGAATTATCAGTATTGGATGTCTGTTGAATGTTATGTTCATATTTGCACTGACTGACCACCAGGGGGTTGAGGGGCAGGCCCAAAAAGGCTCAAACTAACAGAAATTTCAAAAAATTTCTCCTCAAGACCCAAATAAGATAGAATCAAATAGCTTTCATTGATGGAAGGACCTTATAAGGGGTTCTACCAAAATTGTGTATTTAATGAACCTCGTGTCTCACATTTGCCCCTGGGGAGGGGGTAAACTTTACTTTAGTTTATATAGGAAAATCACATTTTTGACTACCATTTATTTGATTTCGATTGGAATTCATTCTTACTTTGCATGGGATGAAAAGTTGAGGTATGCACATATTGGCCTGATTGACCCTAAGGGGCTTATGGGCAGGACAAAAAAGGGTCAAGTTAACTGAAATATTTTAAAACTCAGGTGACTGTTAAGGCTCACAGGGTTTATAAATACTGCATTCTGTGTAATACTTAATCCTATCCCATAATGGTGCTGTCATGATGTTTGTTTCAACGGATGTATCCAATATCAATATAGAATTAATTGGCTTTCAATGATTTTAAGGAAATTCAATGTTCTGATCCCAAATGTAACTGATTTCAATATCAGATTCACTGGCAAAGATGAATAGTTTATTTCATGTTTGTGTTAATAAAATCATCTATAAACATTGTCTTTTTGTCTTTTTAAGGTGAAGTCTGTGTTTGGTGTACGTGGCGTGAAATTGGTCGTTTATAAGAACTGCAATATGTCCGAGGAACTCCCGGTGACTGGTGATGTTTCTTCACTAGCTGGTCAGACCCTTTTTGTTGCGGCCAAGTGTCAGACAGGATCCTCACCAGTGTCTTCACCAATGTGCCATTTTGCTAATGTGGAAATGAATGGTGTAAAAGGGACCTTACTTCTAGAGAATCCTAAAGGGGTTACGTTGTCAGTGGATCAGTTAAAATCTCAGGTAAAGACATCCACTACATACCGAAACCTTAGAGATCATGTTTAATGAACTATTGGTAAATAACAGGTACAACTAGGTATAAAGTAGCAGATCTTTATACTTCCAATTAGTCATTGTTAAAACTCAGCACATACCAATATTATTAAGCAATACTGCATATCATGAAATATTCGTTGTGCACCTTAACTTTTGTTGTTTCCATGCATAAATATAAATACAATAAACATTATTGTGTGTATTATTGTTATATCATTGTTACATGGGCTACCAGTATCCACGCAATGATTTGAAAGCTCCAAACCATGAAAGAAAGTACACCCAAACATTCCATAATACACAGTAACTGAACTCTTGATCATTTATGGACTTGGTGTGTTAAATCTCATCTCTGTAACTACATGTATACCACTAATTATCTCTTGGCTGTTTTTTCTATCTTTTAGGTATCAGCAGTGTTTGGCCTTGATGGACAGAAAATTGAACTTTCTTCAACAAAAGATGGAAAGAAAAAGTTAACAAGTGAAAATTGTAAAGACTCTCTGTCCCTTCACTCGAGTACGGTGTACGCTGTCAAACTATAAAGTCATATCTATAGTTTGATGATATAAGGCAATCTCCATGGTAATTCTGAACAGTTTTTTTTCAGTTTTGAAAAAAGGATAATGAATGTGTTTGTTGAGAAACTGATTTTGATGTGGATGCTTAGTTTCTGAAATATGGCTGATACATTGTATATAGTGTAACAGGTAACATCATATTTAATGAAAGTGTGAATCCCTCTAATGCGTACATTGGTTAACTGAAATACCAGATTAAAAATCTTTTATTTCATATGTAATGCCTGAATAGGTAATGTGATCCCTCAAGATCTTGATAGACAACGGAATCAGGACTTCTAATTTATTTCTGTGAAAAATTACTTGTCATAAGATATTAAATGCTATAAACCTGATTGCATTGTAATTGTGATAAGTTAAAATCAGGTTGTTTTGATATTTTGTTGTCACATGAGTGAATCAGCCAACCATAACATTTATGTAGACATGAATGACATATTCACTATGTGTTAATATACAAAACACCAGATGTAGTTACTTTGTGGTAGCATATACAAAACATTAGATCTAATATGAATTACAGAATGTTGATTTTCAAAAAAAAAAAAAAAAAAATCACAGAATTTTACATTAGCCCATTTTCTGTGATATTTTGTAGTTGTTCAGATACACAAGTAATTTTGAAATGACACTTCCCTGGTATCTCTACATTTAATGTGGATACAGTTGGAAGGCAGCCCTTATAAGGTTTTATTGTACAATTTGTATCAACAGACAGATCTGCCAGGAACAACCTGAATTATCCACCATTAATTTATATACAATCATTGTCACTTATTTATAAACAAGGCTGGTGCAAAATTACAATTTGATGTGATGGCAGAATTTTAATAAAATGTTACAAATAAAATGATTTTTCCAATTGATCGTTTGGAATGCATTGAACTAGTTCTAGTTTTGTGTCTTATTTTTTACTTCCAATATGAGTTTGTTGTAAGGAGATGAGTTTCGAATTAATTGAAAATCATCATTTCAGTGGAAGATCACACAAAATGTAATTGTAACAATTAAGCCAGACTGTCTTTAGACTTGATTTACTCGTTTGGAAAAAAATAGTATTGGCTAGATCAGATGTGTGTCATCATCTTTAATCAGTTTATATATTAATGTAAAAGGTGTGATTCCTATTCCTTGGATGAGTGGCAAGTCCTAATAGTAAATATTCTAGTGACAAGTCCAAATAGTAAATATTCTAGTGACAAGTCCAAATAGTAAATATTCTAGTGGCAAGTCCAAATAGTAAATATTCTAGTGACAAGTCCAAATAGTAAATATTCTAGTGGCAAGTCCAAATAGTAAATATTCTAGTGACAAGTCTAAATAGTAAATATTCTAGTGGCAAGTCCAAATAGTAAATATTCTAGTGACAAGTCTAAATAGTAAATATTCTAGTGGCAAGTCTAAATAGTAAATATTCTAGTGGCAAGTCGAAATAGTAAATATTCTAGTGACAAGTCTAAATAGTAAATATTCTAGTGGCAAGTCGAAATAGTAAATATTCTAGTGGCAAGTCGAAATAGTAAATATTCTAGTGGCAAGTCGAAATAGTAAATATTCTAGTGACGAGTCCAAATAGTAAATATTCTAGTGACGAGTCCAAATAGTAAATATTCTAGTGGCAAGTCCAAATAGTAAATATTCTAGTGGCAAGTCCAAATAGTAAATATTCTAGTGACGAGTCCAAATAGTAAATATTCTAGTGACAAGTCCAAATAGTAAATATTCTAGTGGCAAGTCCAAATAGTAAATATTCTAGTGGCAAGTCCAAATAGTAAATATTCTAAAGAGACTACTGCCTGTGAACAATTTACTTTGCTTTTAGCTCAAAATTCAAGATGGACAGAGAGTAGCTTTTGATTCTCAAGTTCGATCAAGTTCTAACCAGACAGCTGGATATGAATGCTCGGTCATTATTCTTGGACGGCACTTCCATTGATTCATTGACATACCGGGTAGTGTATTTTCTAACGTTTCCATTACGATTTTCCCCTGTCCTCTGATTAAATTATCCATTTCAACCATGTCCTCTAGTTGAGTTAACCATTTCCATAATGTCCTCTGAATGAATTTTCAATTTTCACCATGTCCATATAAAAAGCATCTGCTCCTTTATATATACACATAAAGGCTTGATTTTTGGCACATTGATAGCATGTGAATATTATACTTATCGTTGACCTTGACCTTCATTAAAGGTCACAGGAGTCAAAAGATGAAAAAATCCAGAATTCTTTCAAAATGGTTTATTTGGATTATATTTTGAAGAACCTGCACATATGAAGGGTGTGTTCAACGGTTCAAAGCCAAATCATCAAAAATGGTGCATATTTAGCAAAAAATGTTTTCCCACCAAAGTTCAAAATTATTAAAAAAAATTGCAATTCAAATGTTATTCCTTCATAACCGTGACACGTATACACTTGATAATTTGCATATCAACAGTATGAGATGCTGGCTGCAATAGCTATACAAATTGTTTACCTTGACCATCAAAGTTCAAGGTCACAGTTATCAAATGAAGAAAACACGAAGAGAAAGCATACAGTGTAGGTAAAACGTAAAAAAGCGACTGTCAATTTTGAGACTGATTGGAGAGACAAAATGGCTGTCAGTCAGACATAACTTAATATAACTTCGTATATATTCTGAACGCGGGCATACTTGCCTCTTTATTCAGTTCGTACACCATATAATAGTCAAACAAAGATATATTAATGTTTATGTTGTGACGTTACTTCAAAATTTGTCCAGACGGTTTTCAAAACTGATTAGATTTGGGGCTTGGACCATGTTTTCTGGTAAAGAGTTCCAGCTTTCAACAATTCTTTCACGGAACGTACATTTCCTCGTGTCCAGTCTACTTCTTGATAGGCTGAGTGAATGTCCCCGGGTCCTTCTTTCTTGCTTTAGTGGCAAAAATCCGTGATCATAGCCACCCTTCAACATTTTGAAAACTTCAATCATGTCGTTCTTATTACGTCGATATACTAACAACGGGAGTCTATGGCGACTGGACACACCACAAAATAATATTGAAAATCTTAACATCACCAGGGAATTGGTAACCAAAAAACTGCAAAAAGTGAACTCCAGTAAATCGCCAGGGCCGGACAATATACACCGCCAATATAATACCCATTCACAAAAAAGGAGGCAAAAATTCACCAAAGAATTACAGACCAATAAGCCTCACAAGTACAATATGCAAAATTATGGAGTCCATCATTAGAGACAATATCATGGAGTTTATGGAAAATAACCAACTACTAAGTCCACACCAATATGGCTTCAGAAGCAAAACATCTACAGTTCTCCAATTAATTGATATGATTGACGAAATAACCAGGATATTAGACAACGGAGAGCCTGCAGATATAATTTATTTGGATTTCCAAAAGGCATTCGATACGGTACCACATCAAAAATTACTCAAAAAACTAGAGGCAATTGGAATTAAAGGCAAGATTATAAAATGGATCAATAACTTTCTCGTGAATAGAAAACAAAGAGTGGTGATCAACGGACAGACCTCTTCATGGACACCAGTGGTTAGCGGAGTCCCCCAAGGACGTGTGTTAGGGCTAGTACTATTTCTGATATATATATATCAACGACCTATCGGAAGTAGTAAATGCAGTGATAAAATTATTTGCAGATGACAGCAAAATTCTACACAAAAGTGGATCAGTAAGGGAAAGAGACACACTACAATCTGATTTGATGAAACTGGAGGACTGGTCAAATATTTGGCAATTACACTTCAATTACAGTAAATGTAAAAGTTTACATTTTGGCCACAACAACCCAAACCATGTGTACAAACTAGGACAAGAAGACATTGAGCAATCTGAGGAAGAAAAAGATCTTGGTTTAGTAGTGGACAAACCCTAAAATTCAGTAAACATGTGGAGAAGGCGGTGAAAAAAGCAAATCAAATAACTGGATTAGTGAAAAGAACCTTTAGTCATATAGACAAGGAAATTTTCCTACCACTTTATAAATTCCTAATCAGACCCCATTTGGAATACGCAGTGAGTGTACGGAATCATAATCAGACCCCATTTGGAATACGCAGTGAGTGTACGGAATCCTATGAATCAAAGAGACACAAAAATGATTGAGAAAGTACAACGGAGGGCTACAAAACTAGTGAAAGATATTAAAAACCAATCTTATCCGCAACGACTTAAACAACTTGGCATTCCGTCCCTACAATACAGAAGAAAAAGAACGGATATGATTCAAAAATTCAGAATAATCAAGGGAATAGACAACCTCGAAAAAGAAGATTTCTTTGAAATGGAGACAAACAGGAGGACCAGAGGACACAAATACAAAAGTATGAAGCCCCAAACCAAACTGAACATCAGAACAAACTCCTTTAGTATTAGAGTAATCAATGACTGGAATAACTTGTCAGAGGAAGTGGTAGAAAGCGAGACAATTAACCAATTCAAAAATAGACTCAACAAGCATTGGAAAGACCTGCTAATAAAATTTCACCCAACTTGTGTTTAACCAAAGATCTACAAGCCAGTATATAAAAGGAAAAAGAGGACTGTGAGACAATTTTTACAACTTTAAAAGTGATATTTTTAGTCGAGGAACCGGTGGAAACTGTACATAAACTTTAAGAGGTGGAGAAAGTTGTATATAAGCATAAAGAAATCCTCAGAACCACAACAATGATATATTGATGAAAAACTTTTAATCAAGGACAAGGCGCAACAAGATGTATTGATGAATTGAAATCTATTAAGGTGGTCAAGAGACGATAACGTCTAGCACAGACCGAAGCCAGGTGAACCAGGTGATACTTATTAGGCTGACTGGTCTGTAGTTTACCTACGATACTTATTAGGCTGACTGGTCTGTAGTTTCCAGTAGTTTACCTACGATACTTATTAAGCTGACTGGTCTGTGGTTTCCAGTAGTTTACCTACGATACTTATTAGGCTGACTGGTCTGTAGTTTACCTACGATACTTATTAAGCTGACTGGTCTGTAGTTTCCAGTAGTTTACCTACGATACCTATTAGACGGACTGGTCTGTAGTTTCCAGTAGTTTACCTACGATACTTATTAGGCTGACTGGTCTGTAGTTTCCAGTAGTTTACCTACGATACTTATTAGGCTGACTGGTCTGTAGTTTACCTACGATACTTATTAAGCTGACTGGTCTGTAGTTTACCTACGATACTTATTAAGCTGACTGGTCAGTAGTTTACCTACGATACCTATTAGGCTGACTGGTCTGTAGTTTCCAGTAGTTTACCTACGATACTTATTAAGCTGACTGGTCTGTAGTTTCCAGTAGTTTACCTACGATACTTATTAAGCTGACTGGTCTGTAGTTTCCAGTAGTTTACCTACGATACTTATTAGGCTGACTGGTCTGTAGTTTCCAGTAGTTTACCTACGATACTTATTAAGCTGACTGGTCTGTAGTTTCCAGTAGCTTACCTGCGATACTTTTTAGGCTGACTGGTCTGTAGTTTACCTACGATACTTATTAAGCTGACTGGTCTGTAGTTTACCTACGATACTTATTAAGCTGACTGGTCTGTAGTTTACCTACGATACCTATTAAGCTGACTAGTCTGTAGTTTCCAGTAGTTTACCTACGATACTTATTAAGCTGACTGGTCTGTAGTTTACCTACGATACTTATTAAGCTGACTGGTCAGTAGTTTACCTACGATACCTATTAGGCTGACTGGTCTGTAGTTTCCAGTAGTTTACCTACGATACTTATTAAGCTGACTGGTCTGTAGTTTCCAGTAGTTTACCTACGATACTTATTAAGCTGACTGGTCTGTAGTTTCCAGTAGTTTACCTACGATACTTATTAGGCTGACTGGTCTGTAGTTTCCAGTAGTTTACCTACGATACTTATTAAGCTGACTGGTCTGTAGTTTCCAGTAGCTTACCTGCGATACTTTTTAGGCTGACTGGTCTGTAGTTTACCTACGATACTTATTAAGCTGACTGGTCTGTAGTTTACCTACGATACTTATTAAGCTGACTGGTCTGTAGTTTACCTACGATACCTATTAAGCTGACTGGTCTGTAGTTTCCAGTAGTTTACCTACGATACTTATTAAGCTGACTGGTCTGTAGTTTCCAGTAGTTTACCTACGATACTTATTAGGCTGACTGGTCTGTAGTTTCCAGTAGTTTACCTATGATACTTATTAAGCTGACTGGTCTGTAGTTTCCAGTAGTTTACCTATGATACTTATTAAGCTGACTGGTCTGTAGTTTCCAGTAGTTTACCTACGATATTTATTAGACTGACTGGTCTTAGTTTCCAGTAGTTTACCTACGATACTCATTAGGCTGACTGGTCTGTAGTTTACCTACGATACTTATTAAGCTGACTGGTCTGTAGTTTCCAGTAGTTTACCTACGATACTTATTAGGCTGACTGGTCTGTAGTTTCCAGTAGTTTACCTACGATATTTATTAGGCTGACTGGTCTGTAGTTTCCAGTAGTTTACCTACGATACTTATTAAGCTGACTGGTCTGTAGTTTACCTATGATACTTAGTAAGCTGACTGGTCTGTAGTTTCCAGTAGTTTACCTACGATACCTATTAGGCTGACTGGTCTGTAGTTTACCGACGATACTTATTAGGCTGACTGGTCTGTAGTTTACCTACGATACTTATTAGGCTGACTGGTCTGTAGTTTCCAGTAGTTTACCTACGATACTTATTAAGCTGACTGGTCTGTAGTTTCCAGTAGTTTACCTACGATACTTATTAGGCTGACTGGTTTGTAGTTTACCTACGATACTTATTAGACTGACTGGTCTGTAGTTCCTAGTAGTTTACCTACGATACTTATTAAGCTGACTGGTCTGTAGTTTACCTATGATACTTATTAAGCTGACTGGTCTGTAGTTTCCAGTAGTTTACCTACGATACTTATTAAGCTGACTGGTCTGTAGTTTCCAGTAGTTTACCTACAATACTTATTAAGCTGACTGGTCTGTAGTTTCAAGTAGTTTACCTATGATACTTATTAAGCTGACTGGTCTGTAGTTTCCAGTAGTTTACCTACGATATTTATTAGACTGACTGGTCTTAGTTTCCAGTAGTTTACCTACGATACTCATTAGGCTGACTGGTCTGTAGTTTACCTACGATACTTATTAAGCTGACTGGTCTGTAGTTTCCAGTAGTTTACCTACGATACTTATTAGGCTGACTGGTCTGTAGTTTCCAGTAGTTTACCTACGATACTTATTAGGCTGACTGGTCTGTAGTTTCCAGTAGTTTACCTACGATATTTATTAGGCTGACTGGTCTGTAGTTTCCAGTAGTTTACCTACGATACTGATTAAGCTGACTGGTCTGTAGTTTACCTATGATACTTAGTAAGCTAACTGGTCTGTAGTTTCCAGTAGTTTACCTACGATACCTATTAGGCTGACTGGTCTGTAGTTTACCGACGATACTTATTAGGCTGACTGGTCTGTAGTTTACCTACGATACTTATTAGGCTGACTGGTCTGTAGTTTCCAGTAGTTTACCTACGATACTTATTAAGCTGACTGGTCTGTAGTTTCCAGTAGTTTACCTACGATACTTATTAGGCTGACTGGTTTGTAGTTTACCTACGATACTTATTAAGCTGACTGGTCTGTAGTTTACCTACGATACTTATTAGGCTGACTGGTCTGTAGTTTACCTACGATACTTATTAAGCTGACTGGTCTGTAGTTTACCTACGATACTTATTAGGCTGACTGGTCTGTAGTTTCCAGTAGTTTACCTACGATACTTATTAGGCTGACTGGTCTGTAGTTTCCAGTAGTTTACCTACGATACTTATTAGGCTGACTGGTCTGTAGTTTCCAGTAGTTTACCTACGATACTTATTAAGCTGACTGGTCTGTAGTTTACCTATGATACTTAGTAAGCTGACTGGTCTGTAGTTTCCAGTAGTTTACCTACGATACCTATTAGGCTGACTGGTCTGTAGTTTACCGACGATACTTATTAGGCTGACTGGTCTGTAGTTTACCTACGATACTTATTAGGCTGACTGGTCTGTAGTTTCCAGTAGTTTACCTACGATACTTATTTAGCTGACTGGTCTGTAGTTTCCAGTAGTTTACCTACGATACTTATTAGGCTGACTGGTTTGTAGTTTACCTACGATACTTATTAAGCTGACTGGTCTGTAGTTTACCTACGATACTTATTAGGCTGACTGGTCTGTAGTTTCCAGTAGTTTACCTACGATACTTATTAAGCTGACTGGTCTGTAGTTTCCAGTAGTTTACCTACGATACTTATTAGGCTGACTGGTTTGTAGTTTACCTACGATACTTATTAGGCTGACTGGTCAGTAGTTTACCTACGATACTTATTAGGCTGACTGGTCTGTAGTTTCCAGTAGTTTACCTACGATACTTATTAGGCTGACTGGTCTGTAGTTTCCAGTAGTTTACCTACGATATTTATTAGGCTGACTGGTCTGTAGTTTCCAGTAGTTTACCTACGATACTTATTAAGCTGACTGGTCTGTAGTTTACCTTTGATACTTAGTAAGCTGACTGGTCTGTAGTTTCCAGTAGTTTACCTACGATACCTATTAGGCTGACTGGTCTGTAGTTTACCGACGATACTTATTAGGCTGACTGGTCTGTAGTTTACCTACGATACTTATTAGGCTGACTGGTCCGAGTTTCCAGTAGTTTACCTACGATACTTATTAAGCTGACTGGTCTGTAGTTTCCAGTAGTTTACCTACGATACTTATTAGGCTGACTGGTTTGTAGTTTACCTACGATACTTATTAAGCTGACTGGTCTGTAGTTTACCTACGATACTTATTAGGCTGACTGGTCTGTAGTTTACCTACGATACTTATTAAGCTGACTGGTCTGTAGTTTACCTACGATACTTATTAGGCTGACTGGTCTGTAGTTTCCAGTAGTTTACCTACGATACTTATTAGGCTGACTGGTCTGTAGTTTCCAGTAGTTTACCTACGATACTTATTAGGCTGACTGGTCTGTAGTTTCCAGTAGTTTACCTACGATACTTATTAGGCTGACTGGTCTGTAGTTTCCAGTAGTTTACCTACGATACTTATTAAGCTGACTGGTCTGTAGTTTACCTATGATACTTAGTAAGCTGACTGGTCTGTAGTTTCCAGTAGTTTACCTACGATACCTATTAGGCTGACTGGTCTGTAGTTTACCGACGATACTTATTAGGCTGACTGGTCTGTAGTTTACCTACGATACTTATTAGGCTGACTGGTCTGTAGTTTCCAGTAGTTTACCTACGATACTTATTTAGCTGACTGGTCTGTAGTTTCCAGTAGTTTACCTACGATACTTATTAGGCTGACTGGTTTGTAGTTTACCTACGATACTTATTAAGCTGACTGGTCTGTAGTTTCCAGTAGTTTACCTACGATACTTATTAGGCTGACTGGTTTGTAGTTTACCTACGATACTTATTAAGCTGACTGGTCTGTAGTTTACCTACGATACTTATTAGGCTGACTGGTCTGTAGTTTACCTACGATACTTATTAAGCTGACTGGTCTGTAGTTTACCTACGATACTTATTAGGCTGACTGGTCTGTAGTTTCCAGTAGTTTACCTACGATACTTATTAGGCTGACTGGTCTGTAGTTTCCAGTAGTTTACCTACGATACTTATTAGGCTGACTGGTCTGTAGTTTCCAGTAGTTTACCTACGATATTTATTAGGCTGACTGGTCTGTAGTTTCCAGTAGTTTACCTACGATACTTATTAAGCTGACTGGTCTGTAGTTTACCTATGATACTTAGTAAGCTGACTGGTCTGTAGTTTCCAGTAGTTTACCTACGATACCTATTAGGCTGACTGGTCTGTAGTTTACCGACGATACTTATTAGGCTGACTGGTCTGTAGTTTACCTACGATACTTATTAGGCTGACTGGTCTGTAGTTTCCAGTAGTTTACCTACGATACTTATTTAGCTGACTGGTCTGTAGTTTCCAGTAGTTTACCTACGATACTTATTAGGCTGACTGGTTTGTAGTTTACCTACGATACTTATTAAGCTGACTGGTCTGTAGTTTACCTACGATACTTATTAGGCTGACTGGTCTGTAGTTTCCAGTAGTTTACCTACGATACTTATTAAGCTGACTGGTCTGTAGTTTCCAGTAGTTTACCTACGATACTTATTAGGCTGACTGGTTTGTAGTTTACCTACGATACTTATTAGGCTGACTGGTCAGTAGTTTACCTACGATACTTATTAGGCTGACTGGTCTGTAGTTTCCAGTAGTTTACCTACGATACTTATTAAGCTGACTGGTCTGTAGTTTCCAGTAGTTTACCTACGATACTTATTAGGCTGACTGGTTTGTAGTTTACCTACGATACTTATTAGACTGACTGGTCTGTAGTTCCTAGTAGTTTACCTACGATACTTATTAAGCTGACTGGTCTGTAGTTTACCTATGATACTTATTAAGCTGACTGGTCTGTAGTTTCCAGTAGTTTACCTACGATACTTATTAGGCTGACTGGTCAGTAGTTTACCTACGATACTTATTAGGCTGACTGGTCTGTAGTTTCCAGTAGTTTACCTACGATACTTATTAAGCTGACTGGTCTCTAGTTTACCTACGATACTTATTAGGCTGACTGGTCTGTAGTTTCCAGTAGTTTACCTACGATACTTATTAGGCTGACTGGTCTGTAGTTTCCAGTAGTTTACCTACGATATTTATTAGGCTGACTGGTCTGTAGTTCCCAGTAGTTTACCTACGATACTTATTAGGCTGACTGGTCAGTAGTTTACCTACGATACTTATTAGGCTGACTGGTCTGTAGTTTCCAGTAGTTTACCTACGATACTTATTAAGCTGACTGGTCTGTAGTTTCCAGTAGTTTACCTACGATACTTATTAGGCTGACTGGTCTGTAGTTTACCTACGATACTTATTAGACTGACTGGTTTGTAGTTTACCTACGATACTTATTAGACTGACTGGTCTGTAGTTCCTAGTAGTTTACCTACGATACTTATTAAGCTGACTGGTCTGTAGTTTACCTATGATACTTATTAAGCTGACTGGTCTGTAGTTTCCAGTAGTTTACCTACGATACTTATTAGGCTGACTGGTCAGTAGTTTACCTACGATACTTATTAGGCTGACTGGTCTGTAGTTTCCAGTAGTTTACCTACGATACTTATTAAGCTGACTGGTCTCTAGTTTACCTACGATACTTATTAGGCTGACTGGTCTGTAGTTTCCAGTAGTTTACCTACGATACTTATTAGGCTGACTGGTCTGTAGTTTCCAGTAGTTTACCTACGATACTTATTAAGCTGACTGGTCTCTAGTTTACCTACGATACTTATTAGGCTGACTGGTCTGTAATTTCCAGTAGTTTACCTACGATACTTATTAGGCTGACTGGTCTGTAGTTTCCAGTAGTTTACCTACGATACTTATTAAGCTGACTGGTCTGTAGTTTCCAGTAGTTTACCTACGATACTTATTAAGCTGACTGGTCTGTAGTTTCCAGTAGTTTACCTACGATACTTACTTTCCTGGTCCTATTTTGAGGAAGCATAAAATGACTGGACTACGTCTGTACTACGTCTGTACGCCAATCCCGCTCGTAAAATGGGACTAAAGCAAGTCACCATGAGCCTGTTCGTTTATGCGGACAAACCGGTTCGTCAGTTTGTAAATGTAGTACATGTATTTCAAACATATATCTTGATGGACCTACAAATAGTAATAAAGGCCTTCTAAGTCTTTGTCAAGGCTCGTCTGAAAACAATATGAAATTACTAGGTCCGTTTTTATTTCATAAACGAACAACACCGGTCTAACTGTTCCAACCGTTTGGACCGCAAAACGAAAAACGTAATATTCTACTTCCGCAAATGTTATGTTCGATGCAAGGGAATCTGCTCATGTCCCATATTGATCAATGTGCTGGTAAGATCACAGGGACATGGTTAGTCTTATATTAATTTTTTATGTATAGATATTTCTGGTTATCTTTTTAACTATAAGACTAGTTAGATATGCCCCCTGTGGTAAAGATCAAGGCTTTATGCATGGACACATGTCGATTTGCACGACCGACGTCCGTACGGGTTCATATAATGACATTTTCAGTGGACTTGGCCTGTTAACAGGGGCTCGGTTTCCGGATTTTGAGTTGGCTAACATGTGACATGAGTTAAGGGGGATGACCGACACCGTTAGGTTGACACGGGTAGCTTGTTAGAACGAATATTCATACCCTGCCTTAAGTACACTGCTCTCTCTCTCTCTCTGACGACGACCATCTGTCAGAAATTGTCCGTCCGTTGTCCGAGAGCTACGTTATCGCAGCTAGGGTCTTGTATCTCGTCAAATGACCATTCACGAGGAGAGAGAGCATGGGATGTCCGACAGAGTCGACCCTACTCCTAAGTCGAGCCTCGAAGATGTTGCTCGGAGATGGTAGTACCCTCATCAAGCTGGTTCCAGTCTCTTATTGATCTGTCCTTTTTTGTTGTTGGAACTTTGAAACATTTGCTGTTGATGATCAGATACAACGTTTGTACAAATAAAGTCTGCTGTCAGTACTGATGCTTTTGCACGGATTCTGCGTTTGTTTCTACTAGGGACAATATATTGGTCAGCTGGTATTGCTGGCACCAACCTCTCAACCACCTTGAAAAGGAACGTCAGTCTTCGATGTTTCCTGCGACCTTGTAGAGTTGGTAGTTCCAGATCTTTCAGCATTTGTAATGCAGCCATCTATAGTCCCTAGTGATGAAACTGGCTGCTTTCTTTTGGAAAGGTTGTTCAGAAAACATGTCTAACGTTTTCACAACTACTCCTTGAAACTACACAGTAAGGTTCCACAACCCTATTATACCACTAACTCCCTGGAACTCCCCTGTAGTGTAAGGTCCCACAACCCTATTATACCACTAACTCCCTGGAACTCCCCTGTAGTGTAAGGTCCCACAACCCTATTATACCACTAACTCCCTGGAACTCCCCTGTAGTGTAAGGTCCCACAACCCTATTATACCACTAACTCCCTGGAACTCCCCTGTAGTGTAAGGTCACACAACCCTATTATACCACTAACTCCCTGGAACTCCCCTGTAGTACAAGGTCACACAACCCTATTATACCACTAACTCCCTGGAACTCCCCTGTAGTACAAGGTCCCACAACCCTATTATATCACTAACTCCCTGGAACTCCCCTGTAGTACAAGGTCCCACAACCCTATTATACCACTAACTCCCTGGAACTCCCCTGTAGTACAAGGTCCCACAACCCTATTATACCACTAACTCCCTGGAACTCCCCTGTAGTACAAGGTCCCACAACCCTATTATACCACTAACTCCCTGGAACTCCCCTGTAGTACAAGGTCCCACAACCTATTATACCACTAACTCCCTGGAACTCCCCTGTAGTACAAGGTCCCACAACCCTATTATACCACTAACTCCCTGGAACTCCCCTGTAGTGTAAGGTCCCACAACCCTATTATACCACTAACTCCCTGGAACTCACCTGTAGTACAAGGTCCCACAACCGTATTATACCACTAACTCCCTGGAACTCCCCTGTAGTGTAAGGTCCCACAACCCTATTATATCACTAACTCCCTGGAACTCCCCTGTAGTGTAAGGTCCCACAACCCTATTATACCACTAACTCCCTGGAACTCCCCTGTAGTGTAAGGTCCCACAACCCTATTATACCACTAACTCCCTGGAACTCCCCTGTAGTGCAAGGTCCCGCAACTCTATTATATACCACTGTTACCTAGAAAACGTAATTTATTGGAATAATGACAATAAATTATAATTATTCACCGACATTGGAAAATGTTGGCTTATAAAAATCTTTATAAGGTTTCAGAATATATATTTCAAATACTTTTATAAAATGTATTAAGTTTTGGTTGTTAACTGATGTCATATGTTACAATCCTGAAACTGAGACCCTGTGGGCATACTGTATGATTCTCTATGTATAATCATACATTAGACCCTGTGGGCATACTGTATGATTCTCTATGTATAATCATACATTAAACTTCAGTGGATTTCCATGTGGAATAATATTTTTATTAATATGCTGTATATACTTTATACTGTACATAACGTCAATTAGGCCTATATAAAAACTTAATTTACTTATATAGTAGACCGAGTATAGTTTAAAATTAATTACCTTGTCCCTCTATAAAGGTCACGTGGGTCAAACATGTTTGAACCGTTAAAGTATTACATATGAATAACAAAGCACAAGGCCATTATTTTTTCTGAATTTATCCCTGCTTTGTTTTGCAGAAATTATTGAGGAGTGGAGTGTATCGTGAAAATGAGCACCTGTAAACCTATAGGCAAGTTAGCGGTTATACTTATAGATGTCCAGCATGCCTTTGTACTGGGTTCCTGGTCTGAAGGACGAGCTATAAATCACATCGAAGAGTCCTTTGAGAAGTGCAAGAAACTGGTTCAATCCCTGTCACCTGCTATTCCTGTGCTGCTTACTCAGTGTCCCTTCATCAACCCAAAGGATCGAGCCTTCCACAGCAGTGTGAAGGAACTGTTTGAGGAGAGGAATTATCCTGTTGTGAACAAATATAATACTAACATATTAGAGGCTGATGGGGCCGAGTTCTGGGTTAGAAGTATGCTTGAGAGACAAGTTGATACAATTGTCATTGGAGGGTGTACAACCACCAGCTGTGTACGAGTTTCATCGATGGCTTTGTGTCAAAACTTTAAACATGATCCAGTCCAGTTTATTGTAGACTTAAGCTTGTGTGGGGCAAGAGACAGCAATTATATTAAAAGGTGCAAGGCCTGTATGCAGTTATACATGAATACAGGAGAAACCAGAAACTGTGACCTTTGTGTAAGTTCTTCTGGTTTGACTTCACCTGTGGATTTGGCAGTGGAATGTATGTCAAATGCTGGAGTCATTGTAAAGGAACAATTTGATTGGTCATCACACTCTGTCTAAAGCTTTACTCTTAGTTTGATTACAAGTGAAGTCTAATAGAACTATGTATTCAGAGTTAAAATTAATGTGAGATCTGGCTTTCATTTGAATGAAGAATTTTGTTTCTAAAAGATTTATTGAATTTAAATTGTGAATTAGATAAATTTAAATCAATGTTACAAACTTACAGTTACACTGTTAATTACTATGTGATTACAAATAAATGTGGACATGTATGGTGCTTAACAAATAATTGTAACCAAATAAAGAAAACCTTTTGGAACTGTTAATTACAGTATGCTGCTGAAATTCTCCCATTGAAGTTTATATTTTATGCTTGAAGTGGACATGAATCAATGACTGTATGACAATAACAATTTAGTCTAATTCAATCTTACAAACCAATTAAATAAATAGATTCAATCTTACAAACCAATTAAATAAAGAGATTCAATCATACAAACCAATTAAATAAAGAGATTCAATCTTAAAAACCAATTAAAGAACAATGAAATTTGTTGATCTGTAAGAAAAGTAAAACATGATAAGTTTATTTACAGAATATATTTATTTAACCAAATATTTTCTGTTAACCTAAACAATGTGTTTACTATTACTTAGCTTAATTATTGCACAGAACCCGTTTACATTTCTACACTCTTTATTCAAATACTTTTCAAAATCACAACTCACTTTCCTTAAATCCTGATATGACTTGTAAGAACTAAAGACTATGAGGAATCAATATCCTTACAATGTAACTAGTACTTGAAGAAATAATGCAAAATAAGGAAATGGAAGTGATAAGGTCTCTTCAGCAACATGTATAATTGTCAATGGTACAGGTACATCCACCTATTGTTTATTTGGTATCCCATATCATGGATGAGAGGACATAACAAGAGGTTGTTTGAAAGAGAAAGACATCTGTAGAACCATGTAAAAGTCTTCCAGAAGAATATGTTACTAACCTTGTAATTTTTAAACTTGAATTAAATGTATATCTTAAATTTTCTATCACAATAGATATACATGTACACTGAAGTCTTTAAACTTTCGAGACTGAACAAGATTTATTTTTTATTTGGCATATCTTGCCAAGGAACATGCTGATTAAATTCATAGAGCAAAGACTTAAGATATCTGAGGAAGTGACACCACCAGGACTTCCTTGTTGCAGTAAGTAGCTGTGCACAAGTTGAACAGCGAAAACAACATCCCCAATAATGGCTCAAAGCCAATAGCCAGCAAACCATGTAACAAACCAACGCTTTACAAAAAAAAATTAAACAATGATGGAACTGAGACATTGACTGACAGAAATGATGTAACTTCTGATTTTTATTAACACAAGTCGATGATGATCTCAAGGTCAAAGACTGACAATGATCTCAAGGTCAAAGACAACACTGATTAAATATGTATATAATGTAGATATGGAGAAGTTCCTGCTTTGGACATATGACCACATGGTTACAAGTTTTACATTTAACTAGTACTTATTTTAGTTACAAAGTTACAAAGTTGTTCATAGATGGAACAAGAAACCATAGGACTAAATTAAGGTCATGATCACTAGGTCTAAAATCAAAATAAAAAACACATTTTGCAACTGTTGGTCAAGGTCACAGATGTCAAAATCGGTCATTATTAACGTATAGATGTTTTATTACCTGTTGGTACTAAATAGAGCAACTCATTATTTAATTATCATGTTTAGTATTGAGCTTAGTCGGCCATCAAAGGTCATGTCGGCATCATAGACTTAATCAACATCAAAGTACCTTGTAAGGGAGGGCAACGAGAACAGAAGATCGCAGGATCCATCTGGATAAGTAGGGAAGGTGAATTGAAGAACAAGAGTGGGAGGCACGTATACCAGTGCAGTCATCTTTTTGACCCCAATTTAACATGGATCTTTTAACATGGTCTTATAATAGACTAAAAGATGTAACCTCAGACTGCCTGCAGTATTAGAGCTATTTGGATGAAAATGCATCTTGACAATTTGACAGATGACTATGTTTTTCATCTCATCGCCAAATACATAAAATTGTAGTGAACTATCATATCATTTTTACTCTCTGACAAAAGTTAACTGTTTTCACTGTTTTTGAACATGTCTGTGTTAAAGATAAACATCCTTTTAAATAGAGCTTCATCAATTACAAGATGTCATTTTACTTGATAAGTTGATATACAAGTTTAAATATATTATGACTTGAGAATACTCAATTGTTCACTCACAAAATTCTCCAACACATGTAGGTCAACTGTGTATTTGAACACGTCTCTGCTAAAGCATAAGGTCTACTAAAATTCTGACTAATGTGATTTTTCCTACCTTAAGCATTACAGATATATATAGAACTTTCACAAAACGACATTCAATACAAATTTTGAAATTTAAATGCAATGATAAAATAAAAAAAATACTCATTAAATGCAATATAGCATTGACCTGACAAACAAAAAACTTCAATCTTCACAGGCATATTTTTAATTTGAGCGTTATGTAAACCCACAATATTAGGTATACAAGATCCCACATTCCATACTGCTTTTATTTGTACATCCATTCATGTACCAGTACTTCGTAATGAAAAGATGGTTTGCTAAATTGAAAAAAGGATTGTCGAAATCCCGAATTGGAATGAAATTTAACCGATGTTTAAGTTAATATTTTACATAACTGTATTCATTCATGTTTTGTACACACAAGTACAAGTTTTAATATTATATAAATACATATGTCTGTATATCGAAGTACTTCCTGGGGTATGCATTCACTGGCAGAAATTCAAAACCCATTAACATCAACTGAACATGACCATACCAAAATCAAGCAATGTCAGGTCCAACCTGTGATCGGGAATAAATATAGATGAAGGATAATGAGGCTGAAGAGATACGACTGTAACTGTCCACTAGTTATGAGTATTTGTTTTTGATGTAAATGGTCTCTGGTTGTATGTGTCCATCAATGAGTTCCTCTTCTACCCCGTTCAAACACCAGTTGTGTGTGCTCACCTCCAGCGACTCCCACTCAGATTTAAAGGCCTTCATGGGGTCCTGGGGAGTCATCATCCCCGCCCCTGACATCTGTTCCTGCATTGCTTTTGTTTGGTCAGCAGCTGTGAAAACACAGTATCATCAATTAAAATGAAAACCAAATGCTTGAGACATGTTTCACCATTTATAAACATTCTAAAATAATGTTGATCAAGTTCAGTTGCTGTGGGATACAAAGCATTACATATTTCAGAAATTTTACTTTATTGTGCTAGAAAAGAGATTAGCATTTTCCAAAAAATCATTACAAAGACATTATTTCAGATAACTTTATCACTGAAGAAACCATGGTAACTGCAAAATTCAGATTTCAACTGCAAGGCATGATCCTGCATACATACAGGTACTCCAAGAGGAAAATTATATATTGGTGTCTTTGGTTGATGAATAAAAAATCTATATCACTCTACATTTCAAATTAGAGAGTACAGCTGTATGTATTTCTGTTAAACCATCTACCTGTCACTAATACCGAGAACAAACAGCTAACAACCAAAATCCCACTCACCATTATCCTGTCCTAGTAAGAGTGTACATACTTCACAGTATCAATCACTCACCATTATCCTGTCCTAGTATAAGAGTGTACATACTTCACAGATTCAATCCCACTTACCATTATCCTGTCCGAGTATAAGAGTGTACATACTTCGCAGACCAAATACATTCAGGAAATACCAAGATGCTGAACTAACCCTGTAAACAAAACAAATCACTTGTCAATGAATTACAGTACAGGTATTAAACTTTGGTAAAATATATCTCAATTATATCTCTATCAGTTTAGACACACTTTCAGAATGTATTAAGAAATTCAAGTGATCATTGCTATTTGGTTATATAGACAAAAGCATTGCTGGCAGTGCATAGTCCCTAACCTATATGTTAATTCCAATCCCAAAGTCCATATATGTATAACAGATATATGGACTGTAGGTAAGAAAAGTTTGTCACAGTTCCCTGTGCAGTGGGATGTAGCTATTATGGTATTATTATCATACTCGGACTTGACAATAAAAAAGAAAATCCATATTACAGAAATATCCCACGTTTGGTGACATGACGGACTACAATCAGACATGTGACCTAGTTTGGTGACATGACAGACTACAATCAGACATGTGACCTAGTTTCAATATACTACATTTATCACAGATTATGAGAAGGCTAAATGCGCTGGTATTTTGATACAATTTGTGTACACAACACATTACTTGAACAAATTTTGAACAAAGGGCTATAACTCTGTTCATATACTACAGCATGTGCCATAATTTCAGTTGTGCACTGGTGTGCCATCTCAAACAATGTGCTCTAGAAATACGACACACTATCAAACGAAAGGGCATAACTCTCCATACTGTGGGATAGGAGAGCCAATTTGGCATGTATAGCAAGTGCTTAGTAAGGGAGTGAAAATGTTTTATCTTCAGTAATATTACTGGTAGGAATTAAAGCCCCATATCAAGGATTACATGTTTGGAAATGAAAACTACATGTTCATTGACTGGTTCTTGTACTGTCTAAATGCTGACACTCACCACGAGGCATCCAATGACTGTAACTCTATTCCTCTTTGTAACATAGGTTTGAACCTTAGAGTCAGTGGAAATGGCACTTTAGCTGAAAATACAAAGAAGCTTTGTGTTGAACCTCCATCTGATTAAAAGTATTTCATACATGCCATTTGTTATTCACATGAATCTACCAAATGTATAAGAAATGTTCTTGGACTTCACTATGAGATGAGTATTTCCAGTACAAGTATATCTATTACGTAATCATATTACTCAAACAAAATGAAGACACAAGTTACTGAGTACATACTACGATGTAGCTACCTACTGATAGAATGTACAGCATTTTATTGTTAGTCTCAGCAGAATGACGGTTGGACACTACAAAGAACAGTTTTGCACAAGAATCTTTTTTTCTGATAAAAATACAGACGCTTTTGAGAACTTTAAGCAATAATCAGTTGACTTTGTTATAGGGCGGTGAGGTTGATAACTACACATTTATATACATATAATCTGTGCACGTATTACCATAAGAAGCTTTTCCTACATTATTTTACGTACTTGTTAAAAAGCCAGAGAATGCCCAGTTGATCCATCCTCCAATGACAATCATAGGTAATACATTGGTAACATTACCCTTCAACATGTCTGTCATCATGTTTGGATCTGTAACAGAATCATTTAAACTTTTGATTGATATCAATGGACCAAAGGTGATGAGATACATCAGGTTGTGACATTGTTCATTGGGTTCAACAATTTAGAAAACTCTGATTATAACCAGCTACAAGTACCAGTTTTGTATGACAATGGTCAGAGCTTAGCTGTAACAATTAAAAGTCTTTGAAGAATGCAAAAAAAAAAAAAAAGAATTAATATTTCAATGAACTAATGCGAAAGTTAAAAAAAATTCAACCAGAACAATCACACTTCAGATATGATCATTGAATCATAATGAGTAACATCAATAATAATACAATTTATATATCATAAGAAAGAAGTGTTCTGATGTATATATATGTGATATATATCACATTAATTACTTGGATATTGTCTAGTGTTCAATTATAATTTATATCTAATAGGAAAGGCAACCGATTTCCGATGATCGTTTGAGATGTCAACATCGATGATTGTTTTCAAAACTGGAAGTGCAAGTTCTACTTTCATTTTCACTAATTTAAACAAGAGATCCCAGAGGGATCTTGGCGCCCACCATTGAATGATCTTCATAGGTTCCATGTCAGATTGATCTTTTCTCTACTTTTCCCTTCTTCTAAGTCTTACTAATTTGTGTAAATTCAGAAACAGCCCTCTATAGCTAGTACTTTTCAAACAAGGGGAAGCTATATATAAAATTTAAGATTTAGCGATAATGGCTGTCTGTCGACCATGTTGTTTTTGGATTGGTCCCAATATGCAAAACTAGGCACTGAGGGGAACCTACATATGAAATTTGAGAAAGATCCCTTGAGTGCTTTCTGAGAAATAGCGATAACAAACTTCAATTGTCAAAATCCAAGATGGCTGCCTGTCGGCCATGTTGTTTTCTGATTAGTTTCAAAATGCAATATACATAACTAGGCACCAAGGGGAACCTACATATGAAATTTGAGAAAGATCCCTTCAGTACTTTCTGAGAAATAGCGATAACAAACTTCAATTGTCAATATCCAAGATGGCTACCTGTCAGCCATGTTGTTTTCTGATTGGTCTCAAAATGCAATATGCATAACAAGGCACTGAGGGGAACGTATGTATGAAATTTGAGAAAGATCCCTTCATTACTTTCTGAGAAATAGCGATAACAAACTTCAATTGTCAAAATCCAAGATGGCTGCCTGTCAGCCAGGTTGTTTTCCGATTGGTCTCAAAATGCAATATGCATAACTAGGCAACAAGAGGAACCTATGTATGAAATTTGAGAAAGATCCCTTCAGTACTTTCTGAGAAATAGCGATAACAAACTTCAATTGTCAAAATCCAAGATGGCTGCCTGTCGGCCAGGTTGTTTTCCGATTGGTCTCAACATGCAATATGCATAACTAGGCAACAAGAGGAACCTACGTATGAAATTTGAGAAAGATCCCTTCAGTACTTTCTGAGAAATAGCGATAACAAACTTCAATTGTCAAAATCCAAGATGGCTGCCTGTCGGCCATGTTGTTTTTCGATTGGTCTCAAAATGCAATATGCATAACTAGGCACCAAGGGGAACCTACATATGAAATTTGAGAAAGATCCCTTCAGTGCTTTCTGAGAAATAGCAGTGCTTTCTGAGAAATAGCGATAACAAACTTCAATTGTCAAAATCCAAGATGGCTGTCTGTCGGCCATGTTGTTTTCCGATTTGTCTCAAAATGCAATATACATAACTAGGCACCAAGTGGAACCTAAATATGAAATTTGAGAGAGATCCCTTCAGTACTTTCTGAGAAATAGCGATAACAAACTTCAATTGTCAAAGTCCAAGATGGCTGCCTGTCGGCCATGTTGTTTTCTGATTGGTCTCAAAATGCAATATGCATAACAAGGCACCAAGAGGAACCTACATATGAAATTTGAGAAAGATCCCTTCAGTACTTTCTGAGGATTCGCGATAACAAACTTCAATTGTCAAAATCCAAGATGGCTGCCTGTCGGCCATGTTGTTTTCCGATTTGTCTCAAAATTTCAATATGCATAACTAGGCACCAAGGGGAACCTACATATGAAATTTGAGAAAGATCCCTTCAGTACATTCTGAGGATTCGCGATAACAAACTCAATTGTCAAAATCCAAGATGGCTGCCTGTCGGCCATGTTGTTTTCCGATTTGTCTCAAAATGCAATATGCATAACTAGGCACCAAGGGGAACCTACATATGAAATTTGAGAAAGATCCCTTCAGTACTTTCTGAGGATTCGCGATAACAAGAATTGTTTACGGACGGACGGACGGACGACGGACCACGGACGCAGGGCGATTTGAATAGCCCACCATCTGATGATGGTGGGCTAAAAAGAGAGAACGGAAGTTCTATGTCATTTTATTCTTAACTACAACTTATTAATCATGCTATTTAACTATAATAATAATTTGCAGAAATATATAAATATGATAACTGTTTATCAATAAAGATTATTATGTTGAACTGGTATGATAGAAAATAAACTATATAAAGATCTTTTAAACAAAACTACTCGGAATAAAGCTAGTGTAAAATAAAAATGGCTGTAAAGTCTGCTTTGGAGAAAATATACCTATTCAATCCCGGAGTAAAGAAAAAAATTGATATTTTTTATGCAATGGTAGGCTGACCAATTCCTATCACTCATTTTGCCTATAGTGATGAGAATCAGCGGAGATTTCAACATCGATGATTGGATAAAATTGGTTAAGTGTCAACTTATCAATTTTCCATTATAAAATGGGTCAGCCTACTCCTACATAATCGTTGAAAAATATTACTTTTTCTTTTCTGCTGAATTGAATAGGTCTATTTTCTACAAAGCAATGTTTGCAGCCATTTTGATTTTATACTAGTGTTCCTCCGAGTAATCACGTATCTCTATTTTCTATTACACTATTCTCTCTTTAGTGAAAAATGAAAGTAGAACATTTGAAAACAATCATCGATGTTGACATCTCATCATCATTAATATAATCGATTATCAATGTAAAAATGTATTAACTATAGCATACCAGCTGTGTGTTTTAATAAAGCATTCATGAGAAATCAAAAATGTAAAACCAACCTGTCATTGGATTCTTGGCAACACCTTCACGTTTCTCCTTTTTGAAAAATCCATCATTTTCATGGTTGAAAAAATGTTTGCGCATCAGAAAACTCTGCAATATGTTAAAGATGACAAATATGTATACAAATGATTTATCTCTGTAACAAGAGAGGAAAACATACAGGCCAGACTGGGACTTGAACCTGGGTCCTCTGAATTAAATACCGGTAAATAAAAATATTCATTTAGTTATCATGAATCATTCACAGAATATGCATTTGGTGTATGATGTATACTAGTAACATATTACAAATACCTGTTTTGGAATGTACTTCCCATTTTCTCTCAACATCCTGCTGCGAATAAGCGCATGACTGCAAATAAAAAAAAAAAAAAAAAAATAAGTTTAATCAGCCTGCAAAAGCAATTGTGTCTATCACTAATTAGATAGAGCAATGCTACTCTGAAAGAAAAATACAACTACTAAACCTATTTCACCAGCCATGGAAAACCTTCCAAATTAGCAGGCGGCAGCCTCTTTTAGAGTAATCATTAGTATGGAGATTCTGATGAGAGTTTCAACGAGTATTGTGGAATAAATTGTAAGCATCCATGTGCTTCCATTCTACTGAAACTTATTTCAAAATTTCTTCTCAGTATGCCTAATTAGGTCTTCTGTGCTTTAACAGTAATGTTAATGATGTCTGACTTCCATTTGAGATCTAAGTGCATGGTGACTCCCAAGTAAGTCGCTTTTATAATGTACATTACATTTATCTGGGTAACAGATCATTTTTCCCCCTTTATCCTCTCTAGCTACAAATTTACAACAACGGCAAATTCTAGGGCAGACCCACCATTAATACAAAACTGTATCTTCTTCACCTAAGGATGTTCTACAACAAATCTGGTTGAAATTTGCTCAGTGGTTCATGACTAGTACTTTGAAGTTGACAGACAACAGGCGCTGTGGCATAAGCTAATCAGCCTGTGGTAAAATTAGGCAGCGTTAGGCTCTCGACTTTTGGCTCAATGGTTAGAACGCTCTCCTACCAAGCGAGAGGTCTCTGGTTCAATTTCCTGGTCCGGTCAAAACAGGATCTTTGTCACCCAGTACATGCATGTAAACTGTACTATCTATGGGCCGAAATGTCCAGCCCGGAGCTGTATATGCAACAAAATGTCGCAGAAACATTACATTGGTACCTCGCACCTTGGAATGCGGTAGAAAAGTCAAGTCACATGGGCATGTCTAGTCTTATGTAACAGAGCGCATGATTGATTAAATTCAAATCACTGCCTCCGCTAGGGATCGAACCCTGGGCCTCTGGCTTAATAGTCTTACGCTCAACAGATCGAGCTAAAGAGAAGATCACCCTAGCCGAGCGGTGTATATTGTGGCTGGTATTTACCAGGGTTACATACTCCCCCTCCAGGAAAGAACTCATCCTCGAGTTTGCTTTCGCAAGCAGTGATGAGTATCATTCCTGAGTCCCTACATGGGCGCCAATGTAACAGAAAGCATGATTTTTCAAATTCAAATCACTGCCTCCGCTAGGGATCGAACCCAGGACCTCTTACTTACTAGACTTACGCTCAACCGATTGAGCTAAAGAGAAGATCTCCCTAGCCGACTCGGCGAGCGGTTATATTGCAGCTAGTATTTACCAGGGTTACACTTATATTAAACAAGAGATCCCAGAGGGATCTTGGCGCCCACCATTGAATGATCTTTATAGGTTCCATGTCAGATTGATCTTTTCTCTACTTTTCCCTTCTTCTAAGTCTTACTAATCTGTGTAAATTCAGAAACAGCCCTCTAGATCTAGTACTTTTCAAACAAGGGGAACCTATATATAAAATTTAAGATTTAGCGATAATGGCTGTCTGTCGGCCATGTTGTTTTCCGATTGGTCCCAAAATGCAATACCAGGGACCAAGGGGAACCTACATATGAAATTTGAGAAAGATCCCTTCAGTACCTTCTGTACAATAGCGATAACAAACTTCAATTTTCAAAATACAAGATGGCTGCCTGTCAGCCAGGTTGTTTTCTGACTGGTCTCAAAATCCAATATGTATAACTAGACACAGAGGGCAACCTACAAATGAAATTCAGAAAGATCCTTTCAGCAATTTCTGATAAATAGCGATAACAATCTTCAATTGTCAAAATCCAAGATGGCTGCCTGTCGGCCATGTTGTTTTTCTATTAATCTCAAAATGCAATATGCATAACTAGGCACCAAGAGGAACCTACATATGAAATTTGAGAAAGATCCCTTCAGTACTTTCTGAGAAATAGCGATAACAAACTTCAATTGTCAAAATACAAGATGGCTGCCTGTCAGCCAGGTTGTTTTCTGACTGGTCTCAAAATCCAATATGTATAACTAGACACAGAGGGCAACCTACAAATGAAATTCAGAAAGATCCTTTCAGCAATTTCTGATAAATAGCGATAACAATCTTCAATTGTCAAAATCCAAGATGGCTGCCTGTCGGCCATGTTGTTTTTCTATTAATCTCAAAATGCAATATGCATAACTAGGCACCAAGAGGAACCTACATATGAAATTTGAGAAAGATCCCTTCAGTACTTTCTGAGAAATAGCGATAACAAACTTCAATTGTCAAAATCCAAGATGACTGCCTGTCGGCCATGTTGTTTTCCGAATAGTCTCAAAATGCAATATGCATAACTAGGCACAGAGGGGAACCTACATATGAAATTTCAGAAAGATCCCTTCAGTACTTTCTGAGAAATAGCGATAACAAACTTCAATTGTCAAAATCCAAGATGGCTGCCTGTCGGCCATGTTGTTTTCAGATTAGTCTCAAAATGCAATATGCATAACTAGGCACCGAGGGAAACCTACATATGAAATTTCAGAAAGATCCCTTCATAAGTATCTGAGAAATAGCGATAACAAACTTCAATTGTCAAAATCCAAGATGGCTGCCTGTCGGCCATGTTGTTTTCCAATTGGTCTCAAAACGCAATATGCATAACTAGGCACCAAGAGGAACCTATATATGAAATTTCAGAAAGATCCCTTCATAAGTTTCTGAGAAATAGCGATAACAAACTTCAATTGTCAAAATCCAAGATGGCTGCCTATCGGCCATGTTGTTTTCCGATTGGTCTCAAAATGCAATATGCATAACTAGGCACCAAGGGGAATCTACATATGAAATTTGAGAAAGATCCCTTCAGTACTTTCTCAGAAATAGCGATAACAAACTTCAATTGTCAAAATCCAAGATGGCTGCCTGTCGGCCATGTTGTTTTTCGATTGGTCTCAAAATGCAATACGCATGTGGGTTAATGTTGCGTCCCGTTTTGTTGCTCATTAGTGTATTCATGTAAAAATACATTGTTGTACATTGTTGCAACTTGTACATTCCAGTGACGTCACATTGTTTACAGATCCCGCGTTGTGTCTGCACTGCCTGACACGAAGGCTTCATTCTGTGTTTTTTAGTGTTTTTGTTAGTTTTCTTACAATTCAATTGATCAGGTATGATTAAACAACCCCAATCAATATGAGGTGTGAATGTAATTTTAAGTTTAAACGGCATGTTGCGAAAAATACTTCAACTTTCACTTTGACAGTGCATTCGTGATCGGAGCTTCGATCGGCTGTCATGGCAACGACGAGGACGGTGGTTTTATCACAGTGTCGAATTTACAAACTTGCATGTACAGCCGAAAACGTCTAACTGTACCTTATGGCTTTGGAAATCATCTGTAAATAATTATTTGAATTAATTACGATCCATTGCATTCGTTTATTAACGTTTGTTCTTTTCTATACGCCGATTTCGATACTTAAAACACTGAAGAGTTCCAATATTGGAGAATGAACATTAACACTTGCTCTATAAATCGTCCTAGAGCACCCGACTACCCTAAATCAATACTTATGAAACAGGTAAGAGCGTGAAGGTAATTGTATGAGAACAACGAAAAGTGCTGTACATTCTTACGAAAATGACAAACATCGTCAAAATTACTTAAAAAGTAGTCAATTAATCGGCACTTCTTCAATTAACACCAGTTTATAACGCCGTTATGTAACCATACTTGAATAAATAGAAGAATGTACAGCACTTTTTCTCGGTTTCTTAGCACGATGAATAAGTGCATCATATTTGTTTGTACGACAAAATACGTTGGTCGGGTGCTCTGGCCATATTTACCGACCAAGTGTTAATGTAGTCCTTCGTGCCGGTCACGTGACCACGCGAGAAGTGGAGGACCGACAAAAACATCCCGATAAAGACGTTGGACACCTAACATTAAAATCCGATCAAGAAAACAAACAGAACTTACCGGGAAATCATTAAATATTGAATTTATATAAAAACATGACGATTTTTGTTCTTTTTAATTATAAATGCAACATTAACCCACATGCGTATGCATAACTAGGCACCAAGGGGAATCTACATATGAAATTTGAGAAAGATCCCTTCAGTACTTTTTCAGAAATAGTGATAACAAACTTCAATTGTCAAAATCCAAGATGGCTGCCTGTCGGCCATGTTGTTTTCCGATTGGTCTCAAAATGCAATATGCATAACTAGGCACCAAGGGAAGCCTACATATGAAATTTGAGAAAGATCTCTTCAGTACTTTCTCAGAAATAGCGATAACAAACTTCAATTATCAAAATCCAAGATGGCTGCCTGTCGGCCATGTTGTTTTCCGATTGGTCTCAAAATGCAATATGCATAACTAGGCACCAAGGGAAGCCTACATATGAAATTTGAGAAAGATCCCTTCAGTACTTTCTCAGAAATAGCGATAACAAACTTCAATTGTCAAAATCCAAGATGGCTGCCTGTCGGCCATGTTGTTTTCCGATTGGTCTCAAAATGCTATATGCATAACTAGGCACCAAGGGGAACCCACATATGAAATTTGGGAAAGATCCCTTCAGTACTCTCTGAGGATTAGCGATAACAAAAATTGTTTACGGACGGACGGACGGAGGGACGGACGGACGGACCACGGACGCAGGGCGATTTGAATAGCCCACCATCTGATGATGGTGGGCTAAAAATCAAATAGCCAGAAATATCTTACTATATACATGTATCAGTATTTCTGGCTATTTTTTTAATATAGGGCTAGACATACTTTGCTTTAGGTCTAAATAATCCGAAGGGTTCTGATGTAATGAAATATCTCTTTTAAAGCTGCCTTGTGTCTGTGGCTGGTTTTTAATGCACATGATAAGGTCGCCTTCGATTTCTAGCTTTGCGGTTGGGGGGGATTTTCCTTTAGCTCAGTCGGTAGAATGGCGGACCAGTAAGTCGAGGATCGCTGGTTCGATCACAGGGACATGTCTAGTCTTATATTAAAAAATAGCCATAAATACCTATATATTGACAATATAGGTACTGTATTTTTGGCTATTTTTAATAAAAGACTAGACATGCCCCTGTGGTTCGATCCCCGGTGGAGGCACACTACTCTCTTTCCTGTTACATGTCTATATAATGTATCTTCATAGAAAAATCATCAGAAAATTCGGACTAAGGCGAAGCTACTCCAACTATGTTAGAGGATAACGCCGTGTCACTTGGCGTCAGAACCAAACAATTTCTGGCTAGCTGAAAGGTGCAACGTGATGTGGATGGTATCTAATTAGACCATTATACCAACCTATCTGATACTTGTTGTAGTTCTGTCTTTTTCTCCGATGATAAAAGTATTGTTACATAGTGCCGGATTATTCCAGTTAAGAAGGTGATCACTACAATGGGTAGGAAAACCCAAAATCTGATGTTGGAGTCGAGTAGCAGTTCTGCCATTGCTGCGGCTTTGCCGGAAAGTGGTGAACGGTTCGTAGCGACATTATATATTTTTTAATATTCGAATTTCGAATTCAAATTGAAGTCGTAACAAATATGAATAGAAAGAGATATTGTGATTAAATAATCATACATTTTTATAACAAAATCAGTACAAAGTTCAATGTCGTGAAAGTTTACCGGAACAAGTGCGCGTGTTCTAATAAACAAACGTGAAACATGAGCAGCACCATTCCGGAGAAAGTGCTAGCGTATGAAACCTTTCTGAATGAAACTCTTCGAGAAGATTTGAGGTAGAAAAATAATGCAGGACATTGAATTACTACCGTTAATCTATTTCATAGATTTTGTTTTTGAAAATAATTGCACATTCATTGCGCCAAAATGATTTAAATGCACCCGCGCAGACACAGGGGCTTGGCACGATATTATAAATGATAGTCCATATAAATATATGTATTATAGTGAGTATAATACATATGTATGGACTATCATTTATAAAATCGTGCCAAGCCCCTGTGCGCGCAGACACTGGGACCCGATCACCTGCGAGAATCTGACAGAGCAAACTGATGAACTGGTCAGTTCTCATCCAAGTCTTGTGTCCAGAGTGGAAACTTGTACTAGGCATGTCCAGATTATTGATTGCCTAACGACTGTGATCCCGAAGGTGGGGACACACTGATATATATGTATGACTAAATATTGTGTATGTTCTAGTCTCATAATATAAAAGATATATGTTGATTATTTCTGGCTAATTTTTATAACATGAGACTAGACTCTGATACTAACACCGGTAACATACTAGCCGCAATAATGCCAATACACCCCTAATCTTCAGCTGAATTGATTGAGGGTTTTTGGTTTGTTTGTTTTTGTTTAACGTCCTATTAACAGCCAGGGTCATTTAAGGACGTGCCAGGTTTTGGAGGTGGAGGAAAGCCAGAGTACCCGGAGAAAAACCACCGGCCTACGGTCAGTACCTGGCAACTGCCCCACGTAGGTTTCGAACTCGCAACCCAGAGGTGGAGGGCTAGTGTTAAAATGTCGGGACACCTTAACCACTCGGCCACCGCGGCCCCTGATTGAGGGTAAAACTGTAACAGGAAAAGGAGAAAATGTGGCAGCCAGACCGGGGTTTGAACCCGGGACCCTCCGAACTCTAGACGGACACTCTACCACTAAGCTACCTGGTCACCGATGATCGACCCAGTCCAGTTCCGCTACATTCCTCCCTCCTTTTTTTCAAGTCTTCACCCCCCAAGACCACAAGTTCGGATATCCCCTTGCTAAGCAAACTTCCAATGCTTTAAACAAGGATAGGCAAGCTCGCCAATTATGTAACAGGAGAAGGAGAAAATGTAGCAGCCAGACCCGGGTTCGAACCAGGGACCCTCCGAACTCTAGACGGACACTCTACCACTGAGCTATCTGTTCGCTGATGATAGACCCATTCCAGTTCTGCTACAATACTAGTAAGCCAGAGGTCAAGGAATCTATCCCTAACCCGAACTCTAGATGAGCAACCATATTAGCGTTCACTTGCAGCCCAGTCCAGTTCCGCAACATTCCTCCCTTATTCAATAAAGTCTTCCATCACCAAGACACATACAAGACCCTATACCACCTTCCGTCGGCATTCAGATGGGAGCCAAATGTAACAGGAGAGTGAAAATGTAACAACCTCAAAATCCAGAACTTTCATATATTGGATGGACATTCTAACCATCTGAGCTACCTGGCCATTACTCAGCCCTATCAACTTCTGCTACACGTCTTTCCATTCTGTTTTAGTGCTGTCTTATGAAGTTTGGTGAGATGTATATGTTTGATTCATAAATGATCCATTTATCAAGCAATGTATGGATGTCATTTATTCTGAATGTCTAATTGAACTTGCACCTACATTTGATGTACAGGGGCCTGAACTTTTTTTTTAGTTCTGCCAAGTCTGATTTGGCATGGAATTGTGGGGCCTATTTTTAGCTAGGAAATGTTCAATAATGACACCTTCATGGAAATCTTATCCTCACAAAAAAAAGGGTTAACACACTTTTGCCTTTTGTAAAAGACATTAACTTAAACATTTGTTAAATTGTTACCTTCAGGAAATTATTAGAAGAACAAGATAAACTCTATGGACAGATTGCAGAATATCTGCAGTTGAAGACAGTTATAGAAAGAATTCAGGTAAGATCTGATCATGATTGTCTTGGTGGTCAACTTAACATATACCTGTAGATTGTAACAACAGTGACATACAGAAATGACTTATTCAATAGTAATAATTATTAATGTAAATTACTGTTTTTTTTAATCTTTTGTTGGTTTATTCAATTATTGCAGCAGTACATATACTGATCTTATTTACCTGTTTATCTACAGGATACAGATTATACAAAAGATGAACTGAAGACAAAAGTTGATATTGGCTGTAACTTTTATGTACAAGCAAATGTGTAAGTATAACGTGTTTAAAAAGGTTTCATTTATTCTGTTAAATGTTACGGTCTTTTTTCCAAGAAATGTATGTTAGTATCCATAGTCATTGTTGACCTCCGTCATCTATCAAGCTTATCCCTGTACTGTAAATACAAATGTAGTGTGTACCAAAGGGAAATAACTCTGGTAGATTGTAGAGCAGAATGCCATACTGTGACTAGGCTGGCCACTAGACCCGAATTTTTTTGTTTAGAATTGCTTAGTTAAATTGATTACTAGATTATCTCCCCCTTGATTGAAATATAGAATCAAGAATCTACTTGTTCAGGACACATTCAATCACTAACTGATATGGGTCTAGAGGAACAACATCCAAATCAGTTAGTGCTAAGTTCTAGTTTAAATCTAGAATAAGACATATATCCTAGACACCAAAAAGCTCAAATTCATTATAATTTTAATATTCTAGACATACAGATAAGTAAGTATACTTTAAGAATTGAAATCATTTGCTTGCATGTTTGTTTATTAACTTTTGTACACGTGCAAATTTTGTTTTCAACTTTATAAATATGGACATGTCACATGTATTCCTGCGTGATACGTACATGATTATAAAGTTATTACTCTGCAGTAATTGATTGACAGAGTAAATCTCTAGAAATTGGAATTCTTACACTTTTGTCATCATGTGTGAACGCTCGTTAACTATGACACAGTTTTCTGAACTGCAGACCAGATGCTTCCAGAATATATGTCAGTGTCGGCTTTGGATTTTTTGTGGAGTTTAAAATGGATGAAGCTCTCAGATTCATTGGTAAAAAGACAGCCAGACTAAATGATCAAGTTGAAAAGACGAGCAAGGATGTTGCCAAAGTGAAAGCTCACATTAAACTTGTCCTGGAAGTAAGTTATCTATCCCACATTTAAGACACAAGGGTTCTGCTACAAATATACATTATCTTGAGCTGTGAATTAAAATAAAATGCTCATAGTAAGCTGCTTGGTTCAGGACACATTAAATCACCAACTTTTAGACAGGTATGTGTCTAGAGGGATAACATCTAAATCAGTTAGTTTTACTGCTCTACTGTTGCACAAATCCTTTTATCTGGTAAGGATCAGGATTTATAACTGTCATCTTATTATCCACAAGGTGGCATGTACGGGCCCTGGGATTTTATCACAAATTTGAAGTTGAAGAACCTAATTATCAAGATAGGAAATAGGGATAATCCTGCACCTTTTGCCTTAAGATAAGAAAAATATCTGAATTTCATTTATAAAATGTTTTAATGTAGTTATGATGATGTAATTCAAAAGAAGAATCTATAATAATCTTCAAAGTGAATTACAGTGTTTGAGTCTTCAAGCATGTTATGTACATTTTGAAACTAAATGAACATCACTGATTTTCAGGGACTCCGGGAAATGCAGGGAATCGGTTCAGAAACTCCAACGCCATTCAGGGATATCTTTAGTTGACCCAGGAAGTTACAGCTTCAATTGGATTTAATATTCCATCCATATTGGACAGAAACCTGTGTACAAAGTGTCTGTCTTTATCAAACTGGTCATGTATCACTATGGCTATAGTGCACATGAGAGGGGGTAATAATGGGCATAGATATATTCCTGTTTCATGGAAACTATCTTGAAAAATCCATGTTCATTCTATATGAAGAAAATTACCTGAAATGTATCATCATCACATTAAGATAGGATTTGATCAAAAGTGACAGTTGAGTTTCACAGAGAGATTTGAGCTCACAGGCATGTACCCTGTTGACCATGTGACACAACTCAATCAGCACAGAAGCTATCGTTGCATATTTCATCAGGATATGAGTTAATGCTTTGTTATACAATAAATGTGTTATTTTGTGAAGGCTCTCTCAGAAGTTTTATATATTGGGGGGGGGGGGGGGGGGGGGGGGGGGGTAGGGAGGCATTGGTTATGTTATAAAGAGCATTACAAATTTACAAATTGGCTTAGCTATGCATTGAAAACCTGTATTTATGTGAAATTTAGTTTTTATGTCAATCAAAAAAGTCATGGTGACCCTATTGAGAGTGTTACACATTGCCCGAAAATGATCATATCTATATGAGAGTGGACAGACAATGCTATTAAACTTTTTAAGTGGGAATATAAAACATCAGAACACCATATTTGAGGAACCAAACTTTTAAGATACACAAAATCACAAATGTCAGTACCAGTATAGAGATAGCATGAAATAGCACATTCTTAAATTTCAAACAAATAAGAAAAGTTTTATTCTAATTTAACATGATTTAATACTGTTAATTGTCCGATACATTATCCAGACTGGAACTTGAGATTAAGGGACTGGAACCAGTCCTGTTGTTTAACCTGTACACATCCTTCTGAGGTTTCCACAGATATCATAGCCTGGCTTCCATTCATACAACCTGCAAACAGACGGGACTCATATAAAAATTGTATGATAAGTTTGAAACTAGAACTGTCTGACTATAATACCCCTGCTACACAATCCACCCTAATTCCCAATCTATACCCTTAACACTTGTTGATTAAGACTTGAACTGTGACTAGCTAGGATGGCTGGACAACACTCCTATCCCTCAATCCACGCTGATTCCAATTGATTACACAAGACACTTACTGATACAAAGCAGTAAGCACTACTATGGAATTTTAGTGCAAGTGTACTGACTACATAAGTTCAGTTTGGATGAAAATGGTTGAAAGAGTAGACTGGACAAGCAAAAATACACAGATCAAAAGAAAGTATATCAGTGAAATTAGGAAATGTTTGGATAAAATCTATTGTAGAAGGAGTTGTCCGAACAAGTTTACTATCATTGTTAAAGAGGCAAACTGCAACAGAAATATGTGGATCTAAAAACAAAATGGACACAGAAGAACTTCTGGGTGTGATGACTATACACATCAGTGATATTTCACAAAATGTAAAAAAACTGAGTTGTCCAAACTACGATAATTACTGAATATGGCATAAATGCTATATCCAAAAATAACTTTAGTGTATATGATTACATCCACCATCAGATTTGAAAAGTTAACATGAAAATCCTGACAAACAACTCGATTCAACAGTCAGTATACCCCAAACTTCTTCGCGAGCAGGAAAATGACCCGCAATACATGTACATGCATGTATATTAATCCCGAGAAAAATTGTGATATTCAAAAGTTTTAGTAGTAATGTGATGTCAGTGACATGGAATGACCGACCTGAATTTCCCACTTACCTTTTACAAGTTTCTTTTGATTTCTTTCTGTTGTGCTCTCCTCTTTGAATTCCAGTGTGTCATCAACTTCTACTGTTTTACCTTGTAGCTCAAATTCAGAGTTTATGGTCTTGTCTACTCTTATACTTACATTACCTGAAACAAACATATTTTACTTTATTTTGCTGTGATGACTGAAATTGTCTGTGATGATGCAGATGATAACTGGTAAACATAAGCCTTTCTTATTGCAGTACATGGTAATGGAATCTTCACATCCATCATGTTTTAAGTTCATGAACTCCGACACAGCATGATTAATGTGATCATAATTTTTAGACAAATGTGAACATGGAATAGCAAGTTCTCTGTGTCACTTATTACCTGAATGGTTTGGGTTTTGTGCTTTCCCTACTTTAGCTAGATAGATAATAATTTCTTGACTTGCTTTTTGCTGGAATTATTTACCTGTTTCAGATTTCACCATAACTTTCTCTGGCCTCGTTATAAATATATCAGATGATCCTTTCTGAACATCAGCATTCAAATTCCCTTCTAATGAATCTGTAAAAGATGACAGCTAGAGTGCATGTACCACAAAATTTCCTCATAATCAATCATTTCAGGCAATTTAAAAAGATTATCATAGTTCTATGAATATGTTTTCCACACCTATAGATATAAAAACAAAAATATGATTTAAGTTACATATTGGGTTAATATCAAATCCCTATACAAACCTATTGTTAAGTTTCCCTCTGGAACTGTAACGTGTGTATCTGCGTGACAGTTAGTTAGTTTAATGTTTCCATGGTGACTGGTAAATTCTGCCCTACTACAGTACACAGATGAGCAGGTGATACTGCCTTTCTCTGTTAAACACATGATCTTGGTTCCCTGAAGTCTATCTGTTAATATGCTCTGAAAATAAAAAGTAAACACTGTTACAGCTCTGTAAACAAGAGGCCCAGATGACCTGCATAGCTCACCTGGATATTTCAGCAATGAACGTAACATTTTTCAAGTTACATTACAAAATGTACAACTATTTTTCGACCTTTTTTATGAATCTATCAACTATGGTTTAAACCAAATATGGACCAAATCTAGTCATTCATCAAGGAGATGGAATTTAGAGTTTTTTTTGTTTTTGTTTGCAACATTTCCCTTCTTACTCCCTCTCACTCCAGTCCCAAGGTACCCATATCATCCATTTATATAACATAAGATCTCCTTTGCCCATTAATGCTTCTGCCTAAATCTCTTCAAAATCCATTAAGTCATTCAGGACAAGTAGGTATTGAAAGGATTTACCTCTATTTACCCTATTGGGCCCCACTCATCTTGCCCCAGGGTGGTCAGTCACCATTTATGCAAGATCTGTTCCCCTTTCCCCAAGGAAGTTTCTGACCAAATTTGGTTCAAATCCATTCAGGACTTTGTGACAAGTAGTGATTTAAAGGATTTACCTCAATTTCCTCTTTTACGCCCCAACCCTCTGGCCCCAGTGGGTTCAGTGTCACCGTTTATGCAAAATCTGTTTCCTTTCCCCTCGGAATGTTTCTGACCAAATTTGGTTCAAATCCATTCAGTACTTTGTGATGAGTAGCAATTTAAAGATTTGTTCTATTTACCCTATTGGATCCGCCTCCTCTGGCCAAAGGGAGGTCAGTGTCACCATTAATGCAAAATCTCTTCCCCTTCTCCTAAAAATGTTTCTGGGCAAATTTGGTTCCAATCCATTTAGTACTTTGTGACAAGTAGCAATTTCAAGGATTTCCTTCTATTTCTCCTATTGGGCTCTGCCCCTCTAGCCCCAGGGGGGTCAAAGCCACCACTTATGCAAAATCTGTTCCCCTTCCACCATGGATGTTTCTGACCATATTTGGTTAAAATCTATTCAGTACTTTATGGACTCCATTATTGGTTTTTCTATGCAAATGCTATGATTTTTATACACACTGAATTGCCTTTAGCATTGAGGTTGATGTTTCCTTGGAGAAGATTCTGACAGACAAGGTCGCCATCATCACACTCAGCTGAAACAGAACCACTCTGAAACAGAAATCAAGAATGTTAATTAATATGACAGTTGTACAAAGGGCTTAATTGAAAACTTGATGAAAGTAGCATTGTTGTTTTCCATTGTGTACTTGTGCAATTATGTACATGTACAAGGCACCATTTCTAATGAAACTTAGAAAATATTTATTTCTTTTTCTGTCAAGGTAGGATTTCACTTTACTTACTCTATTTTTACAAGCACAGTATGTAGGGTCATATTGTCCCCTACCCACCACCCTCATGAACAGGAATTATATTATACCTTGGTACTAATAAAGGTACATGACCTAGCCTTCACATTGATACTGTCGCTCTCCATCCCCTGTATAACAGCTTTACCCGTGCTGCAGTTTACATCCAAATCTGAAACACAGAAGTCCATGTATTTTATAAATTATTATGTATATAGATTACGTAGTATAACAGTATGCTTATTCAAATTTTGTTAAAAACTTAAAGTGCAATTATATAAACATTTTTCTTGATGTCTTACATTTTCTTTGTAAAAACCGATAGGTTTTATAGTAAAAGGGGAGACAATTCAAATAAAAAAAACAAGCTCTCTTTATTATCTGAAAATGCTGGGTATAAACGAATGTGTATGTCAGGAGACAACTGTATATGATCCATTTGTGATTCATGGTTGTCTAATTACTAATTATTAATGATGTCCTTGTGATGCCACTATGAAAGAAGCATACAATAGGAAGAGGCGTACTTAAATGCATTTCTTACCAAATTTAACTGGTATATTACATTGACACAGAATTGGTAGTCTTGCTGCCTTGAATCGCCCGTCAACAGTGATTTCTTCTGGACACATACTGTGGTGGGTGTCAAATTTCAATTCGTACATCTTTGTTAAGCCCGATAAAAACTCATGTCGATCATCTTTCGATGGGATTTCTGCACCAGTATACACCATTTTTATAATAACTTTATTCATTTCAGGATACAGCTGGGGATCTAGACAGGACACGTGTGTATCAAACGGGATATTCAGTTTCAGTTTCCCAAAGTGTCCAACACCACAGCACCACTGTTCCAGTAATCTGTTCTCCAGATCAGCATCAGCATTGTCCCCGGTATGGACACTTTTGCTGAAAACGTATGACACATGCTTATTGCTTGTTTTCGATAATGCTACCGTTCTAGACAGTTTGACAAATGCACCAAGAAAATGCACAGTTTTTCTTATGCAGAGACTCATTGTGTCCGAGCACTAGGCCTATATGCACCTGAGGAGTCAATATTGTAACTCTTTTAACCTTGTAACCGGCTTCACGTTGGATAGACCGGAAGTTTACAATGAAAGGTTGACTACCGGTGTCGTGTCAGATTTGTGCATATCTTATAATGGACCGTGTCGTGGACCTTCTGAATATATGATATTATGCAGATTTTGATGGCCGACAGACAGATATCTGAGATTTTGAGAGCTGAAGTTTATACATACATCCAAAATACACTAAGAATACTGTACAGCGCTTCGAAAATGACATTAAAATATGAATTAAAGTAGATATATAGTCAAAGTTTGTATATAGGGTAAATTAATATTCATCTTCTAATTCATTATTTTAACAACAAAGTTCCATTTTTGATATGTTGTCCCGTACAAATTTACGTCCTTTATGCCATACCGTGGCGTCCGTCGTCCGTCCGTCCGTCAACAATTGACTTATTTGACTTCTTCTTCATAACCGCTGATCGGAATTTGAACACATTTGGTCAAAAGCATCCCTATGGGTAGGGACTCAAAATTGTACAAATTATGGGGCTGACCCCCTGGGGGCCTCTGGGGCGGGGCCAAAAGGGGTCAATTTGGTGCTATTGATATAAACGACTTCTTCTCTGAAACCAAGCAATGGTTTTCGCTCATATTTGCCTGGTAGCATCATTATGGGGTGGGGATTCAAAATTGTACAAATGATATGACTGACCCCCCCCCCCCCCCCCCCCCCCCCCCCAGGGGCCTGAGGGGCGGGGCCAAATGTGATCAATCCGGCTATATTGATACAAACGACTTCTTCTCTGAAACCAAGCAATGGTTTTCGCTCATATTTGCCTGGTAGCATCCCTATGGGGTGGGGATTAAAAATTGTACAAATGGTGGGACTGACCCCCCAGGGGCCTGAGGGGCGGGGCCAAAATTGGTCAATTTGTTTAAACAACTTCTTCTCTGAAACTAAGCAATGGGTATAACTTATATGGATTAATGCACTTTTTGGCATTTTTAGTATTAAAATAAAACCAATGTACATGTACCCATATAAAATGCTTATGATATATATTGACATAGCATCATTCTTGTTTCATATATCATGAAACCAGGTGAGCGATACAGGCCCTCTGGGCCTCTTGTTTATTCTTAAATTCGGATAATATGATTTATCCGTCGGAATAGTCTCCCTTTGCTCATGATAAAGAAAAGCTTCAAGATCTAGAGAAACAATAGAATATCGTGATCGAATCTGTAGCAACAATGACCCCGAAAAGTATCTATTGAGAGTTAAAGGGTAGTTAGATGCCATGTTTTTATTTGCAGAAGATTGGGTTTTGAGAGTTGAACATTTAATATATATGAACATTCCCCTTTTCAGTTTATTCTTACACACAGTAAAGTTAGAGATTTGGAGAAAAGGCCAACTTTCTGTACCCGGGATTTCTGCGGAAATGGAATAGTGTAGTTTGAAGCTAGATTCCACAGTGATGATAGCACAGTCTGTAAGATCGCCGGCCACGTAACCTCGAGGTGATATATCCTAATCGCTCTACACGTGCACGGTGGCATGCGGCGAGCCAACCGTATGCTGTTCGGTGAGGTAGTCACCAACTATTCAATATTAAATTAAATATGGAGGTGGTATTTAGATGGACGGCCGAGGTAGATATTAAATATGGAGGCGGTATTTGGATGGACGGACGGGGAAGATACTAAATATGGAGGTGGTATTTGGATGGACGGTCGAGGTAGATACTAAATATGGAGGTGGTATTTGGATGGACGGTCGAGGTAGATACTGAATATGGAGGTGGTATTTGGATGGACGGTCGAGGTAGATACTAAATATGGAGGTGGTATTTGGATAGACGGTCGAGGTAGATACTAAATATGGAGGTGGTATTTGGATAGACGGTCGAGGTAGATACTAAATATGGAGGTGGTATTTGGATGGACGGCCGAGGTAGATATTAAATATGGAGGCGGTATTTGGATGGACGGCCGGGGAAGATACTTAATATGGAGGTGGTATTTGGATGGACGGCCGGGGTAGATACTAAATATGGAGGTGGTATTTGGATGGACGGTCGAGGTAGATACTAAATATGGAGGTGGTATTTGGATGGACGGCCGGGAGAGATACTAAATATGGAGGTGGTATTTGGATAGACGGTCGAGGTAGATACTAAATATGGAGGTGGTATTTGGATGGACGGCCGAGGTAGATATTAAATATAGAGGCGGTATTTGGATGGACGGCCGGGGAAGATACTTAATATGGAGGTGGTATTTAGATGGACGGCCGGGGGAGATACTAAATATGGAGGTGGTATTTGGATGGACGGCAGAGGTAGATACTGAATATGGAGTTGGTATTTGGATGGACGGCCGGGGGAGATACTAAATATGGAGGTGGTATTTGGATGGACGGCAGAGGTAGATACTGAATATGGAGGTGGTATTTGGATGGACGGTCGAGGTAGATACTGAATATGGAAGTGGTATTTGGATGAACGGTCGAGGTAGATACTAAATATGGAAGTGGTATTTGGATGGACGGTCGAGGTAGATACTAAATATGGAAGTGGTATTTGGATGGACGGCCGGGGGAGATACTAAATATGGAGGTGGTATTTAGATGGACGGTCGAGGTAGATACTAAATATGGAGGTGGTATTTGGATGGACAGCCGAAGTAGATACTTAATATGGAGGTGGTATTTGGATGGGCGGTCGAGGTAGATACTGAATATGGAGTTGGTATTTGGATGGACGGTCGAGGTAGATACTTAATATGGAGGTGGTATTTGGATGGGCGGTCGAGGTAGATACTTAATATGGAGGTGGTATTTGGATGGACGGCCGGGGGAGATACTAAATATGGAGGTGGTATTTGGATGGGCGGTCGAGGTAGATACTGAATATGGAGGTGGTATTTGGATGGGCGGTCGAGGTAGATACTTAATATGGAGGTGGTATTTGGATGGACGGCCGGGGTTGATACTAAATATGGAGGTGGTATTTGGATGGGCGGTCGAGGTAGATACTGAATATGGAGGTGGTATTTGGATGGGCGGTCGAGGTAGATACTTAATATGGAGGTGGTATTTGGATGGCCGCAATCGCAATTAGGATGTCGTGTTGTTAAAAAAGGGAAGAAGTTCCCGGAATGTCTCTTCAGCTTTGTTTTTCATTAACCCTAATACATGACAAATAATAGTATGTCGGTAAATACAGATAAATCAAATGAGTACTCTCAGACAGTTAGAGCGAAGTCCTGCTAGTGTAAACGAGTAGTCTCCCTTGGATAACTTGGGCGATGTATTTCACCACGTCTCGCAATCCTTGTGCCGAATATCACTTCATTTCTAAAGGTAGCAGATACATAGATATCGTTTATTTTAATGTTGGATTATAATCTCCTGCCGCCATTGCAACATCCGGTAAATTCCCTCTCTTTCTGTCCTCGTATGACTGTTGGTGTGTCCCCGGACATCTGTCCTCGTATGACTGTTGGTGTGTCCCCGGACATCTGTCCTCGTATGACCCTGACTGTTGGTGTGTCCCTGGACATCTGTCCTCGTATGACTGTTGGTGTGTCCCCGGACATCTGTCCTCGTATGACTGTTGGTGTGTCCCCGGACATCTGTCCTCGTATGACTGTTGGTGTGTCCCCGGACATCTGTCCTCGTATGACCCTGACTGTTGGTGTGTCCCCGGACATCTGTCCTCGTATGACTGTTGGTGTGTCCCCGGACATCTGTCCTCGTATGACCCTGACTGTTGGGGTGTCCCTGGACATCTGTCCTCGTATGACTGTTGGTGTGTCCCCGGACATCTGTCCTCGTATGACTGTTGGTGTGTCCCGGGACATCTGTCCTCGTATGACTGTTGGTGTGTCCCGGGACATCTGTCCTCGTATGACTGTTGGTGTGTCCCTGGACATCTGTCCTCGTATGACTGTTGGTGTGTCCCCGGACATCTGTCCTCGTATGACTGTTGGTGTGTCCCGGGACATCTGTCCTCGTATGACTGTTGGTGTGTCCCTGGACATCTGTCCTCGTATGACTGTTGATGTGTCCCCGGACATCTGTCCTCGTATGCCTGTTGGTGTGTCCTCCCTGGACATCTGTCCTCATATGACTGTTGGTGTGTCCCGGGACATCTGTCCTCGTATGACCCTGACTGTTGGGGTGTCCCTGGACATCTGTCCTCGTATGACTGTTGGTGTGTCCCCGGACACCTGTCCTCGTATGACTGTTGGGGTGTCCCCGACACCTGTCCTCGTATGACTGTTGGTGTGTCCCCGGACATTTGTCCTCGTATGACTGTTGGTGTGTCCCCGGACATCTGTCCTCGTATGACCCTGACTGTTGGTGTGTCCCTGGACATCTGTACTCGTATGACTGTTGATGTGTCCCCGGACATATGTCCTCGTATGACTGTTGGTGTGTCCCTGGACATCTGTCCTCGCATGACTGTTGGTGTGTCCCTGGACATCTGTCCTCGTATGACTGTTGGTGTGTCCCTGGACATCTGTCCTGGCATGACTGTTGGTGTGTCCCCGGACATCTGTCCTCGTATGACTGTTGGTGTTTCCCTGGACATCTGTCCTCGTATGACCCTGACTGTTGGTGTGTCCCCGGACATCTGTCCTCGTATGACTGTTGGTGTGTCCCTGGACATCTGTCCTCGTATGACCCTGACTGTTGGTGTGTCCCCGGACATCTGTCCTCGTATGACTGTTGGTGTGTCCCTGGACATCTGTCCTCGTATGACTGTTGGTGTGTCCCGGGACATCTGTCCTCGTATGACTGTTGGTGTGTCCCCGGACATCTGTCCTCGTATGATTGTTGGTGTGTCCCTGGACATCTGTCCTCGTATGACTGTTGGTGTGTCCCCGGACATCTGTCCTCGTATGACTGTTGGTGTGTCCCTGGACATCTGTCCTCGTATGACTATTGGTGTGTCCCCGGACATCTGTCCTCGTATGACTGTTGGTGTGTCCCCAGACACCTGTCCTCATATGACCCTGACTGTTGGTGTGTCCCCGGACACCTGTCCTCATATGACCCTGACTGTTGGTGTGTCCCCGGACACCTGTCCTCATATGACTGTTGGTGTGTCCCTGGACACCTGTCCTCATATGACTGTTGGTGTGTCCCCGGACATTTGTCCTCATATGACTGTTGGTGTGTCCCCGGACACCTGTCCTCATATGACTGTTGGTGTGTCCCCGGACATCTGTCCTCGTATGACTGTTGGTGTGTCCCCGCACATCTGTCCTCATATGACTGTTGGTGTGTCCCCGGACATCTGTCCTCATATGACTGTTGGTGTGTCCCCGGACACCTGTCCTCATATGACTGTTGGTGTGTCCCGGGACATATGTCCTCGTATGACTGTTGGTGTGTCCCCGGACATCTGTCCTCGTATGACTGTTGGTGTGTCCCCGGACATCTGTCCTCATATGACTGTTGGTGTGTCCCCGGACATCTGTCCTCGTATGACTGTTGGTGTGTCCCCAGACATCTGTCCTCGTATGACTGTTGGTGTGTCCCCGGACATCTGTCCTCGTATGACTGTTGGTGTGTCCCTGGACATCTGTCCTCGTATGACTGTTGGTGTGTCCCCGGACATCTGTCCTCGTATGACTGTTGGTGTGTCCGGGACATCTGTCCTCGTATGGCTGTTGGTGTGTCCCCGGACACCTGTCCTCGTATGACTGTTGGTGTGTCCGGGACATCTGTCCTCGTATGACTGTTGGTGTGTCCCCGGACGTCTGTCCTCGTATGACTGTTGGTGTGTCCCCGGACATCTGTCCTCGTATGACTGTTGATGTGTCCCCGGACACCTGTCCTCGTAAGACTGTTGGTGTGTCCCCGGACATCTGTCCTCGTATGACTGTTGGTGTGTCCCCGGACATCTGTCCTCGTATGGCTGTTGGTGTGTCCCCGGACACCTGTCCTCGTATGACTGTTGGTGTGTCCGGGACATCTGTCCTCGTATGACTGTTGGTGTGTCCCTGGACACCTGTCCTCATATGACTGTTGGTGTGTCCCCGGACATCTGTACTCGTATGACTATTGGTGTGTCCCTGGACACATGTCCTCGTATGACTGTTGGTGTGTCCCCGGACATTTGTCCTCGTATGACTGTTGGGGTGTCCCCGGACATCTGTCCTCGTATGGCTGTTGGTGTGTCCCTGGACATCTGTCCTCGTATGACTGTTGGTGTGTCCCTGGACATCTGTCCTCGTATGGTTGTTGGTGTGTCACCGGACATCTGTCCTCGTATGACTGTTGGTGTGTCCCTGGACATCTGTCCTCGTATGACTGTTGGTGTGTCCCTGGACATCTGTCCTCGTATGACCCTGACTGTTGGTGTGTCCCCGGACATCTGTCCTCGTATGACTGTTGGTGTGTCCCCGGACATCTGTCCTCGTATGACTGTTGGTGTGTCCCCGGACATCTGTCCTCGTAAGACTGTTGGTGTGTCCCCGGACATCTGTCCTCGTATGACTGTTGATGTGTCCCCGGACATCTGTCCACGTATGACTGTTGGGCTGTCCCTGGACATCTGTCCTCGTATGACTGTTGGTGTGTCCCCGGACATCTGTCCTCGTATGACTGTTGGTGTGTCCCCGGACATCTGTCCTCGTATGACTGTTGGTGTGTCCCCGGACATCTGTCCTCGTATGACTGTTGGTGTGTCCCCGGACATCTGTCCTCGTATGACTGTTGGTGTGTCCCCGGACATCTGTACTCGTATGACCCTGACTGTTGGTGCGCCCCTGAACATTCACTCTAATATGCCGGAATTGTTGATGTGCCCTGGATATTCGTCCTCATATGACCCTGGCTGTCGTTGTGACTCTGAACATTCGTCCTAATATAACCATATGGCTGTTGCAATGACGTATATTTTAAACTTTTATACAAAAAAGAAATTTGTCCCAAAATTTCTCATTATAACCATAGTTATTAAATAAGCTCTTATACCATGGTCTACGTAATTATGTTTTAAACGTGTACTAATGCCACATGCCAAGAAATTAATTACTTTCTGATACCTATTCCCACTAGAATTCCAATTAATTGTTGATGTGGTATGCACTGTACATTCACCGCGAGCCAACACTTGTAGCCTATACACAGGATAGTTATTAACAGTGTAATCAATCTACATTTGTGCAATAAATGATCTACTTCAGCCACAGCTACAACTTTCCTTTAGTAACCATATGTAAATTAGATATGGCAAATGTAACATAATTGCTATAAGAAACTTATCGCTTTACTCTCAGAATTTGTACATATGGATGTATCACAAAGTCAGAGGTAAAACTATAGCATCCACTTACAGTACACCAGTCCACGTATCTTTATGTCGTTAAATCACAATATACACTTTAAATAAAAGAGAAATGTTATTGTATTGGACACAAAACCCCATGAATATGGTTCTACAGTGTAATGCCAATAGTTTACTTCTATACACTAGCACAATAACTGACTTTGATAAAAAAAAAAAAAAAACGATGTCCTTGTCAATATAACGATGGGATAATGGTACTAACCTTATGATCTGTGTAACTGTTGTGGCGGTACTTGTTAGAGTAGGCCATTCCTAGAGACTGTATACCTACCATTGTTAGAGTAAGCCATTCCTAGAGACTGTATTCCTACCATTGTTACAGTAAGACATTCCTAGAGACTGTATTCCTACCATTGTTACAGTAAGACATTCCTAGATACTGTATTCCTACCATTGTTACAGTAAGACATTCCTAGAGACTGTATTCCTACCATTGTTACAGTAAGACATTCCTAGAGACTGTATTCCTACCATTGTTAGAGTAAGACATTTCTAGAGACTGTATTCCTACCATTGTTAGAGTAAGTCATTCCTAGAGACTGTATTCCTACCATTGTTAGAGTAAGTCATTCCTAGAGACTGTATTCCTACCATTGTTAGAGTAAGTCATTCATAGAGACTGTATTCCTACCATTGTTAGAGTAAGACATTCCTAGAGACTGTATTCCTACCATTGTTAGAGTAAGTCATTCCTAGAGACTGTATTCCTACCATTGTTAGAGTAAGACATTCCTAGAGACTGTATTCCTACCATTGTTAGAGTAAGTCATTCCTAGAGACTGTATTCCTACCATTGTTAGAGTAAGTCATTCCTATAGACTGTATTCCTACCATTGTTAGAGTAAGTCATTCCTAGAGACTGTATTCCTACCATTGTTAGAGTAAGTCATTCCTAGAGACTGTATTCCTACCATTGTTAGAGTAAGTCATTCCTATTGACTGTATTCCTACCATTGTTAGAATAAGCCATTCCTAGAGACTGTATTCCTACCATTGTTAGAGTAAGTCATTCCTAGGGACTGTATTCCTACCATTGTTAGAGTAAGACATTCCTAGAGACTGTATTCCTACCATTGTTCGAGTAAGTTATTCCTAGATACTGTATTCCTACCATTGTTAGAGTAAGTCATTCCTAGAGATTGTATTCCTACCATTGTTAGAGTAAGACATTCCTAGAGACTGTATTCCTACCATTGTTAGAGTAAGACATTCCTAGAGACTGTATTCCTACCATTGTTAGAGTAAGTCATTCCTAGAGACTGTATTCCTACCATTGTTAGAGTAAGTCATTCCTAGAGACTGTATTCCTACCATTGTTAGAGTAAGTCATTCCTAGAGACCGTATTCCTACCATTGTTAGAGTAAGTCATTCCTAGAGACTGTATTCCTACCATTGTTAGAGTAAGTCATTCCTAGAGACTGTATTCCTACCATTGTTAGAGTAAGTCATTCCTAGAGACTGTATTCCTACCATTGTTAGAGTAAGCCATTCCTAGAGACTGTATTCCTACCATTGTTAGAGTAAGTCATTCCTAGAGACTGTATTCCTACCATTGTTAGAGTAAGTCATTCCTAGAGACAGTATTCCTACCATTGTTAGAGTAAGTCATTCCTAGAGACTGTATTCCTACCATTGTTAGAGTAAGACATTCCTAGAGACAGTATTCCTACCATTGTTAGAGTAAGTCATTCCTAGAGATTGTATTCCCACCATTGTTAGAGTAAGCCATTCCTAGAGACTGTATTCCTACCATTGTTAGAGTAAGAGATTCCTAGAGATTGTATTCCTACCATTGTTAGAGTAAGTCATTCCTAGAGACTGTATTCCTACCATTGTTAGAGTAAGTCATTCCTAGAGATTGTATTCCTACCATTGTGAGAGTAAGTCATTCCTAGAGACTGTATTCCTACCATTGTTAGAGTAAGTCATTCCTAGAGACTATTCCTACCATTGTTAGAGTAAGTCATTCCTAGAGACTGTATTCCTACCATTGTTAGAATAAGCCATTCCTAGAGACTGTATTCCTACCATTGTTAGAGTAAGTCATTCCTAGGGACTGTATTCCTACCATTGTTAGAGTAAGACATTCCTAGAGACTGTATTCCTACCATTGTTCGAGTAAGTTATTCCTAGATACTGTATTCCTACCATTGTTAGAGTAAGTCATTCCTAGAGATTGTATTCCTACCATTGTTAGAGTAAGACATTCCTAGAGACTGTATTCCTACCATTGTTAGAGTAAGTCGTTCCTAGAGATTGTATTCCTACCATTGTTAGAGTAAGTCATTCCTAGAGACTGTATTCCTACCAATGTTTGAGTAGGCCATTCCTAGAGACTGTATTCCTACCATTGTTAGAGTAAGTCATTCCTAGAGACTGTATTCCTACCATTGTTAGAGTAAGTCATTCCTAGAGACTGTATTCCTACCATTGTTAGAGTAAGTCATTCCTAGAGATTGTATTCCTACCATTGTTAGAGTAAGTCATTCATATTGTATTCCTACCATTGTTAGAGTAAGTCATTCCTAGAGACTGTATTCCTACCATTGTGACTGGAAAGAGATTATCATATAAAGAACCTTTCAAAACTTGTCTTACTAGCAGTTTTTCTCAACCTCAAAACAAGAGTTCCCGGGGGAAGATGAATAGCTAATCATGGCTGATGCATAACTGAACAGACGAACGAACAAAAGGTAATTTTAATTAGTTCATATTCTTGTCAGCTGACATTGTGCCATGGGACAGGAGGGACGGAATAGATAATTACATAGCTCTGTCAGTAGATACATATGAATTACGGACATAAAAAACCCTCAATAACTCTGTTAGTAGAAACATAGTCTAAAGTAGACAGAATATACATATGAAATACGGACATAAAAACTCAATAACTCTGTCAATAGAAACAAATTCTTATTTAGACAGAATATACATAAGAAGTACTGACATAAAATTATCCATAGCTTGTGTCAGTATAAACAAAGTCTAAAGTAGACAGAATATACCTATGAAATACGGACATAAAATATTATTGTGATGGGTAAACTCAAACATATCCTCAATTTCGAAGACGAATTGTTCAAGTAAAGCTTTTACGAACACTGAAAGGAGAGATGGAAAGATTAAAGTTCATCAAAAGATATACTTATTGCCAAGTGTCAGAATAAAGAGATGGTGAGTAGTCACTAATTTGATAAGGATTTATCAGACTGGGGCCCTCTTTCGTTTCATGAATCTCTGACCCCTACCTATACATTGGATAACCTTCATTTACTCCCAATACATACACATGAAAGTACGTACTTCAGTCTGTGTATGGATAGGTGACATCTTCACCCAGTACAACTAACAGACATTTTTTCTGGTTTGTATTGAACCCGATAAAGTGTTTAAAGGGCTTTGTCGTAGTGAAAACCTACATGACTACTGTGATAGATACGTGTATATTCATTTATAAAAACTGTGGGCCTCTTTACTCGCCTACACAGCGTTTCTCCACTGAAAGTAACGTAGATATATAATTTACATTAAAATATTTTCAGCAAGTTAAAGAGGTTATGAGATATATATACGTGTATATATGTACACATGTTTTACATATACACATAAAACATACTTTTACAGGGAAAAACATCATAATATACAATTTACCGAACGGTTAGCAGTTCTACTGTATATGTAAAGGATCTCTGTAATATTTGGTGTGCTGGGAGGGGACTGGTGCTTTCATTGATAAATTCTGGGGTGGACTGCCATTTTAGCATTTGGTAACATTTCTTTATGATTATCAATATCTTTTAAAACAAAGAACCATTTCAATTGTTAAATACCATAAAAGATCCAGGCTTTATTATTGATATTTTTAAGATGACGTTACTGATTCTATTTTAATGAAACATTTCAGTCATTGTTCATACATTTCTTTCTATACAACCCTCTTATATCTTTTTTATGAATCTGAAATAAATAATGATATACACAATGTATTATCATTTTCTGTCGTTTTCATACGCGATAAAATATGTATATAAATGTCACATATATAGCACTTTTTGTTACCATAGACTTCAATCCTAATAAATGCTTGTCACACGATCAATGGAATGTATTGTCATTTTGACTAAAATATTATCAAATATTCCGATTTTTTTATACACTATATACGTTCTACAAGGACAAGCCATGTAGATATTTATTCGTCCAGAGCAATGCTGATCCAGTAATTAGCCAAATCACACAATATTATAATAGATATGTTATATAAAAGATAAGATATCCTATACAGAAAAGGTTTCTAAATACTTTTTATCTTTTTATAAGATCTATATATTGTGTACAATATATTACAAAAGATATAATATCTCACTAACTTTATATCAGATGTAGAGGAAGATACATACGGACATTAGCATTATATTTACGATCGTTACGAGTAATTGTTCTGTATTGTTATGTAAATGAGTACCTCACACAATGCGGCCGTTGATAGGTATGCCTCGTTTTGTCTATATAACTATTTGATTAACAAAATGTCTTGCAGGTTGTTTGTTCTTTACAAACAAAACAACTGTAGCTGCCAATAGTATTTTTAGACATAGGGAATCTTCAGCGTATAATGAAATATTGTTGTGTTCGATTTTAAGTGTAATAAACATACATAATATTATCATATTCATCTCGAGCGGATCATTACTAAGTATAGTAACGGTGAATAAGAGGAAACGATCGAGTGTTTTGTAGTTCTTAGTTACCAACTTGAGCGGCTTGACACTCCTACCATAGTGTTATTGGTCAGTGTCTTGAGCGGCTTGATACTCCGATCTGAGTGCTATTGGTCAGTGTCTTGAGCGGCTTGACACTCCGATCTGAGTGTTATTGGTCAGTGTCTTGACCGACTGGACACTCCGATCTGAGTGTTATTGGTCAGTATCTTGAGCGGCTTGACACTCCGATCTGAGTGTTATTGGTCAGTATCTTGACCGACTTGACACTCCGATCTGAGTGTTATTGGTCAGTATCTTGAGCGGCTTGACACTCCAATCTGAGTGCTATTGGCCAGTATCTTGACCGACTTGACACTGTGATCTGAGTGTTATTGTTCAGTATCTTGAGCGGCTTGACAGTCCTATCTAAGTGTTATTTGGTATAAAAAGTTTTCACCAACAAGGTGTAATTTTGTAACTATATTTGTATTCATTGTCTTTATTTTACTATATATACTATTTAGTAGTAATCAGATTACAATCCTGGGCACATGCATGTTATCATAGTTGCGGAACAGCTTTTACTAATATCATTGCATCATTTCTACGTAATGCTATGAATTCATGTTAAGATACATTCACCGATTATATCTCTATTCTTTTAATTTAGATTATTGTATATTTCATGTTTACCTGTTAAAAGTTTTTTTTAAGAAACCTGATGCAACCTGTCCCAATCACACGTGACCTAGTGGGAAAACCTTTAACTTAGGGATATGTCAATATACCCCGGTTCTCATTAACTACGCGTGAACGACGACGTCTTGATAAAACGGTTATTCATACTGCCGTAGGTATAGAATATTTCAAAGTTAATTACCCGCCCCAGATTTAATAGGTGCGGCGATCAATAGCCCTCCACTCTAACTTCTCGTTTGTTTTCCGGGTACCATAGTGAACCAGAGTTAAAATAGAACATTATGATTAGTCTTTCTGTAATATTCGTCAACAGCAAAAAGTATAAATAGCTTTAACTATATCATCCAATGTGTAGCCAACGTGAAATGTTAAACGTTAAATTAATAACCGTTCCGGTTCGTTTCGTGATGAATTTTAATTATATGTGATAGCTATTTAAATTACTTTAAGTATATAGTGTTTGTTCGTTAAATGATAATTTGCATAATCAATTAATTCGGCCAGTGTTTATGAAATAAAAATACTTTTTCAAAAGTTAGATAGCACCATGGCGGAATCAGAACCCAGAAGGCGATACGACAAAAGCTATAATGGAGAATGTGGTGCTACAATAGTGACTGTTACATATTATCCTGTACTGACACTCTCCTAGACACTACTTCTATCCGCTACATGTCGCGTGTTAAGGTTACTTTCAGTTGATTTTTCTTTTTTTGCCGATGATTTTATAAACACACTCAAATGTGTCTAACCCCGAGCTGTTAGAATGTGAAACTACTTAAGTTAAGAGACAATAGTCAGTATACCATAATTTTTCCTGTTCCATCCAATGTTTAGGTTTACTATAGGATCAAATGTGTATGGACCGTAGTCCCAGATAAGAGGCTGGAAATAAAGAGAAAAATATCATGTCAGAATGAAGAATATCGACAAGTCCTTAACAAAACCTTGGTTCTGATCCAAATTCTACATCTTTCACTACCCGGTATGTATCATATCTATGTTGAATTGACACTATGGATTATTTAAATACTAATATAGTATCTACAGTGACTTGTCACTAGTTGTACTATATTACCTCCAGTGACTTTATTATGTACTTTATTACCTCCAATGACTTTACTATTTGTCACTAGTTGTACCTTATTACCTCCAGTGACTTTATTATTTGTCACTAGTTGTACCATATTACCTCCAGTGACTTTATTATGTACTTTATTACCTCCAATGACTTTACTATTTGTCACTAGTTGTACTATATTATCTCCAGTGACTTTATTATGTACTACTAAGTATATTACCTCCAGTGACTTTACTATTTGTCACTAGTTGTACCATATTACCTCCAGTGACTTTATTATTTGTCACTAGTTGTATTATATTACCTCCAGTGACTTTATTATTTGTCACTAGTTGTACTATATTACCTCCAATGACTGTATTATTTGTCACTCGTTGTTGTATTATATTACCTCCAATGACTGTATTATTTGTCACTAGTTGTACTATATTACCTACAATGACTTTATTATTTGTCACTAGTTGTATTGTATTACCTCCAGTGACTTTATTATTTGTCACTAGTTGTACTATATTACCTCCAGTGACTTTATTATTTGTCACTAGTTGTACTATATTACCTCCAATGACTTTATTATTTGTCACTAGTTGTATTATATTACCTCCAGTAACTTTATTATTTGTCACTAGTTGTACTATATTACCTCCAGTGACTTTATTATTTGTCACTAGTTGTATTATATTACCTCCAGTGACTTTATTATTTGTCACTAGTTGTACTATATTACCTCCAGTGACTTTATTATTTGTCACTAGTTGTACTATATTACATCCAGTGACTTTATTATTTGTCACTAGTTGTACTATATTACCTCCAGTGACTTTATTATTTGTCACTAGTTGTACTATATTACCTCCAGTGACTTTATTATTTGTCACTAGTTGTATTATATTACCTCCAGTAACTTTATTATTTGTCACTAGTTGTACTATATTACCTCCAGTGACTTTATTATTTGTCACTAGTTGTACTATATTACCTCCAGTGACTTTATTATGTGTCACTAGTTGTATTATATTACCACCAGTGACTTTATTATTTGTCACTAGTTGTATTATATTACCTCCAGTGAAACTATTATTTGTCACTAGTTGTACTATATTACCTCCAGTGACTTTATCATTAGTAGCATTGTTTGTTAAAGCTAATTAGCAATCATAACCGGACCTCCTATCAATAAATGCTAATTAGCAATCGCAAACGGTCGTCTTGTCTTTAAACACTAGCCAGCAATTATAACCGATTGCACTGTCTATAAATGCTAGCTATATCGTCTTGCTGATGAATTTGTGAACGTTATGGTAGCATGCCCTACATTATCAATTATTGCCTTACCTATGGGTAGAGTGTGTTTTGCTAGCTAACCACTACTTCTTTCCCTTTCACCACACAATAAACTCTGTCACATGGCATTCAGAAAAAGGACTTTAGATCGATATAAAACAGCGTGTATTATGTATGTTGCTCAGAACTATTCATGAGGAGTATGCATCAGTTGATCTTAACAAACTCATTTACCTTGAACTAAATTCGGTTTGTTTATTTTGATGGTCGTCTTGACGGTAGAAATTCAATATCAATACATATTCCATTATCGTTGTGTGGTAGGAGAGTCAGCTTGTAATCGGCAAATGTTCTACGTAATTATATGACCGTGACCTTGTAAAACAAAACCACGAAGCTTTGCCTATGATATCGGGCATATCTGTCATAGATATATTGTAGTCATAATGCCCTATCAACGCCGATAGAACATTGACCAAAGTCGGTGAGACGAAACCTAGATATTGGCGGAGTCAATCAGGAGGTTAACTGGTTACTATACCCATATCACGGAATTTCATTTTATGTTCAGTTAGTTTTTTCCTTCAATTCGCAATATTTGGATTGTTCATGCAAGAGCTATACCTAATAATGTACAGATACTGATAATATTCCATTATAACGGCGTTCTTTACCATGCCATATTCATAAGGTTTTACAGTACTACTGGGCAAGACAGTAGTCCCTGGTTGCTAAGCTAGACCTACTGATATACAAACACAATGTATGTGGTAATTTAGTAGACGAGGTTTAAAGTGTACTTCATACCTATACATTGATAGATAACATAAATATAGTTTAGAAATGTTTATCTACAGATGGGAAATTTTGATCCGGAGCAATTCTGAAAACGATTTTCATGAAATTATAATGTATATTCATAATGCTCGGCATGCTGCATCCTAAATGATTAAGAGTTAGATAACATCATATTCTAAATCTGATATCCATTGTTCGAAAAATTGGTTTGAATATTGAAATCATGTAAAAGGCTGTATTTAAAATATGGTAGTTCTACAATGTAAATTTGAACGAAGAATGGTGAGGATAGCGACACAGAATATACACACGTACTTAATGTTCTTTTAAATTTGAATCCTTGGTCCTCGTCAAGATTTTCACTTTCATTCGAACTTCTTTAACTTTTATCAGTCCCCTCCTAGGTATCACTACTTCAGGACCAATGATCACTTACGACACCTAGAAGTACATACTAGCTGTATGATGACCCTAGCATCACTGACGAGACCTAGAAGTACATACCAGCTGTAGTATCACTTACGAGACCTAGAAGTACATATCAGCTGTATGATGACCCTAGCATCACTGACGAGACCTAGAAGTACATACTAGCTGTATGATGACCCTAGCATCACTGACGAGACCTAGAAGTACATACTAGCTGTATGATGACCCTAGCATCACTTACGACACCTAGAAGTACATACTAGCTGTATGATGACCCTAGCATCACTGACGAGACCTAGAAGTACATATCAGCTGTATGATGTCCCTAGTATCACTGTCGAGACCTAGACGTACATACCAGCTGTAGTATCACTGACGAGACCTAGAAGTACATATCAGCTGTATAATGTCCCTTATATCACTGACGAGACCTACAAGTTCATATCAGCTGTATGATGTCCCTAATGTCACTGACGAGACCTAGAAGTTCATATCAGCTGTATTATGTCCCTAGTATCACTGATGAGACCTAGAAGTACATATCAGCTGTATGATGTCCCTAGCATCACTGATGAGACCTAGAAGTACATATCAGCTGTATGATGTCCCTAGTATCACTGAATAGACCTAGAAGTACATACCAGCTGTATGATGTCCCTAGTATCACTGATGAGACCTAGAAATACATATCAGCTGTATGATATCCCTAGCATCACTGACGAGACCTAGAAGTACATATCAGCTGTATGATGTCCCTAGTATCACTGTCGAGACCTAGAAGTACATACCAGCTGTATGATGTCCCTAGCATCACTGAATAGACCTAGAAGAACATACCAGCTGTATAATATCCCTAATATCACTGACGAGACCTAGAAGTTCATATCAGCTGTATGATGTCCCTAGTATCACTGATGAGACCTAGAAGTACATACCAGCTATAGCAGTTAGACAAGGGTATGATGATTTACAGGTAGTAAGACAATGCTATGATGATTTACTGGTAGTAAGACAAGGATATGATTGATACAATATTATAAAGTATATATGGATGTGTAGAGAAATATTTTATCCGTGGACATTTAACTGATGACGAGTCCCTCATTTAAGATTATAAATCAGAGGAAATATTATCTTAACTGAATACTAATTATGGATGTGTTATTTATTTGATTCCATGTGACAGAAACAGTGAAATAGCATGATGTATATCATAATCTGTTTAAACTAAATATTTGAAATTACTTCTCGGCATACCTTGACGCACACACACACGTAATTAACTTACGTTTGCCTTTAAGTCCTTAACTTCAATCCCTGACTCCAGGTAGATTGTGTTTTAACAACATACACCTAGCGTGTTAAAGTACCATGTACGTTTTTATTAATTAAACATTTACTTCCCTTGTCAACAAATTCTTAACTGTTACTGTTTGTTGACTTGTTATATTCAAGGTATTTAAATGTCCACGTATAGACTGATTTATTTAATTATACGTATATGTTGCCACAACATATTCCGATACCACGGTGTAGTAATGGGGCCACTATCCGATACCACGGTGTAGTAATGGGGCCACTATCCGATACCACGGTGTAGTAATGGGGCCACTATCCGATACCACGGTGTAGTAATGGGGCCACTATCCGATACCACGGTGTAGTAATGGGGCCACTATCCGATACCACGGGTGAGTAATGGGGCCACTATCCGATACCACGGTGTAGTAATGGGGCCACTATCCGATACCACGGTGTAGTAATGGGGCCACTATCCGATACCACGGTGTAGTAATGGGGCCACTATCCGATACCACGGTGTAGTATAAGGGGCCACTATCCGATCCCACGGTGTAGTAATGGGGCCACTATCCGATACCACGGTGTAGTAATGGGGCGACTATCCGATACCACGGTGTAGTAATGGGGCCACTATCCGATACCACGGTGTAGTAATGGGGCCACTATCCGATACCACGGTGTAGTAATGGGGCCACTATCCGATACCACGGTGTAGTAATGGGGCCACTATCCGATACCACGGTGTAGTAATGGGGCGACTATCCGATACACGGTGTAGTAATGGGACCACTATCCGATACCACGGTGTAGTAATGGGGCCACTGTCCGATACCACGGTGTAGTAATGGGGCCACTATCCGCTACCACGGTGTAGTAATGGGGCGACTATCCGATACCACGGTGTAGTAATGGGGCGACTATCCGATACCACGGTGTAGTAATGGGGGCGACTATCCGATACCACGGTGTAGTAATGGGGCCACTATCCGATACCACGGTGTAGTAATGGGGCGACTATCCGATACCACGGTGTAGTAATGGGGCGACTATCCGATACCACGGTGTAGTAATGGGGCCACTATCCGATACCACGGTGTAGTAATGGGCCACTATCCGATACCACGTGTAGTAGATGGGGCCACTATCCGATACCACGGTGTAGTAATGGGGCCGACTATCCGATACCACGGTGTAGTAATGGGGCGACTATCCGATACCACGGTGTAGTAATGGGGGCCACTATCCGATACCACGGTGTAGTAATGGGGCGACTATCCGATACCACGGTGTAGTAATGGGGCCACTATCCGATACCACGGTGTAGTAATGGGGCCACTATCCGATACCACGGTGTAGTAATGGGGCCACTATCCGATACCACGGTGTAGTAATGGGGCGACTATCCGATACCACGGTGTAGTAATGGGGCCACTATCCGATACCACGGTGTAGTAATGGGGCCACTATCCGATACCACGGTGTAGTAATGGGGCGACTATCCGATACCACGGTGTAGTAATGGGGCCACTATCCGATACCACTGTGTAGTAATGGGGCCACTATCCGATACCACGGTGTAGTAATGGGGCCACTATCCGATACCACTGTGTAGTAATGGGGCCACTATCCGATACCACGGTGTAGTAATGGGGCCACTATCCGATACCACGGTGTAGTAATGGGGCCACTATCCGATACCACGGTGTAGTAATGGGGCCACTATCCGATACCACGGTGTAATGGGGCCACTATCCGATACCACGGTGTAGTAATGGGGTGTCTATTGCTGGATGTCGAAGGTATAAGATCGAAATTAAGTTGAAATTGTTCTACTCTGAAAATTCGCTTTTTATTTCCACGCCTCCTTTTCACGGTGTCGACTTTATTTGGATAAAACTACAAAAAATGGACTTAATAAAATATGACATTATAATGACTCCGACGTTTTCTTATTAGAAATCTTTTTTTTCTGGACAAATATTACTACTCCTGGTTACTTTATGAATAACAGTCTTGATTATGTTTCATTTTTGGTGGAGTAAGCGGTAATGAACAATAATAATAAGAAGAAATCACAGTGAACTATACAAACTTATTGCATTTTTAACAGTGAAATATAAGAAATTAGCAAGCCGATAAAAAATATATCCTAAATGCTTACATTATCGCTAGTGATGACATAATTTTTTGTTTTGACCAATCCGAACGATGCTTTCTATTCTCCGCATTGAAACTGATTTTTCTGTTGAAGCGAGGGTAGAATCATGTGTTATTTAGCTGCAACTTCGCGATATACATAGTAATGTTTAATGAAGTATTCATTTGACATCAATTATACAGGTAAACCATACCAGGCAAGGACAGAAAAAACTGCAATCGCGTTGAGCAGCCATTCAAAATTGCACTTTTTTTGTTGTCAAGCGTATCGTCATAAGGACACGACTTCATATATTATGCTACTATTCCATGCCTTTTCGACGCATATATATATATATATATATATTAATGAAATAAATAGAAAATTCAATGGTTTCTTGTTCGATGTAACAGACCACGAGTGCGAAGCACATGATAAAATACTGGTACTAGTGTATTTTGTCCTACCAGTGAATTATATTACTTAAGGTGTTATGATCGCCTCGGTGATCAATAGATCAATATTCAGTCTACGCCGCATAAACTCTCATTTATTATACTTGCAATAATTTAAACTATCTCACCTTTATTACACTGTTATATTTGTCACATACTCGTGTATTTTATCGAAAGCTGGCAAATGTTAGTAGTGTTGATCGTATTTCTTAAAAAAAATCAAATCGGCTTTTTAATATAAGGAATTCGTAATATCAACTTACATTGCTTATTTCGATTTTTCCCCCGGTTTCGGTAACATGAAATATATATATGTAATGATTCCTGCATAAAATCAATGTAAACTGCACTTATTAGATTATATATCGAATGATTGAGTAGGGTGTCGACATGTGTGGAATAAAACTTGACACATGTTATAGGTTTATATTCAGCATCTGATAAGATCCTCTACGTGCAGAGATAACTGGACACATGCTACGTGTTAAATATTCCCGAATGATATTCATGAATTGCTAGGCATGTTTCGATATGTTTATGTTGTATCAGTTTAAATACCACCTTGATTTTAGTGAGAACAGACATATGAATACATACTTTAAAAAAGCCTGAACAACCTGCAAAATAAGTAAAATGAGATGAAAAATAGATTAACCTTCTTAATAAGTCGTCATTATGTATTTGTACCTATAACGTTAAATTAACCAAAGATTCACACCAGAAGCCACCGTTTATGAGATACTATGGTGGCATATTTCTGCCATCGTGTTATTTTAGGTCGCGTTACGGTAACACGACTTGTCGAGATAATTACGTGGACAAGTCGTGTTACTAACACGGCAAGTCGTGTTATTATGACGACCTGTCGCGATAATTTATCACGACCGGTCAAGTTAGGTTATCGCGGATCTCGACCTAAAATGTGCTTTTGCCCAGATATGCCATCTACTTACGTTGTCGAGTTAGGTTATAAATGGACACCCAACCGTTTCGGAACGTCTCGGGCTTTACACTGAGACATGGGTATATCAGCTCAATTATTTGGTTTAAAAGTATTAATAATAATACTTCAGATCTGAATATTGTCAAAAACAACATTGGACAGAGCACACATTATGTTTAATAAATATTAAAAATTCTAAAACGTATTCAATCATAACTAAATTATCCATCAATTTTATTTCCTTACTGTACAGTACCTCAATAATATATTCACAGTCTGATTATTTATCCAAAATGGTGACCTGTATGATTTCATTTTTTTTAAAGCAAATCTAAAAGGTATGGAAAGAAATTACAAAACACATGGGAATAAAATTAAAACAAAAGTTAATGTTCAATAAAATTTTAATTCCAATCAAAATCTGAAGAAACAGAATTTAAACCCAAAAATGAACCATATAATGTGTTCTACAAAGGAATGTTATCAATGATCAAATGTTGCATACCAACCTATATATATATATATATATATATATAGTTAAATGCCTGTGGAAATCAATAACTTGTTAATAGTTTTGAAAACACCTGAAAGTCATCAGTATCAATTCAAAGCTATTTTAACCATTAAAATATATACGGAGTATCTGCAAATCAATCACACAAATTTGTTTGTGTCGGTTATATTTAAAATATCTTAAGCCCGAGACGGCTGGGTGTCCATTTATAACCTATCTCGACAACATAAGTAGATGGCATATCTGGGCAAAAGCACATTTTAGGTCGAGATCCGCGATAACCTAACTTGACCGGTCGTGATAAATTATCGCGACAGGTCGTCATAATAACACGACTTGCCGTTTTAATAACACGACTTGTCGACATAATTATCTCGACAAGTCGTGTTACCGTAACGCGACCTAAAATAACACGATGGCAGAAATATGCCACCATAAGATACAGAAGGTTGTTACGCGTGGTACAAAGCCCGGTAGACCTAGGGTAAATGTTTGTTACTCCATTGATTAGTCGATACGTGTAAACCTTAAAGAAGTATACGTACGTGTATGAGAAAAAAGGTTTAATAAAATCGACATCTCGCGTAAATCCTGACTGAGATCAAAAGCGGATAGATTCTGATGAACATTGATGTCAGTAAAAAGGTATTACACATCATAACACATGTGGAATTGAATAAAGCTAACTGAGTTTATATATGATGTATATTCTCGATAGTTTGAAATAATCTATAATAATTTCTACGTTTTAGCAATGTATTCTATAGTGGAGTTTCTACAATGTACGTTTATGAATCAAATGTGATCAATTGAATAACTCAAAATATCTTTGAGAAACCCACTTGCACTGCCCTTGTCACATGACTTGTATTGCTGCTGGGTATATCCTTTCTGATGAAACACGAGGACAGGAACAACATCAGTTTTTTATCTATAATACTATGTCATTAATGATATCGATATTCCATTTATATACAAGCCACGCAGTCATCCACCGGTCACTTTACCCTTATTACGAGTCCGTATCGAGCACACCTTTATGTTTCCAGCAGACACTGGTATCAAAAGCTGATGTCACACATGCATTTTCGGTGTCGTAGGTATTTCTTGAATATTATTCCGGTTACTTCAATACAGAATCATCTATCTTTATGTTGTATCTGGATGCAAAAGGTAGAAATGAACTATTCGACCACATAAAATACAATCAAGGATTGCTATTGGTCAAAAATAAAAGTCAATCCAGAGTTAATTAGCCTATATGAAGTTCCTCATACAGATTTCCTCGGCGTGAATCCGTCGGGTTTCATTGACGGATTCAATGGATACATATAACAAACATAATAAGCCAACGTTTTTTATATGGAATCCCGTTGGGAGGCATGCATGATTGCCCGGGAGATTACTTTTCCGAGTCTGGCTAAGACATCCTTCTCATTTACATATGCTTTCATGTGGATCGCTTTTGTAGGGGAAACTCCAAATCTATCCCATTTTGAATGTCATTAAAAATCCTTTCAAGATAACAGTTAATGGGAAATGAAGAGAACATCAATAATCTTGTTTGTGTACAGTTCGTCTCCCTGGTTATGCTTTGTGTTTGTCATATATAAGGCCGGGACAGCATACCGACCAGTTGCGACTAGAGATCTGCCTGTGTGCATCACTCACAAGTAAAACGACCAACAGGCAAGTTGCAGAATGGCACAGGAAGCGGAAGAATATTGCGATATGGTTAATAGGGATCCCAATAATCTTAACGACCATGTTAAGGTAAGAGACAATTATATCCATAGTGAAAAAGCGAAGATCGCAAATTTCTATTTACAGTATGTTTTATCTGATTTTATCTGATACATCTATACCAATATTTCAATCCTTCCGGTGTAGTCCATTCGTACGCATTTTAAAAGAAATAACGGTTCAAATAAATGTTTAATCACGGATTTGCTTGTGACTTTTTATATTTAAAGTGGTTTACAAAGGAATATTACTATTTTTATTATTTTTCATGAAATATCTTCGTCATAGAGATGCGATCCCGAACGCTTTTCGATCAAAGTGCTGTTAATAATACTTTAGCCAACTTCACATCCAATACTTGTTATTTGTCGTAAACTTAAAACTTTGGTCGACGGCGAGGGATAAAGTTGGTTAAAAGAATACATCAACATGAATCATTAGTTTTCTATTCTTTATGGAATTAGGTTGCCTTTGACGATGTTATCGGAGAACCAGATGGTGCCCATAGCGCTGACTGCGTGTGGAAGAATAGCCATTGGTGTTTCACCTGTGGAAAAAACTGCTGCTACAAGTTTATGACCTTTCTTTGCGGAATTTGCATCGCTCTTTACTGGGGTTGTGAGTTTGCTTTGATTGCTTTCGATCAGATCTGGTGCATAACTCCATCTCTGAGAATCTTCGCCATCTACTGCGGATGTTGCCAGAAGTTCTTCGGTACCATCATCCAATGCTTCCTGGCGCCGATATGCGAGACCTGTGGTCTTTGTTTCAGTCGAATAACAGTTACCAACAATTCTTGATTTGGTGTCCATAGTGTGAACCTTTTACCAGTGTAACTGTGGAATATGACAGTTTTGACTGGCAACTTTCCTGCTTTAATCTTTGCATTCAAAACGAAATTTCTCCGAATGGATTTTTACATAACGTGGTTAAAATTGTTCCCAAAATTGGATACTTTCCTTATCAACTAACGTTAAAAGGAGGGCATTACCAAAATGTCAAAGCTCAAGAGACGATAACCTTATTCTAATCTGTGATATTAAAGTTTTTATTTACAATTGTAATGTACATAAAATTCAAATAAATTTTTTACTTTATAGATTTGATGTTTGTTATGAATTTGTTCAGAGTACAACAACTCATGGATAATCAAGTTGTTTAAGCATAACAGTTATGACAACCTTCGTTTTAACAGTGTTTGTGACTTTGTTTAGCACGTAGGACGAGACGAAGCACATAGTAAACGAAAAGAGGATTGCGTTAATAGGTATAACATATTGTATGTGTTTGACATGGATGTTAGGGAGTATATTGTCATAAAAATATTCTTAACCTGATACGTATGTCTGCTTATAGTAATATATATATTTATTCGTGCAAAATGGCTTACTGCTCTAAACATAGGATTGTTTGTTTGAAAACATTTGCATTGCCAAGTTAGCAAGATATATTAAGATGTGTTGATAGACTTGTTGATAGTAACCAACCGGAAATAGATTTGTTTGTAGCAACCAGCCGGATATAGCTTCGTTCATAGCAACTATGGTATACATAATCTTTTGAATATTATCCAATTAAATGAGTTTGCTTTTAGTATTAATCGTTTTTCAACATTATTTGTTCTATGCAATAAGTTTGTTATTAAAACTTATTGTATTTCAATCGTTAAAATGCCAGTGAAATATCAGAAATAATACAATGATATATACTCATTTTAATCGGAACGAGTGTTACCATATCTACAAAATAGCAGATAGTACCGATGTTGGCAGAAGTTCTTCGCAACCATCATCCAATGCTTCGTGGCGCCGATATGCGAGACCTGTGGTCTTTGTTTCAGCCGAATAGCAGTTACCAACAAGTCTTGATTCGGTGTCCATAGAGTGAACCTATTACCAGTGTAACGTCGGAATATGACAGTTTTGACCAACAACGTTCCTGCTTTAATCTTGGCATTCAAAACTAACTTTCTCCAAATGGATTTTTATATAACGTGGTTAAAAATGTTCCTAAAATTGGATACTTTCCTTATCAACTAACGTTAAAAGGAGGACATTACCAAAATTTCAAAGCTCAAGAGACGATAACCTTATCCTAAACTGTGATATTAAAGTTTTTATTTACAATTGTATGCATAATATACATTTTTTTTTACTTTATAAATTTTATGCTTGTTATGATTTTGTTCAGAGTACAACAAATTTCATGGATAATCAAGTTGTTTAAGCATAACAGCTATGACAACCTTCGTTTTAACAGTGTTTGTGACTTTGTTTAGCACGTAGGACGAGACGAAGCACATTGTAAACGAAAAGAGGATTGTAATCAGACTGCGTTAATAGGTATAACACATTGTATGTGTTTGACATGGATGTTAGGGAGTACATTGTCATAAAAGTATTCTTAACCTGATACCTATGTCTGCTTACAGTAACATATATATATATATTCATGTAAAATGGCTTACTGCTCTAAACATAGGATTGTTTGTTTGAAAACATTTTCATTACCAAGTTAGCAAGATTTATTAAGATGTGTTGACAGACTTGTTAATAGTAACCAACCGGAAATAGATTTGTTTGTAGCAACCAGCCGGATATAGGTTCGATCATAGCAACTATGGTATACATAACAATCTTTTGAATGTCATCCATTTAAATGAGTTTGCTTTTAGGTATTAATTATTTTTCAACATTATTTGCAATGAGTTTAATATTAAAAACTTATTGTATTTAATCGTTAAAATGCCAGTGAAATATCAGAAATAATACAATAATATATACTCATTTTAATCGGAACGACCGTTACGATATCTAAACAAATAACAGCTAGTACCTACATTGGGATTTATTGCAATCGGAGCGACTGTTACCATATCTAAAAAAAAAAGTAACAGATAAATCCGACATTGGGAAGTATTGTAATATGTTACCATACCTAAACACAACAGAGAGTTTCGACATTCGAACAAAGTAATTCTACTCCAAATCGATCAAACAAAGTAAACTACTAATAAAACATACAGCTGCAAAGAGATTATTGAAAGAGCACAAGAGGAACAGGACCAAGTGTTCCGGGAGGGGAAGTGTTTTATTCTAAATTAAGAGCTAGAGTGGCGACAGCTGAACCATTTGGTATATCAACACACCTCGAGCTCGCCTGGCTTTATATGTCGTACATGGAAATATAAAATGTCCCAATGGAATCATGGTGTCGACAATAAAGGTAAATGGTTTACATCAACCCGCATCTCACAAATCCCGTTCTGGTTTGTTTTCCGTATAAATTGTCGATATCTTCAGAAATCATTATAACGGGAACAAGTAATTGACTCAAATAAAACTTTTTTTTTTTTTTTTTTTGATAAAAACACATTTTATTCATATTACACATAATATATACAATACAATAGGTGTCCTCTCGCAGGAGGGCTTTCACTCACTCATTCATTCATATTGTTCTACTTAGTTTGTTCAGTCTTTCACTCGTCATCCTTACAATCATCATATTTTCCTTTTTCTCATGATTTTTTTTCCAATATTTCGCTAGTCATTCATACATTCTTTCTCATCGTTTTATGGATATTTTCATTCTTTTTATTTTTTTTTTTTATCAAATAAATGATATAGAAATTTATATACATAACAATAATAATCCGGATTTATTTATTTCCGTAAAGAAAGGAATTGTGTAGATTATTAGTCACTACCTCGGCGTGCGCTCAGAACTCCTTGGATGTGTTGTCATAGAATGACATCCGAGGTGTTCCGACTGCTCAGCGTGATCGTGGCCATGCACATGTGTGTTTCTGGAGGATGCGGGACTCAACCGTATAAAATACTCAAATAAAACTTAATATATAGAGATTACAAAACGTTGTGGTCGTTGTATATGGTATTCGAGTTATTTTTCAAAGTGTACACAAACAACGAGCTTTAGCGAGAGAGTTTGGTTATAAGGGTACGACCTGTAGTAAAATACCATAATACTTCAATTATGTTATCATTTCCGCAACCGCGTGCAGCTACCTTCCTGGTCAAATTTCACCATGTCAGTCATTCAGAACGCGCTTACAGTTGGTTATACGTGTGGTATAAATTATGTTATAAACAGCTGTAATTCGTTACTTGATGCTTTGGAAGTTGAAAAACCAATTTATTGTGATAAATTGTTTCGCAATTTTTGCGGGATAAATCAAGTCTGCATTTCCAAAATCCGGTCATTAAGCACTAAAGGTACGGAAGGGAGGGATGTTACTATACAGAAATGGATATATTAACAATAGGGAATCTGAAATTATCATGCTTATCATGCGGCTTAGTTGTAAGCTGTCCCTGCTAGTTGTAAGTGAAGATAGCGGTAATTTGAATGCGCAATGACTATTTTCGTTTCTGTTTTTACTTTTTTTCTAGTAAAATATAATGGAATGTGGTTGTACCAACTAAAACATAACAATAAAAAAATGAAATGTTTGAAATATTTTACAGGAATCGAATAAAAACATCAACAACAATATTACTGTGTAACTATATTTTGTTTCTTTCTGTATTTGACAATCTTTCCGGCCACATTGGAATCATCTGTTTAGCGATTCCATTAATTGTCCGGCTTTCACGTCTATTCGTATAACGCAGAAAAACATAATGATTAAAATTCTTATTCCAATTCATGGAAGGAATCTCGTAGCTTATTAATCAGATTAAAATGTAAATATAAGGAATAGTTATTGCTTTTTATCGCTAACGGGTGTGTAAACTGCGGTTTTTTGTTTTTTGTTTTTTGTGGGTTTTTTTTTACAGATATTTCAACATAGCGTGCGTCATATTGAAATATCTGTAAAAAATGCTGTTTATGATTCCAATAAGCGATAACAAACAAGAATTATTCCTTAAATAAAAACACCAAGCATAGAACGAAATGCTAATAATGACAGGTAATAAATCCACGTGTTCCTGTTCTACAGTCTACGGTCCAGTAGGACACGTTGTAACCGGCGATCTTCGCTTTATATTCCTAATGATAAGCTACGAGATTCCTTCTATTAATTGGAATAGGAATTTTAATCATTAAGATATTATAAATTCCGCCAGAATACGCCAAAAAATGAGTAAGACGAGAAATAGTCTACTCCTACCTGTGGTGTTTACATAACCCTGTTGATTCAATATTGCATTGGGTTTGCTGCCATTATCGCGATTTCCGTGGCGGATTTCGAAAACTCACTTAGAAATTAACCATACAAGGTTTCAAGAGTGGCAGGTTGATGAAAACAATAGGAAAGTTTATTGACGACTTCATGATCTCATTCGGAAACATTGTATTTCCTTATGTGATACTAAGTCAGACGTGTTCCATGCTTGTTGATAAAGCTGATGGCTTTCATTTCTTGAATATGGCCTAACCCGATTTTGATCTAGATAAGTATGGCGGGCGTCGTCGATGAAGCAGAAGACGCTATTCTGTCGGAACATATTTAAGCCTTACTCTCCTATTACCTTTTTAGGTTTCTTCGTGAAAATCTTCAATTTTGTTCATATCTTGCACTTGGTTTATTGATTTTGAGTTGGAATTATCGTTGCGTTATTATGACGGTAAAATTTGTTGTTTTGTATTTCCAAGGTATACGTATATACATTGCAATGCAATTAGTTTGTCATTAAGCCATGATAGTATGACTTCCGGACGTACACAGTACTTCCGGATATACACAGTACTTCCGGATATACACAGTACTTCCGGATATACTCAATACTTCTGGACGTATACTTAATGTCTCCACACATATGTTAGGTTAAACCACACAGTTTCGTTGTCAGGGGCAGTATGACGTAGAACGGACATTGGTTCCGAACAAACTACGTTCCACTTAGAGGAAAGTTTTATTTAATGAACAATCCATATTATCATCTCGGATAAGTTTTAAGTATAAGGCAATACTTAAAAGTTTAAAACTTTTTGCAGTGTTCCGCATCGTTGAATTACTTACCAGAAGACATGCCTATGTACGCATTATTCTACGTCAGATCCACGATAATGACACCATTGTTTAATGTTTCGTTGGCTTAATCATTAACATCTAAGACAATGTCAAAGTAACATCTGATAGGACGATTAAGAAATGTTATTTAGATATTGTCTTTACTGGAACATATAAGGTATTCACCATGTCAGAGAATACACGGAATGGAGCGATTAGGTTTGATACCAAAAGACAAAGAGCTTGCCTAACAATAGATGGTAGATCACATTGTTCGAAGTTTATCAAATCTTTACCCTGACAGCTATTTACAGAAATACCTACATGATTGGGTACGTCGTCCACTATTTAATGCCTGTAAACGTCTGCAAATCTTCATTACTGCGTTGATGTAAGAGGTTGTCTTACCTATATAAATATGACTGAACAATATGCAGAATTCGATTTGAATTCAAGAGATCCCAACTCTCTTCATGGAAACGTTCAGGTGAGCTTTTGATATGCAATGCACTGTTTGTTTTTGTTTTTTTCCAGAGTATGATACCAGTAGGCTTTTTTTATCATCATTTTAAGGCTATATTTGTGAACTCCCAAATCCTCATTTGTTGTGGGTATTATGACCACTATGTGAATGATTCTACGAGAATATTGATTATAAGTGATTAATTAATTTCTATTCACATAATATTTTAAGCGTTGTATTGTAACTTTTATGTTATTGCTATTATTTCTACTTAAGGGTTAGGGTTAACATGGGTGCGGATTACATTTCTATCAATATAACCTTTTTGACGGTGAACAGACAGAACAAAGCAAATATAAATGAATATAACAAGTTGTACAATGTTTACGTGTCTGTTATCAGGTAGCATTTCATGACGTGTTAGGAGAGCCGGACGGAACCCATAGCGTCGACTGTGTATGGACTCTTGCCCACACGTGCTTCACCTGCTCCAAGAACTGTTGTTACAAGTTTGTCACCACTCTGTGCGGCCTCTGTATCGCTCTTGCCTGGGGTTGTGAGTTCGCCATTATCACATTTGAAATAGTATGGTTCTGTACACCGGGTCTCAAAGCCTACCAACTGATCATGGGGGTTCTTCAGCGCTTCTTCGGGACATGTATTAGCTGCTGCTTAGCTCCGATCTGTGAAACATTTGGATTATGCTTCACTAATATAACAATGAAGAAATTATGAACATGATTGTCATGTGTGAACACATTTTAACAGATATGACGCTGTTTGTGTTACCGGAGAGATTATCATATGGAACCAACTGAAATGTCACTAGATAGTTATGCGTTATTAATATTGCAATGAAGAATATGGATATTATCGGCGATCGGGTTTACGCTGTTGTATATATTTATTATGTTGTTGTATTTTGGGAAGTTTTAACATATTTGACATATTTCTTCTATATCTTTTTCAATGTCCATTGGAGCTAGTGAAATGAAACAAACCTTTCACATAATAATGACCTTAAGTTCTCCCACGTATAGGTATAGCTAAAATGGTTGGTAGGAGATTTTCCAGTAATTTCATGTTAAATAGTATACATGCAATGTACAGTTGTCGAAATAAAGACAAAGCAGAATGAGCTCGACTTCCTTTCATATTTACATTTGTCTGTGAAATCTTGATCCTGTATAGCGACTAGAAATACTGTCGCTAGGCAGCTTTTCATTAGTTTTAGTGAAACCGTTATCAGGGCCTTATCCGGACTAATAGTACTACATCCTCAATACACCACGCCATTATCCGGACTAAAAGGTACCACATCCTCAATACACCACGCCCTTATCCGGACTAAAAAGTACCACATCCTCAATACACCAGGTCCTAATCTGGACTCAAAACAAAGTACCACATCTTCAATATAAGCGGATTGTTTCCAAATTAACATCACATCTAGAGCAGACTTATTATTTAGATATAACCTGGCATACATGAAGGGCAAATTTGATGATTACCCCGCCGGCTACCGTTGCAAGAGAGACCGAATTGCCGTTGGGTAAAATTTATTCTGAAGGATGGTATGTTACCAAACATGTTGAAGTAAGCATGAGCTTTCAAAAGATCGGATGATATAAAACGATGATGTGCTACGGATAGATTATATATGTCTGAAATTTTATCATTATAAACTGTAAAACCTTTCTAAAGACTAATCAAGAAAACATAGTAGGCTCTGTATGAATGTGGCCTTTATATAGAGGTTTATATACCATTATTTGTGTTACACGGGAGATTTTGCGGGGTGAAAATTTCGCGTTTTTCTGTTCAGGACTATTTCGCGGGGAGAAAATTTCGCGCATTTTCAATTTCTTACAAAAATGAATTATATAGGGAAATAGTAGAAATTATACTTACGATGAACACATTTTATGCGACTCTAATATGATATCGTGAAACAGTAGAAACTACATGTATACTTACGATGTACATGTTCTGCTTAACAATATGCTTTAAATAAAGATTGTTTATTATTCATTGTCATAGTGGTCACTCATCACAAGATGAACAATATTCACGGGTATTTAATTTCGCGGACATTACCTTGACCGCGAATATAGCGAAATTAAATCCCCCGTGAATAAAAGCAACTATACAGTACTACATGACTGGTTGTGCTATTTAGACGGGAGTTTTGTAGTGTTGACTGAATTGATCACATCTAATCACGTGGTCAAGTGGATGGTATTTAAAGGGTACGACAATGCCCATAAAAGGAACATAGTAGTTTAAAACAATAGACCTACATACCTGACACATTGAATGAACGGTGACTCTTATTGACACTAAAACAAGGAGCGGGCATGCAGGATTGCGTTACAATAAACGTTGTTGTATTCTAGATCAATCTGGTAATAAAGCGGGCTTGTCTATGATATATAAACACACCTATGTGTACCTGTGTATTGTCTATAATATATAAACACATCTGTGTGTACCTGTGTATTGTCTATAATATATAAACACATCTATGTGTACCCGTGTATTGTCTATAATATATAAACACATCAATATGTACCTGTGTATTGTCTATAATACATAAACACATCTATGTGTACCTGTGTATTATCTATAATATATAAACACATCTATGTGTACCTGTGTATTGTCTATACACATCTATGTGTACCTGTGTATTTTCTATAATATATAAACACATCAATATGTACCTGTGTATTGTCTATAATACATAAACACATCTATGTGTACCTGTGTATTGTCTATAATACATAAAGACGTCTGTGTGTACCTGTGTAATGTCTATACACATGTATGTGTACCTGTGTATTGTCTATAATGCATAAACACATCTATATGTACCTGTGTATTGTCTATAATGCATAAACACATCTATGTGTACCTGTGTATTGTCTATAATACATAAATACATCTATATGTACCTGTGCATTGTCTATAATACATAAACACATCTATGTGTATTGTCTATAATATATAAACAGATATGTGTGTACCTGTGTAATGTCTATAATACATAAACACATCTATATGTACCTGTGTAATGTCTATACACATGTATGTGTACCTGTGTATTGTCTATAATACATGACGACATCTATATGTACCTGTGTAATGTCTATAATACATAAACACATCTATATGTACCTGTGTAATGTCTATACACATGTATGTGTACCTGTGTATTGTCTATAATACATTAAGACATCTATATGTACCTGTGCATTGTCTACAATACATAAACACATATATGTATACCTGTGTATTGACTATAAGAATTGCCAGTTGCTAAGCCGTCTATGTACCTAAGTTGAGTCTGCTTGGAAAAGTTTACTACAACACGTTTATAAAGTCTACGTGTTCTGAAAGATATGACTGATGGAAGAATTGACCTCACATCAAGGGATCCGAATTACCTTCATGGAGACGTACAGATTAGTTCCTCCTCTGATAAATATGTCAAGTCAGTGAAGTATTTCATAACTGACTGGCCGCAACAGGTAGCAGTTTACAGTCGGGAAGATTTCATAGAGTTGGTATCTGACCTAAAATTGAATATTTTGAATGCTTTAGTATACAGTGTTAGAGAAGGATAATGCACGGAATGAAGCGAATAGTTTTGATACCAAAAGACAAAGAGCTTGCCTAACAATAGATGGTAGATCACATTGTTCAACGGTTGTCAAACTTTACCCTGACAGCTATTTACAGAATTACCTACATGATTGGGTACCTCGTCCACTATTTAATGCCTGTAAACGTCTGCAAATCTTCATTACTGCGTTAATGAAGGAGGTTGTCTTACCTATATAAATATGACTGAACAATATGCAGAAATCGATTTGAATTCAAGAGACCCCAACTCTCTTCATGGAAACGTTCAGGTGAGTTTTTGATATGTAATGTAGTGTTTGTTTTTTTCTTTTCTCATAATTTGGAAAAAGTAGGATTTTTTTACTATCATTTTAGGCTTTATTTCTGAACTCCCAAATCCTCTTTTGTTGAGGTATTATGACCACTATGTGAATAATTTAACGAGAATGTTGATTATAATTGATTGCTTAATTTCTATTCACATTACGTTGTTAAACGTAGTATTGTAACGTTTATGTAATGCTAACATTTTTACTTAAGGGTAAGGAGTAATATGGGTCTGGCTTACATTTCTATCAATATAACCTTTTTTGACGGTGAACAGACAGAACAAAGCAAATTTAAATGGATTAAAAGTTTTAAATAATTATTTACTATAAAAGCTGTATCTATTACATAAGTTGTATTTATTCCTTAATTAAGTTTTAAAGGTACGTTTAACACTTGTGCTACCTTAGTTATCATTGTTTTAATAATTACACCTTACTTACTTGGATCCATATGCATTGTGACGTAACTAAAGAAAGATAATTGTCGTAATCTTATATGACAGTTTTGTTCACATATTTATGAAGCCATGTAAGGTATAATTTCCGGGGTATTAGTTTCATAAACTCTATATTAAAAAGATGTTCATATTGTAAATTCGTCTGCGTTGAACAGGTAGCATTTCATGACGTGTTAGGAGAGCCGGACGGAACTCATAGCATCGATTGTGTATGGACTGTCGCCCACACGTGCTTCACCTGCTCCAAGAACTGTTGTTACAAGTTTGTCACCACTCTGTGCGGCCTCTGTATCGCTCTTGCCTGGGGTTGTGAGTTCGCCATTATCACATTTGAAATAGTATGGTTTTGTACACCGGGTCTCAAAGCCTACCAACTGATCATGGGGATTCTTCAGCGCTTCTTCGGGACATGCATTAGCTGCTGCTTAGCTCCGATCTGTGAAACATTTGGATTATGCTTCACTAATATAACAATGAAGAAAATGTGAATGCCGGAGGGAACACATGTGAGACCAACTGTTATGTGTTAAATAAAAGCATAAAGCCCGAGATAGGGATACGAATATTATATAAACAATGCTAAATTACAGTGAGATAGAATTCATATTCAATATCGGAAATGGCATTTATAGATATAAGTTTTACCTTATACGCACAATTCAAGTACACATTTTTATTCCAAATCTGCATTTTCACTAAATAAACGTAAAGCACAAAATAGAAAGTTTTCAATTCCCACTAATGTAGTGATGTGAAGAACAATTGTCATGACGTCGTTTTGCATGACGTCACTATATCAAGTGTAATTTTTAAGTCACGAAATGTTCGCTTCCGGACTTTAAAATAAGATTAATCAGTGTATCTTGCAACAAGAAATGTATTAAAAAAGATGGGATATATTGATAAAACTGTTACTGATGATTTTGTGCTTATTATCACGAACTATTTATTTGTGCCAGGAACGTCACATCTACTCACAAGAACAGGTTCCATTTGATAGCAAAAAAGAGTTTGAAATTTGATAGCATTGTTACAGATTGATACGTTAGCGCATTATTCCAGTTTATCTGAAATCCTGTTAGAATTACAAGGTACTCACGTTCCAAAGAAGACAGTTTAATGTTAAATCATCATGACACATTTAGTACTGTGTAAATACTCAAAAGGTCTAGTGATCATACCAGACAAGTGGTTTACTGTGTAAATACTCAAATGGTCTAGTGATCATACCAGACAAGTGGTTTACTGTGTAAATACTCAAAAGGTCTAGTGATCATACCAGACAAGTGGTTTACTGTGTAAATACTCAAAAGGTCTAGTGATCATACCAGACAGGTGGTTTACTGTGTAAATACTCAAAAGGTCTAGTGATCATACCAGACAAGTGGTTTACTGTGTAAATACCCAAAAGGTCTAGTGATCATACCAGACAAGTGGTTTACTGTGTAAATACTCAAAAGGTCTAGTGAGCATACCAGACAAGTGGTTTACTGTGCAAATACTCAAAAGGTCTAGTGATCATACCAGACAAGTGGTTTACTGTGTAAATACTCAAAAGGTCTAGTGATCATACCAGACAAGTGATTTACTGTGTAAATACTCAAATGGTCTAGTGATCATACCAGACAAGTGGTTTACTGTGTAAATACTCAAATCGTCTAGTGATCATACCAGACAAGTGGTTTACTGTGTAAATACTCAAAAGGTCTAGTGATCTTACCAGACAAGTGGTTTACTGTGTAAATATTCAAAAGGTCTAGTGATCATACCAGACAAGTGGGTTTACTGTTGAAATACTCAAAAGGTCTAGTGATCATACCAGACAAGTGGTTTACTGTGTAAATACTCAAAAGGTCTAGTGATCATACCAGACAAGTGGTTTACTGTGTAAATACTCAAAAGGTCTAGTGATCATACCAGACAAGTGGTTTACTGTGTAAATACTCAAAAGGTCTAGTGATCATACCAGACAAGTGGTTTACTGTGTAAATACCCAAAAGGTCTAGTGATCATACCAGACAAGTGGTTTACTGTGTAAATACTCAAAAGGTCTAGTGAGCATACCAGACAAGTGGTTTACTGTGCAAATACTCAAAAGGTCTAGTGATCATACCAGACAAGTGGTTTACTGTGTAAATACTCAAAAGGTCTAGTGATCATACCAGACAAGTGATTTACTGTGTAAATACTCAAATGGTCTAGTGATCATACCAGACAAGTGGTTTACTGTGTAAATACTCAAATCGTCTAGTGATCATACCAGACAAGTGGTTTACTGTGTAAATACTCAAAAGGTCTAGTGATCTTACCAGACAAGTGGTTTACTGTGTAAATACTCAAAAGGTCTAGTGATCATACCAGACAAGTGGTTTACTGTGTAAATACTCAAAAGGTCTAGTGATCATACCAGACAAGTGGTTTACTGTGTAAATACTCAAAAGGTCTAGTGATCATACCAGACAAGTGGTTTACTGTGTAAATACTCAAAAGGTCTAGTGATCATACCAGACAAGTGGTTTACTGTGTAAATACTCAAAAGGTCTAGTGATCATACCAGACAAGTGGTTTACTGTGTAAATACTCAAAAGGTCTAGTGATCATACCAGACAAGTGGTTTACTGTGTAAATACTCAAAAGGTCTAGTGATCATACCAGACAAGTGGTTTACTGTGTAAATACTCAAAAGGTCTAGTGATCTTACCAGACAAGTGGTTTACTGTGTAAATACTCAAAAGGTCTAGTGATCATACCAGACAAGTGGGTTTACTGTGTAAATACTCAAAAGGTCTAGTGATCATACCAGACAAGTGGTTACTGTGTAAATACTCAAAAGGTCTAGTGATCATACCAGACAAGTGGTTTACTGTGTAAATACTCAAAAGGTCTAGTGATCTTACCAGACAAGTGGTTTACTGTGTAAATACTCAAAAGGTCTAGTGATCATACCAGACAAGTGGTTTACTGTTGAAATACTCAAAAGGTCTAGTGATCATACCAGACAAGTGGTTTACTGTGTAAATACTTAAAAGGTCTAGTGATCATACCAGACAAGTGGTTTACTGTGTAAATACTCAAAAGGTCTAGTGATCATACCAGACAAGTGGTTTACTGTGTAAATACTCAAAAGGTCTAGTGATCATACCAGACAAGTGGTTTACTGTGTAAATACTCAAATGGTCTAGTGATCATACCAGACAAGTGGTTTACTGTCTATATACTCAAAAGGTCTAGTGATCATACCAGACAAGTGGTTTACTGTGTAAATACTCAAAAGGTCTAGTGATCTTACCAGACAAGTGGTTTACTGTATAAATACTCAAATGGTCTAGTGATCATACCAGACGAGTGGTTTACTGTGTAAATACTCAAATGGTCTAGTGATCATACCAGACAAATGGTTTACTGTCTAAAAACTCAAATGGTGAAGTGATCCTACCAAACAATTGGTTTACTGTCTATATACTCAAGTGATCCTACCAGACAAGTTGTTTACTGACTAAATACTCAAATAATCAAGTGATCCTACCAAATAATTGGTTTACTGTCTCAATACTCAAATGGTGTAGTGATCCTATCAGATAATTGGTTTACTGACTAAATACTCAAATGATGAAATGATCATTCCAGAGAAAGGGGTTTACTGTCTAAATACTCCAAGCACCTATAGATTGTCGTTCAAGTTTTTTCAATAATAACAAATATAGTTACACTAGTTACATAGAACGAACTCGAAGACTGTTAAACTAAACATCGTTTGACAAATTAGGCAACACTTATAATATCTTTGTCACTTCAAATGCATGCTGATTGCTTAAAGGGAATATATAAGTAGCAAGAGTCGTGTTTTATGCCAATACCTGTATGATATGACAAGATCAAATGATAATGGCACACTTTAGAGACACAGTCTACCCAGGGGAAATATATTTCCCCAAAGTAGATGTTTAGTTTAAACAGATGTAGATCTTAGGACATTGTATGGACCACTGTTACATATATATATTTATATTTATTTGCCTCTTCTCACCAGAGAATTTCACACAAAGAAATCGTTTCAAATACATTGTGGACAAAATATCAAAAAATATAATCTATATACATTGATAGCGAGAATTTCGAAAACTTACTAGCAGAGTAGGACAATGTGTTCAGGAAGGACAAGCGTCTTCTGCTTCATCTACGACATGCATGGTGTAAATCAGAAATAGGATGTTGACGACAGAACCACTCACCATATCAATACACATATCAAGCACGTATACAATTCTAATCAGATTACGATGTCGACCAAAATGATTTCCCGTTGTCTGCATTTTTCAACAACTTTTTGTGATATGCATAACATAACGTGCTCTTATCGAATCAATTTGACACAATGGGTAGGGGAGGCAGGGATGTTACTCTCTAGAAATTAGTAATCAACACTAGGATTATCGTACAGTTGAAAACGTTGTAAGTTGATACAAAGAGTTTCGTATTGAAAAAAGACAGAACAGCTCTATACACGAACAAAGATAATGCTGACATTCGAAGTAATTGATCAAGTCCCGCTTGTTTTCTATCATTAATGAATAATTGAAAAAACACTTCAATATAAGGTATTGACATATACATGTAGTAGCAACTACATCCTAAACATCACTTCAAACCTTTGCTTGTCTAATTGTGGTGCCATATAATAACATTCATAGCAAACCTGAATGCCTTCCCTACAGCATGAAACACGATTTTTGATGTTTTATATTTCAGGATAAATCCCATGGATTCCATTTCATTTTAAATAAAAGAATATAGAAGACCACAATCTTTTTTTTTCAAAGTCACCTTGAGTTATCTCACAACAAACGTCATTAAATATTTTACGAAGTTTTAACTTTAGTTACTTTATCAAAAGATTTAAAACGCATGGTGATAATACTTCAATAAGGAAGATGTAAAACGTATGGCGATAATACTTCAATAAGGAAGATGTAAAACGTATGGTGATAATACATGTACTTAAATAAGGAAGATGTAAAACGTATGGTGATAATACTTCAATAAGGAAGATGTAAAACGTATGGTGATAATACTTCAATAAGGAAGATGTGAAACGTATGTTGATATTACTTCAATTAATAAGATGTAAAACGTATGGTGATAATACTTCAATAAGGAAGATGTAAAACGTATAGTGATAATACCTCAATAAGGAAGATGTAAAACGTATGGTGATAATACTTCAATAAGGAAGATGTAAAACGTATGGTGATAATACTTCAATAAGGAAGATGTAAAACGTATGGTGATAATACTTCAATAAGGAAGATGTAAAACGTATGGTGATAAAACTTCAATAAGGAAGATGTATAACGTATGGTGATAATACATGTACTTAAATAAGGAAGATGTAAAACGTATGGTGATAATACTTCAATAAGGAAGATGTAAAACGTATGGTGATAATACTTCAATAAGGAAGATGTGAAACGTATGGTGATATAACTTCAATTAATAAGATGTAAAACGTATGGTGATAATACTTCAATACGGAAGATGTAAAACGTATAGTGATAATACCTCAATAAGGAAGATGTAAAACGTATGGTGATAATACTTCAATAAGGAAGATGTAAAACGTATGGTGATAATACTTCAATAAGGAAGATGTAAAACGTATAGTGATAATACCTCAATAAGGAAGATGTAAAACGTATGGTGATAATACTTCAATAAGGAAGATGTAAAAGTATGGTGATAATACTTCAATAAGGAAGAGGTAAAAAAAAGTATGGTGATAATACTTCAATAAGGAAGATGTAAAACGTATGGTGATAATACTTCAATAAGGAAGGTGTAAAACGTATAGTGATAATACTTCAATAAGGAAGATGTAAAACGTATGGTGATAATACTTCAATAAGGAAGATGTAAAACGTATGGTGATAATACCTCAATAAGGAAGATGTATAACGTATGGTGATAATACTTCAATAAGGAAGATGTATAACGTATGGTGATAATACATGTACTTAAATAAGGAAGATGTAAAACGTATGGTGATAATACTTCAATAAGGAAGATGTAAAACGTATGGTGATAATACTTCAATAAGGAAGATGTAAAACGTATGGTGATAATTCTTCAATAAGGAAGATGTAAAACGTTTGGTGATAATACTTCAATAAGGAAGATGTAAAACGTTTGGTGATAATACTTCAATAAGGAAGATGTTAAACGTATGGTGATAATACATGTACTTAAATAAGGAAGATGTAAAACGTATGGTGATAATGCTTCAATAGTTTGATTCACCTGACATGGCGTGATATTTAATTGTTTAAAACTACTTTATTGAAAATATATAATCATATGTTTCTTTTCAGCTATTTTTTAAAAGGTTGAATATCAAATATATAGCTGATGCACTGACCTTATGAAAATATTCCTGATCGGAATACCAGACATACCTTATCTGTCAGATCAGCCTTTTAAACATTTAAAAAGCGCTTTTGTTAGTTAACGTGTAGATTTGGCATGAGCGAGCTCCGTATACTTTTTTTTAAAGAAATGCACTTCTAGTACCGTTGCTCTATACTGTAACCGATAGGTCGGGTTTGTAAAGAATTAGTCGGGAGCTATCAATAAGGTCAGATTTATTACCACATAAATATGAGTCTTATATTTGCTGATGAAATTCTTTATCATATGGTAACGTAAATAATTGAGATTACATGGTCATTATAATGGCGAAGTTGTATGTCTTTATTAAACGCTTAGTCGAACGGATTCAGTCACGTCAAATGCTCGATTTGTGACATGTTTGTTATTGTTTCAACATGCCATGATGACCTCATTGTACCATGCATCTCCACAGTTGCCATATTACAACATGTGCACAATTAACCAGTTACCTTATTACAACATGTACACAATTAACCAGTTACCATATTACAACATGTACACAATTAACCAGTTACCTTATTACAACATGTACACAATTAACCAGTTACCTTATTACAACATGTACATAATTAACCAAAGTTACTATATTACAACATGTACATAATTAACCAGTTACCATATTACAATATGTACACAATAAACCAAAGTTACCATATTACAACATGTACACAATTAACCACAGTTACCATATTACAACATGTACACAATTAACCACAGTTACCATATTACAACATGTACACAATTAACCACAGTTACCATATTACAACATGTACACAATTAACCACAGTTACCATATTACAACATGTACACAATTAACCAAAGTTACCATATTACAACATGTACACAATTAACCAAAGTTACCATATTACAACATGTACACAATAAACCAAAGTTACCATATTACAACATGTACACAATTAACCAGTTACCATATTACAACATTTACACAATTAACCACAGTTACCATATTACAACATGTACATAATTAACCAGTTACCATATTACACCATGTTCAATCTACACAACGTTTCAGTTACCATATTACTCATGTACACAAATTAACCCCAATACATCATATTCACAAATTAACTGTAGTACCATAGTATACCATGTATATAAATTAACCGCAGTGGCCATATTACAGCATGTACACAAATCAATCGCAGTACCATAGCATACCATGTAAACAAATTGACCACATAAACCATATACACAAATTAACCCTATTTACCACATAACACCATGTACACAAATTAACCACAGGTCCATGTTATACTATGTGTGCAAAATAACCCAGTGACCATAGTAAACCATGTACACAAATTAACCAGAATTTACTTACATAATGTATAGCTATTTTACTACACCATCTTATCTAATACCAATGTACTAAAATAATGAAGATTCATGTTCATTAGATTATCATTAGATGATCATTACCAATTATGTTTCTTCTGAAGATAAGAACAAGTCATTGCAAACGATACCTAACCCATTGTGTCCCTGCGTCAGGAATATAACAGGTGAGTGAAGTGCCAGAAGAATCGGATTCAAAATAAAGGTGGTAAAACGTCTATTTAGAATATCGGTAATATGCCACTGACTCTGGAACTCAGAAGAAATGATGGTTATGAACAACTGACCAACTGAGGACGAAAGTGTTAAAGGCGATCGAGGTTTGGTTTTAAGCGAAGACGTACCAGAAGATATAGTTAGAAACAAACGAATCGATTAAACAATTAAGTACAATAATACGACCAGACCAGGTGTACCTCAAGTGAAATCGAATTCTGCTTCATCGACATCCCATACAAAAGCTAGGTCAAACCCAGGTATAGTCACAATCTCAAGAGTTATGTTGGTGACAAGGACTCCGCTAGACATTTCAATACGCAACAAGCCCGTCTGACTTCATATCGGAAAATGAAATAGAAAATTTGCCAATCAAATCATGATTTGGACCATAAAGCTTTCTATGGTCCTCATCCAACCTTGTGCTGTTAACTGTTTCGTCAGTATTCGATATCTGTCACAGATGTAGTGAAATTGATTCAAAAACTTTAACCTAGATTACCAATGTATACCATGTACCACACTTACCGTATTACACATATTAAACTATATACAATGTACATAGATTAACCACAGTTAACATATTACGCCATGAACACAAATTCACTCCAGTATCCATATTATACTATGTACACAAAATAAACCCCAGTTACCGTATTACACCAAGTACACAAGTTAACCTCAGTTCATATTGCATGTCCATGTTCATGAATTAAACCTAGTGTCCAAGCTGACCTTTTGAACTAATAACTATCATGGCATTTTAATACTTTTAAGTTATAAAGTAGCATTTATAGATTTTCTTTCTCACAAAACATAAGTCTACAGTTGTAATGGGGAAATCAATACCACGGTTTGTTGTCGTAAATAGAAGGGTTTTAACATTTCCATTCATACAGATTAACAAAGCTCAATGCTCCAGTTAAATACATACTTCCATAGGAGACAAAAGCTGACGGTATTTCTACAGAGAGTTTTCGTTAGGTCGTTGCCAATGACGCCGGACGTTTAACAAAAAAGAACCACCCCTTTCGTCAGTGACAGTCGTCAAGCAATTATCAATCGACAAAAAACTGAGAGGTATAAATTCGAAACCACAGTATTGGCCACCACTCAATAGAAAGGTCTTGTGTAATTCACCTCAGTTTCTCCACAGTCAAACAGTCAAAATGACAGAACAGGCCATGGAAGTGGACTTGAATAACAGGGACCCCAACTCTCTCAACAGCACCATTCAGGTACTTTTATTATTTTATCACTATAGTAACATTGTAAGAACAAATATATGTGATTCTATGTATTTTTCTTAGCGAACAATTGTTAAATTGCGTTATATATGGTTAAAAGCACCATATATAGCCTGGAAAGCATGAAGGGTAGAAATATTTTTCTCTACTTGAATGTATTTTTCGATTCGATTACAGTTTCTTATAAAACAACAGCTTACTGCTATACATAGATACACTTGACTTGTATAGTCTTAGGAATAACTCCGCTTAGTTAATTACATTTTCATTATATCCTTAGTAACTGGGAAAATTCAAAATCATATTCAATGGAACATAATATAATATTGAATAGAATACTAAACTACTGGTGAATATGAACTTATATTACAATAAGTAAACAACATATACTGTGTGATATGTCTTTTTAACTCGGATACGAATAAGTACGATACCAAACATGCTATATGATCGTTTTTACCTATTTTTATTATTTGTCGTCCGGTTTTTTAATACTCGGTACTTTTAAATTGACAGGTTGCCTTTGAGGATGTGTTGGGAGAACCAGAGGGCGCCCATAGCATCGACTGTGTCTGGACCAACAGTTACAAATGCTTCACCTGTGGGAAGAACTGTTGCTACAAGTTCATGAGTACCCTGTGTGGAATTTGTATTGCACTGTACTGGGGATGTGAGTTCGCCATGATCACGTTCGAGATGGTATGGTGCTGTACACCTGCTCTCAAAGTTCATTCCATCATGCTCGGAATTTGTCAACGTTTCTTCGGATCATGCATCCAGTGTTGTCTGGCTCCTCTCTGTGAGACGATGGGATTATGCTTCGGGAACATTACAATTACTAAGAAATGATAAAACGATTATCAAAACTTTCGATAGACAAATCAATCAATTTTTGTGCCATCCCTCAACAACTGTGATACTAGCCAGTTTTGGCTGGGTTTCCTTGAAGTGAGTCAGTGATATTTTACATACACTTGCTATTTCATTAAGATATCGAGTGGATTATCATCTCAAATGTTTAATGTTCTACTTGTCATTGATGTATTTCTTTTACAATAAAATATTTATTTAACATGTTTGTGTATGTTGTTAACTAATATCAAATGGAAACAAAGTAAAGAAACATGCTCCAAACGTCCAGTATCATTCGTCAATGTTGTTATTGGCGCTGTCATGGTGACCGAGGGAGGGTATCAGTATTGTTCAAGAATAGTATTATATATGGAACCCTATAGATTAGATGATGAACCATTTACTAAGTTTTGACATAAAAAGTTAAAATATTAAAGACTCTTCAGTCAGATAATCATACAAAAGTACTCCGTGTCACGACATTAGTTTGTGACATAAAATATATCATCATTGGGAATAAAGACCTACTTCGTGTTATATGGAGTTAACCGTATTTTTCTTCTTAAACTCAACACCAGCTTGGGTAGCAGTCTCAACTATCGGCCTATGAATAGTATAAAAATGTCTACATCATTGAAGATACATTCATTATCAATATATCGACACAAAACCGCCTGACAAAATATTCTAAAGTACCTCCAATAAACTGACACAGGGCCGACCGACAAGTATATCAAATATACTGATACAGAGCCGACCGACAAGTATATCAAATATACTGACACAGGGCCGTCCGACAAGTATATCAAATATACTGATACAGAGCCGACTGACAAGTATATCAAATATACTGATACAGAGCCAACCGCCACGTACATCAAATATACTTATGCAAAGCCGACTGACAAGTACAATGTACATGAAATATACTGATACAAAGCCGACTGACAAGTATATCAAATATACTGACACCGGGCCGTCTGACGAGTACATCAAATATACTGATAGAGAGGCAACCGCCACGTACATCAAATATACTAATGCAAAGCCGACTGACAAGTACAATGTGCATCAAATATACTGATACAGGGCCGTCCGACAAGTACATCAAATATACTGATACAGAACCGCCTCACACATAAAACCAGATAGAATTCAACATGAAAAGATAATCGTACACCGAGGATAACGTACGATCAAAGCTATTGATTGAATTGGAGACCAATACCTGGTATTACGAAGGGTAGGCGACTTCCGGTTCATAGACGTCACCCGCCAGAAAAAGAAAAATCTATGTCAAATCCGCTTTCAACATAAGGAGCATATTGTTGAGAGCGGAACCAACAGCCACATCAGTACCCGTCAGTAGTCGGTAGCTGTTACGGTTATCGTGATGATAAGACCAATTTCTTGAATACATATCGTAGGTAGAGAAAGCAGGAATATTACTATCTAGAAATGAACATTGGTAATAGGGATATTGAAATCATTTCGCTTAGCATACAGATTAACTATCCGTGCTGGTTACGTTGTAAGCAATGGCAGAGGTAAGCGGCGCATGTTACAGAATCTGATGTGTCCTCACTTTCAGTTTTTCTTGGTAAATCCGGTCGATATGGTCAATAAGGATGATTGTTTTTCTTCAAAAGACCAAACACCATAAATATAATGTATTTGAGAAAATAAAGGACTCTCAAAGGTAAAAGCTTTTCAATATATTCAGCCTCACATTAAAAATCAATTGACAATCGAGTCGTAACATCTGTTTTACTTAAATATTTCATATATTTCAAAGTAAAAGTTAAAACTGCATCTCCTTAATGTAGATACTAATGTTGAACCCTGACCTACATTACATAAGGAACTACATTGTAATATAAGGTACAATATACAACCCAACTGATAAACCCTCTAGCATCGATATAAGACCTTATAGTGTCTATTGTAAAAGGTAATCAATACTTTCAAATATCAGCACGCTCCTCAATATAGTCGTATTAAATGACACTATCATATGAATGGCTTACTGATCCGGAAACTAAATTCTCCTCTCAACACCTACCGGTCACTTTATCATAAAACAATAAACAACATCTAAAATGCAGCCCTGTCACCTAATATGTACAATGGCCTAGGCAATTTAATTATATGCGCAGTTTTTATAAATTTATTTATATCTTTCAATAGTAAAACTGAATCTGCGGACATCAGAAGGCAGTGCAGCAAATCTTTTGAAACCTTTAAATAAAGTCACTGAGATGATTGCAGTGTCTTCATCAAACAACGATTAAAATCAATATGGAGAGGCATTTATGTCAAACATAAATTCGATCAAAATACCATGGCACAACATAGAGGTGTTTCCCATAGATTCCAATGACAAAGTAAGACCCTCCCCTTTCGACTCACGTATTCAGAGTCCGTTGTCAAGTAAAAGGTCAACACACATTATGGCCATATAAATACGATTCTACCGTACAGTACTTCGTTTTCTGTGTGGATGTGACGACACTACATAGAACAATGGACGATTCCCCAGTCGATCTTGGTGCCAGGGATCCCAATTCCCTCAATGGCGATGTACAGGTATATTTTGTTGTAGCTTGATAATGCTTAATGTATATGAATTTTATCTTAATTATATTTTATTGATGATGCTGTTTTGTTATGTTCTCTATATGAAATATATTGAATAACCAATATATGTGTTTAAATAACACATGATACCGACACAAAATACTAATTCTGAAAATGTATTAAATGAGGCAAAAATACGAGCAAAATATAGAATAACAGAACTATAGACAAAAGTACAAGGGTCGCAATACCAATTGTTTCGTAAGCGGTAGCAGGAAATATTGTTTACGTTCTAAATGGGGAATCGCCAAAGACATTTCAAAATCGGATATAGATTATCTTAAAATGTAATGAATCAAGAGAAATGTTATATATAAGTTCCAACGTGTAGATGTTTAAGTTCACAATAAGGGTTTCTTGGCTCACAACTTTTCTTGACGATTTCCCAATAGGTTCTATTTGAAGATGTTTTGGGAGAACCAGAGGGAGCCCATAGCATCGACTGTGTCTGGACCAACAGTTACAAATGCTTCACCTGTGGGAAGAACTGTTGCTACAAGTTCATGAGTACCTTGTGTGGGATTTGTATTGCACTGTACTGGGGATGTGAGTTCGCCATGATCACGTTCGAGATGGTATGGTGCTGTACACCTGCTCTCAAAGTCCATTCCATCATGCTCGGAATTTGTCAACGTTTCTTCGGATCATGTATCCAGTGTTGTCTGGCTCCTCTCTGTGAGACGATGGGATTATGCTTCGGGAACATTACAATTACTAAGAAATGATAAAACGATTATCAAAACTTTCGATAGACAAATCAATCAATTTTTGTGCCATCCCTCAACAACTGTGATACTAGCCAGTTTTGGCTGGGTTTCCTTGAAGTGAGTCAGTGATATTTTACATACACTTGTTATTTCATTAAATATCGAGTGGATTATCATCTCAAATGTTTAATGTTCTACTTGTCATTGATGTATTTCTTTTACAATAAAATATTTATTTAACATGTTTGTGTATGTTGTTAACTAATATCAAATGGAAACAAAGTAAAGAAACATGCTCCAAACGTCCAGTATCATTCGTCAATGTTGTTATTGGCGCTGTCATGGTGACCGAGGGAGGGTATCCGTATTGTTCAAGAATAGTATTATATATGGAACCCTATAGATTAGATGATGAGCCATTTACTAAGTTTTGACATAAAAAGTTAAAATATTAAAGACTCTTCAGTCAGATAATCATACAAAAGTACTCCGTGTCACGACATTAGTTTGTGACATAAAATATATCATCATTGGGAATAAAGACCTACTTCGTTTTATATGGAGTTAACCGTATTTTTCCTCTTCAACTCAACTCCAGCTTGGGCAGCAGTCTCAACTATCGGCCTATGAATAGTATAAAAATGTCTACATAATTGAAGATAAATTCATTATCAATATATCGACACAAAACCGCCTGACAAAATATTCTAAAGTACCTTAAATATACTGATACAGAGTCCACTGACAAGTATATCAAATATACTGACACAGAGCCAACTGACAAGTATATCTAATATACTGATACAGAGCCGACTGACAATTATATCAAATATACTGACACAGAGCCGACTACCAAGTACATCAAATATACTGACACAGAGCCGACCGACAAGTATATCAAATATACTGACACAGAGCCGACCGACAAGTATATCAAATATACTGACACAGAGCCGACCGACAAGTATATCAAATATACTGATACAGGGCCGACCGACAAGTATATCAAATATACTGATATAGAGCCGACTGATAAGTATATCAAATATACTGACACAGAGCCGACCGACAAGTATATCAAATATACTGACACAGAGTCGACTACCAAGTATATGAAATGTACTGATACAGGGCCGTCCGACAAGTATATCAAATATACTGATACAGAGCCCTCCGACAAGTATATCAAGTAAACTGATACAGAGCCGACTGACAAGTATATCAAATATACTGATACAGAGTACAGAGTCGACTGACAAGTATATCAAATATACGTAAACAGAGTCGACTGACAAGTATATCAAATATACTGACACAGGGCCGTCCGACAAGTATATCAAATATACTGATACTGAGCCGACTGACAAGTATATCAAATATACTGATACAGGGCCGTCCGACAAGTATATCAAATATACTGATACTGAGCCGACTGACAAGTATATCAAATATACTGATACAGGGCCGTCCGACAAGTATATCAAATATACTGATACAGGGCCGTCCGACAAGTATATCACATATACTGATATAGAGCCGTCCGACAAGTATATCAAATATACTGATACAGAGCCGACTGACAAGTATATCAAATATACTGACACAGGGCCGTCCGACAAGAGTATCAAATATACTGATACAGGGCCGTCCGACAAGTATATCACATATACTGATATAGAGCCGTCCGACAAGTATATCAAATATACTGATACAGAGCCGACTGACAAGTATATCACATATACTGATACAGAGCCGACCGACAAGTATATCAAATATACTGATACAGGGCCGACTGACAAGTATATCAAATATACTGACACAGGGCCGTCCGACAAGTATATCAAATATACTGATACTGAGCCGACTGACAAGTACATCACATATACTGACACAGGGCCGTCCGACAAGTATATCAAATATACTGATACAGGGCCGTCCGACAAGTATATTAAGTAAACTGATATAGAGCCGACTGACAAGTATATCAAATATACTGATACAGAGTCGACTGTCACGTACATCAAATATACTGATACAGGGCCGACTGACAAGTATATCAAACATACTGATAAAGAGCCGACTGTCACGTACATCAAATATACTGACACAGAGCCGACCGACAAGTACATCAAATATACTTATACAGAACCGACTGACAACTACATCAAATATACTGATACAGAGCCGACTGTCAAGTACATCAAAGGTACTAACACAGAGCTTTACTGACGAGTACATCAAATATAATGTTACAGAAACGACTGACAAGTACATAAAATATACTGTTACAGAACTGCCTCACACATAAAACCAGATAGAATTCAACATGAAAAGATAATCGTACACCAAGGATAACGTACGATCAAAGCTATTGATTGGATTGGAGACCAATACGAGAGAATAATACCTGGTATTAAGGAGGGGAGGCGACTTCCGGTTCATAGACGTCACCCGCCAGAAAAAGAAAAAAATCTATGTCAAATCCGCTCTCAACATGACGAGAGCATATTGTTGAGAGCGGAACCAACAGCCACATCAGTACCCGTCAGTAGTCGGTATATGTTGCGGTTATCGTGATGATAGGACCAAGTACTTGAATACATATCGTAGTTAGAGAAAGCCGGAATGTTATTATCTAGAAATGAAACATTGGAAACAGGGATATTGAAATCTTTCCGCCCATCATACAGGATAGCTGTAAGCTATCCCTACTGGTTACGACAGAGGAAAGCGGCGGATGTTAAAGAATCTGATGTGTCCTCACTTTCAGTTTTTCTTGGTAAATCCGGTCGATATGGTAAATAAGGATGCTTTTTGTTTTCTTCAAAAGACCAAACACCATAAATATAATGTATTTGAGAAAATAAAGGACTCTCAAAGGTAAAAGCTTTTCAATATATTCAGCCTCACAGAAAAATTGAAAATCAATTGACAATCGAGTCGTAACATCTGTTTTACTTAAATATTTCATACCTTTCAAAGTAAAAGTTAAAACTGCATCTCCTTAATGTAGATGCTAATGTTGAACCCTGACCTACATTACATAAGGAACTACATTATAATATAAGGTACAATATAAAATCTAACTGATAAACCCTCTATCATCGATATAAGACCTTATAATGTCTATTGTAAAATATAATCGATATTTTAAAATATCAACACGCTCCTCAATATAGTCGTATTAAATGTGCTATCATATGAATGACTTACTGATCCGGAAACTAAATTCTCCTCTCAACACCTACCGGTCACTTCATCATAAAACAATAAACAACATTTAAAAATGCAGCCCTGTCACTTAATATGTACAATAGCCTAGGAAATTTAATAATATGAGCAGTTTTTTTTTTATATTTTTGTTTCAATAGTAAAACTGAATCTGCGGACATCAGAAGGCAGCGCAGCAAATCTTTTGAAGCCTTTAAATAAATTCACTGAGATGAGTGCAGTGTCTTCATCAAACAATCATTAAAATCCATATGGAGAGGCATTTATGTCAAACATACAGTCGATCAAAATACCATGGCACAACATAGAGGTGTTTCCCATAGATTCCAATGACAAAGACCCTCCCCTTTCGACTCACGTATTCAGAGTCCGTTGTCAAGTAAAAGGTCAACACACATTATGGCCATATAAATACGATTCTACCGTACAGTACTTCGTTTTCTGTGTGGATGTGACGACACTACATAGAACAATGGACGACTCCCCAGTCGATCTTGGTGCCAGGGATCCCAATTCCCTCAATGGCGATGTACAGGTATATTTTGTTGTAGCTTGATAATGCTTAATGTATATGAATTTTATCTTAATTATATTTTATTGATGATGCTGTTTTGTTATGTTCTCTATATGAAATATATTGAATAACAAATATATTTGTTTAAATAACACATGATACCGACACAAAGTACTAATTCTGAAAATGTATTAAATGAGGCAAAAATACGAGCAAAATATAGAATAACAGAACTATAGTCAAAAGTGCAAGGGTCGCAATACCAATTGTTTCGTAAGCGGTAGCAGGAAATATTGTTTACGTTCTAAATGGGGAATCGCCAAAGACATTTCAAAATAGGATATAGATTATCTTAAAATGTAATGAATCAAGAGAAATGTTATATAAGTTCCAACGTGTAGATGTTTAAGTTCACAATAAGGGTTTCTTGGCTCACAACTTTTCTTGACGATTTCCCAATAGGTTCTATTTGAAGATGTTTTGGGAGAACCAGAGGGCGCCCATAGCATCGACTGTGTCTGGAGCAACAGTTACAAATGCTTCACCTGTGGGAAGAACTGTTGCTACAAGTTCATGAGTACCCTGTGTGGGATTTGTATTGCGCTGTACTGGGGATGTGAGTTCGCCATGATCACGTTCGAGATGGTATGGTGCTGTACACCTGCTCTCAAAGTCCATTCCATCATGCTCGGAATTTGTCAACGTTTCTTCGGATCATGCATCCAGTGTTGTCTGGCTCCTCTCTGTGAAACTATCGGGTTGTGTTTAAGTAACATTACTATAAATAAAAAATGATTCCACAATAGTTGCTGAAATGCCACATTGTATATTGAAGTGGTTTACTGGTAGACTTTATGAAAGTAAGTAATACTGATACGACACTCTAAATCAGACAGCTTCAATGATATGTTCTGATTCTTTGAGATGTCCTGAGAAATCATACTCTTGAGGACGCACATGACTGTCGGGAACAAAACTTCTAACGTGAAATCTGTAATATAGTACATTTATTTCTCAAGTTTGTATTGTATTATCTGTTAATACCGAACAATTTAATTCTATATTTTGTAATAAATTATTTTCATTTAAATAATGTGTTAAATGTTCTCCGTTTACGAATCCACATAATTTTATTGAAAAAAAAAGATTCTCTCGCCATTCATACATCCGCCTGATACATTGTAACACTGCACATTTTTATCGCCATTATTACTCTCATATGATTGGGTGTGGTGTTATTAAGATTTGCTGTTCGGGAATGTTTTGACAAACTGAGTTCAGACGGAGCAATGCATTGCTGTTTCACTAGAAATATGATGTCGAGAAAGAATCCTGTAGTATCTTAAAACAACATTTGGAAAAATCAAAAAGTAAAATTGTTTTGTTCAATCAGATGGGATCTTTAATGACAGATTCGGGATTCCAGTGGTTGGGGAAAGTCGTACCAGCGTGGATCATCAACGAAAAAAGTACATATTTAAATAAATATAGATGCAAACTTCTGCACACTTCCGCCTCCAAGCTGCTCGAGAGACGGAAATATATATACAAGTATGTATATCGCCCTTTGTAACTGTACATCATCCACTTAAGGCAGACATCTTTGTAAAAGTATGTCATTATTACACCGCCGCGTGGAGATATAAAATGTTTTATTTCACCAGTTTGATGTCAAATCAAAGCTATAATGATTGAGGTCAATATCAATTTGAAGTCCCAACATGTGGCGATCACTTATCGTTTTTTATGTGTCAGAGAAAAGGGCACCCATAAACCAGATAATACGTCAATAACTACACATAGAAATAATACAACCTTCCCCCACTCACAGAAGAATAACACTGGCTCAAGACACATGAACACTTCCAAACCAAGGGCCCACGCACGTGTAACATACAGATATAAATTTACATAGAAATTGGTTGCGTCATATCCTTGTGTCCCGAACGTTGTTAATAGCTATATTGTGAAATCACTAAGCGATGCAAACTTGCCCGAGATTTGTGTCCCAAATTATGATAGACAATGTCGATTTCCCAAATTATGATAGACCATATCGATTTCGGATTGTACTGGAAAGGTTCTAGCTACTTTATCAATCTCTCTTCAATTTTTGACTTGTCAGGAGAGAAAATGTATGCAGATTGAAAGGTAAAATCTGTCCATGGTATCATTATGTGTCACTGGGTAACAAAGGTTGTGTTTTTTTCAGGCGTTTACATATTAGATAGCTGTGATTGTTGAGATAGAATGTGTCGCTTTCGACACCCATTGTTTAGTTAAAGGCATACATGGTTATATTTTCAGCTTTGTACTTTAACGCAATAGTAATATCAACAGAAAGTATATATTGAAATGATTACATATAAGGGTATTCAAAACAGCTAGAGCATAAAACACTTAACAGACTATTATAACGGTTTCTAATATGTGGCGCCTTGATGTAATAAAACACCCTACTTCTACTACCTGTATAGAAGATAGGTTTTAGGTTTCAGAGTTCAATGATTTGCTATTCGGTCATTTTTGTTTTCTATATTTGGGTATATCGTAACGAAATGAGTGTAGCTGAAAGGTACCTTTAAATATTCAAGGTAACAAGATACGCCAAGTATTTGACCAATCGAAGAAACGTTACCATCTGACACCAAAAATCAAACACCTCCAAAGGTTGTCAGGTAATTAACCACTCACTATAAATTAAAAAAACATTTATTAGAGAGGGACACTCACTTGGACTACCAGCATGGCGGAACAACAGCAAGAGGTAGATCTTCTGAACAGGGATCCCAATTCCCTTAATTCCACAACACAGGTACGTTTTTATTGCTTATTACAACTTTTCTTTTCTTTTTTTTTTTTTTTTTTTTACAAATCAAGTTCGTTATATTCAAAATAATAAATCAATAATAAAAAATATCTAGACTTATGCATGTTTCCAAATTAGCCAAAACGCCTTTTCACGAGTAAGAAATTAAAGTGAAAAAGTGATATTATTCACGTGTTCTTATACCCACTGAATAAAAAGGGTTTGCTGATACCAAGAGTTATATTATAAAACCACTACCTTATATGAGGGAACCTCTTTATACGATAAGAGCTCTGTCAAACAGTATTTCGTTTATCTTATTATTATAATATATAGATATATTAAAAATATATTATTTTTTATGTTTATATTTATTCAATAAATTACCAATATTCATTGTATGCCTAATTTTCGGGCTGAGACCGTCATAACGGATAGTATATTTATGTTTCATTCATTTATTTTGATTTTTATATGTTGTTATTAATATTCTCGAAAATGAGGCTGTTTAAAACATAAGCTACGAATCCGACATAAACAAATATCCAACTCTCAAATATAAATTTGTGGTCAGAGCGAACTCAAATTCGGTAAAATGTTTCCCGCTTTACGATTCAAATTTAAAACCGTAGACGAGTTATACAGCATCATTACTTGAAGTGAAGTATCGTCAAACTCTTAGGCTTAAATGGTTCCATTATTTCTACAGGTTGCTTTTGAGGATGTGTTGGCAGAACCGGACGGCACACACAGTATCGACTGTGTCTGGAGCAACAGTTACAAATGCTTCACCTGTGGGAAGAACTGTTGCTACAAGCTCATGAGTACCCTGTGTGGGATTTGTATTGCGCTGTACTGGGGATGTGAGTTCGCCATGATCACGTTCGAGATGGTATGGTGCTGTACACCTGCTCTCAAAGTCCATTCCATCATGCTCGGAATTTGTCAACGTTTCCTCGGATCATGTATCCAGTGCTGTCTGGCTCCTCTCTGTGAGACGATGGGATTATGCTTCAGTAACATTACAATTAGTAAGAAATGATTCCATGATAAGATGCTGAACAATCAAAGCAATTATATAGATTGATATTAAATAATGAAGATATCTTACTAAATTTGCTATTAAATGATTGCAATGCCAATACGGCCCACAACATCAGACAGATTAGAAAGGGTCTGATCCAGTGATCTAACGTTTAATTATTCATTGATTGGTTTTATTGTGCATCATTTCAACACCACCTGAGGCAAGCAAGGATATCTGATCATTCCTCTATGACATGAAATATCATATTCTGTAGGATCCACGTGACTGTCGGCACCAATTATTCTACGGTTAAATCTCTAATATAAATACATATATTGGTCAATTTTGTATTGCATCATTTTGTACTACATTAAAAAAAGAATGCAACTGTATATTTTCTCAATAAAAATTTATGAAAACAAGAAAGTGCAGTATCATCTTTATTAAAACAAAATACTTTTCGGTTCCTTATAGAGTAGAGTAGAGTATGATATTTGTATCAAGGATATTTTACTTGATATCTTAAGCGCTTTAATAACACGAAAAATTATGCACAATATGACTACAACAAACGACGTTTCCTCTAACTAACATACTCAACATTTGTTACCGGTGTGTTACCTGTACAACATTTTGGATTGGTCTACATAATAAATGGTTAATAGTGCCTCCTGGTAGGTCCCTATCGTTTAAAAAACATTGTATTGCTATCTTTATTCTAGGGTTCATATAACAAAAAAGTATGAGTTTAAAGAACATCAAATTTGCCATTTTATTTCCATGTGGAAGTGATGACTTAGTACGCTATGAAGTTTGGCTGGTATACATCATTGGTATATACATGTATATACTCTGAATGTTTTAGAATATCTGGTGGCTTGGTTGCCACCTCACCCTCATCCGTCTGATTCTTATTTTGAGAACATGGAACTATAAGCGTTTTATATGATGAACGTCGTAAATGATGTAAAATACAAACACCTGATCATTTAAATTTGTCTTTTTCAAGGATTTATATGGTATTATATAATGTAATATTTTTGTTGTCTCCCATTTTCTCTTGTATGCATCGTTTTGATGGATATTACGATTAATGTCCATCTATATATCTATTTGGTGTTCATGTCAAAAGCTCAATTTGAGAGCCAGAATATCCAGTGATATAAACAGCGGGATTGTAACACTTGTGTATATACCGCCGTAGAGGTGAAGGACTCGTGTCATAAACTGTTCCGGTAAAGTTAAAATCGTTTTTAATTATAATTGAAACTACGGAAATGGAAATAGTTTCAGTTAAAGGAACATATGAATACTTATAGAAAATACTATTTGAATTCTTTTGTGATGATAGAATGGTAAAATGTATTACTCAAATTTGTAAATGTGAAAGACCCAACTTGAAGACTCTGCGCCTTTTTTATTTCTTTTGTTAAATAGTTTGTCCTCATTATTAAAACTCACGCGATTTACCGAAGTATACACATTCATTTTTAAGACATCTGATTTAAAAATGACACCTACCGTTAAGTTAAATACACACGATATTAGGTTTCTGAATCAGCTTTATATTTTAATACAATAGAATTACCAACAATAAATGTTAATAGGACCATGAACAGGGTGAATGTGCCATCGATAGAAAGATTGTTACCATTGGATTCGAGAATCAAATTAGATACATTTACTAACTTAATGTTGTCAGGTAACTAATTTCGCTGTATACAATAATTGATACAAATCTAAACAGAGGAGCGCGCTAACCTTGGCAGTATGAGGGAGCGACAAAAATAGATTTACTGAACATGCGTTACACAGATCTTCATGCATCAAGAATTTATTATGATTAAAGATGCAACACGTGCATATAAACATTGTATGATAAAGAGAAGGCTCCAATGTAAACGTATATATTTTAGCTGACAGCATTCCTCTTAATCACTCTTTTGCTAATAGTAGTTTCCATGTACTGTTTTCTTAGGCAAGAATTGTCCACATGCCGACTCGTTAATCTGTTTAAATGCAGTTTTGTGCTAAAACTGCAGTGCGCTAAAATACGAACATTTACGGTATAAACCATAACAAGCGATACAAATGTCCCCGTAGGCCAACACTAACTGATTCGAGAAACACAGTCTCCTACCTGACCGACATGTGAGTTTAATCAAAATCAGTTTGAAATTGACAAACATTTTTATAAATAACAACGGAAATATTGATATATACTTAAGAACAAAAAGCACGAATTTTATCGAGGTATTTTAATACTTAACTGCTATGTGCAATTGGAACAAATTTGTTTAAAAACGAAGCAGTCTGATTAAAGCTGGCGGTGGCCAGTAAGTAGTAATGTTCAGATTTTCTCAACGCTTACCATCCGCCAGGATTTTTGCAGCAAATCAAAACGCATTTCTCATATGTATATCCAGTATTGCGTGGAAAATGACGGGAAAAGATGAAGTGATGGCACGTGCCATCGTTATCGGGTTAAAAACATTGAAAATGTTGATATTATAGGGGCTTATGATTTGTGCGGCTAACTTGGGTTGACATTCGGGACATTCGGACATTATAGATTAAAGTACTACCAACCATGGCGGTTGCCTGTATTTTTTGGAATAAAGGGATAACATAAATTTTCTATCAATTGTGACCTTGACCTTGGCACAGAAAATGGAGGAATTCATGAAGCTTGATCAAACTCTATTTAGAAATTCAGTTATTAAGTTGTTATAATGATGAGAATGATAGAGTGAAGACAAGAATGGAACGCCCTACCTCGTGCTCAACGTCTTCGCATGAAGACACATACATCATAAAACGGTGTCGAAACAATATACGTTCATTAACGGCATACACATGTTATTACCCTACGATAACTGAAACTTTTATCTGCAATGTGTTATTTAATACAGCAGCAGCTGAATATCTGTACAAAAAGGCAAGATATTCTTAAATGAATAGTAAATAACTCTGTGTATTCAAAATAGGAAAGTTGTGACACAGCAAGACAATTTATTCTGACAACACACATACAATATGTACAGGATTTGCAATCCTCTGACAACACACATACAATATGTACAGGATTTACAATCCTCTGACAACACACATACAATATGTGCAGGATTTATAATCCCCTGACAACACACATACAATATGTACAGGATTTGCAATCCTCTGACAACACACATACAATATGTACAGGATTTACAATCCTCTGACAACACACATACAATATGTGCAGGATTTATAATCCCCTGACAACACACATACAATACGTACAGGATTTACAATCCTCTGACAACACACATACAATATGTACAGGATTTACAATCCTCTGACAACACACATACAATACGTACAGGATTTATAATCCTCTGACAACACACATACAATATGTACAGGATTTACAATCCTCTGACAACACACATACAATACGTACAGGATTTATAATCCTCTGACAACACACATACAATACGTACAGGATTTATAATCCTCTGACAACACACATACAATACGTACAGGATTTATAATCCTCTGACAACACACATACAATATGTGCAGGATTTATAATCCCCTGACAACACACATACAATACGTACAGGATTTACAATCCTCTGACAACACACATACAATATGTACAGGATTTACAATCCTCTGACAACACACATACAATACGTACAGGATTTATAATCCTCTGACAACACACATACAATATGTACAGGATTTACAATCCTCTGACAACACACATACAATACGTACAGGATTTATAATCCTCTGACAACACACATACAATACGTACAGGATTTATAATCCTCTGACAACACACATACAATACGTACAGGATTTACAATCCTCTGACAACACACATACAATACGTACAGGATTTACAATCCTCTGACAACACACATACAATACGTACAGGATTTACAATCCTCTGACAACACACATACAATATGTACAGGATTTATAATCCTCTGACAACACACATACAATACGTACAGGATTTATAATCCTCTGACAACACACATACAATACGTACAGGATTTATAATCCTCTGACAACACACATACAATACGTACAGGATTTATAATCCTCTGACAACACACATACAATACGTACAGGATTTATAATCCTTTGACAACACACATACAATACGTACAGGATTTATAATCCTCTGACAACACACATACAATACGTACAGGATTTATAATCCTCTGACAACACACATACAATATGTACAGGATTTATAATCCTTTGACACTCAGCTCATATTACAATATGTACCATCATTATTATATTTTTTAACATAACTATCTTTAAAACAAAAACAATATTTCCTGTATTCATTTAGCCAAATTGTTAAACTGCCGCTTTGTTAACTTTACTCGATGGGAGATTATTCTAAGTATGAACAATTCTCTGTGTGAAGGAATATTTCTTACATTTTTAAGTTATGGCCTCGTGTGTTTGGACTTTTTATCAATTCTAAATATGTCAGTATCTCTGTCATATTTACCAGTTTGTAAATCTCTATCACATCTCTATGTCGTGATTCTCTATATGATAATGTTGGTAATCTTAGTTTCTGTATATGTTCCGTATATGATAAAATACGAGTTTTGTTACATTTTCTAGGTTGGGGCTTCACCTAATTTCCATTCTCTATATGAGGTATACCTAATGCTGTATAGGATACTTAGAAACTCAGGGGCCGCGGTGGCCGAGTGGTTAAGGTGCCCCGACACTTTAACACTAGCCCTCCACCTCTGGGTTGCGAGTTCGAAACCTACGTGGGCAGTTGCCAGGTACTGACCGTAGGCCGGTGGTTTTTCTCCGGGTACTCCGGCTTTCCTCCACCTTTAAAACCTGGCACGTCCTTAAATGACCCTGGCTGTTAATAAGACGTTAAACAAAACAAACCAAACCAAACTTAGAAACTATTGTATATAAACAGGACGAGTATTAGCCATCATGGGGTAACCGCAAACCTGTGTTGGAGGGGCTTGAATTATATATGACTGTACATTGACCAATTCACTTTAAATTCAACAACAACAAAAACACACTTGTATGTCATATATTAAACTCATTATTCTTAATACAAATTGCTCCTTCAAATTGAAATAAATGATTCACTTGTGTTGTGGAAATAAATGTTACTACACGTTTATTAGTACCATATGTGGATTGGTAGGAATGTGTGTTAGATAACACGCTTTAATGACATGGCTAACCTCCGTGTGAACCAGGATAACATTTGTCTGGACGATACCGTTATGATATAATAGCTTGTTAATTCTATAATGGGATGTTTACACCACTGATTACAACATACATTCATATCTACAATAAGTTATGTTTCTCCATATTGCCTGATTAATCAGAGTTACATTCCTGTTTGGTACCTTTGTAAACATAAACAACAGTTTTATGTATTAAGATGACCACTATTTACCGGTATGTTATGGTATAAAATCCATAATCACCAGCTTGGGCGTTACGATAGACAGAATAGACATTTCCCTATATGTTTAGTTAAAATTACAGATTTAAGTGGTCATTTCCTAAATCAGATCAGAAGCTAATTCTATTTTCATGTAAAGAGTATTGGTGTTATATTTCAGATTTTCTAGTCCTATCTTTCAGCGATTCACTATTCGGAAGCGTAAATGGTAAGGTATTGTGAGTAGCTCACAGTGGTATTTAAATATTCACTCTATGACGAGATTGTAATAGGTGGCCAATCGAAGAAACGTTACCATCTGACTCCAAAAATCAAACACCTCCTTTCCTCCAAAGGTTGTCAGGTAATTAACAACTCACTATAAATTAAAAAAACATTTATTAGAGAGGGACACTCACTTGGACTACCAGCATGGCGGAACAACAACAAGAGGTAGATCTTTTGAACAGGGATCCCAATTCCCTTAATTCCACAACACAGGTACGTTTTTATTGCTTATTACAATTTTGATTTTGACCTTCTCTATAATTTTTATTTATGTCTGCTTTACATCTTCTTTGCAAAACAAATCAATGGGTTCGTATTGTTAATATTATCTCGGCTTATGTGTGCTTCCAATTGTGCGATTAGTTCAAATGCCGTTTCACGGGCAAATAGATGGTCATGAATGACATGTCAAATTATTAGCATGTTTGTCGAGTATTTTCATATAAGATAGTAGATACGTGTTACCATGGTTACTGTATATGAAGGGTTTGATGAGTAATCTCTTCACACGATAAAACCACTTTCAAAAGTATGTTACATATCTTACTATTTTTTATCTAGTTATATGTTTATATTTATTCAATAAATTACCAATAATCATTGTATGCTAGTTTTTGGGCTTAGACCGTCTTAATGAATCTTACACTTATAATTTATTCATTTGATTTTTTGTCATATGTGGTTATGAATATACTTGCAAACATGACCTTAACACAAAATAAAGCTCAGAATCCGATAGAAACAAATATCCAGCTTTTTAAAAAAAAATGTTATCAGAACGAGCTAAAATTCTCAAATATGGTCATATATATTCCGATATACGATTCAGATTACAAACTGCAGATAACTTATTCAACGTCATTACTTGAAGTGAAGTATCGTAAAACTGTCCGGCTTGAACAATATTTCCATAGGTGGAACTAAAATATTACTTCTAGAGGTTGAACTAAAAAATAATTTAACTAGATTAATCTAAAACATAATTTAACTAGGTTGAACTAAAACATAATTTTACTAGGTTGAACTATAACATTATTCTATAGGTTGAACTTAAGCATTATTCTATAGGTGGAACTAAAACATTATTTCTATAGGTTGAATTATAACATTACTTCTATGAGTTGAATTATAACATTACTTCTAGAGGTTGAACTATAACATAATTTAACTAGGTGGAACTATGACATTATTTCTATAGGTTGAACTATAGCATAATTCTATAGGTTGAACTATAACATTACTTCTATAAGTTGAATTATAACATTATTCTAGAGTTTGAACTATAACATTACTTCTAGAGGTTGAACTATAACATTAGTCTATGAGTTGAATTATAACATTACTTCTATAAGTTGAATTATAACATTACTTCTATGAGTTGAATTATAACATTACTTCTATGAGTTGAATTATAACATTACTTCTAGAGGTTAAACTAAAACATAATTTAACTAGGTGGAACTATGACATTATTTCTATAGGTTGAACTATAACATTATTTCTATAGGTTGAACTATAACATTACTTCTATAAGTTGAATTATAACATTTTTCTAGAGGTTGAACTATAACATTACTTCTATGAGTTGAATTATAACATTACTTCTATGAGTTGAATTATAACATTACTTCTAGAGGTTGAACTAAAATATAATTTAACTAGGTTGAACTATAACATTATTCTATAGGTTGAACTAAGATATCATTGTATAGGTTTAACTTAAACATTACTTCTACAGGTTGCCTTTGAGGATGTGTTGGCAGAACCGGACGGCACACACAGTATCGACTGTGTCTGGAGCAACAGTTACAAATGCTTCACCTGTGGGAAGAACTGTTGCTACAAGCTCATGAGTACCCTGTGTGGGATTTGTATTGCACTGTACTGGGGATGTGAGTTCGCCATGATCACGTTCGAGATGGTATGGTGCTGTACACCTGCTCTCAAAGTCCATTCCATCATGCTCGGAATTTGTCAACGTTTCCTCGGATCATGTATCCAGTGCTGTCTGGCTCCTCTCTGTGAGACGATGGGATTATGCTTCGGGAACATTACAATTACTAAGAAATGATAAAAGGGTGTTTCAGGAATTTGCTCATGTGATATTCAAGTCGACAGCTGCGAATCATTTCTCAATTTAATGACTGTGATACTTACCACTATGGTTTTGCAACTGAGTTAGTCATTTTAAGAAATACTTGACAATTATTTAAAACAAAAACTCGGCAAAAGAAACTGCTTTGATTTTATAAATAAAATATTTTTGTTTGTATTAAGATGACAAGCATTATTGTCTGTATGATGTTGAAAACCTTTCCGAGTATTAATATGCTTATCGGTCTATTTTACGAAATTGATTGAATAAAGAATATAAGTTATACATTCAAGCGTTGTGATTGATGAGCAAAATGTATAATATACATATACAATGTAAAAATGGGTAAATATTGTGATAATGTATAATATACATATACAATGTAAAATGGGTAAATATTGTGATAATGTATAATATACATATACAATGTAAAATGGGTAAATATTGTGATAATGTATAATATACATATACAATGTAAAAATGGGTAAATATTGTGATAATGTATAATATACATATACAATGTAAAAATGGGTAAATATTGTGATAATGTATAATATACATTTACAATGTAAAATGGGTAAATATTGTGATAATGTATAATATACATATACAATGTAAAATGGGTAAATATTGTGATAATGTATAATATACATATACAATGTAAAAATGGGTAAATATTGTGATAATGTATAATATACATATACAATGTAAAATGGGTAAATATTGTGATAATGTATAATATACATATACAATGTAAAAATGGGTAAATATTGTGATAATGTTTAATATACATATACAATGTAAATATTGTGATAATGTATAATATACATATACAATGTAAAAATGGGTAAATATTGTGATAATGTATAAAGGTAAAGGGCCTGTCACACTACGACGTTCTCACCAGCGTTCGAGTAACATGTTGCGAAACGCAGAGGAACGTCGAGAACGTTGGAAACAAGTTATAAGAAAGTTAGACGAGCGTCGACAAACGTTTAGGAACGTTGAGGGACGCCGACGAACGCTGAGGGTGAAAAATATTTTTGGGTGTGCACAAAAATTCACGACGTTCTACCAAAACGCTACTTACGCGTTAGAGGAACGCTACACGAAAGTTGGCGGGCGTTACTCGAACGTAACTCGAACGTCAGGACGTTCCCTGGACGCTAGGTGGACGACGGTCCATCAGGATCGAGTGTACAGCGCGTGGCTTGCGCTTGGGTAACGCCTGTGTAACGTCCGTCGAACGTCTATCCAGCGTGTCGCCAACGTTTCTCAGCGTTCACTGAGCGTTATTAACGCTCATGTAACGCTCTTTTAACGTATGTCAGCGTTCTGAATTTTTCCAACGTCAGTGTAACGTCCATGTAACGTCCTTGTAACGCGCCTGTAACCTACTGGTAGCGTTCAGGAGCGTTTGACAGGCACTTGCCATATATAAGGGGCTTGCAGAGGCCACGCCAGCCCTGTTGGAACTTTCACAGAGTCAAAAGCCCTCAGAAGAATGACAGCAACCCAACCCAAACGCTATCAAAGCGCTGAGAATGCAATAGAACGCTAGATTTTGCTGCTATTTTCGACCACAAATGTCACCTGACGCTGAGTGAACGTTGTCTGAGCGTTACCCAAGCGTTACAAGAACGTTATAACAACGTTGACCTAGAAACTCAATTTGAAGAACGTCGACGTTCCCCGACGTTTCTCCAATTTTTCAAAATGCAACCAAACGTCCAACAAAACGCTATAGTGTGACAGGGCCTTTAGTGAGCGTCCTGATGTCGTAATCACATCACGGTTAGCTGACGTTCCACAGGTATCGTATGGTCGTGTTATCACTATCTGATGAGAAGTACTGATTGTAAGGATACTATGAGTGAACCGATTAAATTTCATACACATACAAATCCATACACATACAAATTATACATATACAAATTCATACATATACAAATACATATATTTACAAATATATGCACATACTCATCTTTACACATACCGTATCAGTTTCTATACTAGAAAGTACATAATACTTTATTTATAATTGTAAACATACAAGACCAATCCCTCTAGAACAATAAATGTGTAGTGAATCGGTATAATGACTCTCGGCACAAATAACTTGTCCCAAATGTTGTTTACCAAAACCCGCTACATAGCAACAGGACAAAACACGCCCATTCTATACCAAAATTTTGTAAGAAAATGTGTCAACGGTATATCTTTTCGAGGTCAGCTATTTTATGATGTATCTCACATGGGTAGTCTTAATACCGAACAAAAGACTGTAGATCAACTAATCACTTAATTTTCCTAAGGTGTTTAAATCCAGGCTGTCACACGCAGAGGCGGTGTAGAGTTACATGATCATGCGGAGAAGTTTTTAAGATATACATGTATAGATCTATAATTATCTTACCATTAATTACATTACTCTGTCTCTTAATGTCTCAGGTGTGAAAGGCATGAGCACTTTAATAGCACTATGAAATACATAATCAGTAATAGATACAGCACACGCCAAAAAAGTAATATGATATAATATATAAGTTTTGTTTTTGTTTATTTTTCTTCTCCACGTCAAAACCTCATAACGGATATTTTTTCCTAAGTGAATAGAAATTTCAGCGCGGCCATTGATTATCAATATGTCAGATAACTTCGTGATCATTACCCCATTCGCAGAAGATGACATTACAAGTACTCTAAAGAAAGAAAAGACGTTTATTTCTCCGCAACACCTGGCCTTGATTACATTTTTGTCTGATATTTTAATAAATAAACATTTTTTTTTGTTCATCATTTGCTATTGTTTATTATTGATGATACCTTTAAATTAAGGTTACATGTCGCGTTACCTAACACGACATAAATTGTTGGCTGACAGCATTAGGATAACGTTTGTTCCCCACTACAAAGAAGAGTATTGGAATATTTTAATACATACAGAAATTGCGTGTAGTACCGGCTATCTATATTATAATGCATCATTATAAAAGCATGCCAAAACACCTTTAATGCATGCAGATAATCTGAAAACAAGTTTACCTAAGGTCATTGGGCTTAATCGTCCCACAATGCACGTAACGCGGTCAATAAAGCAATTGTGTAAGTTTGGATTTTATTTCATCTTTAAATATCTGACGAACCAAACATGCGTTTACTTTATTTTAAATTGCAATAAGAACGAAAAGTAACGTGATACAGGGCCTTGTAACACGTGATACATAGAATGTCCTTTGTTCGAATCCTTATACCATGAACACGAGTACCCATGACTACAGTATAAAAGGGAGAACGGAACGCAATAACGGTCATTTTAAGAGAATAGCCTTGTAAATTAAGTCACTATGGCAGAGCAAGCAGTACTCGTTGACATGGTGAAAAGAGACCCGAATGAGATTAACACTGATGTACAGGTAGGGAGATTAACACTGGTGTACAGGTAGGGAGATTAACACTGATGTACAGGTAGGGAGATTAACACTGATCTACAGGTAGGGAGATTAACACTGATGTACAGGTAGGGAGATTAACACTGATGTATAGGTAGAGAGATTAACACTGATCTACAGGTAGAGAGATTAACACTGATGAACAGGTAGGGAGATTAACACTGATGTACAGGTAGAGAGATTAACACTGATGTACAGGTAGGGAGATTAACACTGATGTACAGGTAGGGAGATTAACACTGATGTACAGGTAGGGAGATTAACACTGATGTACAGGTAGAGAGATTAACACTGATCTACAGGTAGGGAGATTAACACTGATGTACAGGTAGGGAGATTAACACTGATCTACAGGTAGGGAGATTAATACTGACGTACAGGTAGGGAGATTAACACTGACGTACAGGTAGGGAGATTAACACTGATGTACAGGTAGGGAGATTAACACTGATGTACAGGTAGGGAGATTAACACTGATGTACAGGTAGGGAGATTAACACTGATGTAGAGGTAGGGAGATTAACACTGATGTACAGGTAGGGAGATTAACACTGATGTACAGGTAAGGAGATTAACACTGACGTACAGGTAGGTTGTCTTCCCTCTCATGACTTAATCACTTAACTGAGTTTCGATTTCTGAAATGAATTAAGAAATGAAATATTTGAACGTTTGCGAAGATCTGCTAAAATGAATGAGAGACTATATAATCAGATAGCTGACCAGTGTTTAATGTATATGGATACGTTAATTAGCATTGTTTGAAATAAACAGAAGTAATGCTGGTCCCTAACGATATGGTAGTTCTGGTCCCTAACGATTGGGTAGTTCTGGTCCCTAACGATTGGGTAGTTCTGATCCCTAATGTTTGGGTAGTTCCGCTCCCTAATGTTTGGATAGTTCCGCTCCCTAACGAATGGGTAGTTCTGGTCCCTAACGATTGGGTACTTCTGGTCCCTAACGATTGGGTAGTTCTGGTCCCTAATGATTGGGTAGTTCTGGTCCCTAATGATTGGGTAGTTCTGATCCCTAACGATTGGGTAGTTCTGGTCCCTAACGATTGGGTAGTTCTGGTCCCTAACGATTGAGTAGTTCTGGTCTCTAACGATTGGGTAGTTCTGGTCCCTAACGATTGGGTAGTTCTGGTCCCTAACGATTGAGTAGTTCTTGTCCCTAACGATTGGGTAGTTCTGGTCCCTAACGATTGGGTACTTCTGGTCCCTAACGATTGGGTAGTTCTGGTCCCTAACGATTGGGTAGTTCTGGTCCCTAACGATTGAGTAGTTCTGATCTCTAACGATTGGGTAGTTCTGGTCCCTAACGATTGAGTAGTTCTGGTCTCTAACGATTGGGTAGTTCTGGTCCCTAACGATTGGGTAGTTCTGATCCCTAACGATTGGGTAGTTCTGGTCCCTAACGATTGGGTAGTTCTGGTCCCTAACGATTGGGTAGTTCTGGTCTCTAACGATTGGGTAGTTCTGGTCCCTAACGATTGGGTAGTTCTGGTCTCTAACGATTGGGTAGTTCTGGTCCCTAACGATTGGGTAGTTCTGGTCTCTAACGATTGGGTAGTTCTGGTCCCTAACGATTGGGTAGTTCTGGTCCCTAACGATTGGGTAGTTCTGATCCCTAATGATTGAGTAGTTCTGGTCCCTAACTAACGATTGGGTAGTTCTGGTCCCTAACGATTGGGTAGTTCTGGTCCCTAACGATTGAGTAGTTCTGGTCCCTAACGATTGGGTAGTTCTTGTCCCTAACGATTGAGTAGTTCTGGTCCCTAACGATTGGGTAGTTCTGGTCCCTAACGAATGGGTAGTTCTGATCCCTAATGATTGAGTAGTTCTGGTCCCTAACTAACGATTGGGTAGTTCTGATCCCTAACGATTGGGTAGTTCTGGTCCCTAACGATTGGGTAGTTCTGGTCCCTAACGATTGGGTAGTTCTGGTCCCTAACGATTGGGTAGTTCTGGTCCCTAACGATTGGGTAGTTCTGGTCCCTAACGATTGGGTAGTTCTGGTCCCTAACGATTGGGTAGTTCTGGTCCCTAACGATTGGGTAGTTCTGGTCCCTAACGATTGGGTAGTTCTGGTCCCTAACTAACGATTGGGTAGTTCTGGTCCCTAACGATTGGGTAGTTCTGGTCCCTAACGATTGGGTAGTTCTGGTCTCTAATAATTGTTGGTCGCACGGTACAAACAGTTTACTTAAAACATCGATATTCACTATATTTACTATATCGATAATGACGGTAATCAAAATTTAAAAGATATTCGTAAAACGAATATCGAGTCTGATGCTAAGAAAATGTAGATATATTTTTACCTGAAGTAAAATAAAGTTCATCATGATACATGTACATGTTTCTTGCAGGCTAATTTTGAAGACGTACTTGCTGAACCTGACGGTACCCACAGCTTTGATTGCATCTGGAAGTTCAGTTACGTGTGTTTCAGTGGAGGGAAGGATTGCTGCTATAAGTTGCTGAGCACGTTATTTGGTCTGTGTATAGCTCTGTTATGGGGCTGTGAGTTTGCAATTATCACCTTCGAGATGGTATGGTGCTACACTCCCATGCTAAAAGCCTACACGATTTCCATGGGACTCCAACAGAAGTTCTTCTCTGTTTGTATCAACTGCTGTTTGGCGCCTGTCTGTCAAACTTGTGGACTTTTCTTCAGTAACATTAATGTTAAGAACGGATAAATTGTTGAATGAGAACGAAGAGGCAACATTTACACGAAGCTTCTACATAGACTATTCTAGTGTTTCTGAAAGATCTGCGACTATTCGAGTACTTCCGAGTGATCTGTTACTAGCTTCGATTAAGTGTAATCTCAATGCGCTCCCTGTTAATACTTGGCTGTGATAAAAAGCAAACATTACTCAATAGCTGCTCTTTTGCATTATAATAGAAGTGAAATACTTGTGATATCTTAGCCAATAGCTGCTCTTTTGCTTTGTGATAGAAGTCAGAAATGTGATATTTTAAAGTTCATTCGACTTTACAGTCATTAAAATTGTATAAGACAAATATGTTTGTTTTTTATTGACCTATTTTCTCTAACATTGATCGGTGAGCTGTATTAATACATTAACAGCACTACAGCGATGGACGAAACAGCGATGTGATATAATATCATTCATTATATTCGGCTTTTACTGGGGAGGTTTTGAACATCGGAAATAATTGCCAGCCTAACGTCAAAACGCAATATATTGCAGGTAAACGCAAAAAATGCAATTGGGTGCGAACCTTAAATTAATTCGGGATAACGGAATATTTTTCTTTGTCTTTTCCCGGCCACTATTTATAAGTATTATTCCCTATCCTTTTGGCAGCACTGTCATTTAGCGCATGACTATAAAACATCAATGTTACAATGTGTCTGATTCGTCTTTACACGAAAGCTGATTAATACGACATTAAAAAAAATATCGTTATTATGATTTAAGCTATCTCGTTGTTACGACTTACGCTATCTCGTCGTTACATGTACACTTGTATCTACCTTTACTGAGATATATACAAATATATGCCCTTAAAAAATCACCACACAATGTAACATGTCTTTGTGTGTATAAAATCACAAAACAATGTAACATGTCAATGTGTGTATACAATCATCACACATTGTAACATGTCAATGTGTGTATACAATCATCACACATTGTAACATGTCAATGTGTGTATAAAATCACCACACAATGTAACATGTCAATGTGTGTATAAATCACCACACAATGTAACATGTCAATGTGTGTATAAAATCACCACACAATGTAACATGTCAATGTGTGTATAAAATCACCACACATTGTAACATGTCAATGTGTGTATAAAATCATCACACATTGTAACACGTCAATGTGTGTATAAAATCACCACACAATGTAACATGTCAATGTGTGTAATAAAATCACCACACAACGTTACATGTCAATGTGTGTATAAAATCACCACACAATGTAACATGTCAATGTGTGTATATAATCACCACACAATGTAACATGTCAATGTGTGTAATAAAATCACCACACAACGTTACATGTCAATGTGTGTATAAAATCACCACACAATGTAACATGTCAATGGGTGTATAAAATCACCACACAAAGTAACATGTCAATGTGTGTATAAAATCACCACACAATGTAACATGTCAATGGGTGTATAAAATCACCACACAAAGTAACATGTCAATGTGTGTATAAAATCACAAAACAATGTAGCATGTCAATGTGTGTATATAATCACCACACAATGTAACATGTCAATGTGTGTATAAAATCATCACACATTGTAACACGTCAATGTGTGTATAAAATCACCACACAATGTAACATGTCAATGTGTGTAATAAAATCACCACACAACGTTACATGTCAATGTGTGTATAAAATCACCACACAACGTTACATGTCAATGTGTGTATATAATCACCACACAATGTAACATGTCAATGTGTGTATAAATCACCACACAATGTAACATGTCAAAGTTGTGTATAAAATCACCACACAATGTAACGTGTCAATGTGTGTATAAACTCACGACACAATGTAACATGTCAATGTGTGTATAAAATCACAAAACATTGTAACATGTCAATGTGTGTATAAAATCACCACACAATGTAACATGTCAATGTGTGTATAAAATCACAATACATTGTAGCATGTCAATGTGTGTATAAAATCACCACACAATGTAACATGGCAATGTGTGTATAAAATCACAAAACAATGTAACATGTCTATGTGTGTATAAAATCACCACACAATGTAACGTGTCAATGTGTGTATAAAATCACCACACAATGTAACATGTCAATGTATGTATAAAATCACCACACAATGTAACATGTCTATGTGTGTATAAAATCACCACACAATGTAACGTGTCAATGTGTGTATAAAATCACCACACAATGTAACATGTCAATGTGTGTATAAAATCACCACACAATGTAACATGTCAATGTGTGTATAAAATCACCACACAATGTAACATGTCAATGTGTGTATGAAATCACCACACAATGTAACATGTCAATGTGTGTATAAAATCACCACACAATGTAACATGTCAATGTGTGTATAAAATCATCACACAATGTAACATGTCAATGTGTGTATAAAATCACAAAACAATGTAACATGTCAATGAGTGTATAAAATCACCACAAAATGTAACATGTCAATGTGTGTATAAAATCACCACACAATGTAACATGTCAATGTGTGTATAAAATCACCACACAATGTAACATGTCAATGTGTGTATAAAATCACCACACAATGTAACATGTCAATGTGTGTATAACATCACCACACAATGTAACATGTCAATGTGTGTATAAAATCACCACACAATGTAACATGTCAATGTGTGTATAAAATCACAAAAAAATGTAACAGGTCAATGTGTGTATAAAATCACCACACAATGTAACATGTCAATGTGTGTATAAAATCACCACACATTGTAACACGTCAATGTTAAATAGAAGATGTGCACTCGCCTCGTAGTTGATGTATTGAAAAAAATTTAACCGCTCTCCAATACTATTTGCATTTTCCAATAAGAGCGTAGTTTACGATATCGTTCCTTTCTACAGGAAATACTTATCTACGTTTATACAATAGCATTACAGTTACACTCAACAAAGACAATGAACAATGAGCCTGCTACGACGAGACAAACATTCACAATTAACATTGAAAACCATTGTTGTGTTGGTATTTTGACCATGTAAACAAATAATGTAAATGGAACCAAAACAAAGAATGAAAACAGCAAAAGTACAAAGAAACATTACACGTTTAGTCAATATAACAAAGAAGCATTTTTCCCCAGTCTTATTACGAAAAAACAGTTACGTTCACTATTATTCTGGCTTAACTACAGAACAGCAACTAAAAATATCATATACACATGTATCTGTTGAAACATATAGTGAGTTATGGATACTGAAAATGATTGAACATCCAATTAAAACCCTAAATATATTTAAACAACATTAAAATCGTTTAAAGTACATGTGGTTATTCAGGCACGGTTTTGTAACATATCAATTGAGGGTTATTTCTCAGGAAAAGCTCATCCTGCTTTGGTGACACAAGCATGTATGCTAACGAGTTTTCTCGCGCTGTTGTTTTACCTAGTGATGGTGGGGGACGATACACAAAAGACCTGCTGAAATAGGTAAATTCTGTTATATTTATACACTTATTTATTTCGTTCTGTATTTATAAATACTAATCGCAATAACATATCGCATTTTAACGCTAACTTGTGACGTTGTTTAATGTGACAGATGACAAATCTTTACAAGGAGAAATTAGTGTAAGCCGATATAAACCATTTAGGTTAATGTGAAACTATGCCAAAGACATATCATATGTATCAATCATCTATGGTAGTGTATGAAGGAATACCTTTCGTGTGTATTAATGAAACCAATTATTTTGATCATGGATATAAGCGTTTTATAAGTTGAACTGTAGAATATGCAATGGTCTCTCTATGATCAGTATTGATAACTAGTCTAAATCAAAGTGTCTACCTACGATATCATTATGTTAAGAAAAAAATGTCTAATAACGTTTTTAGTGTAGTTTTTATGTGGAAGCTTTTTGCGGTTATAATTACCAATTTATGGGTTACATAGACTTTAATGTATGGAGATTAGATCACACTATTAGTATCTCTATGAAGAATTAATGCTTTAAAAAACATTTCCATAAAATCATCAAAGATGTAACGACGACGGTGAATTTTTCATAATATACAACATGGACAGGGTAAAGGAACACATATCTGATCAAACCAAGCCGGTTACCGAAATCCAGCCCAAAGTTTACTGAATGGGAAAGGTACACGGCGAAATTAGAGCTAAATGTTTATCCAAGGTTGCCACTCAAGTAAAAATAGACAGTTTTCCCTGACCTTAATTGTCTAAGACAATCCTAGACACGTATAGACACTCGAACGGTGGCACGAATGGTGCAATATGTGGATTTAGAATATCACTCGTTCATCTATTCGACCACAAATAACAATTACAGTTCTTTTATTTCAAGATGGCGTCTCATCGATATGAAGGAGTTGATTTAGAAAATCGAGACATCAATTATATCAACGAAAACATCAAGGTAAGAGTTACAATGATTTCATAATAATCTTATATATCCATCACGGTATATTATAACATATGCTATTAAAAACAGAAGAGTTCCAGCTCTGAATTCCAACAGTAATAAGAACCTAAATGTCCGTGAACATTATAACACGATAAATGGGTGACCCTCCATGACTAAAAGGGGAGTTTGCTGTTATATTAATACATGTGATCGCAGCCACCATTCATGTGATATTTCTATTTATGACCATAGTAATGATTATATACCCCTACTCAACCCCGATAATTATCTTACGTGTGATATTGATGTAATTATGGATGTGAACTTCACTTCGGGAAAAATGCTTTGGACATGTATATGATATCCATCTTAAGAAAATAGCACTTTCACATAATATTTCACAAATGATAAAACAAGCGGATCCGCGTTTTTTTGTTTTTTGTTTGGTTCACACAGCCTGTTATGTCATTTGTTTGTGCTATGTACACTGTTTCACTCTTTTTAAGGTTGTGTTTGATGAAGTCCTTGGTGAGCCGTGGGGATCACATAGCTTTGACTGTGTATGGAATGCCAGTTTTACGTGTTATACATGCGGCAAAAACTGCTGCTACAGGTTCCTGACATTACTCTGCGGACTTTGTATAGCACTGTACTGGGGGTGTGAATTCGCTGTCATCACATTTGAAGTCGTATGGTGCTGTACGCCAATATTCAACATATGGAAGCTTATACTGGGAGTGTTTAAAGAGATCAACCAAACTAACATCAGATGTTGTTTAGTGCCATTCTGTGAAAGCATTCGTCTCTTGTTCAGTAACATACAATATCACAGCACAGTCACATACATAGATCTAAGGAGAGTTTGATCGCATGACTAAAGGGGCGTGGTATGTCTTACATCACATCCGTATGGACACATGAGAGAGCGGACAGACAGAACACTTCTGTTGATGAACCAGGATGTCATACATTCAGTTAGACACAGTTTGCTTTATCATACATTGATAATGTATCATCCATTATCTACATTAACTTCCATACTGTATTACTAAATGCTATGGATATAAGTATCATTCCTGTAAATGAATTGATATATTTTGCATAATAAAATAAATGGAAGTGAATCAGGAGCCATTAAATTAACCGCATCGTTGATTTAGTGTTCACGAACTCTGGAGTAGCTAATTAGACACATAGGTGCATTTAACACCCTTAGACCTGAACCTATCTATATAGATCTTTGATCGCAGCAGTAGTATTATCCCGCTATCTCGTTAGTCATATTTACTTATCTACCTACACTTAAGGATGATACATTCTAGATAAAAAGAGCTCGATGACAATTAATGACGAATCTATGAATCCAATCTATAATGTTTGCGTTGAAGGCCAATGGTTTAACCTGTCTGGCAATAACTTAAAATGCTTAGGTGACTAAGTAGCAGATGCTATATCAATTTAAATAACGATACTATAGATTACATGAAAAAATAATTATGAATTTTATTTCAAAGTGTTCAGTATAGATATTAACAGGATAAAAATTTCTGATGAAATTTGATCTTTTTTTAAAATGTTGAAATAAAACACGTTCTTATTATACATCGTTTCACATTTTAAAGACGTGATTGAAAAGGGAACACAAGTCATTGGTAGTAGTTTTATTTATTGAATGCTCTGAGATATAACTGGATGCTCAGAGAAATGATGGTCAGAAAATGTGGCCAGATCAACTATGCGATTACAAAATGTAATCGGAAGGATAGAAAAATAACGACGAGTTGTCATAAATATAGATGTTTGTAACAAATATATAACCGGTAGGCCACGACATAAAGATTAGCTTTCGGAAAATAAAGCTGGGTGTTCATACTTGGTGGTATGTGGAAATAATCAGTGTGGTCAGAAAATATCCCCGGGAAATATCCCCTGGAAATCAGAAAATATATTGGATGGTCAGAAAATATACCCGGTAAATCAGTAAATATATAAGAAGGTCAGGAAATATACCCGGGAAAAATTATAGGATGGTCAGAAAATATAGCCGGTTGCTACACCGAGAGGTTGTGGAGATTTCACGTCCATTAGGAAAAAGAGCACATATGATGACTGCTCAAACAGGGACTACCTATTCTTGTTTTAAATCGTCACCTTACTTTTATCTGAACTCTTATCTCTCCGTAATGTCAATAACTCGGTGAAAACATTAACTTTGTTTGATAAGTAAATATGTCAAGGGGGAGTTGTATTTAGACCCAATTAGTGACTGTTAATATTAAAAGCATGCGCTTGTTATTTGGAATGAGTAGTTATGGATACGGCTGATATATAAGGACTTGGACGACTGAGAAAGTCTTAGACTGAAGGAGACAATTAAACGCTGTAGGTCCCACCGGAGAGTCCGTATATCTATTAACAATGTCTGACTTAGAGGTTGATCTTCTGAACAGAGATCCTAATGGATTAAATAACACTGTACAGGTACGTAAAATAAGTATTTAATTATAAATCAGGTAATAGGAAAATAATCAAAATTACCAATATTCCAAGGTATTGATTTCATAGTTAACAGGCATCATTGTAGGTGTGAATTGTGTCACTTCAAAATGATCAACAATCATAACATCAGGAATGTTGATATACCTATGTAAACAGGTTTGTAACCGTATGTAAAACATGATAAGCCTATTTGCATGAATACTTCTGGGGGAGAAAAAGTATGTATGTGAATTTTTAGGGCTTTAGAGGAAGTGAATGGGACTTAGATCGTGTAAAGGAAGATTCAGAGTGATGCCTAATTTTGCACATATTCAAAATTAGTTCATAAACTTTTCAATATGTCCATTTACAATAAAAATAGAAACATTATCATCACTTAAACGGCCCGAATCTACTAAGATCCTGTCAATCGTCCGAATGGACAGTGGATTGGAAATGAAGTATACGTGTAAGGTCCCATAGTTTCAGACGGTCGAAATAACGCCTCGCATCCAACTCCGTCACATTTTCGAAAAGATAGCTGTTCATTTCGAATCGAAGCTGGAAGCAACCAGAGAACACAGACTAGTCATTATTCTTCCGCGAAGCTGGCAACCATGCTAACTTTAATATTGTTTTATTTAAAATGTGTTACATTCTCTTTAGTTTTTTTTGTTTTTGTTTTTTTTTTATTTTGTCTGTATAATTCTGTTTGGTCGTCTTATTGACGGGCTATTTGTAACACCAGACAGTAGACTTGCGCAAGTTCTAGAAAATGAAGACATTGTTAATTGAAATATAAGAATTAAATGTTGCTTTCGCCAATATCATGGAGTGATGAACTGGGTTGCTCTTGAAACAAAGTCAACATGAACTGCTTTGCAATAAACTAAATTTGTCCTAAGAGCAACTCAATTCATCAGCACTTGAAATCGACCAAAGCAACATCCAAACCTTTTATGAAAATAAACAAATAGACGTGAGCAGACAATATAATTTTTTACTCCAAGGATAGCATGTTTCTGAGAAATAACGTGTTATGCTATTTTGGTGGTCTCTGTTGTTCAAGCATAATCAAAGAGCTACAATCAAAATTTTCTGGCTTTAAGTTTATTCTGATCCCAATTCGATTGTTTTTACACATAATTGTTCCTTTCGTAATAATATTATATTGCATTGTACGAACTATTCAACCCATATTCCAATTTAGAAAACGAAGAACATTTCAAATTATCATGTATTAATAATACAGTACAGAAAAGTAAATTGTCGAATTTTCGTGGCAATCTGCCCCTTTATCAAGACACGAGTAAATCACATATAGACATAGAACATGAAACAGTTACATAAGTTTAGCAGATATACAACGAACAATATCGTTATAAATGTGATATTGATCCCTTCGGGCGATAATTATTATGCTGGAGGTCTTTTATAATTAGTCAGAAATCATCTTAGGTAGTGTACAGCTGGTAAAATAAATATATAAAGAAATAAATAGGAAGGATAAAAGGTTTAACGGATTAGCAGCGCATGTTGAATAGATGTGACGGCAGTGCTTGATCTGTAGCAAATGTTTTTGTTTTTGTTTATCTTCGCATTTGTATAAATGAAAACACCGGCGACTCTATATATATTCTATATTGCAGGTAGCGTTCGAGGATGTTCTCGGTGAACCAGAAGGTACCCATAGCATCGACTGTGTCTGGACCAACAGCTACAAATGCTTCAACTGTGGAAAGAACTGTTGCTACAAGTTTATCAGTACCCTGTGTGGGATTTGTATCGCACTGTACTGGGGATGTGAGTTCGCCATGATCACATTCAACGCTGTCTGGTGTTGCACACCGGCTCTCAAGTCTTACACCATTGTTTGTGGAATCACTCAGAAGTTCTTTGGTACATGTATCGCTTGTTGTCTTGCTCCACTGTGCGAGACTTGCGGACTGATGTTCAGTAAGATACAAATTTCAAAGTCCTAGGGATACTTCTGACTAACCCCATTATCAGATCAGCGGGTGGTGATGCGTGACGTTTGTTTTTGCTCGTCAAGACTTAAACGGATTGTGGCTACAGAACTGATGCCTTTTCCTACGACAAACACTTTGTAATTCATTTTTGCTAGCACTCACTTTAACAGTACAAGCATGACTGTGATATTCCCGGTGAATGTGATGACTTTTATAGCTATTAATACTCACTCAGTCATTGGCTTTAATTTATATTTAATATTACGCTCTATAATGTATGCCAAAATGCAAATTAGCTATAAAAAATGAACATTTTATTTCAATAAATTTTTAAAACTGAGTCTTATGTCTGTGTTTTCTTACATAAATCTCATGCATGTGTTACATATTGTCAATAAAGTGTATGGCGTCACCATTCATGTGTTACATATACATATTGTCAATATAGTGTATGGCGTTACCATGTGTGTGTTACACATTGTCGATATAGAATATGGCGTTACCATGCATGTGTTACACATTGTCGATATAGAATATGGCGTTACCATGCATGTGTTCATCATAACGGTCCAGAAGATAGGCTTACCTTTAATCTCATGCGGTCAAATCAATGTCTCGTTCATCCTAAGGAGAACCGGGGATATGATATCATACATACCAAACAGCTTGGGCATTTATATAACAACAGTAAAAAAACAGAACAATTTGAAACGATATCGAGGTGACAACTGAAACTTTAATCAATATGATACAGATACTAAAAGCTAATATGTGTTGACTCTCTTTCGTAATGTAAATAACTGTATAAAGAACTTAGATGTTATTTGGTAAGAACAAGTCAATGGAAATTACATCTCACGCGAGTGCATATTCTATATGTAACCATGGTAAATACTAGCCGCAATATACCGCTTGAAGGTTTCTTCTTTTAGCTAGATCTTATGCGTAATACTAAGAAGTCAGCGGTCCCGGGTTCGATCCCTAACGGAGGCAGTGATTTAAATTTAATCAATCATGTGCTCTGTTACATATATACAAGTTATCCTTTAATAAAACAAACTTTAGATGTGAATTAACAGACATTGATATTGGAGACAGTTTCCTTGCTATGAGAGTTTAATTCTAAGTAATTGTGATTACAGAGATATTGAAATTCTACATTATAAACATGATATAGTCCATAGTTACATTTGTTTGAATGAATATTTCATCCCAACAGAAAATAACCATTTATGTGTGTTTTATATACAATATAATATTGATTACGAGCGTGGAATCCTTGATGAACGTCGCGATTGTGTAACATACAATATAAATACGTTATGAACGACAAAGACATCGTTTTAAAAAAAACATTCCAAGCATTCTGCTATATTACCACAATAGCCAAGATGTACAGAAGTCAAGCCAACAAATGGTACCTATTAAAATTAATGTGATAATAGAAATAGTATATGCCGAATCGTGAATATATAACTGTATCATATAGCGTTTTCGTCCCGTAGGACTCGTCAATGATACTAAAGACATCATACAGCTGTTCGCCCCTCTAAGGCTCGTCGATGAAACTAGGGGCATCATACAGCTTTTTCGTCCCCGTAGGACTCGCCAATGATACTAAGGACATCGTACAACTTTTTCGTCCCCGTAGGACTCGCCAATGAGGCAAGGTACATCACGCAGCTTTTTTGTTCTTCTAAGACTAGTTAATAATGCTAGTGACGCAGCTTTTTTGTTCTTCCAGTACTCGTCAGTGATGCAAGGAACTTCACACAGCTTGTTTGTCCTTCTTTGACTTGTATCAATGATGCTATGGACATTATGCGGTTTTTTCCATGTCCATCTTGAATTTGTCATAGATGATATTGACTAAATGTATGGAATTCGAGTAGTGATATAAGCATTTACATCACACAAGACAAATCACTGAGATAAAAGGCATATGTTTCGGACAAGGACAAGAGATAACCTTAAAACGATAGAGGATTTGTATACCTCAAGACAGTAGAAAGACGATTTACTAAAGCTAGGTAGCACAATCAAACGCTCTATAGTAGTTACTGTGTAACTAATACAATACCAAACAAAGAACTAAACCAACCATCGACGTCATCATAGTTGACATAATGCATCAGTTTGTGATGATTATTACATTTATCAACACAGATGTAAGCTACCGCATCGTTGAATGTGTATATACAGCCTCTCACAAAACAAAAAGAACACACACAAAAGATATATCAAATAGGACCCAGGTATATAGAGGATTTTGAATGGTTTCCTGTTGAATATAACATTTCACGAGAATGACAGAATGCGATATTTTTAGGAGTGCGAAAAAATATCGAAATATTCCGTCATACAAGTGAAATATGTTATATTCAACGGTAAACCATTTAATTTTCATTTTATTGCATGTTTGTGCTAAAACAAATTAAAAACTTAAAAAAATTAATACTGTAAAAAAGTGCAGGGATCAGTTACATTATTCATGGCGTCGATTCTTTGTGACGTTACTCGTGATCAACGCAATCTAAAGCGTTTTCTGCTGTTGTCGGGAATCTGTACATAAAAAGCTAACGTCAAGTTAGTATTTTGTCAAAAACTAGTCTGAATGTTTGCTTCGACTGGAAAATGTTCAATGAGGTGAATGCAAAGATCGTTCTAATTGGTAAAAAAAAAAAAAAAACGAAAAAGCTTATATTTTCACTGCACATCACTGCAGTGAAAATATAATATTCATCAGTTTGATCAATTTCTTTATTTCACTTGGTAAAAATACAATAAAGAAATATATCAAATCATCACGACCAAATTAATATCAATGTCAAAGCACAAAATAAAGAGGTAGATATTTGAAAGATGAAATAGGAACTTTTGGATTGAAGTGATAACGTAAGACAACATTCTTTTATTTTTATTTTTTATCGATCATAGCTACAAAGGAAGCACGGAGGTTGATAGTTTATCAATTAACAGTTTGTTTACTGGTGGCATACCAAATCGCATTTTATAGAGAAACCTTTCATCGTTTCATTCTAATACGTTTTAACTGTCTCGGGGAGAAATTTGCACATAAATATGGGACCAGTAACATTTTAACTTTTTTTTTTATCAGGAAAGAGATATTTGCATTTGGTAGTTATAAAACAACTTAATCAAAATTTACGTCGAATGAGAAACAGAAGTCAATTTCCGCTATATTTTAGACTAATTTGTACGAAAGTAATTCTAACACAGTATCGATGAAACGAAGATAAACTATTAACACGATATTTATATTTAGATAGAGATCATTTTAAGAGTACAAAGATAACATGACCAGTTGTTAGAAAAGACTAAACGTCTTCTACTTCATCTACGACATCCGCCATTCAAATCTAGGTCAAATCTAAGGTAGGTCACAATTTTAAAATAGGAACTAAGGTGGTGACAACGGAACCACTAGGCATCAACGAACACAGAAGACGACTGATGTCTTACCTTATGTGGAACACAGAACACGTCTGATGTCCTACCTTATGTAGAACACAGAACACGTCTGATGTCCTACCTTATGTAGAACACAGAACACGTCTGATGTCATACCTTATGTGGAACACAGAACACGTCTGATGTCTTACCTTATGTAGAACACAGAACATGTCTGATGTCTTACCTTATGTAGAACACAGAATACGTCTGATGTCTTACCTTATGTAGAACACAGAACATGTCTGATGTCTTACCTTATGTAGAACACAGAATACGTCTGATGTCTTACCTTGTATAAAACATAGAACACGTCTGATGTCCTACCTTATGTAGAACACAGAACATGTCTGATGGCTTACCTTATGTAGAACACAGAACACGTCTGATGTCATTACTTATGTGGAACACAGAACACGTCTGATGTCTTACGTTATGTTGAGCACAGAACACGTCTGATGTCTTACCTTATGTAGAACACAGAACACGTCTGATGTCTAACCTTATGTAGAACACAGAACACGTCTGATGTCTTACCTTATGTGGAACACAGAACACGTCTGATGTCTTACCTTATGTAGAACACAGAACACGTCTGATGTCTTACCTTATGTAGAACACAGAACACGTCTGATGTCTTACCTTATGTAGAACACAAAACACGTCTGATGTCTTACCTTATGTGGAACACAGAACAAGTCTGATGTCTAACGTTATGTTGAGCACAGAACACGTCTGATGTCTAACGTTATGTTGAGCACAGAACACGTCTGATGTCTAACGTTATGTTGAACACAGAACACGTCTGATGTCATACCTTATGTAGAACACAGAACACGTCTGATGTCTTACCTTATGTAGAACACAGAACACGTCTGATGTCTTACCTTATGTAGAACACAAAACACGTCTGATGTCTTACCTTATGTGGAACACAGAACACGTCTGATGTCTAACGTTATGTTGAGCACAGAACATGTCTGATGTCTTACCTTATGTAGAACACAGAACACGTCTGATGTCATACCTTATGTAGAACACAGAACAAGTCTGATGTCTAACGTTATGTTGAGCACAGAACACGTCTGATGTCATACCTTATGTAGAACACAGAACACGTCTGATGTCTTACCTTATTTAGAACACAGAACACGTCTGATGTCTTACCTTATGTAGAACACAAAACACGTCTGATGTCTTACCTTATGTGGAACACAGAACACGTCTGATGTCTTACCTTATGTATAACACATAACACGTCTGATATCTTACCTTATGTGGAACACATAACACGTCTGATGTCTTACCTTATGTAGAACACAGAACACGTCTGATGTCTCACCTTATGTAGAACACAGAACACGTCTGATGCCTTACCTTATGTATAACACAGACACGTCTGATATCTTACCTTATGTGGAACACAGAACACGTCTGATGTCTTACCTTATGTAGAACACAGAACACGTCTGATGCCTTACCTTATGTGGAACACAGAACAAGTCTGATATCTTACCTTATGTAGAACACAGAACACGTCTGATGCCTTACCTTATGTGGAACACAGAACACGTCTGATGTCTCACCTTATGTAGAACACAGAACACGTCTGATGCCTTACCTTATGTATAACACAGACACGTCTGATATCTTACCTTATGTGGAACACAGAACACGTCTGATGTATTACCTTATGTAGAACACAGAACACGTCTGATGTCTTACCTTATGTAGAACACAGAACACGTCTGATGTCCTACCTTGTATAGAACATAGAACACGTCTGATGTCTTACCTTATGTATAACACAGAACACGTCTGATATCTTACCTTATGTAGAACACAGAACACGTCTGGTGCCATACCATATGTAGAACACAGAACACGCATGATTTCATACCTTATGTGGAACACAGAACACGTCTGATGCCTTACCTTATGAGGAACACAGAACACGTCTGATATCTTACATTACGCGGAACACAGAACATGCCTGATGTATTACCTTATATAGAACACAGAACACGTCTGATGTCTTACCTTATGTAGAACACAGAACACGTCTGGTGCCATACCATATGTAGAACACAGAACACGCATGATTTCATACCTTATGTGGAACACAGAACACCTTTGATGTCTTACCTTATGTAGAACACAGAACACGTCTGGTGCCATACCATATGTAGAACACAGAACACGCATGATTTCATACCTTATGTGGAACACAGAACACCTTTGATGTCTTACCTTATGTAGAACACAGAACACGTCTGGTGCCATACCATATGTAGAACACAGAACACGCATGATTTCATACCTTATGTGGAACACAGAACACCTTTGATGTCTTACCTTATATAGAACACAGAACACGTCTGATGTCTAACCTTATGTTGAACACAGAACATGTCTGATGTCTTACCTTATGTAGAACACAGAACACGTTTGATGTCTTACCTTATGTGGAACACAGAACATGTCTGATGTCTTACCTTATGTGGAACACGGAACACGTTTGATGTCTTACCTTATGTGGAACACAGAACACGTCTGATGTCTTACCTTATGTGGAACACAGAACACGCTTGATGTCTTACCTTGTATAAAACACAGAACACGTCTGATGTCTTACCTTATGTAGAACACAGAACACGTTTGATGTCTTACCTTGTATAGAACACAAAACACGTATAATGTCTTACCTTTTATAGAACACAGAACACGTATGATGTTCTACCTTATGTGGAACACAGAACACGTCTGATGTCCTACCTTATGTAGAACACAGAACACGTTTGATGTCTTACCTTACGTGGAACACAGAACACGTCTGATGTCTCACCTTATGTAGAACACAGAACACGTCTGATGTCTTACCTTATGTTGATCACAGAACACGTCTGATGTCTAACCTTATGTTGAACACAGAACACGTCTGATGTCATACCTTATGTAGAACACAGAACACGTCTGATGTCTTACCTTATGTGGAACACAGAACAAGTCTGATGTCATACCTTATATAGAACACAGAACACGTCTGATGTCTTACCTTATGTGGAACACAGATCACGTCTGGTGTCTTACCTTATGTAGAACACAGAACACGTCTGATGTCTTACGTTATGTTGAACACAGAACACGTCTGGTGCCCTACCTGATGTAGAACACAGATCACGTCTGATGTCTTACCTTATGTAGAACACAGAACACGTCTGATGTCTTACGTTATGTTGAACACAGAACACGCTTGATGTCTTACCTTGTATAAAACACAGAAAACGTCTGATGTCTTACCTTATGTAGAACACAGATCACGTCTGATGTCTTACCTTATGTAGAACACATAATAATATGATGTCTTTCCTTGTAAAGAACACAGATCACGTCTGATGTATTACCTTATATAGAACACAGAACACGTCTGATGTCTTACCTTATGTGGAACACAGATCACGTCTGATGTATTACCGTATGTGGAAATATATTAAGTCACAATGCGTTTACAGTATAATAATGTAATTATATGAAATAATATCACCATTAAGCTGTCTTTTGATTTGTTGTTCCTTAATGGTTATATCACTCCTGAATTTCCACACGTTTTAATGAGTCCATATTGTATTTTGAACTCTTACCAATGTAAAGACTCCAACAAGGGGTTCAGATAGCTCTGTAATCAAAGCAAAGAATATTTTCCTGACTTTTAAACTTTAAAACATTCGTAACGTACTATGAAGATTAGCTGTTTGCTAACTCCTTCAGAAAAAACTTTAAGATAAACAGAGAATTACCCGAACCAATATTAAAAGCACGTATAGTCCAGAACCCGATGGGATGATGAATCTCCCATGTCCGTAGTTATGGGTACAGTAGGTATATAAAGACAGACAAAGTAAGAGTGTAGCGTGTCATACCTCAAACGTCCCTCTAACCACCAACCCAAAACGACTAGCAAGTCATGGCTGAGCAGGAGGTCGACCTCATCCAAAGGGATCCAAATGCATTAAATGAGCACACACAGGTGAGATTGATTATGATTAGTTATATTGTTGATGTCATTTCCTTCTAATAAATTAACTTAGATGCATGTTTTAAAAGTAGATAAGATGATCAACGTTACCTAGTGCTGCCGAATACAATAGCAAATGTATATTGTATGCCAAAAAGGTAGCAGACATATCACGCTTACCTTTCCGAGACTTATAATCCCATTATTCGTTGAGTTAGAATGGCAGTTCTGTGTATATGTCTTTACTCGCCACAATGTCTGTTTTACTTAACGGATACAAACTTTAACTCAGTCAACATTTTAAAGAGTATGAAAGAAAAGGAAATTAATGTATCTATTACTTGGTTCTGGACTAATATTAGTATTTTTTATTGATGTCTCTCTATCTTACTGGTAAAATAATTTGATATGACACTCAGCAAAACGTTAGTGACTAAATTCTATATGACTTTATATATTAAAAACACATGCTGTATGTATTACATCATGTATTGTACATATTACAACAAATTGTTTAAGTCATTGAAAGTATAATAAACTAACCTAAATTAATTACATTTTACAAATTTCAGATAGCGTTCGAGGATGTCCTTGGTGAGCCGGACGGTACACATAGCATCGACTGTGTCTGGACAAACAGTCACAAATGCTTCACCTGTGGGAAGAACTGTTGTTACAAGTTCCTGACCACATTGTGTGGCATCTGTATCGGCCTGTACTGGGGATGTGAGTTCGCCATGATCACTTTCAATGCTGTCTGGTGTTGCACACCGGGTCTCAAGGCATATACCATTTCCTGTGGAATAGTTCAGAAGTTCTTTGGCACCTGTGTCGCCTGCTGTTTAGCTCCTCTCTGCGAAACATTTGGATTAATGTTCAGCAAGATTCAAGTGACAAAGTCGTAACAAGAACACTAGTCGTTAATGTTGTTGTGTTGGTTTACACAGCAAAGCACATCTCCGGTTAATCTGATGGAATCCTTAAACATCTGAACTTTAAACCCCATATATGAAGTTCGAATGAAGAATAACAAAAGAGATGATGTTTTAAGTGTGATATGTAACCAAGTTTCATTAAAGCTGTTTAATGGAATACTACAGAAAACGCTTCACGTCCAAGTTATTTCTCTGAGACTGTGATAAGATAACTCAATACTCGTTATGGAAAGAATACCTTTACCTTAGTGCCCTATTTAATGAAGTATTTCATTGTAAATACTAGGATGAAAGTACTTCCTGTATTATACAATCGATCTTATTGATTTAATAAAGACTTATTTATTGTATTGCCTGTTTGAAGTTATTATTTGGGAGTGAGACTGACTATACTTTACTTGACAGTACTTTTACTTTTACTTATGTACTCGCTGACAGGTATATTTTGCGAAAATTATTGCGGTCGGATGATTAAAGAAACCCCAAAAATACCCAGGAAATGTCCACTGTTTCACTTGAAATAACCTACGTTCATCAATCTCCATTTGATTACTGACTCAATAGTACACAATGCGATTAACATACATTGAAGACTATTTTTTTCATTGTATTTTTACGACGTTATAAGCACATATGTGTTAATTATACAAGAGCGTATTTCGTTAAACATACAACTAGGTAATGATATAATAAGAATGATTAATATATTGTTGAGTTTTGTTAACAGATATTCCAACAGATTTTTTGCATACCAATGCGAGTAAGCTGTGGTCCTCTGTTGACCGACTTTTTTCTTTTTTTTTTAAAGATGCGGATTATATTGGAGGGCTTATTAGAACGTATAATAGAGACCTTTCAAAACCCTCCAATTTCACATAGGTATCTAGACGTCGTTTTATCTTATAATACAATGAATCAAAGACCTTTATTGAATATGTCAATCGGATATACCATGTATAATTTAAAATCAAGGACGCTACATCAATAGCAGCCTACTTCGATCCTTATTCACAACATAACCGATACATATATGTATATATATATATATATAACTTACAATTAAACTGTATGATCAGCGTGATGACTTTATTCGCAATTGTAATTTTCCATTTCCAGACAGTAACATCCCAGCTTCCCCTACCTACGGTGTATATATGTCCTTGTTGATTCGATATTCAAAGATTTTTTTTATCATACTTACTACTATGGGATTATTAAGAAATAAAGGTTTCGAGAAATGCAGTTTGGTGAAGATCATGTAAAAGCTATTTGGTCTACATCGTGATCTTATTTCGGAATACTATATTACCTTCTGCAATATGAAGTCAGACGTGGACGTGTTCGATACATGTTGATATGCCTAGTGGTTCTGTAGTCATTGCCCTAGTTCTCATTTGAGATATCGTGATTTGAATAGTGAAGACGTTTACTCTTCCGGACACCTTATTCTCCTTGTACTTTTTTCAAGGATGTCCATATAAATCTATATTTTTGTAAAGATTGTGCTGTAATTTTATTAACTTTGAATTCGTTTTATGACTTGGGTATTATGTATTTTTTCTGCAATCATTACAATATACACTTAATTACAACGAAAAAAAAAAGAATTTAGCATACAAACATATACTGTAAATCACTTATATTTCGCGTGGGATTTATTTTCGCGTTAATTCGCGAGGAGAGTCAAATGCGAATTAAAATCCCTCGCGAATATTTGTATAAGAATGACAAGAATACTAAGTGGCGTCCATTTTGAATCTACTGTAATCTTTAGTTGGTAAGCAAACATCGCCGTTGAAATAATGAGAGAATGATAGATAATATACTTATATCAGAGTGTGTTTTTATATTACAAAACACCAAAATTTCACACACAAAAAAAACCACTGAACACCGATAATGTGGTTGAACTCGGACTTAATTAACTTCTAGACTACGTTTTACATGTAGTTAATTTAAGTTTAATAGGTACGGTCCCGAGGACCCCGAATGGTCACCCGAAATACGTCTTACTTTATTACCCACGCTGTTGCAAGTTATGTAAGGTTACATGTATACATAGCACTTCACATCGCTTGATTCTCGAAAAGATATTTACCATAACAAAGTTGAAATCAAACAAATTACTTATTTAATTCAAACATTCCAAGCAAATAATCGCCTGGAGTATAAATCATTGCAATAGACTGTCCTGAGAACTGTTCATCGGTATCACTGTATACACACGTACGTTAATTACAATGTACTTTAACTCACAACCTATTGTAGTCCCGTCATCATCCAGGCATTTGTACTGAGCCGTGGGTTTTGTTCAATGTCTGACACCACCTTTGTAAGCCATTTAGCATGTATACAGGTACGGTAAATACAATTCAGTATGGCCAGACACCGAAATCACATGATTGAATCACATGACTTTTCTTGTACTGTCACATGACTCTCATCAACAAAATGGCTACCAACATGGGAAAATCGCCGATGTGTTAGACAATCTAACGTCATTCGCGAATTTAAAGTCATTATGAGATCGGAATTCGCGAAATTATGTATTCGCGAATAAGTCAAATTAGACGAGTTCGCGAAATTAAGTACTCGCGAAATATAAGTGATTTACAGTACTCTTATAATAGATTGATACAAATCGTGGCATTGTATTTCATATGCAAATCAAATAAAATGATATGTGTTATTATGGAACATAAAATACAGGTATGCGAATCAGCACAATCACAGTGGCTATCTTGCATAAATAAATAGTTTCTTTTAAAATACAAGTGTGCTCGAGCTTCCAGAAATACGAGGGAAAAGTTGTATTCATACAGCAATCGACCCCTTGTGGTAAGCTGCTGTTCGCTGTTTCTGAAGACACCGAGGGGAACTATTTCTTATATGGCCACATTGGAATCATATAAAGAATAATAGAGGTGTACGGCTCTATATAGTCAGAGAGTAGTAGAGTCTTAAAAAGAATATCATTGAGTACCTCCTTCAATACGAGGCTCACAACATATCAATCATCCCTCGTAACTACCATATACAGAAAAAATAATTGGTCGCATGGTAAAATTGGAGTCGTAGCGTGGCTGATATTTGTACAATGTAGTTATATACTCGAAGAATGGCTATCTGAAATTATAAACACGAGCCTTGTTAACAGTTGTCGCTATGGCCTGACTTTCTACTTAGAAATTGCACGATTTTGTTTTCATGTCAGTCGTTACTAGGATCAGTTCATGTCGTAGCTACTTAACGAATTGTCGCGCCTCAATGACCATATTTCTGATTAAGATATTTCTGTGCTTGCATGACCTGATTACCAACTGGACCTTTTCTATCTCCAAATGCTATTACCCACTATATAAACCGTATTATACGTTAATGTGGTAAATGCAATCAGTGAATCTGAGCAGTGAATCCCACCAATTTGTTATCATTGCTACCACGATTCTTAAGAATTAGACTTATAATATTCAAAGCTAAAATGTAAACGCATTCGATAACTCATCTTTGGGCCCCGCAAATAGCCCCGCTAATAGCCCGCAAATAGTCCTACAAATAGCCCCGCTAATAGCCCCACAAATAGCCCCGCTAATAGCCCCATAATAGCCCAACAAAAAAACCCACAAATAACCCTGCAAATAGCCCCGCTAATAGCCCGCAAATAGCCCCGTAAATAGCCCCACAAATAGCCCCGCAAATAGCCCCATAATAGCCCAACAAAAAACCCCACAAATAGCCCCGCAAATAGCCCCACAAATAGCTCCACAAATAGCCTCACAAATAGCCCCGCAAATAGCCCCACAAGTAGCCCCGCTAATAGCCCGTAAATAGCCCCGTAAATAGCCCCGCAAATAGCCCCGCAAATAGCCCCGCAAATAGCCCAACAAAAAACCCTTTTCTATCTCCAAATGCTATTACCCACTATATAAACCGTATTATACGTTAATGTGGTAAATGCAATCAGTGAATCTGAGCAGTGAATCCCACCAATTTGTTATCATTGCTACCACGATTCTTAAGAATTAGACTTATAATATTCAAAGCTAAAATGTAAACGCATTCGGTAACTCATCTTTGGGCCCCGCAAATAGCCCCGCTAATAGCCCGCAAATAGTCCTACAAATAGCCCCGCTAATAGCCCCACAAATAGCCCCGCAAATAGCCCCATAATAGCCCAACAAAAAACCCCACAAATAACCCTGCAAATAGCCCCGCTAATAGCCCGCAAATAGCCCCGTAAATAGCCCCACAAATAACCCCACAAATAGCCCCGCAAATAGCCCCACAAATAGCTCCACAAATAGCCTCACAAATAGCCCCGCAAATAGCCCCACAAATAGCCCCACAAGTAGCCCCGCTAATAGCCCGTAAATAGCCCCGCAAATAGCCCCGCAAATAGCCCCGCAAATAGCCCCATAATAGCCCAACAAAAAACCCCACAAATAGCCCCGCAAATAGCCCCGCAGGGCTCTGAAAGGTCAGTAACTTGCCAAATAAAGATTTTGATTCCAATACAGGACATGATTGTTGTTGAAACATTACTACTTGGAGGTTTATTGAAGTTTCTTGGTCTTTTTTTCTGGGGTACTTTACTCCATTGTTGAATTTTTATCAGCTCATACATTGACATCTGGATTTCCTATAAGCCCAGAAAAGATATGATGTTGTAATAGCATGCCAGATGCAGTTGACTTTAAAGTACCTCCACAAAAACATATTATGCTTACCTCTGAGGGACAGACAGAATGACCCAAATAGATACGCCTCTTTTATAGCTGCCAATCAAGTCTATGCATTTTGTACAATTTTTGGAGATTGTGAGATTGGTGATGACTGACACGATAACCCGTCACTTATTCCATTGTTACGTATACATATTGACAATGCCCTATTTAACTCGCAGAATCAGGGGTAGATACCAGAACAGGAGGTAAAACATTCGCCGACAGAGTAAGACAATCAATAAAAGATGTATCCAATGCTTCCTGCGCTGTAGAGAATGCCGTCGCCACTGTACCAACATCTTGTTAATTATTAAACGTGTTGACAATAACTGTTTTAGCTTAACTTGACAACGATCTACAGGCTTCCATGCCTGTCCAATGATATATCAAAATACTCTTTACCATACTTTTTTCTTCTTCTAAATACTGGTTAAAGGCAAAGTAAAACAAAACAGTCATGTTTTAATAATCAACATTTCGTTACATAAGAAATAATGGCTTGACAAGGATGACAATGTGACAAAGATAAATAGGAGACATAGATCAATAAACCTAGATACGGTATCTAAGGCCTTATGCCAAACATGGTCGTCATGGCAGTCAACATCCCACCATTAATATAAAACGGAACGTATGATGTTTTAACAATCAGTTCATGAAATTCAGTTGATGAAAGTATCAAGGGAGATAGCATTACCGAGTAAGGAACGACATATATACGGCTAAAATGGATATCGATATGCATAACAGAGACCCGAATGACGTCAACTCCAATGTCAGGGTATGCTTATCTTTTTATTTTATTGTGTTGTGAACACACAACATTGCAATTTCTATTTAAGTACATTGCTTGAAATTAAAAAAAAGGATGAAAATTGTTTTAAATCTATCGTGTTTTGAACATGTAACATTGCAAATACTATTCATACATAATCATTTGATGAATGATAAATATAATAGGTCATAGAATGTCAAAATAATACGTATTCTAATTTTACTGCCTGATTTAATTACAGTACTGAAAGCAATCCTAAAAACAATCAATTTCTAGCTTAGCATTTAAAGGAAATACACAAATATGAAATATGAATATATTGCTTAGTATTAAAACAATGTATTGTGTTTACAGGTTTCTTTTGATGATGTGTTGGCCGAACCGGAGGGTGCCCACAGCATTGACTGTGTATGGAAGTTGAGTTACTGCTGTTTCAACTGTGGTAAAAACTGCGCCTACCGATGTATGACATTCTTTTTTGGGATATGCATCGCATTTTATTGGGGCTGTGAATTCGCTGCCATAGCATTTGAACAGATCTGGATCGTGACCCCGATGTTGAGAGTCTTTGCCATCTACTGTGGAAGTTGTCAAAAGTTCTTCAGCATCATTATAAATTGCTGTATGGCTCCCGTTTGCCAGACCTGTGGTTTATTCTTCAGTCAAATAACAGTGAATCACGGTGAGGGAGGAGGACAGAGGTCTTTTTAGTGGTCATGATGTGGAGTACTGTTCAAAAATGTGACTTTCCTCACATAGCAGAACAAAACAATAGATGTCAATGGTACCGTTTCAAGCCAATTCTGCCGTTAAGTACTACTAATACCAACTTATAGTAAAAACAGTGAAATCTTTTGAATATTCAGTTTCGAACAATACCATACGTTTTTTGCTTCGTGACAGAATGTCAGCATTCTAAAGACTAAATACCTTTATGGAATGATGGGAAGAATGATAAGCATTACTAAATGCTGAAATTATCTAAAGTAACAGCGGCAGTTGATACTGGCAACTATCTCACTTTCGATATATATATATCAAAGATGAATGATTTTGTCAAATTCACTCTACTTAAAAAAGAACAAATAAAGAAAATGAAAAACGGCCAAGAAGATGAGTATCTTAACCAACGTGTATAAGTAACCCATGTTTATCTGTGATATTAATCAAAATAAATGTTTGTATGAGAACTCTTTATTTAACATTTTATTTGTAATATGTTCGTTTTGTTGATATCATAAAAGCGTCGACTGTATCGTAATGCTATATACCTGGTATTTATGAGTGTTGTTTTTCGTTATAAGGAGATGTTACGAACGATGATTGATATATTGTCAGCCTAGTATTGAAAGAGGTACTCAATGATCTTCTTCCACTTTCTCTGACTATATAGGGCGGTGGACCCAAGGACTGGTCTCATTTGGTTTATTTTATAGCGACGAGGTAGCACTCTAAAGTAAAGACAAGTGGCTTTTGCAAAATGGACAAAATCGATGAAAGAGCAGTGATCAATCCATAATGATATGGTAGCAACACTAGGGAAGATGCCCCTTCATATGCTAGGCAAATCACAAGAGATATATAGTCTGTAGAGTTGGCATTTCACAGGACGGAGTACATTCAATTCTGACCAAGAATTTTGCAATGAGAAAGCTTCCGGCCCGATTGGTACCAAGACTTCTGACGGTTGATCAAAAGCACACCATGCGCACATCATCGTATGCTAATCTTAACCGTTTGGAGGAAGATCCTGTCAATTTTTTCAGAGATTTGGCACTATGGATGAAACATGGGTCCATCATTGAACCCCAGAGGCCAAACAACTATCGAAACAATGGAATCATCCTGGCTATCACCAAGCCAATGAAGACAAAGACTGTTCCATCAGCAGGGAGGTTTATGGCATCGGCTTTCTGGGATGCAGGTGGTATTTTGTTGATAGATTATCTCCAAAAGGGACAAACAATTAATGGCACATACTATGCTTCACTTCTAAGGAAATTACGGGAAAGTATTGAACTTAAGCGCCATGGAAAGCTCACCAAAGGACAGTATCGTGCTCCTCGTTGTGGGGATAATTCTAATGTTACTAGTATTTATTCTACTTGTTTTACTTTTGTTGGTGACTGCTGTTCTTTGACCTCTGTCCCAATAGCAAATAACAACGTTTAGCTTTTTCTCATATACAGAAGGATGTTACATGAGTGGTTATGTCACATGGAATTTAATAAACAAGTTTATCAATTCTAAATGCCACGATCTATTAGGCAAAATTGCATATCAAATGATTGATATCAATAAATTCCTATAACAACCATTAATGTAAGATTTCGTTTTTCACCTAACTCATATTCATGGAAATATTAGTGAATACATGCAAATTAATCTTTATGACTCGGGTGATATATTTTCTCTAATGCGCGACGTCATATATTAATTGTGACATCAAACAAATCTGTGACATCACAATGGTGTTATTGCAGAAATGTCGTTATTTTTTAAATGTTGAAATAGACGAAGCAATATGACATTCCTTATACATCTGTCGACATATATGTGTCCATGGTGTAAAGCAATCGCATTCAGGATATGAAGGATACTTTTATGTTGATTTTATTTACTTGAATAATACAGGACATGATGTATAAGCGATTTGTATAGCCGATTATTGACCTTCCAACGCCTTATAATGATTGTTCAATTAACTGCAAATAAAAAAACCAGTTCAATGGCATAAAAGCCTCGTGGCATCAATCGATATTGTATATGATGATTGTGTTTCAGTGCAAATGTGTTATGATTATTCATGCGAGTCGACCCTAAAACAATTGATCAGGAGATCACGCCTAACACAGTCTACACTGAAAAAGCCAATATGAAATATTTACAGCTAAACCAAACCGGGTTATAACTAATACAATACATCAATAAGGACACAATGCCCTAGGTGTCACAGTCCATTGAATTAGTCAATCCATTAACGAGGCGAATATAATTACTTACAGTGTAGTGACTTTCACTCAATGTTATACCACATACAATACAATGATAAGGAAACAATTCACCGAATGTCACGCTCTATTTAAGTTTTGTAATTAATCTGTTTATCTTTAACAAAGCTTATCGTCACTTACAATGAAGAGACTTTCACAGAAATAACACAATGTTCATATTTAAGGAAAATTTCGAAAAACAATCATCTGCAACCGCAGGTTGATAACTTTAGCATTTGTACTAGAGTTAAATTGCTTAATAGGTTTTATATAGCTGAATAATATCTAGATTAGAATTACAGGAATGGACGATTTAATATCGAGATAGTGAAAACACAGAGGGATTTCTTAATTTGATATGGGGTTTTTTTCTGGTAAAAACAAATGAATAGTATTTTGTCTTTTGGGTAAATAATAATTGAAAATTTTGATTTTAAGATGGCAACTATCATAACCTTTTCCTGAAAAAAAAATGTTAGGGACTACAGCAATATTTCTAGTTAAATGTAAATTAACAGAATTAGAAACTGTATTATAGGCATATTGTGTGATATACTCCGGACCGGACTCAATATGTTTGTGGCAATCAATAAGAAGCCATCAGGTATAGCTTCGCTTGACAAAGTTTCTAAAACACCGAGATGCAAATTTCAATCATGGGATTCTATAAAGTGGGGTAGCGAATGAGCGATAGGCTGACTTACCCACACAGATACCTTTGTGACCTTTGTGAGATGTGGTAAGGGTTGATTGCTCCCTCAAAGAACTGGGATCTATCAATTTGCTTTATTTCTAAGACCAAGTCAATTCATGGTAAATGGAAGGAATCCTACGATTATCTATTATTGGACATATACGTCGCTATAAACAAATCAACAATAAAAGGTCACCATGATAGAAACTACAAATATGTGAAAACATGTATATGGTAGATCACTCCGGGCCCGCCTGCTAGAAGCATCACATAACTACCATCATGGAACTCGATATGGAATGTAGAGATCCCAATGCCCTGAACAGTAATGTTCAGGTATGTATACTGTTCGATCAAATGCCAAGCCTTCTTAAAACAGATTCAATTCATGCAATTATATTATAAATTTTCAAAACAAACAAAACAAACAAACAAAAAGGCAAAACAAAAATGATCGTCTATATTTATTCAAATAATCTAAGGTGAAACAAATATTATGGATAACATGATTTGTAATTTGTGTTTATAATCATTCAGACTGATTTGAATGCAACTAATTACCATTTCTTTCACGAAAATTCTTCAATGTTTTGAAGGTTGCCTTTGATGATGTTATCGCAGAACCAGAAGGTGCCCATAGCATTGACTGCGTGTGGAAGAATAGTTATTGGTGCTTCAACTGTGGTAAGAACTGCTGCTACAAGTTTATGACCTTCCTTTGCGGAATTTGCATCGCTCTTTACTGGGGCTGCGAATTCGCCATGATCGCCTTTGATATGATTTGGTGTGTGACACCAATGATGAGGGTGCATGCTATTTACTGCGGATGTGCCCAGAAGTTCTTCGGAGCCTGTGTTAACTGTTTCCTGACCCCAATTTGTGAGACAACTGGTCTGATGTTCAGTAAGATAACAGTCAAAAACACATAGTGGACTTATCACATGTTTCCTGGTGGCAGTATGTAGAACAATCTATTATATTGTTGGAAGTGATTTCAAGCATAAGGTAGTTATTAACTGTTTTCTGACGTAAGTTTGTGAACTGGTCTTATATTAAGTAAACTTATGTTTTCCTTATGTGTACGTCAACAGCTGAGAGGAGCCAACAAGGATTCTGTCTGGATAGAAGAAATAATAAAAAAAAAAACACGAACATATTAACTCCAGGATACACACATTGTGATATTAGATTATTTATTTGTACACTTATACCTTCTACAGCCAAACTTTGTTTCTAATAAATCCTTTTGTTTATTATTTGTTTTGTAGCGTAATTATATTATATAAAACAACTTATATTATGGAAGATGTGAAAGGCCCTCGTGTAGGATATGCTCAGTCGCATACCTTCAAACAATGGTTTGAGGTATTACTTTTCTCAAAGTGGTTGGATAATATACATATAACGTTAATGTAGTCAGCTGTTGTTCGTTGTTCGTTGTTCGTTGTTCGTTAATTCAATAAACATTGCTTCATAGGATGGTACATACAGAAGGTACGAGATCGTAAAGACTGGAATTAGTTTTACGCTAATTCATTGGCGGATTTTATGGAGAGTACATGGCCTTATTGATATAGGAATTGTGGAATACTTCCACTAAAAATGATTACCAACTCCCTGAACTATCATTACGTATAATGCTGTGACTCCTTCCTCGTGACACTTGATTACATTGTCAATCTTATCATAAAATTAGTTTCGTATTCAGATTGAACCTTCATCATTATAATATAATGCGATTACTATAGGTAAAAACCTCTCCAAAGTTAAATTAATTTATGTAGATAGCTATTTTTTCGATAAAATAAGTTCTTCATTTATGCTCTGTGTGATTTAAGCTGATATACATTGTTCAGCGTGGTGCGCTAAATTTTTGGTATCCTTTTGAGTAGATTTATATTGAAGTCATGCTAGTAAGGGTGTCCAGCAGGTAACATTGAGAAGCTATGCTATCAATAAGTTTATTGTTAACGCTATCAAGAAAAGAATTTTTAATAGATGCAACCTGTTTCGATAACTAAACATTCTTAAATTGGAATAAGGATACAACGAAAAATTAAGGGAAGTATTAAGCAAATGGAATAATCATTAACCTCAATTAAAAATAATCGAGGAGGCAACAAGGTACCCGAATGCATATTTCGTGTACCATATCACCAGTAAATCAAGCATGGTCAGTCATCTGATAAAATGTCTCCTTTCGTCTATGAACAGCCTTCATATATTATGGTGAGCTTGAAACACGCAGGAGCCTGTTTAACCCAGAACGTTAAAAAGAAATCAGTATTACAGATCGAGTTTTTTAGCCAGACACCCGATCGGCGAAAGTTTACATGTGTTTCCTTGTTGCCATGGTCGCGCATGAATCACACGTCGATAACCTCTTTCATTAACAACAGTTAGGAATTGATTTCGTGTAGAACAAATCTTTTGTTAACAACTGAAGGAACACTCATGCTTTTATGCTTATAGAAATGTTTTTTAATGTACGTGTGAATGTACAAGTACTCTGAAAAAAACCAGTCCATGTTCTCGTGAGAAGCTTCAATGAATGTTAAAAACGGCCAGTTTTCATATAAATACTATTCTGTATGCGCTTACTGTTCCAAAATGAAGACACCCGACGATGAATATATGATAACCTTCAGTGGTGTATAAGGTTGACGAAATTATTTTTAATCATTTATTATATATAAGTCGTTACAACTGTCATGTAACGTAACATGAAAGATTTATAATTACCACAGCATTTGTATTATTCATCAAAGAATATGTAATGAATAGCTCTTATGGTTACTGAATAATCTAAATGTTTAGTTTAAAAGAATTTAAAGCGAAAACAACGATCAGCATTTATATTTGACCTGCGAATTTGTGTTCGTCAAATAAAAAGCCCTATATATTTCAACGCGACACTGGTGAGTTGTCTGTGATACTTGTATGTAATTCGTGCATTTGTGTAAATAGCTTCATAATACCTTTTGTTTCATTGACAGTATGTCACATTTACTAGAATGTGTATCATATTCTTTGCTGTAATTCAGACTACGTAGGATCTTAAATCCCCATTGGTATACTGTATACCCATCATCAGTGATTAAAATACACGATGGCATGGTAGCGAGCGAGCGGTGGGACCTATATTATTTACCTAATTTGCGTCCCTAGCAACCCTGTCCTAGTGGGCGTGAACTACCGGTAGACCAATGACATATTCCCTGTGTAGGTAACACCTGCATGGTCATGTCCTAGCCTGCTCTGTCACAGATCACATACCCCGGTATGAATGGGGAAACCCATAGGTTGAGGTGGCACATTATTTCAGTGCCAATAAGTTAACCACATCTTTGCAATATGACGGCTGAATATCAATCAAAAGCTATTGATACCTTTTTTGTCAACTGAACTCGAGTTTATAAGCATCTGAGTTCAAATGGTAATGACATTAATATGAATTCTATGCTTTGTAGTTTTTATTGTAATATCATATTATTCAATGACAGCAGAAAACAAAACTGCTTTGACCAGGGTAAGGTTAAAACACATATCTTTACCTATAGGACTCCTCGTAATGTTGATGAGATTTTGATTTTTTTACGGATTATTCTATCAACCTAGTTTTCCTAACGACATGGGAAGAAACTTGTCACTTTCACCATAGTACAACGTTAATAATCAAATCCTAACCATTACGAATACATCTGACGGATAAAATTGTATAATTTAGATAAAAAAAAATATATATTCGAAATGTATATTAACTGCGCCGATATCATCAACATTCATACGTATTCTGCAATACACAGCTGAAATATATGCTGACCGGCCAATCCATTAGTCGATCACAAATCACTACACATAGATAAAACTAATAATACAGCGGCCAATACACGCTCTGTCGACCTGGGTAGTTATGAGGCCACAACACCGTTTATGTATAATCATAATTATGTCTCCGTAGGAATAGTGTCAATAAAGGTAGACACTCCTTGGTAAAAACCCAATCAGCTATTACGGGAATTACACGTACTTTATATTTGGTAATATTTGCGAGGGATTAAATTTCCCCCATATTCGTGGTCAGTAAATATAGCGCGAAAATGAACACCCAGAGAATATTTATCAATATACAAACAGAGAAGTGTTTACTGCTAAATGTTCACAATATGTGTACGCGACCTAGGTCCGACCCTGACATCCGCGACGTACTAGACCCGTGAAATTCAACTATACCGTACATTATCAATATAAGGATAGAATCTGAAATCGGTTTAAAACTTCATTTAAGTGAATCAAAAGACAAATATGGCAATCTAATTTCATCCACATAAACACTACTGTCAAGTCGGTATCTAAATTCAGACTTCTAACTATTGGCCACGCTTTCAAAACATAATAGCATTTTAGTAATGACCTGACGTTATAATGGTTAGTATCACTCCGAGTTATTAATTAGGTAATTAATGTAATTGATTCGAAAATCAATACAGATATCCACCATTTTACATACCATGATTCCTAACATCCATGTAACCTATGTATATTTATATTCAAAGATGAATCATATGTACAAATGCATCTATTTTCTTAAGAACATAGACAATGTATGATTTAAAACTATTCACATAGAATAGAATTTGTAGGCAGACAGTTGTTATTTACATGTATTCTCGGTACGTTTAAATACGATGGTCGTACCCCGTCGCACAGTTAGCATACACGTAGAGCCATTGCCGATGCTTTACAACATAATGTCATAGGAATAAGGTGACAGTGCTGAAAGAATCGGCACAATTTCACAATAAAGTATCACATTGATATTAAGCTATGTAACTCTTTACTGATGAGACCCTTTATACTATTATTGATTTTGGAATATGATAGTTAGGCTGCAACTAATGCCTTACCCCATTGTTTTTGTTTAATCGGGGATAAACATTATAGTATAATACTGGTAGTATATTTTAAGCATTATACAGACCCTAACATCAGTGTGTCATGGTTGGTACTATAACCGGATTCAGGTGATACGCTGTAGTTCCGGAATTATATAGAAGTAGAAGTGATGGATACACCGGAAGTTAGCATCATCAACAGAGATCCAAATAATATCAACGAATTCCTCTTGGTAAGAATGTGTTCAGACTCACCAAATAGACCAACACTCAATAAGGACGCGTGTAATTAATTCTAAATCAATAACAATTTAATGATGTAGATAGCAAGCGTGTCACTATGAACATATAACAAAAGGATTTAATAAATAGATAAATATCGACGAGGCCCAGTTTCGATAGTCTCAGATAATTAATATAACCATTTTGCATTCAAAATATAAATGTCATATTTCGTTTTCATCATCCCCTCTTTTCTCCTATTTCTTCTGCTTTTACTATTTTTGTCAGTGCAAATTAAACAACTCAAGAGTTCATCTAGGTGTGCCATCCTTGCTATGTCTTTGATGGAGATAAGTAGAGCCTACCTGTGTCATTAAACTTCAAACGAGTACCTGATGGATTACCCTTTTCATACCTTTTGGAATTATAGATTCTGAAAATATGTTTGCTGTCATCACAAAATGAGAATAGGATCTTTGTTTGACAGGTAAATTTTGAGGACGTCTTTGCAGAGCCTGAAGATACCCATAGTCCTGGCTGTGTATGGCGGAACGGCTTCAGCTGTTATAGAGGAGGAAAAAACTGCTGTTACAAAATGCTCACGTCATTTTGTGGTCTGTGTATCTCCCTGGCATGGGGCTGCGAATTTGCGTTAATGTCCTTCTCCATGGTTTGGTGTTTTGTTCCGAGTTTGAGAATCTATGGTATCTGTTGTAGTTGTTTGCAAAAGGCATTTGGTACCGCCATGACTTGCCTACTTGCTCCAATCTGCGAAAATTGTGGACTTTTTTTCAGCAGCATGCACTTGCGAAAACATGGAAATGTAAAAGGTATGATGTTTTAACATATTTTAAAAGACAAAAAATTTATCCCTAATTTTTACTTAAATACTGAGGTATATTTGCCTGCCCTATGAGATGAATATGACGAACTATAAGTATACAATACGTAAAATTATTTAACGTAAAGTTGTTTATTTTTAACATTATTAGCCGCGAGTAAGACAAAATGATTCAATTCGAACGTAATCATGTATAAGCAGCAGATGTGACACTGTAAGTATATATGGTAGAAGACAATACTGTCTCTTTCTCTTGTTGACAAGGCATTCTTTCTCGTTCATTTCGGCTTATTGTCATGCAGATACAGGTTGTCAGTTACAGTTCATTGATATAGAGGTGTAGGCTGCCTGTTAATGCCCATTGACATGTGAGTGCAAGGTACATGTACATATTCATTGACATATAGGTACAGGGTACCTGTTTATGCTCATTGATATGAGGATGCGGGGTACCTGTTAATGCTCATTGGCATGAGAGTACATGGATCGAGTCTGCTTATGCCTATTGACATGCAGGTAAAGGGTGCCTGTTATGTTCATTGGCACATAGGTACAGGGGGCCTGTAAATGTTATTTATTCAGATATGGGTACATGGTGCATGTAAATGCTCATTGACATATAGGTACATGGTGTCTGTAAATATTCTCTGATATATGGGTACAGGGTGCCTGTATATGTTCATTTATAGGTAAATGGTGCATGTTCTTGCCTCATTGACATGCAAGTGCAGGGTTGCTTTGAATGTTCATTGGTGTGAAGGTTAAGGGTGCCGGTTAATGTTCATTGATATGCAAAGTACATAGTGACTGTAAATATGCTCATTGATACGAAGTGCAGGATACCTAAAAATGTTTATTGCCATGTTAGAGCATTGTGCCTGTTAATGCTCATTGATATAAAGAAGCAGAGTGCCTGCTTATGTGCATTGACATGAAGGTGTATGGTTCCTAATTTCCGCAGTGTCATGCAGGTGCAGGCAGTCTAATTTCTGAGACTGTGATATTACTCCTGGTTTTTCGCTGAATCACATGACGGGTGTCATTAATTAGATGGATTTTGACCTACGCTTTTGTCCTCTTCAAATCTGAATTCTATTTATTGTTTTGTATAATTGTTAGTGTAATTAATCTGATTTCAACCTATGGCTAATTTTACACATTTATTTCATCGAAATTTAAAAAGTGTTTCACTGTAATAATATGGTGATTAATGTCTGATATTGCGTTTTTTTAATTCAACCTGTCTGTTTGGGTTAATTTAAAAAACAACAAAAAGCCAAGTACCTCCCAACCGTTACAGCTTTTCCTTCAGTGTACTTTGGTATAATTACAGAGAAAAGCTACGACGTGACTGTTCATGTGAATATGCTAAATAGATACATATCACGGTTTTATTAAAAACTACCTTTAGGTTTCTGGAAACCTAATCCGACATTACACGTAATTCACTTCAACGACCATAGAATATCTGAAGGTTAATTATCCCGAAAATAGAACAAACCTGTTTGTTTAACAACGAACAAAGAACTAGAAACACTTTTAAAATCTACGTCACCTGGTTAGAATATCGTGACAGCCACGGGTACCTGATTTAAATACAAGCAAAAAGGTTTAAAAGTTATTTCGTATTATACATGCTTGGGACGGGTCGAATTTGCAATATTTGACAAAATGGCGGTTGACTTACAGAACAGAGACCCCTGCGCGATAAATTCTCACCTACAGGTAACGTTACTTTTATCTTGTCGGTATCTTATAGTTTGTCTTTATTGTTTAATTAAGTTATATATAGTGTCGGAACACTTTGATTTTGTTCTACACGCATTGTTGTGAAAAAAGGTTACAATGTTAGATGAAAATATTAATGCCTATATCAACATGATATTGTGACGTCATGATAAGATGGCCTATGGAATATTTGCTGAATTCATCGCTCATAGATATGATAGTGATCTATTCGTGTACGTATTTTATTGTCGTATCCATGTATTTCAATGCATCAACAACACTTTAAGCTTCAATGATGAAATAACTTAAGATGACACAATCTTCATTTGACTATGTAATATCTATGTCTATGTACTTACACTTTATATAGATAAAAATAAAATAAACCTCGAGATGTGTGGTTCATTTACAAGATATCTGAAGCCAACTATATTTTGAATATATTTTGGACAGGTGAATTTTGAAGATGTATTGGCTGAACCGGATGGAACCAGGAGTTGTGACTGCGTTTGGGAAACCAGCTTCTGGTGTTTCACAAACGGCAAAAACTGTTGCTACATGTTCATGACCGGAATCTGCGGTATCTGCATCGCGCTATTTTGGGGATGTGAGTTCGCCTTTATCACATTTGAACAGGTGTGGTGCGCGACTCCTTGTCTTCGAATATTCTCCATCTACATGGCATGCTGTCAAAAGTTCTTCGGTACCGCTGTCCAATGTATCTTGGCTCCCGTTTGTGAAACATGCGGATTATGTTTCAGTAGAATTATAATAGACCATCAGAACAAGCGATAATCCTCACCACACCACAATCAACAGTTATATAATAATGTTGGACTTCCAAGCAATGCGGTGATTTAAATGACACTGAATATATTCTGGATATTGCTTTATGATTAGTTTTGCTTCTCTTAATCACAGTCTTCCAGCTGAATGACATGACATCATTTGATTTAAATGCACGTTGATATAGAGTCTGGTTTATAGTAACATAAACACTTGTTGTTACGTACACTATATGTGGTGTTGTATATAGTAATATAAATAAACAGTTAATGTTGCGTATCTGTGATGTTAATTACAGTAATATAAATACAACAGTGTTTATGGTTACGTTTCTATGATGTTGTTTATAAAAAAAACGTGAAAGTGTTTTTATGTTTCAATAAACTTAGTGTATATAAGTGTCTTTCCAATAGTTTATACATGATGGTTTGTCAAATAATGCACTACTAAAGTGAAATGACGCTGAATGATAAAAAAAGAAATAACGATTGGAGATTGTAGAACTACAGAATATTATTACATGCAATTTTGTTCATTATTTTGTATCATTGAATTTTACATTTGTTACATTAAACATCAATAACTAATATTGTGTTTTTTTATTTACTCTGTATAAGATAGAAAGGTATACCCGTTATTATATATCCACTGTATCAATACGTCTTTAAAGATAAACTATAACATATATTTACTTTCTATCGATTTATTAATTATTTAAAAGTACTTGTTCTTTGGATTTCCTTAACGTTTGGATTTCCTTAACGTTTGTAGGCTCGTAAAATCCTCCTCCTCCTCCTCCTCCTCCTCCTCCTCAAATAAGACACACGATTATATTACAAAGTAATCGATCATCTCGTGTTGATATCGAACAATGAATTGATTTACATTTGCAGATATATTGTCGGAGTTGTCAATAAAATGTTTTAGGGTTATCAACACACACAAAATGGGACAGGAAATGGCAATCTAGATAATGTTAATCAATCAATTACACTTCACATTATTGACGATCATAACAAGTATATAAACAATCGCTCTCCGATAAGTTTATTCCTCCACTGTAAATCAATTGATTAATTTGATATCTACATGTATATCTGCTTGGTGTCTACTAGGAGAATAAAGTAGTTGTAAAACATAATTTCTGTAATAACAAATAGTAGTACCTTACCTATTTAGACTCAAGACACTATGGAAACATTTCTGTTTCTAGATGGTACAAATCTCCTATTAGGCTAAATGTCAAGTTGGTGCTACCGTTGTGTAACTATCTATTTGTAAACACAGTACTACCATAGTATTTCAGTGGACATCCTTTCTCGTTGATTGAACACAAAAATATTCCATCACAAAGTGAGTGGTTATTGGTATGAAAATTAGTTAAATCAAACATTACATAAAGATGTACAACTTGATAATGTTAATGCCTGTCTTATGTTGTTGATAAATTAGAATTATCCGATATTTTATTTGCAGTTATTGGTTTCTCAGGTCTAGCTAGATATCGAAAGGTGAAAATGTTTATCTGTATGCGAATAAATACGGACAACCAAGCCAAGACTTTTAAAATAAAATCAAAAATTAAAAACATATATGTCTGTTTTAAAACGACATTGGAATTACATGTGATGTTGTTTTTTTTGGTATGTTATATAAATATAGACTAACTTGGATCACTGATCGTGTCTAGTGTTATACTGAATCAGTATGGAAAAACCAAACTGTTCCGACTGATATTGAATCAGTACGATCTCAATACATCAATATTCATTAAAAAGTAATGTAAGCCATCGAGGGTGACCTTGTTTACGAAATGTTTGGAAGTTGTCAGTACCAACCATAAAAAACAAGTGCTATAGATAGTCTTAAGACGACCGCAAGTCAAACAACTTGGAGACGAGCAAACAAACTTTAATTAGTACTTTCGAATTGTGCACAAGTTATTTTCCTATAATATTCTATAACTATCATACAGACAAGTATCATTATAAATGTTTAATTCACTCATAAGGCATATTTCTCTTAACATGGGACATATGTTCGAAAACAAGAAAGTACTTACTATTTCGATAGTTTTATCAAATGTGTCGGCGTGTAGTTGTATTTAGAAAAGATAAAATGTTTTTATTTAACTCTAACTGCATCCCTTATGCCTGGTATTAAATTATACAAAAATCATATCCAAATGTATGGGGTGTTTTTGTCTCGAGCGACGACAATTATGTATTCCTATTAAACCTTTTCGCTTGAACATGGGATCAATGTCCTCTGTTTCAGGTCAAATCGATGTGTAAAGTCAATATGTAAATGACCGAGCTCTACATCAAACAGACTAAGGTGACCTGAGGTCTTCCTGGTGAAACACTATAAGTATGGTTGACCATGAAAGTCAATATTAGAAATGTGGATACCTGTAGAAGTTGTAAGGTTAATTAGATCGGTAATATTTTTAGATTAATTGTATTACTATACATAGTTGTCAGAACAAATAGTTAGATGTGAATATGAGGCAGTTACTAAGGGAATCACATTGACGACCCATATCTCTTTCGTTGAATCAATGGCAACTTTTTGGTGCGCTATTTTCAACCGACCTTTAGGAAAGACTGTTATTCATAAGTACTGCGATAACAACATTTGCCGTATTTCGTGTTGCCTTATTTCAGAAAGAAATAAAAACAATGAATTAGATACAACCCTATTAGAACAACTATGTTAGCATAGATGTGATTCTCACTAAACGTATATATCATTAACAAGCAATTAGTACTACGGTATTACCCACAAAACTGTTCTTACTTATTTCCACCTAATTTCAACCATTCTAAAATACCTGTAATTTTACCCACTCATGCTTTGGATAGGCTTTCTATTCAAACATTGTACATAAAAACATATTATTGAACAAACGAATCCTTGTGGTGTCCCGGGTCGTCATGGCAAACCAAAACAAACCATCAAAACATACACTTACTGACAAGGCCTATTCATTTTTCGGTCGACTATCAATAACGGATGTTATTAACTAAGCTATTTAGGTACACACAGCTGAAAAAAGAAGTCAGCCGTGATGTGCTGAGGTAGCCAGATATCCAACAGCAACCTGTAAATATTTACCTAGGTAAATTTCACCTGGCCGACAGGTATTCCTTAAACTCGCTCGACTGACACGCCTTCTGTCCATTGGAACGCAGAGAATTCACAGCGATTTCTTTACATTTTAGAAAAACTGGGTTATTCATAAAGGTTGATTTGAGTAGTCAATTTAGTTGACTATATCGAAGTTTGTGTGTATGTTTAGTCGTACACATGTAGGAAACATGCATTTTATACATACAATATATGTATATCTCGTTTAAGGTATTAAACGGTGCACGATACACAATTACATTAGTACACTACAATTACAGTAATTAAGGAGACAATGACGCTCGCTTTCTACACATTTATCATTGTCGTACCGATGATAATTATTGACCGATTTTCAACATACAAAAATCGCTTATCTCGCTTAATATTCAAAGGGATAGAAAGTTCCATACATGTTTTTTATTATACATTAAATCGTTACATAAAACATATGATGTTCTTGTAAGTAACTATCATACATCCTAATACTTGTTACATATCAAACCTTATAAGACTATTGTAAATTTATTTATTTTACAACAATTACGAAACAAGTTATATAAACTTATATTAATCACGCTTATTGGCCCGGATTGGAGTGGGCGAGGTGTCGTACGATGTCTAACTGTGTTATACTATTAACTGTACATCGTAAACTTTGTACATTTGTAAACATAGTAAACTCATGTTTTAAAGGTAGCATATCCACTGAATACAATAATAATAAACATAATAATAAATGAATGAAAACGTCAGATAAATAGTGAAGTTCCAAATTGCCTTATAGTGTTAATCAGTGATCATAGACAGTAAACATTACAACAGGTCATTATACACGAGTAGCAATAACAATAATCAGCTAGCGTAGTAAACTTCTGTAATGTGCCATTGTAATCAGCTAGCGTAGTAAACTTCTGTAATTTACCATTGCAGTTTGCACGGCCAGGGCCAAACGATGTAACCGTTTAATTACGACGAGAAAATATCAATTTTGCTGATATTTCGCACTCGTTTTATCCATTTGGGATTACAATTACGATTTCTTTTGTATGAACACAAGAGAGATTCCAAAAGCATGATTGACATTTATCTTCGAAGATGCGGTGACTGAGTAGTTAAAGGTCTCCCGACGCTTTATCACTAGCCCTAAACCTCTGGGTCGTGAGTTCTTTGGGGTAGTAACTTGGTACTGACAGTATGCCGGTGGTTTTTCTCCGGGTATTCGGGCCTTCCTCCACACCTAAACCTGTCACGTCCTTAAATTACCCTGGCTGTTATTTGAACGTCAAACAAAATAAAACAAGTGTAGTATAACGGCATATTGTAACTTAGATTTTCATGTGAAAATGTCATCATTTTTTTTGTTTTTAAGAATGCCGTTTTTCACTGGGTGTATGATGTTTAAAGTTTGTCCTGGCTAATGGAATCCAGTTAATGAAAATATTTTGAAATTCATTTCGTTCTCGGTTGACCTGAAATCGAACGTTTTAGACATTACACATGTAACTTGTTACATGATGTATCTTCCTTTTTATTTAGTTATGGAATATGCTTAAACATAATTTCAAAGACATGAAATATTTCTGAAATATCTTATATTCTCCCAGACTATAAAAATATTTGAACTTATGAATTGTAACTTTAGGATTTTACACTCCATTTAGTTAAATGATGCAAGTTTTACACTGCTGATGGTTTCGGAAGAATAATTTTGGCTTTTTATATTGGGTATAGCAATACAGAAAAGGTAGGAGTTCATCAAGCATGTTCCCGTCGCGTGACAGAAGGGAAATAACTCTTTCTATCACTAACATTACTATTATTTATTGGGTTTCGCGACCAACAGGACACTTTAAATGACTGAATATTCCACTAGATGTTAATATTTTTTGAAAATATATTGTCAGTTTTATATACAACTTTCACTTACAGATTAAACTTGCCAATATGTCTCACTAATACGAGCATCCGTCTTCGTGTTGTATATATGCTGGTTTGTTTGTTTGTTTGTTTAGGTTTTACGGCCCATCGACAGCCATGGTCAATTAGGGCCAAACAAAATACTATTAATTGATTTTATTTGAGTTTAAAAACAGATAAAAAAATAAGACATTTAAAAAAAAATTCGCATTGTGTATTTAGACCACTATGATCATAAAAGGGGTTTAAGATAATAAAAGATATAAAATGAATAGATTATATGCTAGCGTACAAACATAGTTCATCTCTGTAATGATTCGGTCTCGCTATTTTACACATTCATAGGGAGATGAACTCGAGAAGTTGCGAGTATTTTTAATCCAGTCATCATATTTTCTATATCATCTAAATAACCGCAAGTATAAGTGATTTTCTCAGACCTTGATTTCTTTCTATGGTTAAATTCCTTTAGTACATATCCACATATATAACTTTTAGACTGATTTAAATAATGAATTATCGTATAGTGAGTCCCCCATTAGTTTAAAAGAAAAAAAGAGAAATTTTTTTTTCGTGTATGGAAACTATGACAGCGTAGTCAATATCTCAATATTTCTGTAATAATTTGATTTATGCATGTCAACGCCATTAAAAGGATACATCCAAAGACTTCTGAATATTTAGGATGTCGTTTATACTTACACGGCCTTGTACGCTATGGTAACGCCACGTGACTAAAATGCTTTAGTAATTTTACTATACGTAAATTTGATGGTATAAATTATTACCAAGATTATTTAAGGCCAGAGTAATATTGACACAATATATCTATATTGTTCTTTCGAATGCAATGGCGGTTCTGTTTTATAAACAAACACGAAGCCCTAGGGTCTTAACAGTAATCTGACTGTGAAGACATACTCAATAGCGAGAATAGTGGAAATATTGGTCGTGGCGGCCATCTTGGATTTCGGGCCGCCCCGAAAAATAACAACACTTGGGCAGGACTATCTCAGTATCATTCAAGGTAAGTGAAAGCCCAATTTCACTGGTGAAATTTGAGAAGAAGTTTAATATAAGTGTTTTTCAGTAAAACAATGCGTAATCATGTTACAAAAAGACCACCATGGCTGCCATATCAAAGCTTTTTCGAGGCCTAAAAATAACAACACTTTGATGGCTACCCTTCCTTAATATACCTATCAATTTCCAGTTCTAAAGTACCACTGGAACTTGAGAAGAAGTTTAAAATGTGTTCTTTAAGATGGCGGTCATCTTTGATTTTAGTCAGACCTGAATAATAACAACACTTGGTCAGGACTATCTCAGGATCATTTCAGATAAGTTAGAATATAATGTACGTATAACGTAGGTGTTGTTCAGGAGAACCATGATTGCGTAATCATGATACATTTTTTCGGCGTCTTAAAACTTTGACATGGCAGTCACGGTGACTATTTTGTAACATAATTGCGCAATTATGGTTTTCCTACGGGTTCTTTCGGTGACCAAAAAAGTCATTATGATTACCAAATCAATTAAACAATTACAAAACAACATTTATATTTACAATTTCACACAACTGTGACATAAAAACAGCCTTTATTAACTTGCATTAATGGAGTTTACAACACTAAGAAAAGATATCTGGTTATACAATGAATGTCAAGTTCTGGGTACTGTTATGTTATAATTATCTGACGTCACTTTGTGTGCCTCTCGCTGTGTAAGATCTGTATCTCGGTGATGGTATTGACACTAACAAAACATACACTTTTCTTTAAGTTTCACTCTGTCTGAAGAGACCATTCGCGCAGTGAACGTTGTGTGTTATAGGGGAAAACACAACAAATAAAGAGCTTGTCCATTTTACCATATAGTATGATTTCCACAGAGTTAGTCAACAATGAAAAAATGCAGCGTGTCGCTTTTTGATTAGAGCTTTTGGGTTTCACGGCGAGACCCATATGTCTTCTGATTCCATCGTAAAAGCCTGCTGACGATTCTCCCCATTGCCTCTATGTCTGGGTATCCGAATTGTGCCTCTTCGTCCACTACACTTGGGTCTAATCTGAAGTAAGCCCTCACTCTCTTCTACAAAATACAATATACAGATGTGAAATATGGGGGGAAACAATACATACACCATATAATATCATTGTTAAAATACCGTACTTATATCAGGTACAAGAAGTGAATCTTAGTGATGTTTTCTTAAATATGCAAATCATTTTCTTACGTTCCTATCCTTAACTAGTATGACCGTTTGGTCTGACACAGATCCATGGAGTGTTTTACGCTTATGAAGAAACTCGAGGTGTTCCGCTAGGTCAGACACAATCTTGTATATCCGTCTCACGTCTGGTTTGTCCCCTTTCATGAAGTCTTTTAGGGTCACGTGACAGGGTAAATATGCGCCGATAATAAACCGATCACTGCTGCAAATATCATTCCATTTTGTCTCCGGTGTCGAATTTGCTGTTAAATTAAGATATTTTTTTATATTACTTACGGGATGGAATCATTTATTTCACATGGTTTTAAATAAATCGTATGTTTGATAAATAAGCAGTATTTGGCAATGTTAGATATAAGCAACGTACTGTTTTCGCTTTGATAATTAACGTTTTCGTTTAAATGCTATTCTCCTCAAATAATTTGTCGATACACGAAATATTTGAAGATGTTCATACATATAAATTATCACATATCTTTGGTTGACAAGAAAACGCACATGTTGAGAGTCGAGACAGGGTGGTTTTGGTGCTCGCACGGTTGAGACTTTCCTTTCTGAAAAAGTTTAAAATATAACAATAAATAGTAAACGTCTGTGAGCTCATACAAAATAAATGAAATTAAAATATTAAGAATAAAATACATATTAGTCAGGATTTAAAACGGCAACTTACAATAATAATCTTATGTAAGTATATGTAATTAGCTGACATTATTTACAAATTTACAAAAAATGGACGCACCTTCTGTCGTATGATGGCAGAGAATGTGTAAAGAATCGGGTTTAGTGCTGAGTTGATTGGCAAAATAAACACAGCCGCCCAAGCATATACCTCGGGCGGGATGTGGTGTCCAGATAACGCCATGATACCTGTACAGGAAAAGATAATACTAATCAGAGATCTTATTCTTTTCTCTCACGATGTTAAAATCATTTAAAAGGATGTCGAATTATATAGATGTATTGAAATTCAGAAATTATAACACCGACTTATTTAAAGCAACAACGCATTTATGTTAATCCTATAAAAAAGTATATGGCTTCTCTGAATTTCGTTCTTGGTGATATAAGAATAATGTCATAGCCCAATATTATGCTTTGTGATACTAACCCATTATTCCTAGAGGAAACCAACACAGGAAATCTGAGAAAACGACAAGAAACAGACTCCTTGCTATGGCAGCGTCCTGCGAACGCCGTTGTGATTTAATCAGTTCGTGGGTTCCTGACACTTCCCGGTAGATCAGAATCTGTCCAATGGCTATACATATAAATATGATGAAGTTCACCAAAATGAAAATGGCGGTTCCATATTCCCATCCGGCAGGCCATTCGCGTGTGAGTGGTAAGCCTAAACAAACAGCGGATCTCGAATAGAACTGGCCTTTGAAATAGTTGATAGGGAGTAACGGCAACACTGCAATTGACAACGCTATCAGCCACACCCCCATACAGGTTAGCATTGCTTTCCGTTTAGTGAACTGGATCTGTCCAAATACGAACTTCACAGACACGAAGCGATCTAAAGTTATCAGCAACAAAAACAAGACGGAAGCCTCACTGGACACGGTTGCCAGGACACCAGCCATTTTACATATAATGCTGTTACGCCAGTAAATGTCATTCCATATATACCTTCCCCGAAACATGGTGTCTGCGATAGCTATTATTAACATATAAACACCCATAAAAAAGTCCGCACAGCCAAGATTCAAAATAAAAATTCCGTGACCTTTCCTCATGCTCCTACGATCATATATAGTTTTATAGATAATGACTCCGGCGTTACCAACCAACGAAAGACAACCAATGATCCACATAAACGACCTCAGATGGTCTTCACGCATCAGGTCGGCACAAGATGAAAACTCATCCTGATATGGATGGCAGTTTTTGTCTGTGACCGAGCTTGGCTTCACACAACAGAACATATATGCGTCGGTGTATAACTCTTTCAAATTACTTAGTCCATTGAAAATGCCGTTGGAAAACTCCCGGATAGTGTTACCACGTAGATCAAGAACAGACAAATTAGTTAGTGATGCGAATGCATCATTTTCCACTTGTGTGATCCTGTTTTTGGTCAAATTAAGAACTTTAATCTGATTTAAACCGACGAAGGTTCTACTAGCTATCTTCGAGATCATCGTATTTTGGACAGTCAGTGAAGGCAAAAGTGACAATCCAAGGAAGGCATTTGGATAAATAGAAACTAATTCAGTATTGCCATGTAGATGAAGTGTTCGGAGATTCCTAAGACTGTGAAAAGTTTCTTCAAAAATACTTGTCAGATCATTGTAGCTCAGATCTAAAGTGTATATATTACTAAGGTTTTCGAAATTTTCCCGAGTTAGGTATTTGATAGAATTACGCGAAAAATTTAACTCCGCTAATGCAAAAGTTTTCAATTTTGGAATTCCCAATGAGAAATCGGATGCGTTGAATGACAGTTTCCGAACATTTGAAAACACTTCAAATGTATTGTTCGGCGTAGTATTTATATTGGTACATTCAGCAGTCAGCTCATGACAGGTACAGCCAGGTGGACAGTGAACATCACACAAGGCCTCATCGTCGCCCTCTGGACATTGAGGTATCCCGTCACACACCTCGACTTGACCAAGGCAAATGTCACTGTTGTGGCACCGGAAGAGGCCGACACAGGTTCTATCTGCAAATACACACACAACTAAATTCTCAGTAAATGTTATACATTGATGAAGTAACAAATCAGGAAATCCATATTCAATATCTCAGTTTGAGCATAACCCGGGCTTAACATAGATTTGTATGGTGGGTTTCGTCGATCAGGTAGAAGATGCTTGAACTTACGGAACAACTAGTCTTGTTCTTATATTTTTCAAGGATATAATGAAAATTCAAATTTCTTTGATTTTGAGTTAGAAATGCGGTGTCAGTATTCTCTGGTGATTTTGCTGTAAACGGGACCAAATGATTAATTGTGCTGTTCAAAGATATACAGTCATCGTTTTTGTCATGTCTTTCATTGACTCACATAACATCAAGTGTTTTTAACTTCTAATGATAAAGCTATTATATGCATGCTCTTCAATTAACAATTGGAGGTTGATACTTTAATCTATCTAATGATATTCCTCCAGTCAGTATGCAGGCCCACATATATTTGTACATTAATACAATATCGTAAAGAGATAACCTCCGTACATCCAATAAGGCAAAGTTGTGATTGTAAAGAAAATGAATGATCGTGCGCATAGTGCAGTAACTTATAATGTGTGTTAGCAGAACTTTACCCTAATCGAACGATTTATATCCCTATCTTTGTACATTTCTGTTTTATACAGTCACATATGAAATTCTACAAAAATACTATTTTAGTACTATTGACCTTATCAATGTCTTACACTCACACAATCCACATTATCAACAGTACAGTTAATATGGTAAAGGGAGTTGCCTCCCTTCTCCCCTTACGTCATCATTTTAACTTTAACGCAAAGAAATGAAAGGAAAGACATATATACGATCAGCACACTTAATGATTATTAGTATCGTGTCACTCATGATGTTCTATTCACTTACCACACATTTCTTCGTCCTCTCCGTTCGGACAATGTTTTCGGCCGTCGCATAGAAACCTGACATGGATACAATAGCTGTTTCTGCATTTAGCAAAGTCTTGAGGACAGACAAAATCCGCTACAAATAAAACAAAACTTCAATAAACTGAGAAGCTTAAACAGACGTCTACAGTTAACCACATAACAGCCATTTTTTCATTTGTGTATCCAACATATTCCCTACATTGTCTAATGTCAACATTTCTTCGTTGTCTACCGACGCGTTGTTGTTACGTATATGTGATTGTGTTGATACAATTATATGAAAGGCGTTACCTTACAGTTAAGAAACGTGTCGAGACAATATGATAACGAAAGGGAAGTGATAAGTTGCTTACAGCAGTGATCCAAATGTGATAGATCTCTGCATCCTTTCATTTCACCATATTCATCATAGTCCATCAGGCAATATTCCGATTTATTCACCGATATACTGCTTCTGCATAGAAACCTCGCAGATTCAGTGACGTCATCTGGAAACAGTAATTTACATAAAACGTCACGGATTCAATGACGTTATCTGAAAATGAACTTACGTAAAAACATCAGATTTACTGACGTCATCTGAAATAGTGCCTAAAACAATAGTCATATATTTTAGCAAAAATAACATGTTAAAACCTTATAAGAATAAATATATCATTTAAAGAAATAAATATGATGAACATATGGTGGCTCGTTAGGGCAAATATCAAATGCAGGATTTGATGGTTTGCCCTAACGAGCCAACATGCAATGTATGAAGCACTTTATTCTCCGTGAATTACAAATAATAATGACGTCAGATTAGAATCGCACCACGCGAGCTCTTTATAAAATGTCGATGTTATTCAAAACATTATACGTAAGAAAACAATTATGAGGACTGTTTTTATTTTTTATTTTATTAGTTCTATTTTTTTTTTTTTTTTTTTACTTTATGATTAAAACAATTCAGAATGAACAGTTGTAACTCATACTTCAGGGTTTATCAACTCATTAATTTATTACCAATATCTCCCTGATTACAAATTAAACAATTTGTAGATAAAAATGATCATATTTACCGTTTTCGCAGACTAATGGATCCACTTTGAATGCCAGATAGCTGTATTGTCCTCCAGACAATCCTGCATACAGACCAGTGATCGGTAGATCATCCTGTACCGCTATATCTCCAGTGTCCTCAAACTCATCATTAATATCCACCACGTACCATTCATCAAAACCCGTTGTGCAGTTACATCTATGAGGATATGAATATCGAGTTCATCATTATAATCCACTATGTCCCATTCATCAAAACTCGTGGTGCCGTTACATCTATGAGGATATGAATATCTAGTTCATCATTATAATCCACTACGTACCATTCATCAACACCCGTGGTGCAGTTACATATATGAGGATATGAATATCTAGCAGCCCCCCAAAACACACATACGCACTCACCATAATCATGCATGTCGCACGCACGGGAGGCCGTCCTTAAATGACCTTAGCTGTTAATATGACGTTAAACAAAATAAACCAAACCAAACCAAGTTCATCATTAATATCCACCACGTACCATTCATCAAAACCCAAGGTACAGTTACATCTATGAGGACATGAATATCTAGTTCATCATTATAATCCACTATGTACATTTCATCAACACCTGTAGTACAGTTACATATATGAGGATATGAATATCTAGTTCATCATTATAATCCACTATGTACCATTCATCAACACCCGTGGTGCAGTTACACCTATGAGGATATGAATATCTAGTTCATCATTATAATCCACTATGTACCTTTATCAACACCTATAGTACAGTTACATCTATGAGGATATGAATATCTAGTTCATCATTATAATCCACTATGTACCTTTATCAACACCTGTAGTACAGTTACATCTATGAGGATATGAATATCTAGTTCATCATTATAATCCACTATGTACCTTTATCAACACCTGTAGTACAGTTACATATATGAGGATATGAATATCTAGTTCATCATTATAATCCACTATGTACCTTTATCAACACCTGTAGTACAGTTACATCTATGAGGATATGAATATCTAGTTCATCATTATAATCCACTATGTACCTTTATCAACACCTGTAGTACAGTTACATCTATGAGGATATGAATATCTAGTTCATCATTATAATCCACTACGTACCATTCATCTAAGGATATAGACATCTAACTCATCAAAAACTTATTATCAATAATCATACTTATCCTAACTATCCTGTTATTGGTGTCGTGGCAGTTTTACAATAGATCGCGTTATAGCGTGCCATCCCTATGGAGCTAGTAGGTATTTACAGTGAGAAGTTTACATATACCCATACGCATTTGGAGGAGAGCAATCATTATTCATAACATATAATTGTCACAGGGTTATATTTTATGTAAAATCATTGTATGTTATATTTCATGGAGTGTGCATCTTTAATGTACTGTTGGTATTTGTTTGGTGTGAGAAACCTTAATAGGAATGAAAGGAATGTGAGTATGTATGACATGTGACCTGACATGGACAATTTCATTGGACAGTTTTTACCTGTATTGCATGTTTTTAATCCTCTTAGTATTTCAAATCACTTCTCTTCTGGCGCTCTAGCTGAAAACAATCTGTAGAAGTCAGAGCCTAAATTATATTGAAGATCTGGTGAGTTTTTACTTTCATTTGATACTATTTTGTAACTAAGTATATATTAATGTTGTATTATAAAACAACATATAATATTGTGTTTTAATAAGTATTTTGAAAAGATCTGTGTAGAAAGCATATCTGGTACTTTGTCAGAAGTTATGTGCTTCATGTATGTTTAATTGGAATTGATAGATATCATAATACAATATATTTTGTATATGACCTTTTTATTTGTATATATATTAGACCAGATTATTCATTGATTACAGCTGGTGATTACTTGTGAATCTGGTTGGTGGTAATGAATAATGTTTCGGAAACCTCCGCATGATATGTGGGGTGAGTTGTAGTTCTGGTTGTTTTAATTGTATAGTACATTATGTACATGGTGAATTTGTCTGTAGGAAAATTACCAATGTTTTATATATATTAATAGTAATGTAAGTGATAAAGGTAGGGATAATTTCCTAATTTGATATTTGTATATCTATTGTGTCTAAATAGTGAATAACTAGTTTGATATATTCTAGTTATCGATATGTGTATTCTAAAAACATAAATGTATTAGTATTTGGTTCTGTTAACGTATTTATAACAGAAATTGTGCCATCTCTTTGTTATCGGTTCAAATATGTTACATGTAAGAGTTATGTCCCTTGATTATCATGTCTGTAGTTTAGTATGTATGTGTGTATGATTAGTATTTCTTGTAATTGTAGGGTTTTATTAATGGATAATAAAACTACCATGAACAACAAAGTGGCATTGGATTATATATACCCACACCTGTAACATAATGCGTTTTGTATTTTAACGTCTAAAACAGTACATCTTAAAGTAAACAAATACTACCGTGATTTATATGAGTGATTATAAAAGAAAATGGAGTGACTGAATCGATACAATCTCTCGACGCCTATCTGCATTCTTCACTTAAAACGCACGGTCATTACACGGCTAAACGTATACCTGGGTTTACGATGGGGTCATTAATTCCTGATGTATATCCGATGTTTACAATTTATCAAATATATTTACAAATTATTGAACATATTTTTTTTAAATTATTGAACATATTTTCACAAATTATTGAATATATTTTCACAAACCATTGAAAATTTATTTGCAATTATTCAAATTGGTTTGGTGGACGGTATGTGCCGGGGTATTAATGGGGTAACGAAAATGATCGTATTTCGCCTCACGGGGCGACAGAGCTATGATCATCGTCTTTTCGCAGCGAAATAACGATACCTTTACATCACCTACGGGCGGCAGAACAAAGGAACATCGTCTTATCGTATTGCTGAGGAAACCAATAAACGAAATGACATATTAGCCATTGAAAGTGATACATATATCTTGTTATAAATTCACTTATTCAGTTTGTTGGGTTTTTTTTTTTGTTTTTTGTTTTTAGTCCCTCACCGATGGACTATATATTTCCTCTCCGTTTGTCAGTCCATCCTCCTTCCGTTTCCGCACTTTTCTCGGCCCATCTTTGCTAGCCAATGCCCCTGATTACGTTTCACTCCACGAACCGAAACGTAATCAGAAGCCTTGGCTAGCGAAGACGTTTTCGGCCATGCTTCAATGAATTTTAATGAAAGTTGGTACGGCCCAGTCAATTCGATCAACCGCACTAATGACCAGTGTACAGTTCCCTTTCTACATTTTGATATTTAAGCTTGCAAATGTGCATATAATAACCCCGTAATGATCGTGCGATTTAGACCAAGATGGTGTAGGCATCGACACACTGTAATATGAAGACACGCCAAAATGTTCACAATGAACAATACAAATCACAGTTGTATTTGTTTAATTCTAGATATACAATTTTCCTAAACGATAACAGAAAATTCATAATATTTTATAAATAATGCTTGCTCCCATCCAAATAGGTATGTTATACGTATCCGTATACGTAAACCTCTTATTGTAAGCTTCCGTTTTCTTTCTGGCACATGTATCATACCGGTCTGATAAAGGGATGTGTTCAAGAATGTTTGTACAAATATGTTAGTCATGTGATAAACAGAATATATCCATTTCCAATTCATATCAATTATGTGATACTCGTCACGAATTATTTGATTTCACTTGATAAAGGATAGCATGAAAAAGGGGAAACGTTTGATAATCTCATGCAAAATCCATTAGGAATTACATATTCTATTTCTTTTTCTTCAATATCACTCCAGTAACGTTAGGGATTTATACTTCATAACTTTGGTTGGTTTGACAAGATATTGGGAACTTGTACAACCTGACAATACGGGATAATCAATTTATTATTCAATTTAATTTGGTAAACAACATAAAAGGTGCTCAATAAAAGTTTGAGCATAATTGATCGTTTAAATAAGATAAATATTCCTATTAAATAGAAATAAAAAAGTTTTTCCTCAAAACAAAGATTACTCAGAAAGCCCACAGGTTTATTTCCACTGGGGTCCATTGTTGAAGTTTGAATATTCGTAGAATGTTTTATGATGATATCATATTTCATGTCATGACCTTATCACGAGATGTAATTCTTTTATAAGATAAGGTGAGGCAAGTACAATATGGCGAAATACACAGGTTTTGATATAAAGTTCTCGTTAGAAAAGGAAATATTCTATCTTTGATGATTTAAACAGGATTTCGGAAAATTCAGAGTCAGAATAGATTTTAGCTATGCTGATTTCAATTTAACAACAGTGTATTTGAGAATGGAAAAGAGTTGAATTAATACACTGACTTGTCTAAATTTGTGTCACATCTATGGAACATTGGACAGGAGCATGTGCCGTTGTTTGTTCCTTCAGTGTTCGAGTCGTGCCAAACACCATTACCTCCCTGCCACTTATATGTCACTAAGGAGGTCATGTGACATTTAGCAGTAATTCTTTGGGAGCAGTTGTACCGACGTTTTAAAATGTCAATATAAGGCATCGGAACTTTGTATTTGATGACGTCGTCAATATTGTTGACCCTTTCAACAAGCCATTCTTCGTGATCATGGTGGATGATTGTCTTCACGGATGTCTTGTCGTTTAATGTCGAAAAAGTACACTCGACTTTGATTGTCGCTGAAATTTCAAACCACAGACACGTGTTTTTCATATATAGTTATAGAAATGCGGGTGATATTATGTATTCATTCCCCTAGTTATATTTAAACAGAGCCAAAAATTTTTTTTTTTTTTTTTAAACTAATAAAAGTTAATAAAACTTGAAATTCAGCACTAAGCCTTCAAATTGAAATTACAAATGAGAAAAATAGAAAAAAAAATGCATTTAGTACAATAGTTCTGAGGTTCTTACTATCTGTGCCTAGAGTGATTAAGTATTCCCCGTTGTTCGCTATCCCTAGGCTCAACAGATCTGTACACGATGAATATTGCTCTGTTGTACATAGCTGGTTCTCATCCTCTGAAAATCGTCCACCACAATCGATATTTCCATCACATTGACGACTCCCACGAATACATGTCTGGTCATAACACAAGAAATTTTCAGCCCGACAAGTATCTGAAACATAAGATTTTACATTTTATTATTTTCATCGGTTAATAAATGATGCAAGGATATCCATTTTGTTTTCCAAAATCTACTGTCAACACTCTTGTACAAAGAAACAAATATAATTTGTTTTAATTATATTTTTTAAATCAAGCTTGTTCAATAGAAACATGATATTTGCTAAACTTTTGGGATCCTTAGAATTACATCAGATAGAGCGATGTCCTTATTACTGAAATATTAATAAACACGAGAAAGATTACACATATCAATAAATAAAATCACACATTCCTCTTTGTCCCATACCGATCTACACTACATGTAACGCCAACTTTAATCACTCTTATTTAGTGATTACATAGTATCCTCCCTAATTGGGCAAGTGAGTCATGGTCAGCCCCTGTATTGTACTTTTGGTCGATTGTTTTATTTCTTTACGTCAAATCAACACAATGTGGTCATTTAAGGACGGGTCATTCTCGATATTCTAGGGATTACGTTTACGTTCGCTCTCTGTATCCCTGGTATATGTCATGCCAAAACTGAAGGCTCACAACTGGCTATTTAATTGATTTCAGGGAAAACCCCATCAACCGCTAAGCATAGTGACATTTAAGTTCAAAGTCAGTCATTTCGTTTGAGGTACATCATATGATCAAAATGGCCTTTTTATCAACAAAGTGACGTTAACCGAACCTTTTATTTTGCCATGACATATTCCAGGGGTAAAGAGAGCAAATGTGAAGTAAGCCCAGGAGCAACGATGATGATAACGTATGTAATAAAACTAAGTGCTTTAGTTTCATTATGTAAACGTTTGATAACCTAGTGTATATTATTCTGCTTATTAATATAGCCTGTCTGTATTGTACTTTATCGGTGGGAATGGTCCTGTTACCGTCTGGGTAGATGTCTGGATAATTTATCATTGCTGTGTATTTGGGATTGCTAAAAAAAATGTTTTTTAATTGTTAATATGACTTACTGATGGTGTTAATATGACTTACTGATGGTGTTAAGATGACTTACAGATGGTATTACAACGACTTACAGATGGTGTTACAATGACTTACAGATGGTGTTACAATGACTTACAGATGGTGTTACGATGACTTACAGATTATGTTACGATGACTTATACATGGTGTTAACATGACTTACAGATGGTGTTACGATGACTTACAGATGGTGTTACGATGACTTACAGATGGTGTTACGATGACTTATACATGGTGTTAACATGAATTACTGATGGTATTACGATGGCGTATCAATTGTGTGATGACGTACAAATCGTGATTGATTGGACACAAATGGTATTACGATGACTTACATAATTAAGATATGTGACATCCGTTTATAAGATTACGTTGTGTTTTTTGTTGATAAGAGTACGTGCTGTTATCTGTTTATAGGAGTGTGTGGTGTAATCTGTTAATATAGAGACAACCAACCAATTGTTTTCCCATAGACCTTAGTGTTAACGTTTTGGATTATTTCATTCAAATTCTTGAATTGAATATGACGATTATGGTTTATAACAAAAGTTTAGGGTCTGATATAACACCTAATCAAAAAAAAAAGTTGGGTCCTTCAGCTCAAATTTTTTCCAGGGTAGCCATTTTGAAAATAGGTGAATTTCGCAGTAAAAATTCTCAAAAATCTTAAATGTTTACCTGTTTACTATTATTACGTGAACTTTTGGGAAAAAAACAATCGGACTTAAGAAATTTATATCAACATTTCTTATTGATAGTTACCTATCAGGCTATATATCTATTTTCTCACTTCATAACATACTGGCCAATCAGTGGCTGCCAGACATTTTATCCTTGGCTCAACGTTCTATACACAGGGGCTGTTTCAAAAATATATTTTTTTTAATTGGTTGGTTGTTCCCTAATATACTTTCAAAATAGCTCTTCCTTAGTTTTTGCATTTCCCCCCGATATTGTCGTTGTGTATAGCTGGCATTCGTTAGTTGACCTTTGTTTGATTTATTAGACTTATAAACATAGTATGACACTAATTAATACATCTTGATTAACGCTAATACAGGTGAAATGCAACTTTTACTTTCTAATTTCGAATGGTTTCTTTATCCCCTGACAAATCTCGAACCCACATACAAATACAAATCAAACTTTGTGTTACCACACTGATCACTGTCCTCGTCTGATCCGTCCGGGCAGTCCTCCTTCAGGTCACACACCATACTCTCCGCTATACACTGGCCGTTTTTACAGCGAAACTCGTTTGGTCGACACTCAGGGTGTACTGATACAAAGATATTCACAAACAGTTAATTAAAAATTGTAAAAATCGATATCTTTAAAACTCATATAGTGATACTTTAGCATTTTACTTATTTCGCTAACATCCAAACAATAACATATTCCTTCTGGTTACGTGCATGTGGTTATGATTGAGATATTTTCTTTATTTCATTGTTACCAAAGAAATATCGAAAATTCTTCATTCTATAAAAGGGAAAAATATCACTTTTTCTAATTTGGCCAATCAGAAAACTGCTTACAAACGACAATGGGGAAATTAAGATTTGCATATAGCTCCCCGTCATATTATATGACGTCATAAAGCAAGATAGAAAACATAATGTCACGACTTGGCGTACATTTGTGAGCCCCTGAGATGGGACCGCAGTGACCTCTGGGAGAGATTGAGCTACCTCGGTATATTTTGCTATAAAATGTAATCAACAAAATATCAAACAGTATCTTCAAAAATAATAAGGTACTGTTAGATATCCTCTGTATAGCTACACCAACCTAACTTATACTTTATTATATTTCTACGATGGTTTAATACCTTATACATGTTATATCAATACGTTAATACTTACCACACGTTGTCTCGTCAGAATTGTCCTGGCAGTGAGGGATAAAATCACAGAACAGACTCAGGGAGATACACTTTCCATCACTACACCGAAATTGGTGTGGCGCACATGTAGAGTTGTTCACACCTTTAATTGTATACAACAACAAAACTACTTTAGGACATGATTTGGTCATTCCTTCAATCAACAACACGAAACATATCATCACATTTAGCCTAGAGTTACAAATTCCATAAATGGAGAACATCAAAATATGAACAGCTTACCCCTGTGCTGCCTATTCTAAATATTATCGATATCAGATCATTAGAATAGCATACATGTTACTTTTTAATCCATAATACTATAATCTAACTACCGATTTATATTATACCTTACGCGTATGTTATACAATACCTTGTCGTCCCTAGAAATTGAGATTTTACCATTAATAAAGTACCAAATGTATTAAAACGTACCGCAGTCGTTTTCATCACTGCTGTCTCTGCAATCCGCTTTGTCATCACATAGAAACTGGCGTGAAATCGCCTCCCCGTTATCGCAGAGAAACACAGAGTTGGTTGTCGTTTTACTGGAGACAATTGTCGGTAATATACGCTGAACTTCACCATCTGTAAAATATGTTTATTACATCTAAAATTATCAAACATTAAGTAAAATAGTTGTCATTTCTACAAAAATGACATTAGAAATATATAGTTGAACAACAATCTATGAGGGATGCTTGGGCAATAAACACACGTTTTACAATTAAGAAAAGTAGATTTATAATCATCAATCCAAATTAATATTGTATACTTGTTTACTCTATATGTTTAACTATGATATTACCGTTGATATTTGTAGCTGAACTCATTTCACAAATGTAGCTAGGAATGCGATCGTAAGCACAGGCAATATCGTGCCAGTTGTCCAGAGAATGGATGCTAAACAGTCGAATGGCGGTACACCTCTCGTTCCAAAGACCGTCCGGTTGTGACGTTGATGTTCTAGAATCTTTAAACCTAAATAACACACACAAGATGATTTTAATGATAGCTTGGTATCAGGATTGTGAATACATAAAAAGTTGGTAAAGCCTAAAAATCATTCAAAGAAACCTATCAATTCGTCTTAGTAGTTGGTAAAGACCAGAACTCATTCAAACAAACCAATCAATTTATCTTAATGTTTGGTAAATCACATAACTCTTTTAAACAAACCAATCAAACTTCCTGTATTAATTTGTATTGCCTGCATGACATACCATGCTGTATATGTCAACGGTGTTCCATCAAGCCATTCATACTCTGCATCACCACCACTAAAGGTTTTTTGAAGACCTGTCGAGGAAAAAGAGAGAGCGAACTATCATTCTAGGGTTAAATTTTTAATGGAAAAATAGAATATTACATTTCACAGTTACAAACGTATGTGAGCACGTGTTATTTGTTTATAATAAGAAAAACTATAAATAGCATACCTATATAAGCCTCGTCTTTATCCACACCACCCCAGACTTTTGTCATCAAGTAGTGAATGAAGGTCATTTCCTCTACGGATCCTATACTGACGAGATGTCCTCCCCTGTCTGTACAACGGTCCCGACTCTCTACCCACGATATACCATGACTGTTGGTATCATTGCTAGTCTCGGTAAACAGGTTATAACAGCTTGCTTCCAGCCTTGTCCATCCTGGCAAACAACCTGAAATAGGGTTTAATACAACGGTTTATGTTCCCAGTGTATCCTTACAAAAACACTGTCTGAATGGCTTATGTAGTGTCCAATAACTGTGTCGTTCGTCGGTTTTTCATCACCTCAAATACTGACATCAAAATGTATTATCAAAATAAGCAAATCTTCCATCATTAAGAAATCTGGAATATCATAGTATTCATCATCCATTAACCTTCTCCCGTTTTATTTTTGTTTTTTGTTTTTTTGTTTTTTTTTTTAAATAAGAAATACATGAAACGTCGCCTATGCCTCTAACTAAGTAACAAACAATGGCATACATTTAGATGTACACGATAAATAAAAGAAAACACATCTTATTTCTTTTCCTATCCAACATTATCTTATTTCTTTTCGTTTATAACCATTTATTACAGGATTTTGAATGATGTAACTAATATCGAAATTATTGTCCACCCATATCATTATACGAATAGCTTAATTTTATATATTTTTATCAAATAACAAAAGTGATATAAAAAACATTTACCATCTTCTGTGATTTTAATTGTTGTCTGAGTGGAATCAACCAGTTCATATTTTCCTAAGAAGCCACTGCCACTACCGTCGCCCGCTCGAAACTCGATCTGCATGGTATGCCAGCTTGATACCAGTGTATTGTATTCCCGGTCTGCCGAGCACATCTTAGATATGAGTGATAGCTCTCCATTCAGTGCCACATCGTATACAGCTAGGAACGTCTTTACACAGGCTCTATTGCTGTCATACATGTCCAGGTTTAGAACGTGTAAACGGACGAAATTACCAAAATTTCCCTGGATGGTCCAACTACAGGTGTCCGCCATGGATATGTCGGCCGGAAATCCGGGAGTGCCGATGTAAGCTGACGGCAGAGTACATGTAGTTATGCAATGTCCTGACTCTATTCCACATCCAGGCACGTCTTCAGAAGAAGGAAATACATGTGATTAGCATAGATCAAACAAAAGGCTCAATGGGCCTGAATCGCTCACCTGATTCTAGAACCACTTTGAAGCTGATCTAGGTCAGATTATATGCATATACTAACTGGTGCTGATCACCACTTTATCAAATTATCAAAGTTGGCTAGCTAGGTGTATTCACGTAAGTAAATTGTGTAAGCCTTCCTTCTTCCGGCATACTATTGACCCAATATCAGGTCTCGGGAGTCTCTAGGCTAACAAGGAATCAGCGTTTACAGATTTTCACATATTTGCCCCCTGTGACCTTGACTGTGGATAAATTTTAATCAGTTGAACAAATTATTTGGTCCCTGTGACTTTTAATGGAGGTAAATGTTATTCATTTGAACAAACTGGTAAGTCCATCATCAAGGCATGTTACAGAGCCAATATCACCTCCCTGGGTCTCTTGGTTATTGGGAAGACGTCGTTTGATGATTTAAGCCTATTTGACCAATGTAACCTTGAATGTAGGGCAATGTCATTAATTTGAAAAACAGACCTTATATCAAGTATATGGGCCTCTTGGTTATAGAGAAGAAGGATTTTGGTATATTTGCCTTAAGTGACCTTGAATATAGGTCAACGTCATTCACTTGAACAAATTGCACCCCAGCATGATACAAACCCAATATCATATCTCTGCATCTCTTGGTTATTGAGAAGAATTTAAGATGTAAGCCTTTTTAACTCCAGTGACCTTGAATTAAATTACATTCAAGGTCATTCATTTGAATAAACTTCGGTCAGGTGAACTAATAAAAAATGAAGTAAAAAAATAAAATAAATATAGCATAGCATTACAACTCAAAACAAGGCTACATTAACATGGGGATATAAATAGTAGGTTATACACTTAATCAAGGTCACATTACTGAGGTATGTTGTCAGTGTCTGTTAGCCAACCAAAGCAATGTTGTTTCTTAGATTCGTTATCAAACATTGTCAACTACATGACAGTACCACTATTCAACTCTATCAAATTCAGATAAAATATCAATCCCTCGTTTGACGTTTGACTTAGAATGTTTAATGTAGACTTGATTTTGAGCCGATACGTTCTATGCAACAATGTATGTTATCTGCAATCTTTAAAAAAAATAGCATGAAGAATAGCATGAAATAGAAAATGAGTTCCTCATCAAATCATTCAACTTAACCATTCAACTTAGTTTTCTGATTCGAAACATTACATTAAATTATTGCCTCACCACTTTCTTCCACAGCAAACTCAAAATTGCGCATTGGCGACTTGGAATATAAAAAGCAGGAATGAAGTTCGACATGTAAGGTTGAGGAGGAGGATATGATGATAGACTTCTGAAACTGCTCGACGGTATCAATCTTAGTGCCATGAGATATGCTGACATGTGAATCTGGTGTCCGGTATATTTTAACCTCATCGCTACATACAATGACGTTCTCTGTAGTGTCACCAGCCTGTAAGAATTATAGCATAGCGTAACCAATATTAAAAGGATACCTTTGAACTCAACTTGATTTGAGTAGCAAGTGCATTCATATTGTGAGAATGATAATTTAACCACATATTTACAAATTTATGTTAGTTGTATGAAACATCAGTCATAATATTAAAGTTAAGTCTTATTACACGCTTGATTGATAAACTCTTTAGTACACAAAAGGTATTATAGTGTGAAAGGACTATAACGTATTATAGTGTGAAAGGACTATAACGTATTATAGTGTGAAAGGACTATAACGTATTATAGTGTGAAAGGACTATAACGTATTATAGGGTGAAAGGACTATAACGTATTATAGTGTGAAAGGACTATAACGTATTATAGGGTGAAAGGACTATAACGTATTTCAGTGTGAAAGGACTATAACGTAATATAGTGTGGAAGGACAAGAACATAATATAGTGTGAAAGGACTATAACGTATTATAGTGTGGAAGGACAAGAACATAATAAAGTGTGAAAGGACTATAACGTATTATAGTGTGGAAGGACTACAACATAATATAGTGTTAAAGGACTGTAACATAATATAGTGTTAAAGGACTGTAACATAATATAGTGTGAAAGGACTATAACGTATTATAGTGTGAAAGGACTATAACGTATTATAGTGTGAAAGGACTATAACGTATTATAGCGTGGAAGGACTGTAACATATTATAGTGTGAAAGGACTATAACGTTTTATAGTGTGAAAGGACTATAACATAATATAGTGTTAAAGGACTGTAACATAATATAGTGTGAAAGGACTACAACATATTATAGTGTTAAAGGACTGTAACATAATATAGTGTTAAAGGACTATAACATATTATAGTGTTAAAGGACTGTAACATAATATAGTGTGAAAGGACTATAACGTATTATAGCGTGGAAGGACTGTAACATATTATAGTGTTAAAGGACTGTAACATAATATAGTGTTAAAGGACTGTAACATAATATAGTGTTAAAGGACTGTAACATAATATAGTGTTAAAGGACTGTAACATAATATAGTGTGAAAGGACTGTAACATAATATAGTGTGAAAGGACTATAACGTATTATAGCGTGGAAGGACTGTAACATATATTAGTGTTAAAGGACTGTAACATAATATAGTGTTAAAGGACTGTAACATAATATAGTGTTAAAGGACTACAACATAATATAGTGTTAAAGGACTGTAACATAATATAGTGTGAAAGGACTATAACGTATTATAGTGTGAAAGGACTACAACATAATATAGTGTTAAAGGACTGTAACATATTATAGTGTGAAAGGACTATAACATATTATAGTGTGGAAGGACTAAAGAAACACATTTTCAACAGGAAGCGAGCCTCAGCTCTAGCATTTAAGCCAAAGCAATGTGTTACTTTAGTTGAGTGACAAAGACTGTACAGTCACTATGATCGCCCCGTCATGTGAGTATTTACTTATATCATACTTCATCAGTATTACCTTCAGAATATCATTCCACTTTACTTTACTCCCGAGTGTAATAGCTAAAGTATCCAACTTGATGAACTTCCCAGGGGATGCCTGAATAGTCCACGTGCAGTGAATGTGTTGACCATAGCTCAGTGGAAACGAAGGGGAGCGGAGACGCTGTCCACCCTCTCCGGCCTTCAGATGTATATCTCCGCCACATTCTGTCATGGCCGTTATGTCTGTAGGACGAAAGGCATTTAAAACATGACTAAATAAACACAGTAAGGAAATATTGACTCGTAAAGTATAGCATGCATTATTACCTATAGCATGTGTATCTCTTAAACAAGGTTATGGCATACAGAACCAAAATATCCCACCACAAGGTCACAGTGGTATCCCTGATGGAAAATAGTATGATATCTCTGTATAATAACGTTTGATCAAAGTCCTTTTACAAAACATACCACACCATCGAGCCAAACATTCTAGCTAATAATGTAAAAATATATATTGAAATCCAGCTAAATTATACTTTAAACGGTAATATGTGAGGTACTGGTATTTTGACCCCAAAGATAAGTTGTTTGTGTAAATTGCATTTAATAAGCCAGCAAGGTGTTCATGGCTAAATGTTCAGACATAGTGTAACTGGTCGGTATTCTCGGTTGTTGTATGTTATAATCTGATGAGGAATACCTCCTACCTTGGAAACAAAGACGGTTACCATGTTATAACCTGATGAGGATTGTCTCCTACCTTGGAAACAAAGACGGTTACCATGTTATAACCTGATGAGGATTGTCTCCTACCTTGGAAACAAAGACGGTTACCGGCGAAGTTGTTATGGGTGCTGTCCCTGACCCAGGAGGACGAGAACTGTCTGTAGTAGCGATGGCCGACGTGTGTGATACAGAACTGGTTATATGCGTCGTAACTGTAGCTATTACAATTCCTGTCCACCATTAACTGACGACATTCATCTATAGATGTGTTTGCTATTCCATTCTCTGGCGGATGTACTGCCCAGTACGAGTGATACTTCAGTTCCTCAAAACCGAAATCTCTACTTCCGTTGTCGCACCGTATTGCACGCACACCTGAAAAATATCAGTACATTTAAGCACCATTTAGCACAAACACCTGTAAAATATCACCACATTTAAGTACCATTTAGCATACACACCTGTACAATATCACCACATTTAAGTACCATTTAGCATACACACCTGTACAATATCACCACATTTAAGTACCATTTAGCATACACACCTGTAAAATATCACCACATTTAAGTACCATTTAGCATACACACCTGTACAATATCACCACATTTAAGTACCATTTAGCATACACACCTGTACAATATCACCACATTTAAGTACCATTTAGCATACACACCTGTACAAACTCAGTACATTTTAAAACAACCCTCGAGTATTTGGATATGACATGTAATACAAAAACACACCTTGTGATTACTTACTTACATTTCATTTTAGTTAATTGTATGCAAATAGAATATATATTACTGTTTGCCGGAAGCAGTTTTTAAACCTTTTAATCATCAATGTCCTCTCTACCCTTGAAAAAGCATTGTAAACATCGTCAGAACATACCTCGTTTAGGAGATCCGATCACTTCTAGCTTCAGACAAGCGTCATCCTTTGTCCCCAGTATATCTATATGGATAAACCGGGTCATAATTTCGTGGATGAAGATAAAATCCTGAATTGCCGTACTCTCGTAGTGGTCAAACGTTTCAAAGACCTGGTAAATAAAGTTTTAAACCCGTTTACATTCAGAGGAAAAGCTTAACTAAAGTTTGATACCAGACACAGTACGGTTTTTAATACGTGAGTTTCCATTTTAGTTTCAGTGAATAAAGTAATCCGTAATATCAAATGAATACATGCGATTAACATCAGCTATACACTTGAAACAAGGCCTGTAAATAAACGAATACAAAAACAGCCAAATTGCCAGGCTATTTATCTTTTCAATTTTCAAAAATACATGTGTAATCATAAGATGACGATTTCGATATATTTTAGATTTATACGATGATTTAGCTGTTTTATGTTAGTTTCATTTTTATTTTCTTTCCGACGACAATGATCACACGTGTTGTGTATATAACCTTGGTGATGCCGGGAGGATCAGTGTAGGTCATCAGCTCGTTTAGATCGGTGCCGTACTTGACGATGAATCGTTTGGTGAGTTTTCTAGTGTTGCCTTCCTGCCATCCCTGTATTCGTAGTCCTTGTAACACGACCGGGATGATCAAGTCAACCTTCATAGACAAAGAACTACAATATATACAACGGGTACCGTGGAGCGGCAGGGTTTGGAGACCATACCCCAGTGACATTTGATTTAACGTAGAAAAGTCCTTGTCATTGCTTTCTAGGTTTTACTGTCGTCTACTATATCTGATGATAATATCATTATAAAACAGTTTTCTATGTTTTTCTGTCGTCAACTATATCTGACAAAACTATCATTATAAAACAGTTTTCTATGTTTTTCTGTCGTCAACTATATCTGACGATACTATCATTATAAAACAGTTTTCTATGTTTTTCTGTCGTCAACTATATCTGACGATAATATCATTATAAAACAGCTTTCTATGTTTTACTGTCGTCTACTATATCTGATGATAATATCATTATAAAACAGCACTGAACAAAACGAAAATTGTCCACATATAGCAGGACAGACAATTAACCAATGAGTTCAGTGTTATGTGTTTACGTTACCCTAAACCAGGGAGTTCCGTCTCCGTTATTAGTGTTTACGTTACCCTAAACCAGGGAGTTCCGTCCCCGTTATTAGTGTTTACGTTACCCTAAACCAGGGAGTTCCGTCCCCGTTATTAGTGTTTACGTTACCCTAAACCAGGGAGTTGCGTCCCCGTCATTAGTGTTTACGTTACCCTAAACCAGGGAGTTCCGTCCCCGTCATTAGTGTTTACGTTACCCTAAACCAGGGAGTTCCGTCCCCGTTATTAGTGTTTACGTTACCCTAAACCAGGGAGTTCCGTCCCCGTTATTAGTGTTTACGTTACCCTAAACCAGGGAGTTCCGTCCCCGTTATTAGTGTTTACGTTACCCTAAACCAGGGAGTTCCGTCCCCGTTATTAGTGTTTACGTTACCCTAAACCAGGGAGTTGCGTCCCCGTCATTAGTGTTTACGTTACCCTAAACCAGGGAGTTCCGTCTCCGTTATTAGTGTTTACGTTACCCTAAACCAGGGAGTTCCGTCCCCGTCATTAGTGTTTACGTTACCCTAAACCAGGGAGTTCCGTCCCCGTCATTAGTGTTTACGTTACCCTAAACCAGGGAGTTCCGTCCCCGTTATTAGTGTTTACGTTACCCTAAACCAGGGAGTTCCGTCCCCGTTATTAGTGTTTACGTTACCCTAAACCAGGGAGTTCCGTCCCCGTTATTAGTGTTTACGTTACCCTAAACCAGGGAGTTGCGTCCCCGTTATTAGTGTTTACGTTACCCTAAACCAGGGAGTTGCGTCCCCGTCATTAGTGTTTACGTTACCCTAAACCAGGGAGTTCCGTCCCCGTCATTAGTGTTTACGTTATCCTAAACCAGGGAGTTCCGTCCCCGTTATTAGTGTTTACGTTACCCTAAACCAGGGAGTTCCGTCCCCGTTATTAGTGTTTACGTTACCCTAAACCAGGGAGTTCCGTCTCCGTTATTAGTGTTTACGTTACCCTAAACCAGGGAGTTCCGTCTCCGTTATTAGTGTTTACGTTACCCTAAACCAGGGAGTTGCGTCCCCGTCATTAGTGTTTACGTTACCCTAAACCAGGGAGTTCCGTCCCCGTTATTAGTGTTTACGTTACCCTAAACCAGGGAGTTGCGTCCCCGTCATTAGTGTTTACGTTACCCTAAACCAGGGAGTTCCGTCCCCGTTATTAGTGTTTACGTTACCCTAAACCAGGGAGTTCCGTCTCCGTTGTTTGGACACCATCCTTTCCCGGGAAGTTCTAGTCGTCCGTCATCAGACATTACGTCATCCGCAATGTTGGACGAGGAATCGATCTGGTAGTCAAAGACATCTCCGGACATCATCCCCATGTGTTGTCCTCTACCTGTACCTGTTGGGTTTGACGATATTTATACCAGGTAAGTCGTGATGGAAGAGTGTTCATTTACACATGATTTTACTTCTATTCATGAAATCAAAGTAAGCTTGGCTCAATTAGATATAACCCACCTCCCTCATTACTAAGATACCCCACCTCCCTCATTACTGAGATATGTCCACGGTCTCACATAGATACACCCCACCTCCCCCATTACTAAGATATGTCCAAGGACACACATAGATATACCCCACCTCCCCCATTACTAAGATATGTCCAAGGACACACATAGATACACCCCACCTCCCTCATTACTGAGATATGTCCACGTTCTCACATAGATATATCCCACCTCCCTCATTACTGAGATATGTCCAAGGACACACATAGATATACCCCACCTCCCCCATTACTAAGATATGTCCAAGGACACACATAGATATACCCCACCTCCCCCATTACTAAGATATGTCCACGGTCTCACATAGATATACCCCACCTCCCTCATTACTAAGATATGTCCACGGTCTCACATAGATATACCCCACCTCCCCCATTACTAAGATATGTCCAAGGACACACATAGATATACCCCACCTCCCCCATTACTAAGATATGTCCACGGTCTCACATAGATACACCCCACCTCCCTCATTACTAAGATATGTCCACGGTCTCACATAGATATACACCACCTCCCCCATTACTGAGATATGCCCACGTTCTCACATAGATACACCCCACCTCCCTCATTACTGAGATATGTCCAAGGACACACATAGATATACCCCACCTCCCCCATTACTAAGATATGTCCAAGGACACACATAGATATACCCCACCTCCCCCATTACTAAGATATGTCCAAGGACACACATAGATACACCCCACCTCCCTCATTACTGAGATATGTCCAAGGACACACATAGATATACCCCACCTCCCCCATTACTAAGATATGTCCACGGTCTCACATAGATATACCCCACCTCCCCCATTACTAAGATATGTCCACGGTCTCACATAGATACACCCCACCTCCCTCATTACTGAGATATGTCCACGGTCTCACATAGATACACCCCACCTCCCTCATTACTGAGATATGTCCACGGTCTCACATAGATACACCCCATCTCCCTCATTACTGAGATATGTCCACGGTCTCACATAGATACACCCCACCTCCCTCATTACTGAGATATCCCACCTCCCTCATTACTGAGATATGTCCACGGTCTCACATAGATATACCCCACCTCCCTCATTACTGAGATATGTCCAAAGGTTCACATAGATATACCCCACCTCCCTCATTACTGAGATATGTCCACGGTCTCACATAGATATATCCCACCTCCCTCATTACTGAGATATCCCACCTCCCTCATTACTGAGATATGTCCACGGTCTCACATAGATATACCCCACCTCCCTCATTACTAAGATACCCCACCTCCCTCATTACTGAGATATGTCCACGGGCTCACATAGATATACCCCACCTCCTCATTACTAGATATCCAAGTCTCAATAGATACCCCACCTCCCTCATTACTGAGATATGTCCACGGGCTCACATAGATATACCCCATCTCCCTCATTACTGAGATATCCCACCTCCCTCATTACTGAGATACCCCACCTCCCTCATTACTGAGATATGTCCACGGGCTCACATAGATATACCCCATCTCCCTCATTACTGAGATATCCCACCTCCCTCATTACTGAGATACCCCACCTCCCTCATTACTGAGATATGTCCACGGGCTCACATAGATATACCCCACCTCCCTCATTACTGAGATATGTCCACGGTCTCACATAGATATACCCACCTCCCTCATTACTGAGATATGTCCACGGTCTCACATAGATACACCCCACCTCCCTCATTACTGAGATATGTCCACGGTCTCACATAGATACACCCTACCTCCCTCATTACTGAGATATGTCCACGGTCTCACATAGATACACCCCACCTCCCTCATTACTGAGATATGTCCACGGTCTCACATAGATATACCCACCTCCCTCATTACTGAGATATGTCCAAGGTCTCACATAGATATACCCCACCTCCCTCATTACTGAGATATGTCCAAGGTCTCACATAGATATACCCCACCTCCCTCATTACTAAGATATGTCCAAAGGTTCACATAGATACACCCCACCTCCCTCATTACTAAGATATGTCCACGGTCTCACATAGATATACCCCACCTCCCTCATTACTGAGATATGTCCACGGTCTCACATAGATACACCCCACCTCCCTCATTACTGAGATATGTCCACGGTCTCACATAGATATACCCCACCTCCCTCATTACTGAGATATGTCCACGGTCTCACATAGATATACCCCACCTCCCTCATTACTGAGATATGTCCACGGTCTCACATAGATACACCCCACCTCCCTCATTACTGAGATATGTCCACGGTCTCACATAGATATACCCCACCTCCCTCATTACTGAGATATGTCCACGGTCTCACATAGATATACACCACCTCCCTCATTACTGAGATATGTCCACGGTCTCACATAGATATACCCCACCTCCCTCATTACTGAGATATGTCCACGGTCTCACATAGATACACCCCCACCTCCCTCATTACTAAGATATGTCCAAAGGTTCACATAGATATACCCCACCTCCCTCATTACTGAGATATGTCCACGGTCTCACATAGATATACCCCACCTCCCCCATTACTAAGATACCCCACCTCCCTCATTACTGAGATATGTCCAAAGGTTCACATAGATACACCCCACCTCCCTCATTACTGAAATCTGCCCAGGGGCACACATAGATATACCCCGCCTCCCTCATCATTTAAATCTGTCTAAGGGCTCAATTAGATATACAATAAATCTAGTGTAACTATTAAAGCCAATGTCACGATCAACACCAATGTCACGATTAAAACTAATGTCACGATTAAAACTAATGTCACGATTAAAACTAATGTCACGATTAAAACGTATGCCACAATTAAAACTAATGATACGATTAAAACTAATGACACGATTAAAACTAATGATACGATTTAAACTAATATCACAACTAAAACTAATGCCACAATTAAAACTAATGATACGATTAAAACTTATGATACGATTAAAACTAATGTCACGATTAAAACCAAAGTCACCATTAAAACTAATGATACGATTAAAACTAATGTCACGATTAAAACTAATGTCACGATTAAAACTACATGTAATATCACAATTAAAACTAATATCACGATTAAACCTAATGTCACGATTAAAACTAATGTCACAACTAAAACTAATGATACGATTAAGACTAATGTCACGATTAAAACTAATGTCATAATTAAAACTAATGTCACAATTAAAACTAATATCACGATTAAACTTAATGTCACAATTAAAACCAATGTCACTATCAAAACCAATGACACGATTAAAACTAATGTCACAATTAAAACTAAGGTCACAATTAAAATTAATGTCACGATAAACAGCCGATTCCAATTTGGCGGGAAAGGTTGTCAGCCACATAAATAAAAAAAAGTATAGTTCTACTGTAACATCGATTTATATATATATACATATATGTATTAGTTAATTTTATCATATTCCATTCATACTTTATTGGGAAAAAGTCAAAACAGAAACGAAAAGAGTCATTGCGCATTCATACTTATTTCGCATGTGTGCACCGGTCCGGCAATTAACAAAGTACTCATATACGCGTCAAATTCGACGTGTACACACTTATAAACGATGTTTTCGTTAGTAAGGTTATATAACGAACGCACACCGGGAATGGAAACGTTATTATTACTATTATTAGGCAATAGCTCGCATTATTTTGCTCAATTATGCATCATTTCGCGTTATTACGTGTTATTTCGCGTTATTACGCAATTCCTTCCCGTTATCATGTATCATTTTGCATTATTACGTATTTCTATTTCGTTATTACGAAACATTTTGCGTTATTGCGCATTTTCTCCTGTTATAGCGTATCTATACACGTTATTACGTAATATTTCGCGCTATTATATATCAGTTCGCCTTATTACGAGTTTAATTCATTACCTGTTTTTCCGCTACATGACATGCTTATCCTTTTTTTCTGTTATTACTAGTTTCAGTTTGCGTTCTCATGAGCTTCAATTTGTTTTATTGCGCGTTTGTTTTATATTATTACGTGTTTATTTACGTGATAACGCGTTGTTCAATCACAACGAGCATACATGTTCTGCGCTATCTTCTGAGGCGATAACTTGCGATTGCGGTTTGCGTGAACAACAACTATTAAACACGTAAAATCGTTCTAGTGTATAATTGACAAAGCATTGGTATACTCACTCTTTCCAATGACTTGTAGTTCATTTATTTCTAAGAAGTAGAATTTCCCTGCGTTATAGTAAGTGTCTGTAGAGTCAAAATTCCTGACCGTGACATATCGGCCGATGATTGGACGCCTGCACTGGATGCGGAATATTGTGTTCTTGTGAGTAAACCTGATGTCGTCACATCTCGGCGCTCCGTAGTCGAGAAAGTCCCACTGATTTTTACTGACGAAAGACCCGACTTGTCGGAAGTTTACAGGAAACCATACTGTGTTGGAGGATGACATGCATTATAGTTTCTTAATGAACGTTTAAAAATGTTATCTTTTATAGCGACAAATTATTGATATAAATTTTGTATTATGGAAAAAATTCTTTGCATCAATGATATTTAATATTTCTAACGAATGCATCACACATATCAGCAATTAAAACATTTCTTTGTGACAATACATTAACAAGCATTCAAACTAAAATGATTGATGAATGAATAAATACATAAATGGTGCACTTAATTTTCTTTAAATGACAATATAATGTTATATTTCAGGACAGAGAATATTAACACAAAGTTGATACTTACTGTTTTTGCGGTACACACGTATGGCATGGACTTCATACCATTCCTGTATGTCTACTTGTAGAAACGGTTTCATCTGGGGCCTTGTTGTCACAAATGATACATCTCCTGTAGAATTAAGGTATTTATATTCAAGGTATTTTACAGGTACACTTTGTAAGATGGAATTACCGATAAGAATTATCGTGGATGATTAATGGTGGAAGGAATGATAAAGGACCATAAAGAGAAAATGTTATAAATCGGGTGTAATTTTAGTGGTTCCGTTTGTACCACTGTAGTTAATATTTTGAGAATGTGATTTAACTTGTATCAAACCTAGATTTGTATGGCGGGTGTCGTCACCTAGATTTGTATGGAGGGTGTCGTCGTCACCTAGATTTGTATGGAGGGTGTCGTCACCTAGATTTGTATGACGGGTGTCGTCGTCACCTAGATTTATATGGCGGGTGTCGTCACCTAGATTTGTATGACGGGTGTCGTCGTGACCTAGATTTGTATGACGGGTGTCGTCGTGACCTAGATTTGTATGACGGGTGTCGTCGCTTTGACCTAGATTTGTATGACGGGTGTCGTCGTGACCTAGATTTGTATGACGGGTGTCGCCGTGACCTAGATTTGTATGACGGGTGTCGTCGTGACCTAGATTTGTATGACGGGTGTCGCCGTGACCTAGATTTGTATGACGGGTGTCGTCGTCACCTAGATTTGTATGGCGGGTGTCGTCGTCACCTAGATTTGTATGACGGGTGTCGTCGTCACCTAGATTTGTATGACGGGTGTCGTCGTCACCCAGATTTGTATTGCGGGTGTCGTCGTGACCTAGATTTATGGGGCGGGTGTCGTCGTGACCTAGATTTGTATGGCGGGTGTCGTCGTGACCTAGATTTGTATGGCGGGTGTCGTGACCTAGATTTGTATGACGGGTGTCGTGGATAGTACACCTGGTCGTGTATACAAAAATCTATGGTATCCAAGCAAATCTTAATATAGATGGTGACTTGTCAGTAAACACAAAGTACAATGTAATAACAACCATTAGGTTCAAAGAACATCAATAAAATACATCCTATTTGTATATATGATTGGTGCTACTCACCGATGACTCCATCAGTTGCAAGAAATGGGGCATTATCTGCATAAAACTTGTACGAGTAAGCTGGCTTACCGCTCTCAACAGTTTTCAAGTCAGGATCTCCTACTATAAACACCAAATATATAATATAACTATAGACATCAAATATATAATATAACTATAAACATCAAATATATAATATAACTATAAACATCAAATATATAATATAACTATTGATGTAAGATACACAGTGTAACTATTGTCATCAAATATATAATATAACTATTGATGTAAGATACACAGTATAACTATTGTCATCAAATATACAACATTATATAGACATCAAATATACAACTTAACTATAGACATCAAATATACAATGTAACTAAAAACAGAAAATTTACAATGTAGCTATAAACATCAAATATACAATGTTATTATAGACATCAAATATACAATGTATAACTTTATTATGTAAATTCTAAACAAACAATTTTAATTTTTTCTCTTCCCCCACTTCTCATTCCCCACATTTCATTCCCAAGCTTCTCGTTCCCCAGCTCTCGTTCCCCAGCTTCTCGTTCCCCAGCTTCTTATTCCCCAGTTCTCGTTCCCCAGCTCTCGTTCCCCAGCTTCTCGTTCCCTAGCTTCTCATTCCCTAGCTTCTCGTTCCCCAGGTTCTCGTTCCACAGCTTCTCGTTCCCCAGTTCTCATTCCCTAGCTTCTCGTTCCCCAGGTTCTCGTTCAACAGCTTCTCATTCCCTAGCTTCTCGTTCCCCAGTTCTCATTCCCTAGCTTCTCGTTCCCCAGTTCTCATTCCCTAGCTTCTCATTCCCCAGCTTCTTATTCCCCAGTTCTCGTTCCCCAGCTTCTCGTTCCCCAGCTTCTCATTCCCTAGCTTCTCATTCCCTAGCTTCTCGTTCCCCAGCTTCTCATTCCCCAGCTTCTCGTTCCCTAGCTTCTCGTTCCCCACTTATCATTCCCAAGTTTCTCGTTCCCCAGTTCTCATTCCCTAGCTTCTTATTCCCCAGCTTCACATTCCCTAGCTTCTCGTTCCCCAGGTTCTCGTTCCCTAGCTTCTCATTCCCAAGCTTCTCGTTCCCCAGTTCTCATTCCCCAGCTTCTCATTCCCTAGCTTCTCATTCCCTAGCTTCTCATTCCCCAGTTCTCATTCCCTAGCTTCTCATTCCCAAGCTTCTCATTCCCCAGCTTCTCGTTCCCCAGCTTCTCATTCCCTAGCTTCTCGTTCCCCAGTTCTCGTTCCCCAGCTTCTCGTTCCCCAGCTTATCGTTCCCCAGCTTCTCATTCCCAAGCTTCTCGTTCCCCAGTTCTCATTCCCAAGCTTCTCGTTCCCCACTTATCATTCCATAGCTTCCCGTTCCCCAGTTCTCATTCCCTAGCTTCTCATTCCCCAGCTTCTCGTTCCCCAGCTTCTCATTCCCTAGCTTCTCATTCCCCAGCTTCTCATTCCCTAGCTTCTCATTCCCCAGCTTCCCGTTCCCAAGCTTCCCGTTCCCAAGCTTCCCGTTCCCAAGCTTCCCGTTCCCCAGCTTCTCATTACCCAGCTTCTCATTCCCTAGCTTCTCGTTCCCCAGTTCTCATTCCCAAGCTTCTCGTTCCCCACTTATCATTCCCAAGTTTCTCGTTCCCCAGTTCTCATTCCCTAGCTTCTTATTCCCCAGCTTCACATTCCCTAGCTTCTCGTTCCCAAGGTTCTCGTTCCCTAGCTTCTCATTCCCAAGCTTCTCGTTCCCCAGTTCTCATTCCCCAGCTTCTCATTCCCTAGCTTCTCATTCCATAGCTTCTCATTCCATAGCTTCTTGTTCCCCAGTTCTCATTCCCAAGCTTCTCGTTCCCCAGCTTCTCGTTCCCCAGTTCTCATTCCCCAGCTTCTCATTCCCCAGCTTCTCATTCCCTAGCTTCTCATTCCCTAGCTTCTCGTTCCCCAGCTTCTCGTTCCCCAGCTTCTCATTCCCCAGCTTCTCGTTACTTAGCTTCTCGTTCACCAGCTTCTCATTCCCTAGCTTCTCGTTCCCCACTTATCATTCCCCAGCTTCTCATTCCCAAGCTTCCCGTTCCCCAGTTCTCATTCCCTAGCTTCTCATTCCCAAGCTTCTCGTTCCCCATTGATCATTCCTCAGCTTCTCGTTCCCCAAGCTTCTCATTCCCCAGCTTCTCATTCCCTAGCTTCTCATTCCCCAGCTTCTCATTCCCCAGCTTCTCATTCCCTAGCTTCTCATTCCCTAGCTTCTCATTCCATAGCTTCCCGTTCCCCAGTTCTCATTCCCTAGCTTCTCATTCCCCAGCTTCTCATTCCCCAGCTTCTCGTTCCCCAGCTTCTCATTCCCCAGCTTCTCATTCCCTAGCTTCTCATTCCCCAGCTTCCCGTTCCCAAGCTTCCCGTTCCCAAGCTTCCCGTTCCCAAGCTTCCCGTTCCCAGCTTCTCGTTCCTCAGCTTCTCCTTCCCTAGCTTCTCATTCCCAAGCTTCTCCTTCACAAGCTTCTCCTTCCCCAGCTTCTCATTCCCAACACCTCATTTTGGTCTTACTTTACATACCGTATTCGTTTACGACGAAGAAGCCATTACTATCCCAGGACACCGGTCTATTCTGTTTCTCTCTATTTTTATTTTGTTCCTATTTTGTCTTTTAATCTTGTCTTTTTGATATATAAAGAATGATTAAATGGACCGTTATCATATGCTAACATCTTGCTATACCTACCACATATTGGTACGTTACACGCCTCCCTGGTGTCCTTGTCTATGTAACACATGGGCTGTTTCTCCTCCGGCCGATAGTCCACTGTACCACAATAGTTCTCCTCCCGTTCGTAGTACCAATGCTTGCTATTGGCGTACGGATTGTCCGTTATATCAGACCATTGGATACAACTTTTACCACTGGCCGACGTGTTGTGACGTCCATTATAGGACGCGCCAAGGTCATCGGGATAGTAACACTCACGACGTGCTGTTATAGAAATTAAAAAAACAAAGCTCTTCAATTGCTTTCGGTGGGAGAAATAATGTCATACAAAATCGAGAAAATTAGAAAAAGCTATGAACAGTGTATCCTTTTACTGTTAGTAGTAATTGTAAATCATGTGATAACATACTATTCTAAATACTATATGTAAATCACCAATAATAGATGTGATAAAATACTATTCTAAATACTATATGTAAATCACCAATGATAAATGTGATAAAATACTATTCTAAAGACTATATGTAAATCACCAATGATAAATGTGATAAATACTATTCTAAAGACTATATGTAAATCACCAATGATAAATGTGATAAAATACTATTCTAAATACTATATGTAAATCACCAATGATAAATGTGATAAAATACTATTCTAAAGACTATATATAAATCACCAATGATATATGTGATATTTACGTACTCCCTTACCTGTAGGTTTGTAGTAGCAGTATGGTATCCCGACATGTCTATCACCCAAAGTGATGTTAGGGTAGTGACCAGATAACTCCCAGTCCAAGTGTTCGTTTGTCATGAAGAAAACCTCTTCCTTTACCTCCATATCACTGACATTTTGGCAACCACTTGCAGATGAACCCTGCGAGATAGGCATTCATGATCGAGGAATATATATTTTAGAGCTTGAAAAGCGGCCCTATGGGCCTTATCGTCACCAGCGTTCTGACGTATTTTAATCAAGTTTGACACGTTAAGACCCCGCCCATCATCCCCTAGGGGTCAGTCAGGACAAATACATGCTATAAATATTGGAAGTTCTTACCAAGTTTGTAATATTTCCAACGGGCAATTAAACAAATATTGCACAAATATGATATTTTCCATTACGAACTACGCACAAAGTAAGATTCCTCCCATTTCCAGGGGTAAACGTGAGACCACAGTGTCATGACATTCACCATTTTTGTAGAGCACCTTAGGGCATTCCATCTTTCAACAGGATTTGATTCTACTTTTTCTACTATATTTGGGTATTGAGAAGAAGATTTTTAAACGGTCGATTTAACCCGTTTTGCCCTACCCCTTGGGGCATTGGGACCATATGATTCACAATTTCTGCAAAATTTCATTGAAATTGGTCCAGGGTTTTTAAATCAGTTATAAATATATCTTTGTTGCAGACGCACGACGACGGACAAAGGGCGATTAGAATAGGTCTCTTGTGATATATAATTCTGACGCTAATAAATTACAGGAATCAATAACAGCCTGCCCTAATTCAGGTGACATCACGTGATTTGAGGAAATGATACCAAGACAAGTGACAAAACATTCTACAAATCTGCCACTTCTGATGACAAGTTATTATAATGATATACAAATGTAATAGATAATGCGTGAGGTCCTCAAAATATATATCTACAAAACGTGTGTGACTATCAAATATATCTGCAAAACGTGTGTGACTATCAAATATATCTACAAAACGTGTGTGACTGTATCAAATATAGCTACAAAACGTGTGTGACTATCAAATATATCTACAAAACGTGTGTGACTATCAAATATATTTACAAACGTGTGTGACTATCAAATATAGCTACAAACGTGTGTGACTATCAAATATATCTACAAACGTGTGTGACTATCAAATATATCTACAAACGTGTGTGACTATCAAATATAGCTACAAAACGCCGTCTAAAGTCGTATATCAGACAACTTCAAAACACAAATATTACATAGAATACTGACGTAAAAATCTGTTGTGAGAGTACGCCAAAGTTATTGACATGTTTCTGAGTGAGTAAAAATCTGTTTCAATTACAACTATGTAAATTACTGCGTGACAGATGTACATACTAGATGATAAATTACCCTGTCATACTGTAACTATCCGAGGACTTAATGGCCACCACATCTCTCTCTATCCAGGCCATGACTTAATTCTCTGTGTAAATAATTACATCTAACTAGGACTATAGAACAGTAAACAGTTCGCGTGGCATTTATCGTTTAATAAATGCAATGTTGTACATTAATGTCTTATTGATATGCACCTGTTTTCCAAATTCATTAACGATATATCCATTGGTGATATCAATGCATAATATCAATTTACCAAGTCTCTTTAAGTTTGTAAATAAATATTAATAAAACAAAAACAACACAATGGTGGAGGAATAAAATATCTGTCAAAAATCAATGACACTTTTATATAATTATGGAAACAGTTTTAAATCAATGATTGTCTTTAGAATGTATTTCTATCAACAACCATTGCAGATTGAAAAATATATGTATTGATTTAATTTTAAAGGAATGTACAAATAGCACACAAGGTGTGAGCAGCACTCAAAACAAATCTCAACCTACACGACATATCATATGGAGTTTGTTACTTCACCGATATCGACGTTACTTAATCCAAACTCTCTGTAATCAGTTTCTTGATGGGACAGCAGTACATCATTGACAGATGAAATTCCAAAATGAAAATGGATTTGAAATACCACATCATCATATTTTATAAACGCCTTTAATATGGAGTGTTTTCAATTTTGACTTAGAATTATAACTTTTTCGTTCGTATGTCATCGTGGTGGTGGTGGTGGTGGTGGTGGTATTAGTAGATTTATAAAGATGGTAATATTTGGGTCGTGTTTTACGCCTATGTATCGCTCATATCTTTTCGACACCTCCGGGAAATATAAAAAAAAATACACGTTGTCCCTGTAGGACAATATAAAAAACATCAAACATATTGTACAATTCCGGGTAATACCCACAACAGACTTTTCCAATCATATGAATGGGATATAGATATTAAACTTATCACACAAGGTCGCCTTCGTTGCAATTAGGACAATGTATAGTAAATGATTGTTTCTGAAAGTGAATGTCTTCAAAATCACTCTCTTTTTTTACTGTGGATGGCTAGTTTATGGATAATAACTAGCCGCAAGTTAATACCAACAAATCTATATATGTATGTGTCGTTCAGCTAACTAGTCTTTTAAGAGGATTTCTATCAATACGCCCTATATATTCTCTAGATATTACACAGTTCAAGGACTCCATCGTTAATAACAAGGTCTCCTCGAACACATTATATACAACTCCAAAACAATTCCAAGGGTTATTTCCCAATGCGCCCCTTAATTGCTTCATTGGATCAAATTGCTGAAATTGCGAAGCATCACAAGAGGGCTCATTCAAGTACAAATAATATGACTCACTACATTCACTAATTGTTCCATAGCATTTTAAATGAAAATTGTTATATTACATTTTTAGGAACAATTTATTTGTTGATATGATGATTCATTTATGACAATTAATCATATTGGATCTCTTTGCATGGTTTATCAGGATTGTTTACAAAATAAACAGACATATTTGTGTAAGATATAACCGTGTTATAGAAATACACTAACGCCTTCAATTATACAACATTACCAGTAGTGCCCCACCTCGCCCACTACAGCTGAAATTACTCGCGAATCACTAGTCAATATTTCACTTCGTCTCTTTTTTTTTAATGTTTAATCAGTGTTGGGAGTTATATAAATCATAATGCATTAATGTTGACAGATATAAAGATAAACAGTAATGTTAAAGGAAAAAACCCATTATATTTACTTACAACAATTTAATTTGGAGGGCAGTCCTTCCATAATTAAGTAATACAGCCCAGACTTTGGTCGTTTCCTATGATCAACACTTTAGACTGCAGTTAAATTCATTTTGGCTCCACTGTATCTAACTTTCAAGGTGTACTAATTTGTTAACGTAAAATAATTCCCATGAAAGGTTTGTGGATTTGACTGTAGATAAGGTATCTTGTTATTTGATCCCCGCCAGTAAACTCTTACCTTTCCTGATTACAGCTACAACTAGACTTACCTGACAATGGTAACCCTACCTTCATATTGTCTATTGTTTCTCTAAAGACAAATACTGTCCAATCTTTAATAAAGTAGTGCGATCTTTCCCTGATAGTGAGAAATCGACTTCGTTTATAGTGGATTGTAAATATTTATAGGAATCCTTATAAACAACGTTTTATTGTTTATTTAAGTAGTCGGGGATGCAGCCCTATCTGGATACTGTTTACTCCAGAAGTGAATTGATGGAATGTGGTTAAAAAAAAATAAAAAAAGTAAATTCTTTCGTTTAATCTTGATAACCGTTTCTTCCATTTAATCATTTGTGTTTCTTTCTCTTTGCACTACCATTCCCCATTCTTAAGTTATTTGTTCCCTTGTGGTCAGCGCTTTCTTTTCGAAGAAAGGCGGACGGCAATATCAGTAAACGTTTTGAAACTAAACGGGAGAAAATTTTCTAAATTATACAACTACGGCTCATAGAAAATACACTATTGTTCATAAACAGTGCACTAGGACTCATAGAAAATACACTAGGGCTCATAGAAAATATACTAGGGCTCATAGAAAATACAATAGTGCTCATAGAAAATACACTAAAGCTCATAGAAAATATAATATGGCTCGTAGAAAATACACTAGGCCTTATAGAAAATACACTAGGCCTTATAGAAAATACACTAAAGCTCATAGAAAATATACTAGGGCTCATAGAAAATACAATAGTGCTCATAGAAAATACGCTAGTGCTCAAAAAAAATAAACTAGGGCTCATAGAAAATACACTAGGGCTCAAAGAAAATACACTGGGGCTCATAGAAAATACACTAAAGCTCATAGAAAATACACTGGGGCTCATAGAAAATATACTAGGGCTCAAAGAAAATACACTAGGCCTCATAGAAAATACACTAGGGCTCAAAGAAAATATACTAGCGCTCATAGAAAATACACTAGGCCTTATAGAAAATACACTAAAGCTCATAGAAAATATACTAGGGCTCATAGAAAATACAATAGTGCTCATAGAAAATACGCTAGTGCTCAAAAAAAATAAACTAGGGCTCATAGAAAATACGCTAGGGCTCGTAGAAAATAAATACACTAAAGATGAAACTTTAAGATTGATCGTAATATCATAGAAATCATACCTTTAGCAGTACGAATGGAAATTCGCTGGGTAGGCTCATTTCATCATCAATGTGCCCATCACTCCTACAGCAGTAATGTAGTTCCAGAAACGACGTATTCCCCTCCTCGTAACTCACAGACAGTAGTATACCACCCATATTATCTGTGTTGTATCCGTGTATCGTGATAGAGCCGTTCACAAAATCTACAAAATAAATATGGTTCCTCATCATATTTTTATTCAAGTTATTATAGATATGTGTATTCCTGGAACTTCATAATGTCGACGTGTTGTAATTACTCGAGATACACGAACTATTCAAGTTCTTATTTTGAGAATATGGTTTAACACGGCTTCGACCTAGATTGTATGGCGGATGTCGTCGTGACCTAGATTGTATGGCGGATGTCGTTGTGACCTAGATTGTATGACGGGTGTCGTCGTGACCTAGATTGTATGACGGGTATCGTCGTGACCCAGATTTGTATGACGGATGTCGTCGTGACGGAGATTTGTATGGCGGGTATCGTCGTGACCTAGATTGTATGACGGTATCGTCGTGAACTAGATTGTATGATGGGTGTCGTCGTAGCCTAGATTTTATGATGGTATCGTCGTGACCTAGATTGTATGACGGGTGTCGTCGTGACCTAGATTGTATGACGGGTATCTTCGTGACCTAGATTGTTTGGCGCATGTCGTCGTGAACTGGATTGTATGACGGGTATCGTCGTGACCTAGATTTGTATGATGGGTGTCGTCGTGACCTTGATTGTATGATGGGTATCGTCGTGGCCTAGATTGTATGACGGTATCGTCGTGACCTAGATTGTATGACGGGTGTCGTCGTGACCTAGATTTTATGACGCGTGTCGTCGTGACCTAGATTGTATGGCGGGTGTCGTCGTGACCTAGATTTTATGACGGGTATCGTCGTGACCCAGATTTGTATGACGGGTGTCGTCGTGACCTAGATTTGTATGGCGAGTATCGTCGTGGCCTAGATTGTATAACGGGTATTGTCGTGACTTAGATTGCATAACGGGTGTCGTTGATGAAGCAGAAGATGCTAACTCTCCCGAAACACCTGGTCTCGTTCTCCTTGTACTCAACCATCTCCACGTTAATCTATTTTTTCTTCGTATTTGACCTATTTTTACCGATTTTGAGTTACAATCATGTTTTCTTTATTATATCAGTATTCTCTTTGAATTGTTAACAAAATGAACATGAATTTCAAACTAGTATTGAACGTATTTTAAACGATAGTTATACTCTATAGCAACGCCTAAGCTTACACTTAATTTTATTTACTTCGGAAATAAAACCAAACAGGATTATGCATTGTTATTATTGACGTTATCATGTGTTATCTAAAGGTTGGGAGCAATTATATCATATAATGGTTCATCAATGTCACCGTTATATTACGTCCCTAGTCCTGTTACACTCGTGTGTCTTCATTGTCACCGTTATATTACGTCCCTAACCTGTTACACTCGTGTGTCTTCATTGTCACCGTTATATTACGTCCCTAGTCCTGTAACACTCGTGTGTCTTCATTGTCACCGTTATATCACGTCTCTAGTCCTATTACACTCGTGTGTCTCCATTGTCACCGTTATATTACGTCCCTAGTCCTGTAACAGGTCTCCTTTCCCACCGAAACGTCCCCTTTCCTCCCACTCTTTTCATTTTCCCCGTTTTTCCCCTATTGTTACATCTTTTTGTTTTTCATTTTAAAAAAATACTAAGACTGTTCACTTTGGTTCTCATTTCACAGTTAATTAGTAGTCCTGCTTATACTGTGTTACTCACGAGATAACGCAAACATGTTACAGTTCTTATTTGTCAGTTATAATGGTTTAGATTTACACGTGTGTCTCCTGATTGTCATGCGCGGTTATATTACGCCCTAGTCCTGTAACTCGTGTGTCGTTCATGCCCCGTATATTACGTCCCAGACCTGTTACACTGTGTGTCGTCATGTGTCCAGGGTTGTATACGGTACTAGCCTGTACCACTCGTGTGTCTTCATTGTCACGTTATATTCGCGTCTAGACCTGTACACTCTTGTTGTCTATGTCGTACCGTAATTACGCCTAGTCTGTACATCGTCTGATCTTATGTCCCGTTATATGACGTCTCCTAGTACCTGTTACACTCGTGTGTCTTCATTGTCACCGTTATATTACGTCCCTAGTCCTGTTACACTCGTGTTTCTTCATTGTCACCGTTATATTACGTCCCTAGTCCTGTTACACTCGTGTCTTCATCGCCACCGTTATATTACGTCCATATACCTGTTACACTCGTGTGTCTTCATTGTCACCGTTATATTACGTCCCTAGTCCTATTACACTCGTGTGTCTTCATTGTCACCGTTATATTACGTCCCTAGTCCTGTTACACTCGTGTGTCTTCATTGTCACCGTTATATTACGTCCATATACCTGTTACACTCGTGTGTCTTCATTGTCACCGTTATATTACGTCCCTAGTCCTGTTACACTCGTGTGTCTTCATTGTCACCGTTATATTACGTCCATATACCTGTTACACTCGTGTGTCTTCATTGTCACCGTTATATTAAGTCCCTAGTCCTGTTACACTCGTGTGTCTTCATTGTCACCGTTATATTACGTCCCTAGTCCTGTAACACTCGTGTCTTCATCGCCACCGTTATATTACGTCCATATACCTGTTACACTCGTGTGTCTTCATTGTCACCGTTATATTACGTCCCTAGTCCTGTTACACTCGTGTGTCTTCATTGTCACCGTTATATTACGTCCCTAGTCCTGTTACACTCGAGTGTCTTCATTGTCACCGTTATATTACGTCCCTAGTCCTATTACACTCGAGTGTCTTCATTGTCACCGTTATATTACGTCCCTAGTCCTATTACACTCGAGTGTCTTCATTGTCACCGTTATATTACGTCCCTAGTCCTGTTACACTCGTGTGTCTTCATTGTCACCGTTTATATTCACGTCCCTAGTCCTGTTACACTCGTGTGTCTTCATTGTCACCGTTATATTACGTCCTTAGTCCTATTACACTCGTGTGTCTTCATTGTCACCGTTATATTACGTCCCTAGTCCTGTAACACTCGTGTGTCTTCATTGTCACCGTTATATTACGTCCCTAGTCCTGTTACACTCGTGTGTCTTCATTGTCACCGTTATATTACGTCCCTAGTCCTGTTACACTCGTGTGTCTTCATTGTCACCGTTATATTACGTCCCTAGTCCTGTTACACTCGTGTGTCTTCATTGTCACCGTTATATCACGTACCTAGTCCTGTTACACTCGTGTGTCTTCATTGTCACCGTTATATTACGTACCTAGTCCTGTTACACTCGTGTGTCTTCATTGTCACCGTTATATTACGTCCATATACCTGTTACACTCGTGTGTCTTCATTGTCACCGTTATATTACGTCCCTAGTCCTGTTACACTCGTGTGTCTTCATTGTCACCGTTATATTACGTCCCTAGTCCTGTTACACTCGTGTGTCTTCATTGTCACCGTTATATCACGTCCCTAGTCCTGTTACACTCGTGTGTCTTCATTGTCACCGTTATATTACGTCCCTAGTCCTGTTACACTCGTGTGTCTTCATTGTCACCGTTATATTACGTCCCTAGTCCTGTTACACTCGTGTGTCTTCATTGTCACCGTTATATTACGTCCCTAGTCCTGTTACACTCGTGTCTTCATTGTCACCGTATATTACGTCCCTAGTCCTGTTACACTCGTGTATCTTCATTGTCACCGTTATATTACGTCCCTAGTCCTGTTACACTCGTGTGTCTTCATTGTCACCGTTATATTACGTCCCTAGTCCTGTTACACTCGTGTGTCTTCATTGTCACCGTTATATTACGTACCTAGTCCTGTTACACTCGTGTGTCTTCATTGTCACCGTTATATTACGTCCCTAGTCCTGTTACACTCGTGTGTCTTCATTGTCACCGTTATATTACGTCCCTAGTCCTGTTACACTCGTGTGTCTTCATTGTCACCGTTATATTACGTCCCTAGTCCTGTTACACTCGTGTGTCTTCATTGTCACCGTTATATTACGTCCATATACCTGTTACACTCGTGTGTCTTCATTGTCACCGTTATATTACGTCCCTAGTCCTGTTACACTCGTGTGTCTTCATTGTCACCGTTATATTACGTCCCTAGTCCTGTTACACTCGTGTGTCTTCATTGTCACCGTTATATTACGTCCCTAGTCCTGTTACACTCGTGTGTCTTCATTGTCACCGTTATATTACGTCCCTAGTCCTGTTACACTCGTGTCTTCATTGTCACCGTTATATTACGTCCCTAGTCCTGTTACACTCGTGTGTCTTCATTGTCACCGTTATATTACGTCCCTAGTCCTGTTACACTCGTGTGTCTTCATTGTCACCGTTATATTACGTCCCTAGTCCTGTACACTCGTGTGTCTTCATTGTCACCGTTATATTACGTCCCTAGTCCTGTTACACTCGTGTGTCTTCATTGTCACCGTTATATTACGTCCCTAGTCCTGTTACACTCGTGTGTCTTCATTGTCACCGTTATATTACGTCCCTAGTCCTGTTACACTCGTGTGTCTTCATTGTCACCGTTATATTACGTCCCTAGTCCTGTTACACTCGTGTGTCTTCATTGTCACCGTTATATTACGTCCCTAGTCCTGTTACACTCGTGTGCCTTTATTGTCACCGTTATATCACGTCCCTAGTCCTGTTACACTCGTGTGTCTTCATTGTTACCGTTATATCACGTCCCTAGTCCTGTTACACTCGTGTGTCTTCATTGTCACCGTTATATTACGTCCTTAGTCCTATTACACTCGTGTGTCTTCATTGTCACCGTTATATTACGTCCCTAGTCCTGTAACACTGGTGTGTCTTCATTGTCACCGTTATATTACGTCCCTAGTCCTGTTACACTCGTGTATCTTCATTGTCACCGTTATATTACGTCCCTAGTCCTGTTACACTCGTGTATCTTCATTGTCACCGTTATATTACGTCCCTAGTCCTGTTACACTCGTGTGTCTTCATTGTCACCGTTATATCACGTACCTAGTCCTGTTATACTCGTGTGCCTTCATTGTCACCGTTATATTACGTACCTAGTCCTGTTACACTCGTGTGTCTTCATTGTCACCGTTATATTACGTCCATAGACCTGTTACACTCGTGTGTCTTCATTGTCACCGTTATATTACGTCCCTAGTCCTGTTACACTCGTGTGTCTTCATTGTCACCGTTATAGTACGTCTCTAGTCCTGTAACACTCGTGTGTCTTCATTGTCACCGTTATATCACGTCCCTAGTCCTGTTACACTAGTGTGTCTTCATTGTCACCGTTATATTACGTCCCTAGTCCTGTTACACTCGTGTGTCTTCATTGTTCCCCTTATATTACGTCCCTAGTCCTGTTACACTCGTGTGTCTTCATTGTCACCGTTATATCACGTCCCTAGTCCTGTTACACTCGTGTGTCTTCATTGTCACCGTTATATTACGTCCCTAGACCTGTTACACTCGTGTGTCTTCATTGTCACCGTTATATTACGTCCCTAGTCCTGTTACACTCGTGTGTCTTCATTGTCACCGTTATATTACGTCCCTAGTCCTGTTACACTCGTGTGTCTTCATTGTCACCGTTATATACGTCCCTAGTCCTGTTACACTCGTGTGTCTTCATTGTCACCGTTATATTACGTCCCTAGTCCTGTTACACTCGTGTGTCTTCATTGTTCCCGTTATATTACGTCCCTAGTCCTGTTACACTCGTGTGTCTTCATTGTCACCGTTATATTACGTCCCTAGTCCTGTTACACTCGTGTGTCTTCATTGTCACCGTTATATTACGTCCCTAGTCCTGTTACACTCGTGTGTCTTCATTGTCACCGTTATATTACGTCCCTAGACCTGTTACACTCGTGTGTCTTCAGTGTCACCGTTATATTACGTCCCTAGACCTGTTACACTGGTGTGTCTTCATTGTCACCGTTATATTACGTCCCTAGTCCTGGTACACTCGTGTGTCTTCATTGTCACCGTTATATTACGTCCCTAGTCCTGTTACACTCGTGTCTTCATTGTCACCGTTATATGACGTCCCTAGTCCTGGTGCACTCGTGTGACTTTAATGTCACCGTTATATTACGTCCCTAGTCCTGGTGCACTCGTGTGACTTCATTGTCACCGTTATATTACGTCCCTAGTCCTGGTACACTCGTGTGTCTTCATTGTCACCGTTATATTACGTCCCTAGTCCTGTTACACTCGTCTGTCTTCATTGTCACCGTTATATGACGTCCCTAGTCCTGTTACACTCGTCTTTCTTCATTGTCACCGTTATATTACGTCCCTAGTCCTGTTATACTCGTGTGCCTTCATTGTCACCGTTATATTACGTACCTAGTCCTGTTACACTCGTGTGTCTTCATTGTCACCGTTATATTACGTCCATAGACCTGTTACACTCGTGTGTCTTCATTGTCACCGTTATATTACGTCCCTAGTCCTGTTACACTCGTGTGTCTTCATTGTCACCGTTATAGTACGTCTCTAGTCCTGTAACACTCGTGTGTCTTCATTGTCACCGTTATATCACGTCCCTAGTCCTGTTACACTAGTGTGTCTTCATTGTCACCGTTATATTACGTCCCTAGTCCTGTTACACTCGTGTGTCTTCATTGTTCCCCGTTATATTACTTCCCTAGTCCTGTTACACTCGTCTTTCTTCATTGTCACCGTTATATGACGTCCCTAGTCCTGTTACACTCGTCTTTCTTCATTGTCACCGTTATATGACGTCCCTAGTCCTGGTACACTCGTGTGACTTCAATGTCACCGTTATATTACGTCCCTAGTCCTGTTACACTCATGTCTTCATCGCCACCGTTATGTTGCGTCCCTAGTCCTGTTACACTCGTGTGTCTTCATTGTCACCGTTATATGACGTCCCTAGTTCTGTTACACTCGTGTCTTCATTGTCACCGTAATATTACGTCCCTAGTCCTGTTACACTCGTGTGTCTTCATTGTCACCGTTATATTACGTCCCTAGTCATGTTACACTCAAGTGTCTTCATTGTCACCGTTATATTACGTCCCTAGTCCTGTTACACTCGAGTGTCTTCATTGTCACCGTTATATTACGTCCCTAGACCTGTTACACTGGTGTGTCTTCATTGTCACCGTTATATTACGTCCCTAGTCCTGTTACACTCGTCTTTCTTCATTGTCACCGTTATATGACGTCCCTAGTCCTGTTACACTCGTCTTTCTTCATTGTCACCGTTATATGACGTCCCTAGTCCTGTTACACTCGTCTTTCTTCATTGTCACCGTTATATGACGTCCCTAGTCCTGGTACACTCGTGTGACTTCAATGTCACCGTTATATTACGTCCCTAGTCCTGTTACACTCATGTCTTCATCGCCACCGTTATGTTGCGTCCCTAGTCCTGTTACACTCGTGTGTCTTCATTGTCACCGTTATATGACGTCCCTAGTTCTGTTACACTCGTGTCTTCATTGTCACCGTAATATTACGTCCCTAGTCCTGTTACACTCGTGTGTCTTCATTGTCACCGTTATATTACGTCCCTAGTCATGTTACACTCAAGTGTCTTCATTGTCACCGTTATATTACGTCCCTAGTCCTGTTACACTCGAGTGTCTTCATTGTCACCGTTATATTACGTCCCTAGACCTGTTACACTGGTGTGTCTTCATTGTCACCGTTATATTACGTCCCTAGTCCTGTTACACTCGTGTGACTTTAATGTCACCGTTATATTACGTCTCTAGTCCTATTACACTCGTACCCATTCCACGACGTGGTACCTGGCTTATTATGAGTTATTGTTACCTTTGCATGAATATATGCCTGTTTTCATACGTCATAATGAGATTTAAACTACAAAACAGTAAGGGACAATAATACAATTTTACGTCCTTCGTCAAAAGTTTTTCTTGCTAGTACAAACTTTAATGAAACATACCTGTAGGACATTTGTCTCCGGCCTGGTAGATACAATAATCACCAATAGGCCAACTTCTGTCTTCAGAATCATCGATCATTGTATTTTGTTTCGAGCAGAAATTGATCATTTTAACGTGTGTGTGGAACGGGCCCATGATGTGTGGTTCTACACTCATGTGGTCGTCATCATTCCAAAGTTGGGATCTCGAAGAGTCCGGAAGTGTCAGGTTGACAAAGCCGTAAGTCCAGCCAAATCTGTCAACTTCCGGACAGCCGAAACTGGACATTGGTATGGAATACTGTCCAGCAGGCCACGCAGACCTTCCAATCTCTAAAATTAAATTTAAAAAAAAATGTATTACATACAAATATTCACTTCAATTTGCTTTCTGTAGGTCATCATAGAGTTATCCCTACTGTAGTTTATCTAATACAATATACAACTGTAATTGATTTTGTCTTTAATTTGAAAAGGTACAGTATATTTTTCTCAATCAATGTATTTACTCAAGCATGTATTTTTACGTTTAGCATTAGTCTTTAAAAAAACCCAGATTTTACAACCAAGATGAGTTCTTATCACTGATATAACGCAATGATTATCATTATATAAATGACAGAAATAAGCATCCCCTTTCTTTAACACAGTCTCACTCACCTGTCTCTAACATAGTCTCACTCACCTGTCTCTAACATAGTCACACTCACCTGTCTCTAACATAGTCTCACTCACCTGTCTCTAACATAGTCTCACTCACCTGTCTCTAACATAGTCTCACTCACCTGTCTCTAACATAGTCTCACTCACCTGTCAATAACATAGTCTCACTCACCTGTCAATAATAAAGTCTCACACACCTGTCTCTAACATAGTCTCACTCACCTGTCTCTAACATAGTCTCACTCACCTGTCTCTAACATAGTCTTACTCACCTGTCTCTAACATAGTCTCACTCACCTGTCTCTAACATAGTCTCACTCACCTGTCTCTAACATAGTCTTACTCACCTGTCTCTAACATAGTCTCACTTACCTGTCTCTAACATAGCCTCACTCACCTGTCTCTAACATAGTCTCACTCACCTGTCTCTAACATAGTCTCACTCACCTGTCTCTAACATAGTCTCACTCACCTGTCTCTAACATAATCTCACTCACCTGTCTCTAACATAGCCTCACCCACCTGTCTCTAACATAGTCTCACTCACCTGTCTCTAACATAGTCTCACTCACCTGTCTCTAACATAGCCTCACCCACCTGTCTCTAACATAGTCTCACTCACCTGTCTCTAACATAGTCTCACTCACCTGTCTCTAACATAGTCTCACTTACCTGTCAATAACATAGTCTCACTCACCTGTCAATAACATAGTCTCACTCACCTGTCTCTAACATAGTCTCACTCACCTGTCTCTAACATAGTCTAACTCACCTGTCAATAACACAGTCTCACTCACCTGTCAATAACATAGTCTCACTCACCTGTCAATAACATAGTCTCACTCACCTGTCAATAATATAGTCTCACTCACCTGTCTCTAACACAGTCTCACTCACCTGTCTCTAACATAGTCTAACTCACCTGTCTCTAACACAGTCTCACTCACCTGGCTCTAACACAGTCTCACCCACCTGTCAATAACATAGTCTCACTTACCTGTCAATAACATAGTCTCACTCACCTGTCTCTAACATAGTCTAACTCACCTGTCTCTAACACAGTCTCACTCACCTGGCTCTAACATAGTCTTACTCACCTGTCAATAACATAGTCTCACTCACCTGTCTCTAACATAGTCTCACTCATCTGTCTCTAACATAGTCTCACTCACCTGTCGTCTCTAACATAGTCTAACTCATCTGTCTCTAACATAGTCTCACTGACCTGTCTTTAAGATAGTGTCACTCACCTGTCTCTAAGATAGTGTCACTCACCTGTCAATAACATAGTCTCACTCACCTGTCTCTAACATAGTCTCACTCACCTGTCTCTAACATAGTCTCACTCACCTGTCTCTAACATAGTCTCACTCACCTGTCAATAACATAGTCTCACTCACCTGTCTCTAACATAGTCTCACTCACCTGTCAATAACATAGTCTCACTCACCTGTCTCTAACATAGTCCCACTCACCTGTCAATAGCATAGTCTCACTCACCTGTCTCTAACACAGTCTCATTAACCTGTCAATAACATAGTCTCACTCACATGTCTCTAACATTGTCTCACTCACCTGTCTCTAACCTAGTCTCACTCACCTGTCTCTAACATAGTCTCACTCACCTGTCTCTAACATAGTCTCACTCACCTGTCTCTAACATAGTCTCACTCACCTTCAAATAACATAGTCTCACACACCTGTCTCTAAATAGTCTCACTCACCTGTCTCTAACATAGTCTCACTCACCTGTCTCTAACGTAGTCTTACTCACCTGTCTCTAATATAGTCTCACACACCTGTCTCTAACACAGTCTCACTCACCTGTCAATAACATAGTCTCACTCACCTGTCTCTAACATAGTCTCACTCACCTGTCTCTAACATAGTCTCACTCACCTGTCTCTAACACAGTCTCACTCACCTGTCAATAACATAGTCTCACTCACCTGTCTCTAACATAGTCTCACTCACCTGTCTCTAACATAGCCTCACTCATCTGTCTCTAACATAGTCTCACTCACCTGTCTCTAACATGGTCTCACTTACCTGTCGCCAACAAAGTCTCACTCACCTGTCGCCAACAAAGTCTCACTCACCTGTCTCTAACATAGTCTCACTCACCTGTCTCTAACATAGCCTCACTCACCTGTCTCTAACATAGTCTCACTCACCTGTCTCTAACATGGTCTCACTCACCTGTCTCTAACATAGTCTCACTCACCTGTCAATAACATAGTCTCACTCACCTGTCTCTAACATAGTCTCACTCACCTGTCTCTAACATGGTCTCACTCACCTGTCTCTAACATAGTCTCACTCACCTGTCAATAACATAGTCTCACTCACCTGTCTCTAACATAGTCTCACTCACCTGTCTCTAGCATAGCCTCACTCACCTGTCTCTAACATAGCCTCACTCACCTGTCAATAACATAGTCTCACTCACCTGTCTCTAACATAGTCTCACTCACCTGTCTCTAACATAGTCTCACTCACCTGTCTCTAACATAGCCTCACTCACCTGTCTCTAACATAGCCTAACTCACCTGTCTCTAACATAGCCTCACTCACCTGTCTCTAACATGGTCTCACTCACCTGTCTCTAACATAGTCTCACTCACCTGTCTCTAACATAGTCTCACTCACCTGTCTCTAACATGGTCCCACTCACCTGTCTCTAACATGGTTTCACACACCTGTCTCTAACATAGTCTCACTCACCTGTCTCTAACATGGTCTCACTCACCTGTCTCTAACATAGTCTCACTCACCTGTCTCTAACATAGTCTCACTCACCTGTCTCTAACATAGTCTCACTCACCTGTTTAACATAGTCTCACTCACCTGTCTCTAACATGGTCTCACTCACCTGTCTCTAACATGGTCTCACTCACTTGTCTCTAACATGGTCTCACACACCTGTTTAACATAGTTTCACTCACCTGTCTCTAACACAGTCTCACTCACCTGTCTCTAATATAGTCTCACACACCTGTCTCTAACATAGTCTCACTTACCTGTCAATAACATAGTCTCACTCACCTGTTTCAACATAGTCTCACTCATCTATCTCTAACATGGTCTCACTCACCTGTCTCTAACATAGTCTCACTCACCTGTCTCTAACATGGTCTCACTCACCTGTCTCTAACATGGTCTCACTCACCTGTCTCTAACATAGTCTCACTCACCTGTCTCTAACATAGTCTCACTCACCTGTTTAACATAGTCTCACTCACCTGTCTCTAACATGGTCTCACTCACCTGTCTCTAACATGGTATCACTCACTTGTCTCTAACATGGTCTCACTCACCTGTCTCTAACATAGTCTCACTCACCTGTATCTAACATGGTCTCACTCACCTGTCTCTAACATAGTCTCACTCACCTGTCTCTAACATAGTCTAACTCACCTGTATCTAACATGGTCTCACTCACCTGTCAATAACATAGTCTCACACACCTGTCAATAACAAAGTCTCACTCACCTGTTTCACATTCCAGTCCAGTGAAATTGGCGCTACATTGGCACTGACATGTGCCATTGTCAATGGTACCACCGTTGCGACAGTCCACTGACAGGCAAGCTGGATAACAGAACTAGACTCATTGTAATCCGATACTTAACCAATTTCTATTATATATGACAAATGGCATATTTATTGTAGCGTATAATTTGTTTTGATTTGTAATTGATTTGCTCATCGAGAACGGAAATGTACTCGATTTGACAGGTATTTCGCTCCTAATGTTTTATTATTTCTGTTTTCATTATATCTGTTTTCATTATTTCCATTAAAGTATTTTTTTACTTAACACATCCTTAATAGTACATATGACCATGTATAACTCAAATATCGTAAAACGTATAAAATACCCCAAAATAAATTTAATTGTAAGAACAATAGATAATTACTTATTTGGGGATTTTCAAATTACAAAGGAAATTCTTTTAAAGCAATACAATGTACGTAGTTTAGAACAGGAAAATTACTGTGTACCTAAAGCTGCCCTAACATATTTGTTCATGTAAATCATTGTGCACATTTGTCCTCTACCTACAAGCTTGTGTACCTCCAGAGACCTTCTAGAGACAGAGGCCGATCATCTGTCCTACCAGTAATACACACTACAAACAGTACATGGCTCTCTTTAAACGAGCCTTTTTTTAAAGATCTTAGATTCGATTTTTTCATCACGATGAGGACGTCATCCAGAATTTACTTAAGCGCGGTGTTAGTGCCAATACTCATTAAGATTACATCTCTAAACTCGTGTTATACTGGTATGGAAACTCAAACAATATCATTTTCCCGTAAGCACAGCTTTTAAACGATCATAAAGTTTAATATAACATGTCCAGGATACCAATAGGACCATATAGGTGTATTACTTCAAGGCGTCAGCATGGTGGGCCTACTGTAATGTCCTCAACAATGGACAGGTATCTGTGGTATATCTACATGAAAAACATGCGGCAATTGCCAAAGTAACGTCCCGGGGCTAATGTTCAATTAATAACAAGAACAAGCACCGAACCCAATATCGTCAATAATCCCCAAGGTATCAACTTCATTCGGGGTGGATTAATAATGTATATGTCACTTATCATAGCGTTGTTGTCGAGAATTACCACTATTTGAAAAGAAATCACAAAATCAAATAGCAATAGACTGTTGATAGTGACAGTACATGTCCTGTTCAGTTGATAGTGTCGGTACATGTCCTGTAACAGTTGATAGTGTCAGTACATGTCCCGTAACAGTTGATAGTGTCGGTACATGTCCTGTTCAGTTGATAGTGTCAGTACATGTCCTGTAACAGTTGATAGTGTCAGTACATGTCCCGTAACAGTTGATAGTGTCGGTACATGTCCTGTTCAGTTGATAGTGTCAGTACATGTCCTGTAACAGTTGATAGTGTCAGTACATGTCCTGTAACAGTTGATAGTGTCAGTACATGTCCTGTAACAGTTGATAGTGTCAGTACATGTCCTGTAACAGTTGATAGTGTCAGTACATGTCATGTTCAGTTGATAGTGTCAGTACATGTCCTGTAACAGTTGATAGTGGCAGTACATGTCCTGTAACAGTTGATAGTGTCAGTACATGTCCTGTAACAGTTGATAGTGTCGGTACATGTCCCGTAACAGTTGATAGTGTCGGTACATGCCCTGTAACAGTTGATAGTGTCGGTACATGTCCTGTAACAGTTGATAGTGTCAGTACATGTCCTGTAACAGTTGATAGTGTCGGTACATGTCCTGTAATACTTGATAGTGTCGGTACATGTCCTGTAACAGTTGATAGTGTCAGTACATGTCCTGTAACAGTTGATAGTGTCAGTACATGTCCTGTAACAGTTGATAGTGTCAGTACATGTCCTGTAACAGTTGATAGTGCCAGTACATGTCCTGTAACAGTTGATAGTGTCAGTACATGTCCTGTAACAGTTGATAGTGTCAGTACATGTCCTGTAACAGTTGATAGTGTCAGTACATGTCCTGTAACAGTTGATAGTGTCAGTACATGTCCTGTAACAGTTGATAGTGTCGGTACATGTCCTGTTAGTGTTGATAGTGTCAGTACATGTCCTGTAACAGTTGATAGTGTCGGTACATGTCCTGTAACAGTTGATAGTGTCAGTCCATGTCCTGTAACAGTTGATAGTGTCAGTACATGTCCTGTAACAGTTGATAGTGCCAGTACATGTCCTGTAACAGTTGATAGTGTCAGTACATGTCCTGTAACAGTTGATAGTGCCAGTACATGTCCTGTAACAGTTGATAGTGTCGGTACATGTCCTGTAACAGTTGATAGTGTCAGTACATGTCCTGTAACAGTTGACAGTGTCAGTACATGTCCTGTAACAGTTGATAGTGTCAGTACATGTCCTGTAACAGTTGATAGTGTCAGTACATGTCCTGTAACTGTTGATAGTGTCAGTACATGTCCCGTAACAGTTGATAGTGTCGGTACATGTTCTGTAACAGTTGATAGTGTCAGTACATGTCCTGTAACAGTTGATAGTGTCGGTACATGTCCTGTAACAGTTGATAGTGTCAGTACATGTCCTGTAATAGTTGATAGTGTCAGTACATGTCCTATAACTGTTGATAGTGCCAGTACATGTCCTGTAACAGTTGATAGTGCCAGTACATGTCCTGTAACAGTTGATAGTGTCAGTACATGTCCTGTAACAGTTGATAGTGTCAGTACATGTCCTGTAACAGTTGATAGTGCCAGTACATGTCCTGTAACAGTTGATAGTGTCAGTACATGTCCCGTAACAGTTGATAGTGTCAGTACATGTTCTGTAACAGTTGATAGTGTCAGTACATGTCCTGTAACAGTTGATAGTGTCGGTACATGTCCTGTAACGGTTGGTAGTGTCAGTACATGTCCCGTAACAGTTGATAGTGTCGGTACATGTCCTGTAACAGTTGATAGTGTCGGTACATGTCCTGTAACAGTTGATAGTGTCGGTACATGTCCTGTAACTGTTGATAGTGTCAGTCCATGTCCTGTAACAGTTGATAGTGTCAGTACATGTCCTGTTAGTGTTGATAGTGTCAGTACATGTCCTGTAATAGTTGATAGTGTCAGTACATGTCCTGTAACAGTTGATGGTGTCAGTACATGTCCTGTAACAGTTGATAGTGTCAGTACATGTCCTGTAACAGTTGATAGTGTCAGTACATGTCCTGTAATAGTTGATAGTGTCAGTACATGTCCTGTAACAGTTGATAGTGTCAGTACATGTCCTGTAACAGTTGATAGTGTCAGTACATGTCCTGTAACAGTTGATAGTGTCAGTACATGTCCTGTAACAGTTGATAGTGTCAGTACATGTCCTGTAATAGTTGATAGTGTCGGTACATGTCCTGTAACAGTTGATAGTGACAGTACATGTCCTGTAACAGTTGATAGTGTCGGTACATGTCCTGTAACAGTTGATAGTGTCGGTACATGTCCTGTAACAGTTGATAGTGTCAGTACATGTCCTGTAACAGTTGATAGTGTTAGTACATGTCCTGTAACAGTTGATAGTGTCAGTACGTGTCCTGTAACAGTTGATAGTGTTAGTACATGTCCTGTAACAGTTGATAGTGTCAGTACATGTCCTGTAACAGTTGATAGTGTCAGTACATGTCCTGTAATAGTTGATAGTGTCAGTGCATGTCCTGTAACAGTTGATAGTGTCGGTACATGTCCTTTAACAGTTGATAGTGTCAGTACATGTCCTGTAACAGTTGATAGTGTCAGTACATGTCCTGTAACAGTTGATAGTGTCAGTACATGTCCTGTAATAGTTGATAGTGTCAGTACATGTCCTGTAACAGTTGATACTGTCAGCAGATTCCCTGTTGCATAAAATTGTTCGACTATAATATTTTCATTATGATAAGTATATTCTGTTTTTGTATTGTCGAATTTTCTATATAGCTAATACTATACATGTAAATATCACAGCACGTGTAAATGTTAGTACGCGTGTAAATATCACAGCACGTGTAAATGTTAGTACACGTGTAAATGTAAGTACACGTGTAAATATCACAGCACGTGTAAATGTTAGAACACTTGTAAATATTACAGCACGTGTAAATGTAAGTACACGTGTAAATATTACAGCACGTGTAAATGTTAGAACACTTGTAAATACTACATCACGTGTAAATATTAGAACACTTGTTAATATTACAGCACGTGTAAATGTTAGAACACTTGTAAATACTACATCACGTGTAAATATTAGAACACTTGTTAATATTACATCACGTGTAAATATTAGAACACTTGTAAATGCTACATCACGTGTAAATATTAGAACACTTGTTAATATTACAACACGTGTAGATGTTAGAACACTTGTAAATACTACATCACGTGTAAATATTAGACCCACTTGTTAATATTACATCACGTGTAAATGCTAGAACACTTGTTAATACTACATCACGTGTAAATATTAGACCCACTTGTTAATATTACAGCACGTGTAAATGTTAGTACACGTGTAAATATTACAGCACGTGTAAATGTAAGTACACGTGTAAATATCACAGCACGTGTAAATGTTAGAACACTTGTAAATATTACAGCACGTGTAAATGTAAGTACACGTGTAAATATTACAGCACGTGTAAATGTTAGAACACTTGTAAATGCTACATCACGTGTAAATATTAGAACACTTGTTAATATTACAGTACGTGTAAATATTAGAACACTTGTTAATATTACAGCACGTGTAAATATTAGAACACTTGTAAATACTACATCACGTGTAAATGTTAGAAAACTTGTAAATACTACATCACGTGTAAATGTTAGAAAACTTGTAAATACTACATCACGTGTAAATATTAGAACACTTGTAAATACTACATCACGTGTAAATATTAGAACACTTGTATATTACATCACGTGTAAATATTAGAACACTTGTATATTACAGCACGTGTAAATATTAGAACACTTGTTAATATTACAGTACGTGTAAATATTAGAACACTTGTTAATATTACATCACGTGTAAATATTAGAACACTTGTAAATACTACATCACGTGTAAATATTAGAACACTTGTATATTACATCACGTGTAAATATTAGAACACTTGTATATTACATCACGTGTAAATATTAGAACACTTGTATATTACAGCACGTGTAAATATTAGAAAACTTGTAAATACTACATCACGTGTAAATGTTAGAACACTTATAAATACTACATCACGTGTAAATATTAGAACACTTGTAAATACTACATCACGTGTAAATATTAGAACACTTGTTAATACTACATCACGTGTAAATGTTAGAACACTTGTTAATATCACAGCACGTGTAAATATTAGAAGACATATACATGTTACATTGCGTGTAAAGGTTATAAGATGTGTTTATCTATATACACGTGTAATTTATACAGGATGTGTACAACTAACCGCGCGTAGATCTTACCAGACATGGTAATCAATGTATATTAACATATATTTAACAATACACTTCTCACTGCCTGTGTGATAATATATCTCATGGTTTTATGTTTGTATACTTTTTACAGTCGAATTTTGGTCAGAATCGTGGTAGTTGTTTGTGATTTTTATTACGATTTTCTTGCGTGAGTTCTATGCGAATGTCGTCAGAATGACCAAATCGGGCCCATCAGTCTGAACCAACGCTACTGACAGTTCGTGACATTCCACAGGGGACAAATAACTATTGTAATTGATTTCAATAACAATGACAATGATTCTTATAATAACACCAAATTGTGTATAATCATTAATAAATGGTGTTAGTTATACATGTTGTCGGGCGATGGTGGGACCGGAATGGCTTTCAGTAAAGATGATAACGGAAAACTATTCATTCTGCTCTAATAACGTGGGGATAAAACGTTAGTTACCGACACACAAAATGTTACATTACTAGCATCTATTTAGATATGAATTTATGTCTATTTGTTATATATTATCAAATACATAGTGACAGTACTTAGTATTTCTATCACTTAGGACTTTTGGAAAGCTTTAAACTCAATAGTAAAGATGTTCGTGTCATGGCTGATAAAAGGGTGTTATGATATTCAAACGAACGTGAAGTCCACCTGACAGGTGCTCTCAATGGACCAGGTTAAAACGAGGTTTGTCTGGGGAAAATCAAGTTATTACTCTGCTGGCTGACAAATCGAGTGTTTATAGCTAAAAAGTTTGAATCTTGAAATCTTTATCAAAAAGTGATGTGTCAGTTATCTAATTTTGTGTGTTCAAATGTTTGCCCGATACCAAATGCCGGGAGAAAAAGAGCGAAATCTAACCATGGGGTCATTTGAATTAAACTAACTCGGTCAGAGGGAATAATCATGAGTACATTTAACAACCTCTGTTTAAAGAAGACTGATATTGTACTAACTGACAAGGGACGAACATAATATGTCACAGGAGGTCGGTTGTGGAGTTTTGTTAGTATCACAGTTAATGTATCATATCTATGGGCTCGGTTTCGAAATTTTGTAAACATGTATCACACGGGCTCCTTTTCGGGATTTTGTGAGCATATTGTTTCACAGGGGTTCGGTTGCGGGATTTTGTGAGCATATTGTTTCACAGGGGCTCGGTTTCGAGATTTTGTGAACATATTGTTTCACAGGGGTTCGGTTTCGGGATTTTGTGAACATATTGTTTCACAGGGGTTCGGTTGCGGGATTTTGTGAACATATTGTTTCACAGGGGTTCGGTTTCGGGATTTTGTTACCGTAATGTATCAGAAGGGGTTTGCTTTCTGGATTTTAAGTAATTCTTAGCTGGTTGGATTTTTAATGTTTAACGTCCTATCAACATTAGAGTCTATGGACAGCCGCCATGTGTGTAAGATACAAACATGTAGTGTATGATTTAGAAAGCGGACCAGTCCTCCCACTCCACATTGCTGGGTATTCCGTTTTCGTCACAGGGACTCAGTGTTAGAAAGAAGGGATTTGTTAAGACTGAAGAACGACAGGGATCCAAAATTTAGTCCCTCTTATGGTCATGCAATGGGAGCGACAAGAAATTCTACGCACTACCTGCAGACTACAATGAGTTTTATGGAATCAATTAATAAGCTTCATAAAAATAGGAGTTATCAATCTCTAGCCCGATTTTAAACTGGATATTTAGTTTATGATTAACTGGTACATTGCATTATTTACCAACACCATAGCTGACTAGCCTATAGAAACAGACCCAGAACACACTTTTATTACATTTCACACATCTACAAATATAACAACAAAATTACACGGTCAAATATCCCGATAGAAAAAATACTAATACAACAAAACTGTATCATAACTTACCTGGTTCCTGTCCAGAGCTAACTATGTAGGTAAGTCCACGTCCGGTCAGAATAAACGACAAGATTATTTGTATGGCGATAGTTAACGACATTTCCAGCTGTAGCCGTCCACAGCCGCGACAGTGATGACGGACTGGGATAGGTGGTATTGTAATATATACACATTGTTAAATCCAATCGGATCTCCCACACAGATACCGGAATATTAGCATATCATAGACTAACCAATCAATGTTCCAGCGCCTATTACATGGACTGGGTAAACCCACAGAGATCGTTAATTATAATTGACGTACTTCATTGCAGAGTACAACAAACTCTATCGTTGACGCTGAAATTATGCACAATGCACATACTTCTATAAACTATTCTCTTACGGGTACAGATTATCACTAATCTATGATATGTGTGATGATCTTACGGGAACAGATTATCACTAATCTATGATATGTGTGATGATCTTACTGGGACAGGTTATCACTAATCTATTTGATCTTACGGAGACAGATTATCACTGATCTATGATATGTGTGATGATCTTACGGGAACAGATTATCACTAATCTATGATATGTGTGATGATCTTACGGGGACAGATTATCACTAATCTATGATATGTGTGATGATCTTACGGGTACAGATTATCTCTAATCTATGATATGTGTGATGATCTTACGGGGACAGATTATCACTAATCTATTTGATCTTATGGGGACAGATTATCACTAATCTATTTGATCTTACGGGGACAGATTATCACAAATCTATTTGATCTTACGGGGACAGATTATCACTAATCTATGATATGTGTGATGATCTTACGGGGACAGATTATCACTAATCTATGATATGTGTGATGATCTTACGGGGACAGATTATCACTAATCTATTTGATCTTATGGGGACAGATTATCACTAATCTATTTGATCTTACGGGGACAGATTATCACAAATCTATTTGATCTTACGGGGACAGATTATCTCTAATCTATGATATGTGTGATGATCTTACGGGGACAGATTATCTCTAATCTATGATATGTGTGATGATCTTACGGGGACAGATTATCACTAATCTATTTGATCTTATGGGGACAGATTATCACTAATCTATTTGATCTTACGGGGACAGATTATCACTAATCTATTTGATCTTACGGGGACAGATTATCTCTAATCTATGATATGTGTGATGATCTTACGGGGACAGATTGTCACTAATCTATGATATGTGTGATGATCTTACGGGGACAGATTATCACTAATCTATTTGATCTTATGGGGACAGATTATCACTAATCTATTTGATCTTACGGGGACAGATTATCACTAATCTATTTGATCTTACGGGGACAGATTATCTCTAATCTATGATATGTGTGATGATCTTACGGGGACAGATTGTCACTAATCTATGTTATTTGTGATAATCTATAATTCTGTCTGTTGTCTGTATATTTCGAGGGTTCCCCTGTAATTCTGTCTGTTGTCTGTATATTTCGAGGATTCCCCTGTAATTCTGTCTGTTGTCTGTATATATCGAGGGTTCCCTGTAATTCTGTCTGTTGTCTGTATATTTCGAGGATTCCCCTGTAATTCTGTGCGTTGTCTGTATATTTCGAGGGTTCCCCTGTAATTCTGTCTGTTGTCTGTATATTTCGAGGGTTCCCCTGTAATTCTGTCTGTTGTCTGTATATATCGAGGGTTCCCTGTAATTCTGTCTGTTGTCTGTATATATCGAGGGTTCCCCTGTAATTCTGTCTGTTGTCTGTATATATCGAGGGTTCCCCTGTAATTCTGTCTGTTGTCTGTATATATCGAGGGTTCCCCTGTAATTTTGTCTGTTGTCTGTATATATCGAGGGTTCCCCTGTAATTCTGTCTGTTGTCTGTATATTTCGAGGATTCCCCTGTAATTCTGTCTGTTGTCTGTATATTTCGAGGGTTCCCCTGTAATTCTGTCTGTTGTCTGTATATATCGAGGGTTCCCCTGTAATTCTGTCTGTTGTCTGTATATATCGAGGATTCCCTATAATTCTGTCTGTTGTCTGTATATATCGAGGGTTCCCCTGTAATTCTGTCTGTTGTCTGTATATATCGAGGGTTCCCCTGTAATTCTGTCTGTTGTCTGTATATATCGAGGGTTCCCCTGTAATTCTGTCTGTTGTCTGTATATTTCGAGGGTTCCCCTGTAATTCTGTCTGTTGTCTGTATATTTCGAGGATTCCCCTGTAATTCTGTCTGTTGTCTGTATATATCGAGGGTTCCCCTGTAATTCTGTCTGTTGTCTGTATATTTCGAGGATTCCCCTGTAATTCTGTCTGTTGTCTGTATATATCGAGGGATTCCCCTGTAATTCTGTCTGTTGTCTCTATATATCGAGGGTTCCCTGTAATTCTGTCTGTTGTCTGTATATATCGAGGATCCCCCTGTTATTCTGTCTGTTGTCTGTATATTTCGAGGGTTCCCCTATAATTCTGTCTGTTGTCGTCGTTTATCTATTTAAAATTAGAATTACGATAGCACATTACAGAGGATTCTACCACGTTTGCTATGCAACGCCAGTTTTGATTGGTTTAAAATCGTGTATTATTTGCCAGTAATACATTCTCGTGTCAATAATACACGCTCGTGAGTCACGGCTGTTACAATCTTTCCCCTCCAAAATCGTGCATTTGTAAACAAACATGGCGGCGCCAATACGTTTGAACGTCGGAGACCGTGTATTTTACAACGGAGAAATTTGCCAGATCTTTAATTTCTATCAACCCAGAGCAGACTTTGCTAAACAATATGTTGTAAGGTCAATTTCCACAGGCAACTATTGGAGAGATCGTTAATTACTTGTTAAATAACCTTCGTATAAAAAGTAGACGTTTTTTTTATCGATTTACAGAACAGGAGTGTTGACAAATCAAATACGTTAAGAACGTCCCGTGTAATTCTGTAAGAAAGCTAATTAAGATTGAAACCGATGTGGAGTAAAATACCATTAATTGTGAACTATATAACATAATCCCAATCGATACAAAATAATCTTAGCTCCTGACAGCTAATCATTTTTCGTTCAGTTAAACATAAAACTTTAAGCATTTCTACGAGAAATCTAGATATGATTTTAAGGCGCTTGACAGAATTTCAATATTTGGTGATTTTAATAACCATATATGGTATGAGCCATGATAGATCAGTGTCATATCGAATCGTACGTTATTTAAAGCGTTTAAAAATCGATATATATAACGTGAATAAGGTTGTTATCAGATAATTTAATATCCTCTCGCGACGAAACTGTATGCTGTACATACGTGTGTTCGTATATTCCCCTGTTGTCAGTGCTCTAGCGACTTCATTTTAACTGGATCCCAATCAAACTTCATAAATAAAGTATGTATACCTCAAACGAGTCCGTTTGTCAGGCTGTCAAGGAAGGTCATCGTTGCCATTTATATAAAATCTTTGTCAGCGCTCCAGTGATTTCATTTTCCCCCGGATTTCAACCAAATTCCATACATTGGTCAAGTATGAGTATATATGTGCATCGTACAATTTCCTATTTTTAGGCTGCCAAGGTCAAGGACAAGATCACCGTTGTTATTTACAGAATATCTTTGTCGGTGTTCTAAAGTGACTTCATTTTTATAGGATTCAATCAAACTACATACATTGGTCAATCATGAGTACACATCGAGAGAGTTCCGTGTTTCAGACTGCCAAGGTCATGGACAAGGTTACCGTTGCTATTTACAGACAATCTTTGTCAGCGCTGTCACGACTTCATATTTAACCGGATCTACCTTGATCGGACTGCCAAGGTCAAGGACAAGCTAGCTGTAACTATTTATAGAATACTTTTATAGCGACGTCATTTCTAAACGGATTTCGATCAACCTTAGTATGACAGTAACTCGAAAGAGTTAGTATCAATGGTTATCAATCACAGGGTCATTGAGCCGGTACACACGAGGGATTATATGATTATTTTTTATTAGACTTGTTAATTTTCTCTACACATCAGAAGGAGATTTTCAAGGACTATTGGTTGTTGACTATTTAACTTTCGGCAATGACTCGGGTCAGACGCGGTCAAAAATCTCCTTCGTGGGCGAATATTTATCAGTTCTGGTCGTTTATGAAAAGTTCCTTACAACAGCATTACGAACTTATGCTGTCTGTCGCCATGACAAATGTGTCCGACGGTGGTTATCGGTTTCCGGTACCCCTGCTGACTAGTTGAACGTTGCTGGTATACCGGGTGTTTTCGATGACCTCGGTGTCCTTCCCTCTATGTCACACCGAAGCTTGGTGAACACTGCTGTTTTCGTACGCTAAATTGTTGCATTAATGTCATGTTTTTATTTGTCTTTTATTCCCTTCTATACCTCCGGTAATTACCCGGTATCGTATTCCGCCGTCAGTTTTAACTCTCAGTATTAAAATTCAATCAATTAGGCTAATATTTATCCATTTAAGAACACCGAAGCCAATGTCGATCAATGTTGCCGCAGTCCGCGATTTCTTTATACGACTCCATAACAGTGTACGGGGTCTTGTCAATTTTAATCATTATTAATATTTATTTATTGAAGTGAACTTTATTATTATTATTATTTTTTTTTTTTTTTTGAAAAGGTAATATAATGTATACATAATCGTTGCCACGGCCACGGTGTTGAACGCGTACACACTACAGAGATTTTGCTTGCAATGAAATCTCAATGGTGTCGATTTGACCGGTTTCGAATTTACTTATATGTAACGCTTATAATGACGTTTACGTCTCGCATTCTTACATCGCGCGGTTTGATCTATCTTCATCTTCGTTACGTGTACGTATCGCCTTTTTATCGATCTTCGACTAAGTTACGTTTACGTCTCGCGGTTTGATCGACCTTCACCTTCGCCACGTTTACGTCTCCTTTTTATCGACCTTCACCTTCGTCATTTTTACGTCTCGTCTCGCCTTTTTATCGACCTTCACCTTCGTTACTTTCACATCACGCGGTTAGAACGACCTTCACTTGGTCACGTCTATGTCTCGCCATTTAATCGACTTTCACCTTCATTGTTTACGTCTCACAAATTGTATCGACCTTCACCCCTCGTTATGTTAAACGTCTCGCATTTTTACATCGCGCGGTTGCTCGACTTTCATCTTCGTTACTTTTACGTCCCGCGGCTGTATCGACCTTCATCTCATCGATACCTTCTCAACGTAAACGTTTTACATGGAATTAGAATAATCTTAAGTCCTCGTGTTTCCATGGTGTTTTATGCATATATACGTGGGTTGACTCTGCCCAGTTCTTGCTACTTGTAGGGTAGCCAAACATTTTTTTCATAACTATGATAGGTCAAAAGTCATTTTATACAGAACAAGAACTGATAATTGGGAAATTACCTACTGTATATAAAATAAAGCTGATGGAAAATCAACATGAGATTGGAGTAACACAATGACCGCTGGGGTAGAATCATTCTATCACCATGGCCACACAATGACCGCTAGGGTGAATCATTCTATCACCATGGCCACACAATGACCGCTAGGGTAGAATCATTCTATCACCATGGTCACACAATGACCGCTAGGGTAGAATCATCCTAACATCATGGTCACACAATGACCGCTGGGGTAGAATAATTCTATCACCATGGTCACACAATGACCGCTAGGGTAGAATTATCCTAACATCATGGTCACACAATGACCGCTGGGGTAGAATCATTCTAACATCATGGGTCACACAATGACCGCTAGGGTAGAATCATTCTAACATCATGGTCACACAATGACCGCTAGGGTAGAATCATCCTAACATCATGGTCACACAATGACCGCTAGGGTAGAATCATCCTAACATCATGGTCACACAATGACCGCTAGGGTAGAATCATCCTTACATCATGGTCACACAATGACCGCTAGGGTAGAATCATCCTAACATCATGGTCACACAATGACCGCTAGGGTAGAATCATCCTTACATCATGGTCACACAATGACCGCTAGGGTAGAATCATCCTAACATCATGGTCACACAATGACCGTTAGGGTAGAATCATCCTAACATCATGGTCACACAATGACCGCTAGGGTAGAATCATCCTAACATCATGGTCACACAATGACCGCTAGGGTAGAATCATCCTAACATCATGGTCACACAATGACCGTTAGGGTAGAATCATCCTAACATCATGGTCACACAATGACCGCTAGGGTAGAATCATCCTTACATCATGGTCACACAATGACCGCTAGGGTAGAATCATCCTTACATCATGGTCACACAATGACCGCTAGGGTAGAATCATCCTAACATTATGGTCACACAATGACCGCTAGGGTAGAATCATTCTAACATCATGGTCACACAATGACCGCTAGGGTAGAATCATCCTTACATCATGGTCACACAATGACCGCTAGGGTAGAATCATTCTAATATCATGGTCACACAATGACCGCTAGGGTAGAATCATCCTTACATCATGGTCACACAATGACCGCTAGAGTAAAATCATCCTTACATCATGGTCACACAATGACCGTTAGGGTAGAATCATCCTTACATCATGGTCACACAATGACCGCTAGGGTAGAATCATCCTTACATCATGGTCACACAATGACCGCTAGGGTAGAATCATCTTTACATCATGGTCACACAATGACCGCTAGGGTAGAATCATCCTAACATCATGGTCACACAATGACCGCTAGGGTAGAATCATCCTAACATCATGGTCACACAATGACCGCTAGGGTAGAATCATTCTAACATTACGGTCACACATTGACCGCTAGGGTAGAATCATTCTAACATCATGGTCACACAATGACCGCTAGGGTAGAATCATTCTAACATCATGGTCACACAATGACCGCTAGGGTAGAATCATCCTAACATCATGGTCACACAATGACCGCTAGGGTAGAATCATCCTACATCATGTCACACAATGACCGCTAGGGTAAGAATCATCCTACATCATGGTCACACAATGACCGCTAGGGTAGAATCATCCTTACATCATGGTCACACAATGACCGCTAGGGAGAATCATCCTTAACAATGATCACACAATGACCGCTAAGGGTAGAATTCATCCTAATCATGGTCACACAATGACCGTTAGGGTTAGAATCATTCTAACATCATGGTCACACAATGACCATTAGGGTAGAATCATCTACATTCACTGGGTCACACAATGACCGTTAGGGTAGAATCATCCTAATATATGGTCACACAATGACCGGTAGGGTAGAATCATCCTAACATCTGGTCACACAATGACCGCTAGGGTAGAATCATCCTTTACATCATGGTCCACACAATGACACGAAGGGTACAATCATCCTTACATCATGGTCACACAATGACCGCTAGGGTAGAATCATTCTAACATCCTGGTCACACAATGACCGCTAGGGTAGAATCATCCTTACATCATGGTCACACAATGACCGTTAGGGTAGAATCATCCTAACATTACGGTCACACAATGACCGCTAGGGTAGAATCATTCTAACATCATGGTCACACAATGACCAGCTAGGGTAGAATCATCCTAACATCATGGTCACACAATGACCGCTAGGGTAGAATCATCCTAACATCATGGTCACACAATGACCGTTAGGGTAGAATCATCCTAACATCATGGTCACACAATGACCGTTAGGGTAGAATCGTCCTAACATCATGGTCACACAATGACCGCTAGGGTAGAATCGTCCTAACATCATGGTCACACAATGACCGATAGGGTAGAATCATCCTAACATCATGGTCACACAATGACCACTGAGGTACAATCATCCTAACATCATGGTCACACAATGACCGCTAGGGTAGAATCATCCTAACATCATGGTCACACAATGACCGCTAGGGTAGAATAATCCTGACATCATGGTCACACAATTACCGCTAGGGTTAGAATCATTCTAAATTCCGGTCACACAATGACCACGCTAGCGTAGAATCATCCTGACATCATGGTCACACCAATGACCGCTAGTGTAGAATCATCCTTACATCATGGTCACACCAATGACCGCTTAGGGTAGAATCATCCTAACATCATGGTCACACAATGACCGCTAGGGTAGAATCCATCTAACATCATGGTCACACAATGACCGCTAGGGTTAGAATCATTCCTTACATCATGGTCACACATGACCGCTAGGGTAGAATCATCCTAACATTCATGGTCACACAATGACCACGTTAGGGTAGAATCATTCTAACATCATGGTCACACAATGACCGCTAGGGTAGAATCATTCTACATCATGGTCATACAATGGACCGCTAGGGTAGAATCATCCTAACATCATGGTCACACAATGACCGCTAGGGTAGAATCATCCTACATCATGGTCACACAATGACCGCTAGGGTAGAATCATCCTAACATCATGGTCACACAATGACCGCTAGGGTAGAATCATCCTTACATCATGGTCACACAATGACCGTTAGGGTAAAATCATCCTAACATCATGGTCACACAATGACCGCTAGGGTAGAATCATCCTTAACATCATGGTCACACAATGACCGCTAGGGTAGAATCATCCTAACATCATGTCACACAATGACCGCTAGGGTAGAATCATCCTAACATCATGGTCACACAATGACCGCTAGGGTAGAATCATCCTAACATCATGGTCACACAATGACCGCTAGGGTAGAATCATCCTAACATCATGGTCACACAATGACCGCTAGGGTAGAATCATCCTACATCATGGTCACACAATGACCGCTAGGGTAGAATCATCCTAACATCATGGTCACACAATGACCGCTAGGGTAGAATCATCCTAACATCATGGTCACACAATGACCGCTAGGGTAGAATCATCCTAACATCATGGTCACACAATGACCGCTAGGGTAGAATCATCCTAACATCATGGTCACACAATGACCGCTAGGGTAGAATCATTCTAACATTACGGTCACACAATGACCGCTAGGGTAGAATCATCCTACATCATGGTCACACAATGACCGCTAGGGTAGAATCATCCTTACATCATGGTCACACAATGACCGTTAGGGTAGAATCATCCTAACATCATGGTCACACAATGACCGCTAGGGTAGAATCATTCTAACATCATGGTCACACAATGACCGCTAGGGTAGAATCATCCTTACATCATGGTCACACAATGACCGCTAGGGTAGAATCATCCTAACATCATGGTCACACAATGACCGCTAGGGTAGAATCATCCTTACATCATGGTCACACAATGACCGCTAGGGTAGAATCATCCTTAACATCATGGTCACACAATGACCAGCTAGGGGTAGAATCATCCTTACATCATCGGTCACACAATGACCGCTAGGGTAGAATCATCCTACATCATGGTCACACAATGACCGCTAGGGTAGAATCATCCTAACATCATGGTCACACAATGACCGCTAGGGTAGAATCATCCTAACATCATGGTCACACAATGACCGCTAGGGTAGAATCATCCTTACATCATGGTCACACAATGACCGCTAGGGTAGAATCATCCTTACATCATGGTCACACAATGACCGCTAGGGTAGAATCATCCTTACATCATGGTCACACAATGACCGCTAGGGTAGAATCATCCTAACATCATGGTCACACAATGACCGCTAGGGTAGAATCATCCTTACATCATGGTCACACAATGACCGCTAGGGTAGAATCATCCTTACATCATGGTCACACAGTGACCGCTAGGGTAGAATCATCCTAACATCATGGTCACACAATGACCGCTAGGGTAGAATCATTCTAACATCATGGTCACACAATGACCGCTAGGGTAGAATCATTCTAACATTACGGTCACACAATGACCGCTAGGGTAGAATCATCCTAACATCATGGTCACACAATGACCGCTAGGGTAGAATCATCCTAACATCATGGTCACACAATGACCGCTAAGGTAGAATCATCCTAACATCATGGTCACACAATGACCGCTAGGGTAGAATCATCCTACATCATGGTCACACAATGACCGCTAGGGTAGAATCATCCTAACATCATGGTCACACAATGACCGCTAGGGTAGAATCATCCTACATCATGGTCACACAATGACCGCTAGGGTAGAATCATCCTAACATCATGGTCACACAATGACCGCTAGGGTAGAATCATCCTAACATCATGGTCACACAATGACCGCTAGGGTAGAATCATCCTTACATCATGGTCACACAATGACCGCTAGGGTAGAATCATCCTAACATCATGGTCACACAATGACCGCTAGGGTAGAATCATCCTAACATCATGGTCACACAATGACCGCTAGGGTAGAATCATCCTAACATCATGGTCACACAATGACCGCTAGGGTAGAATCATCCTAACATCATGGTCACACAATGACCGCTAGGGTAGAATCATTCTAACATCATGGTCACACAATGACCGCTAGGGTAGAATCATCCTAACATCATGGTCACACAATGACCGCTAGGGTAGAATCATCCTAACATCATGGTCACACAATGACCGCTAGGGTAGAATCATCCTTACATCATGCTCACACAATGACCGCTAGGGTAGAATCATCCTTACATCATGGTCACACAATGACCGCTAGGGTAGAATCATCCTAACATCATGGTCACACAATGACCGCTAGGGTAGAATCATCCTTACATCATGGTCACACAATGACCGCTAGGGTAGAATCATCCTTACATCATGGTCACACAATGACCGCTAGGGTAGAATCACCCTTACATCATGGTCACACAATGACCGCTAGGGTAGAATCATCCTAACATCATGGTCACACAATGACCGCTAGGGTAGAATCATCCTAACATCATGGTCACACAATGACCGCTAGGGTAGAATCATCCTTACATCATGGTCACACAATGACCGTTAGGGTAGAATCATTCTAACATCATGGTCACACAATGACCGCTAGGGTAGAATCATCCTTACATCATGTTCACACAATGACCGCTAGGGTAGAATCGTCCTTACATCATGTTCACACAATGACCGCTAGGGTAGAATCGTCCTTACATCATGGTCACACAATGACCGCTAGGGTAGAATCGTCCTTACATCATGTTCACACAATGACCGCTAGGGTAGAATCATTCTAACATCATGACGTTCGCACTAAAGATCATTTGAAAAATACTTCAAATTGTTCCTGTGGTTACAGAATTGAAAACTCCTACCATTTCTTCTTTGAATATTCTCGCTTTACTGATGCTAGACAGACTCTATTTCAAGATTTTACATTAATTGATATAGACATTATTGATACAATGTCTTTATATATAATTCTAAATGGCAATCAAGAAATTATTCATGTACAGAACCAGGATTTGTTTGAGTGTGTGCATAGATACATTATTGCTACACAACGGTTCAAATAGCTGATATAGACATATAATTAGAAGTATATTTATTATAAATTGTTGATTGTGTTATAGTAATTCTATGATGTTGAAACAATAGTATTAACCCGTAATGGCTGGTAAAATTATGTTATTATGATATTATTATATACAAAATAATTACCTGTGTTGATTGACTACTGGGCATCACTTGCCAGTGGTTTTTATGTGGTCATGAGTCATAAGGTATATACGTATACATGTAGTACGAAATAACTAATTTAAAAGTTATGACATAATATATTTAAGTATTGTATTTATTGTGTAACACCAAAATAACACTAGTACTTTTAGTATCTGTTGTTTTTGAACCACAGTGTAAGTATATGGTATATGTTAATGTCCACCAGCTCATAGTATCTTCTAAATATCTAAAATTAGTTTTAATAACAATTATATAATTACATGCATGCAATGTCTGTGAATGTATAATGTGTGTTTGTGTGTATGAGAAAGTATGTGTTCTAATTGTCTAGTTTGTTTGTTGTTTTTTTTCCATTTTTCCCCATTCATTTACAATATCTATTAATTTTCATTTATTATATACTGGAAGCTAGGGAGAGAGTTTATATAGGCTATTTCTGTTGCTTAATCCCCATTGATTTATCAATAAAATATGTTTGAAACGTTCGCACTAATACCACACCATGAGCAGTACATGACCCCTTGGATTGAGCATCACAACTTCATGGACCTGGGGATATTTTACACGGGAATACCCAATGGCCTGTCGGTGAAGAATCCATAGCTATTAACCATTAATGTCTAGATAAATTGTACAGATTGTATATGTATCCAGTGATCATTCGACACACCTCGATAAATCGAGCTGTCATAATTATTAACGAAAATTAATCATTTATTATCGTTAGTATCTCGTACAAATCTCTGTACACGAGGTAATTTTGTCACCGGTTTGTCACGATTTAACGTTCAAATCTCTATATACGAGGTAGTTTTGTCACCGGTTTGTCACGATTTAACGTTCAAATCTCTGTACACGAGATAATTTTGTCACCGGTTTGTCACGATTTAACGTTCAAATCTCTATATACGAGGTAGTTTTGTCACGATTTAACGTTTATTGTCAGTTATTTTGATTATTTGTCGAACCTATTAATAAGTCATATCGTATATGACTTAGACGTATACTTTTTACTTAAGAAATGACCAATCGCTGCTTGACCTGCTTGCTGTATTTTTCAGTTGATTATACAGAAGACATTCACCATTTTCAAGCAAACAACACTACGTTTATATTTGTGTCAATAACTTTTTTATTCGTATTAACATTTAAGCACCCCGGTTGGTGCTGCTCGGGTGTTTTCCAGTCAGTTTAAGTGCATTCGGCCATCATGGATGATCGGTAGTTTGTAGCTTAATATATTATAAATACATGTATTACCATATAATTACCATTAGTGCCCTACTTAAGTGTAAATTGAATATAAGGGTATACATCTCCGACAAAGCCTGTGTTTAATTGAAAACAACTTTAAGCTATCTTAATTGTTATATGGTGTACTAATATCATTACGTTACAAAACAATCTATGGTCTTCCCCCTCTATTCGGTCTAATAGCTGATAATTGTTGTTTTTTTAATCTTCCTTTTTTCCATTTACTTGCGTCAATTGAATACATATTGTATACGTATCAAGTGGCCCTATATCCCGCCGGTGTCATTTTATGCATTATTGTGACGAGGAGTGTAGATGTATTTGATTTAAACTGATCAATACGATTAGAACATCATTTCTGATGTACACATTTTAAAGTATTGCAACCATAACATTTTAAAAGGTGAAAGCGTCAAAATAACAAAATAAACTGAAATAGCTATAACATACCACAGGCATACTTATGTATACGTAACAAAACCTGGCACGTCCTTAAATGACCCTGGGTGTCAATAGGACGTTAAACAAAATAAACCAAACTATGTATACGTTGTATTAAAGCGCAGTCTGGCTGAAATGTTACACGATACCTTATACTGGTAACAGTATCACTACAACAGAGTAACAAGGCGTCCCTAGGGAGTCAATACCGAAAAGAAAATGATGTTATATAGGAAGCCTCATATTACTATAGTTACAGTATCCCAAGGCGTCCTTAGGGAGTCAACACAGAAAAGGAAATGATGTTATATAGGACACCTCATATTACTATAGTTACAGTATCCCAAGGAGTCCTTAGGGAGTCAACACAGAAAAGGAAATGATGTTATATAGCACACCTCATACTATAGTTACTGTATTCCCACAGCAGAGTAATCAGGAGTCCCTAGGGAGTCACCCGAAAAGGAAATGATGTTATATAGGACATCTCATACTACAGTTACAGTATCCCAAGGCGTCCTTAGGGAGTCAACACAGAAAAGGAAATGAAGTCATATAGGACACCTCATATTACTATAGTTACAGTATCCAAAGGAGTCCTTAGGGAGTCAATACCAAAAAGGAAATGATGTTATATAGGACACCTCATAGTAGTTACAGCATCCCAAGGCGTCCCTAGGGAGTCAATACCGAAAAGGAAATGATGTTAAATAGGAAACCTCATATTACTATAGTTACAGTATCCCAAGGAGTCCTTAGGGAGTCAATACCGAACAGGAAATGATGTTATATAGGACACCTCATACTATAGTTACAGTATCCCAAGGAGTCCTTAGGGAGTCAATACCAAAAAGGAAATGATGTTATATAGGACACCTCATAGTAGTTACAGCATCCCAAGGCGTCCCTAGGGAGTCAATACCGAAAAGGAAATGATGTTATATAGGAAACCTCATACTATAGTTACAGTATCCCAAGGAGTCCTTAGGGAGTCAATACTGAAAAGGAAATGATGTTATATAGGACACTTCATAGTAGTTACAGCATCCCAAGGAGTCCCTAGGGAGTCACCCGAAAAGGAAATGATGTTTTATAGGACATCTCATACTATAGTTACAGTATTCCAAGGAGTCCTTAGGGAGTCAATACCGAAAAGGAAATGATGTTAAATAGGAAACCTCATATTTGTTATAGTATTCCCACAGCAGAGTAATCAGAAGTCCCTAGGGAGTCAATACCGAAAAGGAAATGATGTTTTCTACCACAATACCCTGTGTTATTCAACTCTCAGACCATCAGTTAATCATTACAGCCGTTGATTAACAATCTGTTTATACCACACGTGATATAAACTCTGTACGCATTTCGATTGGCTAACATGGTGAACTTTGACCCAAGCTGCAATTGTTATTGACGTCATTAATAATCTAATGACGTCACATCATCGGGTCCCGGACGTCACCGGTACACTTTATTTGCATACGCGAAATTATACTTGGCCACGTTTCCCTTTGATTCAAGCTGATATTATTGTGGTAGAAACAGGTCACACGACTCGAAATTGTTGGATATGGAATTTATTTCACACGAGTAAGTTATTTTTTAAAAGTTGCAAAAAACACTCGCTAAAGCTCGTGTCTTTTGTAACTTTTAAAAAATAACTTACTCGTGTGAAATAAATTCCATATCCAACAACCACTCGTTGTGTAACCTCTATTTCTACCACAATACCATGTGTTATTCAACTCTCAGACCATCAGTTAATCGTTACAGCTGTTGATTAACAATCTGTGTATACCACACGTGGTATAAACTCTGTACGCATTTTGATTGGCTAACACGGTGAACTTTGACCCAAGCTGCAATTGTTATTGACGTCATTAATAATCTAATGACATCACATCACCGGGTCCCGGACGTCACCGGTACACTTTATTTGCATACGCGAAATTATACTTGGCCACGTTTCCCTTTGATTCAAGCCGATATTATTGTGGTAGAAACAGGTCACACGACTCGAAATTGTTGGCTATGGAATTTATTTCACACGAGTAAGTTATTTTTTAAAAGTTGCAAAAAACACTCGCTAAAGCTTGTGTCTTTTGTAACTTTTAAAAAATAACTTACTCGTGTGAAATAAATTCCATATCCAACAACCACTCCTTGTGTAACCTCTATATATAGGACATCTCATACTATAGTTACAGTATCCCAAGGAGTCCTTAGGGAGTCAATGCCAAAAAGGAAATGATGTTACAAAGGACACCTCATACTGGTTACAGTATCCGCACAACAGAGTAAGCAGGCATCCTTAGGGAGTCAATGCTGGAAGTTCTGTTCCTTTTTAACATCCTTAGGTAGAGGCCTTGTACATAGGCATAATGACTTGCCTAATTCCAAACACATCCCTGATAGAATGTACATAATTGATTCGGAACTGTTCCTGTAATAGATTTACTCCACAATGGTACTTCTAATTTTGACAAACACACAGACCACTACAAAAAGTGATTGACTAAAACAATACCATGTAGCACGCTACAGGTAGGCTATATCCTCTAGAACTCGCATAGAGTATCTTTATTTCTCAAGTCCCTTCGTGAGAACATACACAGAGAGATACAAACAACTGGACAGTTAACAATGTGAGATAAGTTTAATATTATAACAGTTTACAATCTTCTTTTCACAAGTTTCTCCTTCCTCCCCAGGAAATAACAGAAATCCATTAACAGTCCACCTGTAACAGTCCGCCTGTATCTAGTCCACCTGTATCTAGTCCACCTGTATCTAGTGCACCTGTATCTAGTCCACCTGTAACAGTCCACCTGTATCTTGTCCACCTGTATCTAGTCCATACCAAAACTAAATGCTTCCGACATGGCAGTAGAAAGTTCTCCAGCAACTTTATCTACAAAACAAAATACAACAAATTCTGCATTAATAGATAAATTTGTTCATCATACTATAACTTTGATAAATTCTGAATGTTAACACTGTATTCAAACGTTTGGATAAAGACAAATTATTTAACATTAATCAATCACACACAATACATGTTTGTATTTTGATTTCAGCACAACACTAACAGAACTAACCTGCTCTTTTCCTCTGTTTCTTCATTTTTTTGAAATCCTGTTTCCGTTGTTTGTTAAGCTGTAATAGCCCACTATTGAGTTTCTCTTGTGCCTCCTTCTTATCTCCTTTAGATGTCTTGGCTTTCACCCTTAATTTGTGTTTCTCTGCTGACCCTACCACAGGTTTCCTCTCTACTCTACCCTTATTCTTCTTTGGGGTTCTGCCTCCAGTACCTTTCTTTTTGGATTCGATAGACACTGTCATCTGTTTCATCTAAAAACAAAAAGAATATCAGTTTTCACAGTTACAACAGCCACCAGAAATCATGACCTCTGATGACCTCTGATGAAAATATACACTGGTAGTACTGGTAATATGTTCTGCATAGAATTATGACTCATGATGACAATGACAGATACAGATATTTACTGTGACCTTCATAGAACTGACCATGTCATCTTCATCACTTTCCTCTTCCAGGTCTGAATCCTCCATATCCTCTTCTTCCTCATCAAACTCGTAATCCTCCTGTTTCTCTTCATTCTCCATCTGTGTGTCCAAGGCCTCAAGGTCGGACTCCGACATGATGACCTTGGCCGCCCCCAGGGAGTCCACCAACATGTGTTTGTGACTTCTGGACTCTAACCCTACAGGTACATACATTTGTACAGTATCTCTATGACAACTGGATTATAATTTCAATATCTTCCCATAATGATATCCTTATTTTGAGAGTATTGGGGAATTTGAAGGGGGGCATTTTCACTTTTATAAACAGGACATCACAAGTAATGATCAGGCATTGTCATGAATTCACAAAGGAAAAAAACAAGAGGCTGAAAGGGCCTGTATCACTCAACGGAATACAAAATATGCTTGTAATAAATTGAACTGCAACTAATCTATTTTATCCCAGCTCTTTTCCACACCTACTAAAATCTATTCACAAAGAACACATTCTACACATAAACATTTCAGAGTATCACCTTTGATATCTTTATAAAGTTCTATAAATCTGTTATCATCAGAATTGTCCAATATTATTTTGAAAGAGTTTATTACACAAAAAGAAAATTTCCATTTAATCCTGATTAGCCTTTTCATAATATGCTAACAAAAATGTACAATATTGTTACCTTGAAGGTTCTTTTGTTCCTGTGCCAGAAGGTCATCCACACAAAATTCCTTGCCCATCTCTGTAACAAATGCAGCACTGATGTGTGTTGGTAGGGAGTGCTGTTCTGGGGGCTGTGTGTAGTATGTGATCCGTCCACTGTAACATAAAACAGCTTTACTATGGTCTAAAATATTCCATGTTCCAAGTGAAGGTCTAAAATATTCCATGCTCTTAGTGACAAACTCACTCAGGGACCTTGTAATGTGTGACTGACAAGCTCACTCAGCAACCTAGTAATGTGTGACTGTGACAAGCTCAATCAGGAACCTTGTAATGTGTGACTGACAAGCTCACTCAGCAACCTAGTAATGTGTGACTGTGACAAGCTCAATCAGGAACCTTGTAATGTGTGACTGTGACAAGCTCACTCAGGAACCTTGTAATGTGTGACTGTGACAAACTCACTCAGGAACCTTGTAATGTGTGACTGTGACAAACTCACTCAGGAACCTTGTAATGTGTGACTGTGACAAGCTCACTCAGGAACCTTGTAATGTGTGATTGTGACAAGCTCAGTCAGGAACCTTGTAATGTGTGACTGTGACAAGCTCACTCAGGAACCTTATAATGTGCGACTGTGACAAGCTCATTCAGGAACCTTATAATGTGTGACCGTGACAAGCTCACTCAGGAACCTTATAATGTGTGACTGTGACAAGTTTTGTCTATGAAGCCACTTACCATGTCCAGTCGTGTAAAACTGTTTTGGCAGCTTTCCCAACATCAGGTATTCCTCCTTTCTTTAATTTCCCAAAGCGTTTTGCTAGTAAAGCCAAAAAGTCATTGGTGTTGTTGTAGTCTGGCACTCGGTAATGAAGCATTAACTGAAACAGACAAAAATATTATAAAAACAGTTGCCTGTTACAACAAGATGTTTATTTCTGATATAACAGTTACTGTAAATACTAAATAAATGTAACACAACATTAATTAGGATTACTGACTGCACTGAAAATTAGTAAGTATTCATACCAACTTCTTAAAAACCGAAAGTTTTTAATCTAAAGATGTAGCAAAAAATTAAAAGTCATGTCATCTGTAGGGTGTGTTGAGATATCCATACTACAATACATATATATTCCAGATATGGTTGAAAATAGCATGGACAGTTTTTGAGAAAGTAATTAATAAGCTGAACATAGAATAGACACTTTTTTAGAAACTAATTAATAAGCTGAACACAAAACATGAAAAGTCCCAGCATCCCTAACCATTAATTCTGGATGATATTCCATAACTGAAGGCTGTGTTGAGATGTCCTTCATGTAATATTATCATATAAATGGATATGTTCTAAAGGTTAAAGTTGGAATGATAATTTTTTAAGAGAAACAGATCTGAAAACAGAACTTTAAAGAGAAATAAATGTTGATGCTGCCCAAAGAAAAGTAACACCCTTTTTTAAATTGTGACTTTTTCACATGGGAGACAAAATGAACGCGATATTTATATTTGTTTGCACCAAGTTATATCAGTATATATATTTGTACACATAAATTGAAATAGAAACTAACCTGTTCTTTAGAGCAACGTTTCAATATAGCTTCAACAGGTCCCACAGGATCTTCTAAAGTCTCCAACTGTAATACACAAGTTTATACACAAGTCTGATATAATACTAATCAACAGGTCCCACAGGATCTTCTAAAGTCTCCAACTGTAATACACAAGTTTATACACAAGTCTGATATAATACTAATCAACAGGTCCCACAGGATCTTCTAAAGTCTCCAACTGTAATACAGCCACAAGTTTATACACAAGTCTGATATAATACTAATCAACAGGTCCCACAGGATCTTCTAAAGTCTCCAACTGTAATACAGCCACAAGTTTATACACAAGTCTGATATAATACTAATCAACAGGTCCCACAGGATCTTCTAAAGTCTCCAACTGTAATACAGCCACAAGTTTATACACAAGTCTGATATAATACTAATCATTGAAATACAAACACTATCATACTGTACTGGAATATGTCACAATGTTTCATTTACTTGTTATATATAATGTTGTTTAGACATTTTACATGAACTACATCAAAAACTTTAAAATCTGGCAAACAAACAAGTTTTAGGAATAGTATTAATGAAACAACATTTCAACAAGTCTCATAAAATGTTTAAAAGAAAAAAAAAGAAAAATATAGTTAGCAGAAAAAATTTACATGATTATAGGTCAGCAACATGTGTCTTACCTTGACACAATTCCTTAATATCACAGACATATCACTAGCTCCTGTCGCCATAACAACCCCTGGACTGTCCAGTAGCTTTATGTGTTTGTCTAACTGTACCTCCTGCATGGCTCTGTGGAAAAGACAAAGGGAGGCTACAATGGTTTCGAACTGTAGGACGATATTGAAATTATTACAGAAGGGTTATTCCAGTAACATTTTATTCCATGCGAGGACTCTAGAAATACTAAAATTCCAGGTAGATGCCAGGTGGGTACCAGGTAGGTACCATAGAAAAATGGCTTATTATATAGTTCTGAATGAATTAATCACAGTTTTGGTGTTTGAATGGCCTTAGAAACAGAATATAGTTGATTGGAAAACAAATTCAATGGTTTTTTATGGATATACAAAGGACTAGGCCAACACCGGCCATCAGGATACAGCTATTGAGTTTCTTCCATCTAATGTGCCTGAAGCATCAATGATTTGGGTTGGGTGAGTTACCTTGTAATTCCTGGTTGTGATCCGACATTACAAGCCTTGCATCTCTTGAGACTGTTGATAATACTACTCTTCCCTGTGTTAGGGAACCCTGAAACATTAACATCTATTATAAAACACACTTCCCAATATTAAAAAGATGTCACAGTACAGCAAGACACAACAATATACAGCTGTTTGATGCTAAAATGAATGACAAACAAATATAAAATCATGACATTTTGAAATTCACGCCAGGATGACCTTTGTTACGTCAATATTTCACTTTCAGGTCGAATTGACAATTTTTCGATGTCATCAATCTCCCCCAATCGTCACATCATGCATCTGAAGCTAACCATTTCGGTACAACATGTATATAGCTATATGCTTTGTTGGACGAAATGACTTGACACACTATGTAAGCCATGCACTCTAGTCATGCTATTTAGGACATACAGAATACACTTCCAAGATTCTGTAAGTAGTAATTTTATTGGTTAATCCAAAAGGTTATCCTGACGTGACCCCATATGCGATGTTGTTAGATGTTCATGTAACGTAGTGAGAATGATCATCTAGATTTGAATTAGATTGACAATGACCTTGACATAAATTTTCTAATCAAAACAGAGCTCCGACAGGAAAACACAACTAAATATCATGATTATAAAGAGATTGGTTGAAATCTGAGAAAAGGTATCTCTGGACAACCAAAGATTTACATTAACTCTCCATAATCACACTTACCGACCACACCCACTCGTATCACTATATACGGTTACTAGTATTAACTGTCATATAATCACACTTACCGACCACACCCACTCGTATCACTATATACGGTTACTAGTATTAACTGTCATATAATAACACTTGCTGACCACACCCACTCGTATCACTATATACGGTTACTAGTATTAACTGTCATCACACTTGCTGACCACACCCACTCGTATCACTATATACGGTCACTAGTATTAACTGTCATCACACTTACCGACCACACCCACTCGTATCACTATATACGGTCACTAGTATTAACTGTCATGTAAACACTTACCGACCACACCCACTCGTATCACTATATACGGTTACTAGTATTAACTGTCATGTAAACACTTACCGACCACACCCACTCGTATCACTATATACGGTCACTAGTATTAACTGTCATGTAAACACTTACCGACCACACCCACTCGTATCACTATATACGGTTACTAGTATTAACTGTCATATAATAACACTTGCTGACCACACCCACTCGTATCACTATATACGGTCACTAGTATTAACTGTCATCACACTTACCGACCACACCCACTCGTATCACTATATACGGTCACTAGTATTAACTGTCATGTAAACACTTACCGACCACACCCACTCGTATCACTATATACGGTTACTAGTATTAACTGTCATGTAAACACTTACCGACCACACCCACTCGTATCACTATATACGGTCACTAGTATTAACTGTCATGTAAACACTTACCGACCACACCCACTCGTATCACTATATACGGTTACTAGTATTAACTGTCATGTAAACACTTACCGACCACACCCACTCGTATCACTATATACGGTCACTAGTATTAACTGTCATCATCACACTTACCGACCACACCCACTTGTATCACTATATACGGTTACTAGTATAAACTGTCATGTCAACACTTACCGACCACACCCACTCGTATCGCTGTCTTGATGTCTTTACTCCGGCAGTAGTTTCCCAGCAGTTTCATCAGTATCTCCGCTCCTATACAGTGACTTGACTTGAGAACATCATCACTTACTGTGGCCAAGGTCACCTTTTTCTGACTCTGTAGACAGTTGAGAATTAAAATCAATTCACAACCTTGATACACAGAAACACATTCAATGATTTAAAATTTTGGTTTTGAGGTTATTGAATGGTATGCTGTTGAACATAATACAACTTTCATGAGTATGACAGGGCATATTGAATACACTGTCAGGTAGGGGTGAAACAACACATTATACTCAAGATATGATACAGTATCATGATACATACCAACAATATGATTCGTATCACCATACTTTTCTATATTTAGCCTCATACTCAGAATGACAAACTCTTGTTGTTGATGGTTGATAGATAAGGTTTCTTTAATACTAACCAAACTAGAAACCCTCCCGTCACATTTAAAAGCAATGTATGGAGACCGGATGATAACATGTGCACGCTGCGAATTGTGTCCAAGTTTGGCATGGAATATTTCTGACAGCTTTAGCTACCAAGAAATTGAAGCATTACAACTGTTCTATGTGTTGTTCTTGCTAGTTTGGACAATCTCTGATCCCGCTACATGTCACGTGATTTGTTCTGCGATAGGTCGCCATATTAGTTGTATTACCGGTCTTGTAACTCACCTCCAGGTAACATAAACAGACAGATAACTTTGACCTTTTCGTCTGAATCATCACTAAAACCAAAATGTTTTAACACATTGCTTTTAAATGCGACAGAAAATTTTCTTATAGTAATTGTTGGTCCGTCTGCTTCACCCGGTACGAGTGCTGCCATTTTGTTTGGGTTATACTAATTTCAGGAATGAATTGACATGAACTGATATGGAAGTTGTACTCTGAATCAAACCATTGTAAACAAGAGGCCCATGGGGCCTGTATTGCTCACCTGGATGAATTTGACCAAATGGCAAAATAATGTTCATGTTCAATTCCTTTTGTTTGTCAACTTCAAACAATGCTATATATGGTTATAGTGTGGGGATCCCAACTTTTTTAAAGAAATAATGAAGTCCAGACTCTCTAAGTTTACAACAAGCATTAATAACATTATGACTAGTAGCGATTTAAAGGAAATACCATTATTTCCCCTATGGGCCCCACAACTTTGGTCCCTTGGGGGTCAGAGTCACCATTTATGCAAAATCTGTTCTCCTTCCCCCAAGGATGTTTCTGACCAAATTGGGATCAAATCCATTCATAACTTTGACTAGTAGCGATTTTAAGGAATCACATATATTTCCCCTATTGGGCACCGCCCCTTTGGCCCCTTTGGCCCCTTGGGGATCAGAGTCACCATTTATGCAAAATCTGTTCCCCTTCCCCCAAGGATGTTTCTGACCAAATGTGGTCAAAATCCAATTAGAACTTTATGACTAGTAGTGATTTGAAGCAAATGTTGACGGACGACGGACGGACGACGGACGCTGCGCCATGACATAAGCTCACCGGACCTTTGGTCCAGGTGAGCTAAAAATCATGGACTACCGAAGACCTCTATGAATGGTTTCACCCCTACTGTCAGGACTTATTTCTTAGGAAAGATAATCTAAACTGTGTTTTATATGTTGATTTAAGTTGATAGTTGATGTAGACGATCTATTTTATGTTGTGTATATTGACTGACAGTAGTACACTCTCTGTAAGTTGTTAGTTCATGTAAACAATCTGTTTCTGTAGACTTACTAGGTTTTCTGTCTGTGTCTGTGTACAGGCCTTGAAGGCCACTGTGGGGAACTCATTTCGTAAGTGAGTCAGCCAGGCCTCCACATTTTCTCGAGGAACAAGATCTAAAACAAGAACCAAAAAATAAACAATATCCATGGACTAGTGATTGTATCTAATATGATATGTGCTAACATCACTGTTACTATGGTAACCTTAAGTTATCTATGTGCTAGCATCACAGTTACTACGGTTACCTTTAGTTATCTGTGTCAGCATCAAAATTACTATGGTTATCTTTAGTTATATCTATGTGCTTATATTACAGTTACTATGGTTACCTTTAGTTATATCTATGTGCTAGCATCACAGTTACTACGGTTACCTTTAGTTATCTGTGTCAGCATCACAATCACTATGGTTATCTTTAGTTATATCTATGTGCTTATATTACAGTTACTATGGTTACCTTTAATTATCTATGTGCCAGCATCATGGTTACTATTGTAACCTTTAGTTATATCTATGTGCTTACATCACAATTACTATGGTTACCTTAAGTGATATATGTGCTAGCATCACTGTTACTATGGTAACCTTTGTTTTAAGTTATCTATTCGCTATAAAATATCACAGTATACCTATTTTATTAAGTACCAGCACCAAACGTTTATTGGCACCACTGCTGATAATAGCTTCCTCCATCTGGGCACACCTGCTCCCCAAAGGGTCACGTGCATCTAACACCTCCAGCACCACGTCAGCAGCATCCACCACCTGAAGGTCATGACAACGTCATATTAATGTCTATTTTCATTTCAACTAAGGCATGCTAATCTAGTAAAGTAAGACAATTTGGTAAATTACAGTCCCCAAACACCATACATTTTTTATGTACGTATATAGGCCCTCTCACGGCAGTTCTGAAGACTGCCTTTCACAGCTGATGGTATAACAAATGACGCAAGTTTAAAGAACCAGTGTTAAGAGGTGTAGGAAAGAGAACCAGGACCAACTATTTCTTTGATGTAGGTTAAAGGTCCCAATGTAGGTCAGAGTGACCTACTTTTGGCACGTGACACACTGTCTCATTTTGGGGAACCCAAACCACAAGTGTGAAGTACCAGTGTTCAAAAGTGTAGGCGACAGATCCTGCACAGCATTTTTCTCTGATGTAGGTCCAAGGTCACAATTAAGGTCAGGGAGAGTTTTCTGCTGGGGATTAATATCAGGATATGTAAAGTTTACCTGAGAATATCACATTAAAATTTTCTTCTCACTTTAATTAATTTTACCTTTCTGAATTCTTTGTAAAAAGCCTTAAGAGATGTCTCCACGGCTTTCCCGGAGGCTTTGCCATCTGATGCTGTCCCAATTTTCTGTAATTTAACAGATAATCAGATTTTGTATATCCACTTATATTACATGATGAAACATTTCACTTCAGAATCAACTTTGAATCAACAAATGATTACATGTATTTTGGCAATTAAAGGAAATATCTCAAATTTTAAATTGAATTGTATATGATATATATGTATCTGTACTGAAATTTTCCTGATGCTTTCACTTGAATATGAATCTTAATACCTGCTTTTGGGTACAAGAAAGCATCTTTACCTTCTTTTCAAATTCTCCGCTCCTTTTCTGTGCATCTTTTAAAATCCCTTCCAAATTCCTTTTCTTTGCTAGATTTCTTTCTTTATCCTTTTTCCGTTTTTGTTTTCGTTTCTGCTGTTCTTCCTCCAGCTGAAAACATCAACACAGAAGACATTTCCTTCACTACATTTCTTATCATACAATTTATAGTCATATACAAAGTAACACATGCAAGAAAAATAAAATTCAGAAATAAAACACCACTGTAATTATTTCTCTTTGTCATTGACAGTTGTACCATGTAGCAGGATACGTATGTATTTATTTTACAGTAGTGTCAGACAAGCATTAACTACACATTTATAACTTAATTTTATCATGTAGCAGGACATATATATTTTATACCAGTGTGACTAATATTAACTACACATAAATGTAGATTTGGACATAAGAACCCTGGTGACAGTTTTCCTGGAAGCCAGCTGGCAATTGTATCTTTCACACAATGCTAATTTTTGGAGTAGATTTGTATACCGGTAAATGAAATATTAATGATGAAAAGTAGGCCATGCTATGTTCCATTGTACTCTATCTAGATCACAAGTACCTTTGTAGTGGTTACTGCCTTCAAGGGTCTAATATGAGACAATTTATAAAACATTTTGTGACCGATACCCTGTTTATATTTGTATGATACCTGTACCTACTGTCTTTGTAAAATCTGGAATTATATACATGTAATCACAAGCAATATTCATAAAAAGTCACCATATACTTACCCTATTTTAAAGTAGTATTTGAAAGATAATAGAATTTATCAATAACACCTTTACAATTTCTAATAAATTGATTTTGTATTTAATCCTACCCTTTGTTTTCTCTCCTGTGCTTCTTTTAAAACACTCTCTTTAAATGGCAAACTGTTTGGAATTCCTGGATCCTTTTTCAGCTCTGTAAAAAATAATTTTGATCATAAACTACTACGTAATATGCATAAGCAAAGTAATTTCAGCTTCAGATTTTCTTTTGATTTCAAGATGGAATGTTTACAACTGATAGCTATCATGTCTCAGATTGACTGATCAATTTAAGCATGTAAACAGGTCAAGAGTTGAAAACAATTGATGGTATGGCAGAACTTTCATATACACATGCAGACATGTAAACAGGTCTAGAGTTGAAAACAATTGATAGTAATGGCAGAACTTTCATATACACATGCAGACATGTAACAAGGATGACCTTTATTGGATCTCTGTTAGACTGACCTTTTCTTCTACTTTTCTCTTTTTCCTCTAAATTATTAGAAAACAAGAGGAACCTACATCAGCCCAGCATCTTATGATGGTGGGTTAGAAATTGACCATTTGGTTTTCAAACCAGAAATCAGTGCCTATATATGTATCCAAACAAAGAAAAAGGAAATAACTTGGTATTGATAAAGCTCCTCTGAACTGCCATAAATGTATACAATATGTACATACTCTTGCTGCCGTTTTTCCTTTCCATTTTTTTCACTTTTTTCTTGTGTTGTCTAACCTAAAATTAAAAACAAATATTTTTACCAGAAATTTACAAAAACCTTTCTTGTAGTTTTCCTGATAAAAAGAGAGCATTCCAAACTATACACAAGTATGATTTGATTAAACAATGTTTTGTTATTCTATTATAAAAAGTCCTGTGTTTCATTTGGATTTAGTTTTGTATTTAGCATTTAAGTATTAGTCCAGTTCCTTCAACCTGAAGAAAAAGACATTCGCCTATAAGATATCAAAAGTACAAAAAAAAAGAAAAAGAAAAAAGAAAATCACCACTCCAACATATGATTATAAAGCAGAATTGATTAGACAGTACTGTACAGAATGGTTAAAATGAGCAGGTATATAAAACATCAATCTCAGATTTCTCACTAGTAAAACTAACCGTTTTAGGAAAGCCAGTAATATAAGGATTACCTCTGCACAAACACATGTACACATGATAGCTAATATATGTACAAATGATGTATCTTTGTTACAAACTCAATATATATACAGTGTAAAACAAATTATATCAACTTGCATTGATTAAAGACCCAGATTATAGTGCATGAATAGTATTACCCAAGTACTTTGGGAGGAACCCGAGGAATCCTCGTAGTCAGGCAGGAGAACTCTATACATTTTCGACTCCATTTAGGAAATCAAACTCTGGGTACAGAGGCAAAAGGCGTGTGTGTTACTGATGCCTGGTCACCCCAATAGACTAGGTTAAACTTACCTTCTTCTCAACTTTGTATCTATGCCTGGCAGACTGCCTCTTGCTTGCTTTTCCTTAATAAACATATAGAGATTACACAGACTTACACATATATACACCCAGATTATATTCTGACTTCAGGATCTAACAGTCCTTTGCTATCAGTTCAGAAGACAAAAGTTTTTACAGGATTATGCATTATTGCCAATTCAATCCAATATTTGAAAGTTCAGATCATACATGTTTCATTAATAAGTATCAATAATTTGCTTTTTAAATGACGGAAAATTTTACAGGGCTAAAACTTTTATTTTTAAAACCCACTAGTTAGTTTAATAGGCTACATGTATGTACCTGAAATTTCACTAGCTCAATCAGGCTAGCAAATTAAAAACTGTTAGCCCGAAAAATACTATCAACCTTACATTAATGTTTTTATGTCTCCTGTGAATCAGTGAGATATAATAATATTCTATTGTTTTGTTGTGAAAGTGACTGGTGTGACTACATATAGAGGCGATTTTAAGTTAAGTTGATGCCATGACATGTATATTGTGTAAAGTTTTCTCATCTAGCACACATACAGTGTGTACATGTATTGACAGATGTAGGCAAATTCCTAAGGTTTAACCAGGTTGGGCACAATCCTGCATATATTGGTAATACTCCTGCAGTTGAGTAAGTTACTACTTTGACTAATAAATAAGTTACTCAAATGCAGGATATATTGAAATAGAAACGCACCAATTGATTTTATATGTTTGTGATAATAAAAGGGCATCATTTAACATGGCCCAATAACCAATGTGACACTGTGTATGTTTGCACAAGAACTTTTCATTTTTTATCTCACTTTGTGCTAAAATGATAATTTATATCCCTGACTTTACTCTGTATTGATTACAACTAGTATATAACAACTGGGGGCATTTAGTGCAAATGTCATTAGCATAAATTTACCTGTGCATGTTCTATATTTAGCAACCTTAATTATAATCAGTGGAGGTGATACAGTTTATAAGGTCATGACTTTTACAAAAACCAAAAAAATGACAATTCAATTGTAGCTGCGATAACGTAGCTCTGGACGACAGATGGACAATTTCTGACTGATGGTCGTCGTCAGAGCTACGATTCCCTTCAATTGACGCTAGTCTTGCAAAACCAAGAATCTTGAAAATGCTACAAATAGAGGATGTCATGTAACTTTGGAGTAACATTAAGTATAATTAAACATTTCTAATACAATTTTAGCAATGTATTAGCCTACTGTCTCATCTGGAAATCTGTAATTCACACATTCCAATATTACACTACTCGGGAGTTGTCTCCATAATCCGCCATGATACTTCTCGAAGAACCCTCACGAGGATGCTAATCTGAATAAGGTATATACGTGACCATATATGGATGAAGCTACTACGATTAAAAAAACACATTATTAGAGATATCAAACCAGTTTTTTGTAAGGGTTGTGAAGAAAGTGCATCTTACTTGGTGTAAGAATCATCAATTTACATGAGTTTTTTATCCGAGTGAATTATAATCATAGCTAATACTGACCAATGTGAATCACATCGGAGCCTGCTACACTATCGGCAATGGGATGGACTTCACACCCTGCCGGAGAGCTGTGCACATTGGGGCTTGTTACATTATCGGCAATGGGAGGGACTTTACACCCTGTCGGAGAGCTGTGTAGGTTAATACTAACCAATGTGAATCGCACCGGGGCTTGCTACACTATCGGCAATAGGAGGGACTTCATACCTTGCCGGAGAGCTGTGTAGGTTAATACTGACCGATGTGAATCACATTGGGGCTTGTTACACTATCGGCAATGGGAGGGACTTCATACCCTGCTGGAGAGCTGTGTAGGTTAATACTGACCAATGTGAATCACATTGGGGCTTGTTACACTATCGGCAATGGGAGGGACTTCACACCCTGCAGGAGAGTTGTGTAGGTAGGGTATGAATATTCGTTCTATGGTTATTGTGGCCATGTTTCAAAAGAAATTGCCATGGTGTGCTTCTATTTCAATATATCATGCATTTGAGTAACTTATATATTACTCAAAGCAGAAACTGTTACTCAAATGCAGGAATGTTACCAATATGCGGGGTTGTTTCCAACATGTTAACAATTAATCGCGACCATCGTCTGCATATTAAGAAAATAAAGTCAGCGAAACGAAATACTTAAAATCTTACATTTTCGTCACTGATCTAGACCTCACGAATTGACGATGATGGTATAAACTCATGGGCACGCGATATAAAATTTCAGTTTTTATGTATAACGTGTTTACCAATTAAATCAAGAGAGGAATACTATATTAACTTACTCATGTACAAGTTTGCCATCGTGTTGATCTGTTCCGAACTCGGGGCCACAACCACGTGAATTTAACAGGAAATGAGAAATCTGTGTATAAATAGAAAGTCGAAAAACGGAAACAAAGTTCCGGAATTAAAAAAATATTAATCTCTGTTTATAGTTTTGTGTTACATTGAATATGCTACCTTACATTTAAGCGAGATTTACTTTAAGTGAATGCATGGTCCCTGTCTGATACACCGTAATTAGTGTGGATATATAAATACTTTCGTAATAAAAACAAGCTATTCATAATTTATTAACGTATCAACTTGATATCTATTATTATTATTGACCGTTGTTGTAATTTGTATTTGTTATATAATGACATGTAATATGAAAAGTAAATTCCAAATCTTAATTAATACTATCACTTGCAATGAACAAATAAATATGTTTAAAGCATCACGCCACTAGAAATTGATAAAATGATATTGAAAATCACCAATAACTATGATTAATTAATCTGAATGCATAATGTTAAGAATTAAAGAAATTTCGCCTCATATCACTGTTGAACACCACAGAGAATTAACAAAAATCCCTCATTAACATTCCATAAAACAGAGACCTTGTATGATGGATATGTAGGTCTCTGCATAAAAGATTCATTCTCCGAGGCTCAAATATAATTTATGAATTAGCGCGCTATCCTTAAAAATCATCGATTTAAACATATTTCATTGGCACAAGTTATTACAACATTATCAACGCCCTCTCCAAAAAAAAAAAAAAATACAAATTACAACATTTGGCAAAAGTAAAGTTACGGTCAATACGTACCGTATAACTGTGGCAGCGTATTGTTCTCCGGGTCAAATATAACTATATCTACTTAATTATACTAAATCGGTTGCTGGTTTTAATGTATAGTACACATTTCAAAAATCATTATATACGAGTCCATGGACATATTTTGTCTCCAAAAGGTCTGTTAGAGTAGTTAGTTATTTTTCCAAAGCTACAAAAAAATACCCCCTAAAGCTCGTGTTTTTGTAACTTTTGAAAAATAACGAACTTGAGTGAAATAAATACAATATACAACAACCTGTCGTTGAATAACCTCTATTTAAATTATGCTGAAGTGATGGTGGTCAAGTTCCTTTATGTAACCTGTCATCACATGATCCGTATATATGTTTATCTATAGATAAAACAGATCAATCAATATATTTAAATGAATGAGTCAATACAATCTGATCAAACAAACTTGCCTACGTTAATGGACTTAATAAAACTGAAAGTAGACATTATTGGACAAGGCGTGTGCTGGAGGTGCAGTTAACATATCAACATTCATTCTCACTTTATAATTACATTTGGTGAAATATCAACAAAGAAAAAAGAAAAAAAGTCTGACTGTCCAAAAATTAATTTTACTATAGGTGACTTTTACATTTTAAAGCTGTCAGTACTGTAAGTAATGGTGATTCAGATTTTCATAATCCACTATCTATTTCAGACTTTGAAGATTCAAATGTGTATGACGAGTTGGATTCCACTATTACGAATACAGAAATAATTATTGTTTTCAAAAACACTAAACTAGGTAACTCGTCTGGAATCGACAACATTCTTAATGTTTTTGTTTTGTTTTTTGTTGTTGTTTTTTTTTTTTTTTTTTGTCAAACATAAGGAGTCATTCTTTTCTTCCAAAACCTTTTTAATGTTATTTTTTATTCGGGCGCCTTCCATTCAGTCAGGTCTAGGGGTATTATATTCCCTTTGTTCAAAAAAGGTGACGCAAATGATACAAATAACAATGGAGGAATCATTTACTTGTGTTTTATAAAAAAAAAAAAAAAAAAAAAAGACTTTCAGGATGGTCTAAAAAGTACGATACTGTCTCAGATGCCCAATTCGGGTTAAGCCTGATTTTGTAACTAATGATGCTATTTTTGCCTTACATGGTATTACTGATAAAATTCTGTCTAACAAGCGTAAGCTTTACTGTTGTTTTGTTGATTATCGTAAGGCCTTCGATAGTGTAAATAGAAATGAATTTATTTTTGAAGCTGTTTCATAAAGTAATTTGAGGAAAACTACTAAATACTTTGAGATCTTTATATGACGGGTTAAAGTCATGTATTAGGTACAAATCGGAACTGTCTGCATTTTTTCAAGCTCAAGGCTTGACGCAAGGGGAGGGATTATCTCCCTTCCTTTACTCCATGTACAATGTTTATATATATATCCAAGCTAGAAATGAATTTGTTGAAATGTCGTTAAAATACTTTTTGTATCAATTTCTTATTCATAGATATACGTTACGATTGTCATTGACAAAGTCTTTAGCTTATTATTTGCTCTCTCATATTAGTTTCTAGGTTTACCAATATTATAGCCGCCTACCCCGGACACTATTGTATAGGGTACTTCACTTATCCATTCGATACTGCCGCCCAGAAATGTCATAATATCTGTAACCTTACTGTAATAGTTATTTCAAATGTGATATAATATCTGTAACCTTACTGTAATAGTTATTTTCAATATCATATAATATCTGTAACCTTACTGTAATAGTTATTTCAAATGTGATATAATATCTGTAACCTTACTGTAATAGTTATTTTCAATATGATATATTTTAATAGATATACTGTATATGTAAAGTAATTATATTAATGCTGACCATCGTCGGTTCATTTATATTACGTTATAAAGATTGCAAATTGTATGATGTAATCTTAAATGTGCTAACGAACCGTAAGGCTAAAGTTGAATAAACGTTGAACATAATAGTAACACTACCTGTATACTAGTAACAATACCTGTATACTAGTAACGATACCTGTATACTAGTAACGATACCTGTATACTAGTAACGACACCTGTATACTAGTAACAACACATGTATACTAGTAACAATACCTGTATACTAGTAAGAACACCTGTATACTAGTAACGATACCTGTATACTAGTAAGAACACCTGTATACTAGTAACAACACCTGTATACTAGTAACGATACCTGTATACTAGTAACAACACCTGTATACTAGTAACAACACCTGTATACTAGTAACAATACCTGTATACTAGTAACAACACCTGTATACTAGTAACACTACCTGTATAGTAGTAACGATACCTGTATACTAGTAACAACACCTGTATACTAGTAACAACACCTGTATACTAGTAACGATACCTGTATACTAGTAACGACACCTGTATACTAGTAACAACACCTGTATACTAGTAACACCTGTATACTAGTAACAACACCTGTATACTAGTAACGATACCGGTATACTAGTAACAACACCTGTATACTAGTAACGATACCTGTATACTAGTAACAACACCTGTATACTAGTAACACCTGCATACTAGTAACAACACCTGTATACTAGTAACAACACCTGTATCCTAGTAACAATACCGGTATACTAGTAACAACACCTGTATACTAGTAACAATACCGGTATACTAGTAACACTACCTGTATACTAGTAACAACACCTGTATACTAGTAACAACACCTGTATACTAGTAACGATACTTGTATACTAGTAACACTACCTGTATACTAGTAACAACACCTGTATACTAGTAACGATACCTGTATACTAGTAACACTACCTGTATACTAGTAACGATACCTGTATACTAGTAACGATACCTATATACTAGTAACGATACCTGTATACTAGTAACAACACCTGTATACTAGTAACACTACCTGTATACTAGTAACGATACCTGTCTACTAGTAACGATACCTGTATAATAGTAACGATACCTGTATACTAGTAACAACACCTGTATAATAGTAACGATACCTGTATACTAGTAACAATACTTGTATACTAGTAACTACCTGTATACTAGTAACGATACCTGTATACTAGTAACACTACCTGTATACTAGTAACGATACCTATATACTAGTAACGATACCTGTATACTAGTAACGATACCTGTATACTAGTAACAATACCTGTATACTAGTAACAACACCTGTATACTAGTAACAATACCTGTATACTAGTAACACTTGTATACTAGTAACAATACCTGTATACTAGTAACAATACCTTTATACTAGTAACAATACCTGTATACTAGTAACAATACTTGTATACTAGTAACAATACCTGTATACTAGTAACGATACCTGTATACTAGTAACGATACCTGTATACTAGTAATGATACCTGTATACTAGTAGCGACACCTGTATACTAGTAACGATACCTGTATACTAGTAACGATACCTGTATACTAGTAACAACACCTGTATAATTGTAACAATACCTGTATACTAGTAACAATACCTGTATACTAGTAACGATAGTTGTATAATTGTAACAATACTTTTATACTGAAAATAGAAAAAAAAATCCTTTCATTTTAATGCAACTTAGAAATTTGTAATGACAATCTAGAACGATACAGAATTACATTAAAGAGATTTATTAGCACTCAAGCCACACGTATGTAAGCTATGAAAGTTATAAACCATTCTGTACCACAAAGTCATTGGATACTTTTAATAATCATCTTTTCACATGTTTTATGGTATCAATTAAATCAGTTTTGTTAAAAGTCCAGTATTACATATTGTAACACCCCCTCCATTTCAAACAGGTCTGGTGACACATACACCCATTTAAATTGCATTTGGTGGCATTATGTAAATGAATGAATTCAGTAATATTATTAATCTCTGTTGGTGATATCAGAAGCTCAATACAAGTGACCCAAGTAACAAGTTCTAGTGAAAAGTAGTACAGATCTGGCCCAAACATTTTGATCTTCCATGTAGGTCAAAGGTCAAAGTGTAGGCTAGAGTGACCTACTATTGGTACCTGACTCAACCATCCCCTTCCACCTTGGGTGTGGAACTAATGAAATCTGTCATGTCCTGACAGAGTTGTACACAAGCAATATCTTTTGAGTGGTAGTCCAGTGGGATCTTTGACATGGCTTTGAAAGTCCAAGTTCTGATCAGGTGTAGGACTTGAGATTGCGATACAATATTGTGAATATCATATCAAATCTGTGGAAGTTTACGAGATATCTGGCACAAAAGCTTTTAAATTCTAAAAAAGGTCAAGAGCAACCTTTGGCTTTGATCTTTCACAATGACCTATGACAACCAAATCATAATCATGAATGTGTGATGTCCTGGTGTGTATATGATAAAAATCTGTCAAGGAATTCACGAGATGTTTGGTACAGACAAAAGCACGGACACAAATGTGTATATGATCGAATTCTGTCAAGAGATTCACGAGATGTTTGGTACAGACAAAAGCACGGACACAAATGTGTATATGATCGAATTCTGTCAAGAGATTCACGAGATGTTTGGTACAGACAAAAGCACGGACACAAATGTGTATATGATCAAAATCTGTCAAGAGATTCACGAGATGTTTGGTACAGACAAATGCATGGTCACAAAAAATGCCATCCGTTAATATCTCTTTACTAAGTGAAATGATAGAAAGTCCCAAAATATACACAACTCCAACAATTTCATAAAAAAAAATTTATTTGAAAATAATATTAATTAATTTGTATAAAATAAACAATATTATAAGAATTACTGTAGCTGGCTGCGTGCATTGTATGCAAGATACCATACAAATACTGCTACAGCGGCTGCAACAAACTCGCTCTGCAGGAATGGACCTTTCCACACACCCTGTACAAAATAAAAGATTGATTTTAAATCAATAAATAGTATCTTATTAAATTGATGAAAACATCCAAATAAATTAACAGGATATCTTTCAATTTCTAGACATCCTTAAAAAAATATTTAATCCAGTTGATTTTTTTTCCATTTTAATATTTGCAAATAATTAATACACATACAAGTTTCAACATATCCCAATTTAAATTTCCAAAATCTTATATTTCATGTTCGTCACTATAAACCAGGACCAGGCCTGTTTTTTAATGCCAAAGCAAATTTAGAAAACATGCGTTATCCTGAATTACAAGTTGTCCAAGCAGAATTATCTCCCTTTACTTACAGGATGACTCATGTTGATGGTATGAACAGGTTTTACAGCATCGGCACCTTCACCACTCCTCTGAGCCTGTATCAAAACATCTCTCAATTACTTATCGTTATATTAATTCAATATTAAAATCAGAACACCTCTCAGTAAGTTATCCTTATATTCAATATTAAAAAAAAATTTTACATCAATTACTTTTGAATTAGCTAACAACAATAAATCTTACACTTATTTGTTATAAGACATGCAAGTCAAGCAGGTATCATATAAAAAATCGTACCATGATCACTCATTAGAAACATTATTATGAAGTACTGTACTGCCAAAGAATTTATCCTAAAACTTGGTTTAAAAAACACAACTCTTCAACTTCATGTCCCATTACCTTTCTTAGAGCTGCAAATCCTTCCTCATCAAAAAGTCTGATGTCATAGGAGCCTGATGGTAGTTTGGAGTGTTCATCACTGAAGCTGACCTGAACACGTAAATAACATAAGACAGGTAAGTGTGGCTGTAGATTCCAGTATATAAAGACAACGTGTCACTAATGTTTCTTACATACTCATATACAAGACAGAACATGGTACAATAATATCCCAACTAATTTTCAGAACATGACATTGTTTTCTGAATATGTTTAACAGTAATAAAACATTTAAACATAATTTACTTTTACTATTTAAACTTTTTCTGATCAGACTTAAAATTCAAATGGCACACCTAGGGGCCAAGGGGAATCTACATGTGAAGTTTGAGACATTTCTCTCCAGTGCTTCTCAAGAAATATACCCATATAAGACATCAAATGGTACCAGTTAATTCAAATAATGACATTTTGGCCAGAAATCAATTATGTAGAAATGAATTTAAAATAACTGAGTTTCACCAAAAAGGCTGTTGGCACTTTAAGTTGACATTTTACCTGATATTTATCTCCAGAGACTGTCCTGGTAACAGGAAGTGTTTTTCCCTGAATGTCAGCATACAGATTCATATTCTGGAAATAGAAACATTTAAAATGTAATTTCGTGGGTTTTAAAAACACAATTGCTTTCAGTTATTCTCTGAGAATCAAATACTCCTATTAAAAAGCAGTTGAATACTACTGTAATCTGGTCATTTGTCACTTCCTGTAAAGTTTGATGACATCATGCAGTGTTACCTAGTTAAATATACATTAGTTGCATATATAACAATCCTATCAAAGTATGGACAATGTGATACATTTTCCCTATTAGTTGATAGGGTGGGTAGAATCTGTGGGGGAAAAAATTCTGTGTCAAATAGGGAAAAAAACATAAGCCAGTGTTCATTTTAGATTTGCAGCAAGTGGGGCCATTTGGTCTGCTTGGACTGAAAAAAGTAGTGTGATTGGCCAAAAAAGGAGGACAAAGATAATTACTCATATTGACATAATCGAAAAGCACAAATGTAAAAGCCTATCATTATAATTTGTTTTGTTTTCCTTTCCTTATGCATCCAACATAATTCTGATTACACCAAAATTTTTATTGCATGCCATCTGTTAATTCCAATTTCCCGATGGAAAAGATGCAGGTGTACAAGAACTTGAACTGTAAAACGCAATAAACGCAAGACCTTGACTTGTCCAAAGAGCTAGCATTAAACTGTTATATATAGTTCATTTGAGATGCGACCTTTGGTTAGGAAAAGGTTTTTTTCTTAGTTTTTAGCCCGAGAAAACAATGAAACTCATTAGTTTTTAAAGAATCATTGATCGGTCCTTTATCATTCGTTCCTTTACATCAATTCACTGAGAAGTAGTGTTTTTGTTTTAGATTTTCCAGGAGCTTCAAATGGTGTTCAGACCTTTTCCTAACATACAACAGGAACCAATCAAAAACATTGTCCAATTTCCAAATTAAACCAACCAATCAAATACACTGTTGTATTGCTCAGGGCAAGTTCAACAGTAAAACTGAGAAAATGTCAAGAGATTGGTACCAGACTAACTGTTAATAAAAGGATACTTTAACACAAGGACCCAGTAAAACATAATTGTATGGTCCCTGTGATAAAAAATAGCACCCATGGCCTGATGGGTTATCTAAAATGAACACTGTTAGCCAAATGGCATTTATAATGAATTCTTACCGACACAATGTTCTTGCATTTTAATGTAAATTCAACAATGAACACAGTTTCTGTCGAAGTGACTGCCTCTGTTGTTGTGTAGGTCTGAGTCTTGACATCTGGTGCCAAACATGTATCTCCTGTAAAGCCATACAAAACGTTTAGCTAGTGGCAACATTTTGTTTCTCTTTTATGTTATTGACTATATACATGTATATCCATACAAAGAAAACTGTTTAAAAATGTTATCAGTAGCTAACTAGAACATCCACAGAGAATGAAGATATGATTTTATTGAATCCAAACCAAATCATAACAATATTAAACCCATGTACTCACACATGTAGACCCTCAAACAACATGCACACTCTCACACATAAAAACACATAACTACTACAAAGGACACCAAAATATATATTCTTTTTACAGAAACAACAGCAGTAGTACAATGCACAACAATGGAGGACTTCACTGATCAAGACACATATATACATATACAATATACATTCTTAGAAGCCCTCGCCACACACTTAAAGATACAATTGTATATCCGTTTTTACCTTTAAACTATACTTGCATACATACAAAAAAAAATCTCTCTAAATAAATGTTCTTTTTCTTGACCCTCTCCAGGACACCAAGGACACATTCGTCATTATTGACAGAGCCCCTGAACAATGAACGTTGAATGTCTCCTCTCTTTCAAAATTCAGTACCTCCAGACATCAAAGAAAAATCAAGCTCTCAATGAACATAGGGACAGTTTTTGCCTCAGCTTGCCAAGAAAAATATGAGTTCTGTCTGTCTGTACTTACGTCGACGAACATGATACAAATTCAAAAATAAAATATATTTGAACGTGGCATTGTATCAAAAAAATTGCTATACTTCCGATTAAGTAACGTCAAGTTTCTAAGTAGCATAACTAACACTTTTATGGACACGTTTTTATTAAAATAAGCCTGAGGATGGCGACCTGAGGATGGTCGCCAAACTGTTATCATCAAATCAGGAAGAAATACAGTAAAATTGAAACCATTTCCCTTTTAACAAACACATCACGTAACCCTCGCACACTATCACGATATAGACCAGTGACAAGTTGTAAAAAATAAAACATATTACATCAATAATTCAATATAATATACGTATCCATTGATCACTTAACGAGCATCTGTGCCACGTCAACAGATAAAGCCGACAGTCATATATCAAGTTTGACCGCTAATGGACATTGCTGTAGATAGGAACTGTTGAATCACAATGAAGTAGCATATTTACAAGAAAATTGTGCATTTTCAAATCAGTTTACCTAGAACACACAGTGGGAGAACGAAAAGACAGCAGAGAACAACAACGCTACTGGTAGTCGCCATGTTTGCCGGGTCGGAAGAGGTAAAGCGGAAGTACACTTTATAAAGGTGAGACAACTCTGATTAACTTTTACCGGAGAGTTAGGCCGTTTTCGTTTTTGAGGTCCTATAGGACGGACCAGTTGGATCGGTGTTATTCTTTTATGAAATAAAGACGGACCGGATGATTTTATATTGTTTTCAGACGTGCCTTGACAGATTCCCAAGGCCTGTATTAGCATTTACAGTTCCGTCGAGATAAATGTTTGAAATATTAGACTTAAAAACGGACAAGTCGGTTTGTCCGCATAAACGAACAGGCCATTTAATATGGCGCGGGAAGGATGTCATAATGAAATATTTTTGCCTAGGCAAAAATGAAATATTGCCTAGGCAAAATTATTTCTGCCTAGGCAAAAATCGAATATTGCTTAGGAAAAAATATTTCAGCCTAGGCAATATTCGATTTATGCCTAGGCTGAAATAATTTTGCCTAGGCAATATTTCATTTTTGCCTAGGCAAAAATATTTAATTATGACATCCTTCCCGCGCCACAATTTAAAAAAGTAGATCTAGATATTTTACCTTACATAAAATTTAAGTAATAACAAGTTACTTAAGGTTAAGTTTATGTCCTATATAGTTTATGTGTTTATAGGTTAAGGTTATGTCCTATATAGTTTATGTGTTATAGGTTAAGGTTGTGTCCTATATAGTTTATGTGTTTATATGTTAAGGTTGTGTGCTATATAGTTTATGTGTTTATAGGTTAAGGTTGTGTCCTATATAGTTTGTGTTTATAGGTTAAGGTTGTGTTCTATATAGTTTATGTGTTTATAGGTTAAGGTTGTGTCCTATATAGTTTATAGGTTAAGGTTGTGTCCTATATAGTTTATGTGTTTATAGGTTAAGGTTGTGTCCTATATAGTTTATGTGTTTAGGTTAAGGTTAATTGTGTTCTATATAGTTTATGTGTTTAGGTTAAGGTTGTGTCCTATATAATTTTATACAGTTATTGTATGGGTGTGAGGGAAATAGCACTTTTATTGTCCCCCGAGACATGAACTATTTTCCGAGGCAAAGCCGACGGAAATAGTTGATGTCAAGGGGGACAATAAAATTGCGATTTCTAGAAATACTCAAACAATAACTGTTTTATTATACCAGCATTTAAATCATTCCATTTTTTCTCTCGAACCAGTGTTCATATCCTCCATTATTATACTTTTCCTTATTTTACACTATATAAAAGGTAGACAATAGAAATGCTATTTGAAACACATCTCCAAAAATGATATTTACCAGGTTAATAGTCGAAAGTGCTATTTACCCGGAATGAGCGCATTCATATTTTCGCGGATTTTTTTGCTTTGTTCATTCTGATTGGACAATGCATTTGTCATATCTCTTCGGATCATCTCTACCGCCACCTCTTGCATAAGGATAAATTCCAAAAACGTAAGCGTTTACTAAAATCGTTCGAGTGAATGCTACAGGAACACCATCTACAAGATTATATAATCTGGATGAAGAAGAGTTTTAGAGGACTGTTTCTGAAAGACAACGACAACGCTAGCACACAATGCCTTTTTTTTTTTTTTTTTTTTTTGCTTTTTTGTTGATTTTGAATTTACATTAAAATTTGATCATTGAAATAGACTTTGCTTTTATAACTAGTCTTGAACAAAATGAAAAATTTCAAATATGGGTATAATAAAACAGTTATTGTATGGGTATTTCTGGAAATAGCACTTTTATTGCACCCCTTGACACTAACTATTTCCCTCGGCTTCGCTTCGGGAAATAGTTAATGTCTCGGGGGACAATACAAGTGCTATTTCCCTCACACCCATACAATAACTGTATACTAATGCTTATGATTTCCCCCGAAGATAGCCTTTCAGCATGCTAACTGGCGTTTTTATTACTCGTTGTGTGTTAGCGCTGTCTTTTTCAGAAAAAAATCCTATCTAGCATTTAAAGCCATATTCCGAAGTGTTCCTGTAGCATTCCCTTGAGCGATTACTGTGTCTGCTGCGCCTTGGTGGCGAAAACGCGTATACATTGTCCAATCAGAATAAACGAAGCCAAAAAAACCCGCGAAAATATGAATGCGCTCATTCCTGGTACCACTTATGACTATTGACCTGGTTAATAGCATTTTTGGAGGATGTGGATTCAAATAGCATTTCTATTGTCTACATTTTATATAGTATAAAATAAGGAAAGTATGATAAGTTAAGGTTGTGTCCTATATAGTTCATGTGTTTATAGGTTAAGGTTGTGTAATATATAGTTTATGTGTTTATAGGTTAAGGTTGTGTCCTATATAGTTTATGTGTTATAGGTTAAGGTTAATTGTGTTCTATATAGTTTATGTGTTATAGGTTAAGGTTAATTGTGTTCTATATAGTTTATGTGTTTATAGGTTAAGGTTGTGTCCTATATAGTTTATGTGTTTATAGGTTAAGGTTGTGTCCTATATAGTTTATGTGTTTATAGGTTAAGGTTGTGTAATATATAGTTTATGTGTTTATAGGTTAAGGTTGTGTCCTATATAGTTTATGTGTTTATAGGTTAAGGTTGTGTCCTATATAGTTTATGTGTTTATAGGTTAAGGTTGTGTAATATATAGTTTATGTGTTTATAGGTTAAGGTTGTGTCCTATATAGTTTATGTCTGTATAGGTTAAGGTTGTGTCCTATATAGTTTATGTGTTATAGGTTAAGGTTGTGTCCTATATAGTTTATGTGTTTATAGGTTAAGGTTGTGTCCTATATAGTTTATGTGTTTATAGGTTAAGGTTGTGTCCTATATAGTTTATGTGTTTATAGGTTAAGGTTGTGTCCTATATAGTTTATGTGTTATAGGTTAAGGTTGTGTCCTATATAGTTTATGTGTTATAGGTTAAGGTTGTGTCCTATATAGTTTATGTGTTTATAGGTTAAGGTTGTGTCCTATATAGTTTATGTGTTTATAGGTTAAGGTTGTGTCCTATATAGTTTATGTGTTATAGGTTAAGGTTGTGTCCTATATAGTTTATGTGTTATAGGTTAAGGTTGTGTCCTATATAGTTTATAGGTTATAGGTTAAGGTTGTGTCCTATATAGTTTATAGGTTATAGGTTAAGGTTGTGTCCTATATAGTTTATGTGTTTATAGGTTAAGGTTGTGTCCTATATAGTTTATGTGTTATAGGTTAAGGTTATGTCCTATATAGTTTATAGGTTATAGGTTAAGGTTGTGTCCTATATAGTTTATGTGTTTATAGGTTAAGGTTGTATCCTATATAGTTTATGTGTTTATAGGTTAAAGTTGTGTCTTATATAGTTTATGTGTTTATAGGTTAAGGTTGTGTCCAATATAGTTTATGTGTTTATAGGTTAAGGTTGTGTCCTATATAGTTTATGTGTTTATAGGTTAAGGTTGTGTCCCATATAGTTTATGTGTTTAGAGGTTAAGGTTGTGTCCTATATAGTTTATGGGTTTATAGGTTAAGGTTGTATCCTATATAGTTTATAGGTTAAGGTTGTGTCCTATATAGTTTATAGGTTAAGGTTGTGTCCTATATATAGTTTATGTGTTTATAGATTAAGGTTGTGTCCTATATAGTTTATGTGTTTATAGGTTAAGGTTGTGTCCTATATAGTTTATGTGTTTATAGGTTAAGGTTGTGTCCTATATAGTTTATGTATTTATAGGTTAAGGTTGTGTCCTATATATAGTTTATGTGTTTATAGGTTAAGGTTGTGTCCTATATATAGTTTATGTGTTTATAGGTTAAGGTTGTGTCCTATATAGTTTATGTGTTTATAGGTTAAGGTTGTGTAATATATAGTTTATGTGTTATAGGTTAAGGTTGTGTAATATATAGTTTATAGGTTAAGGTTGTGTCCTATATAGTTTATGTGTTTATAGGTTAAGGTTGTGTAATATATAGTTTATGTGTTTTTAGGTTAAGGTTGTGTCCTATATAGTTTATGTGTTTAAAGGTTAATGTTGTGTCCTATATATATAGTTTATATGTTTATGAGTTAAGGTTGTGTCCTATATAGTTTATGTGTTTATAGGTTAAGGTTGTGTCCTATATAGTTTATGTCTTTATAGGTTAAGGTTGTGTCCTATATAGTTTATGTGTTTATAGGTTAAGGTTATGTCCTATATAGTTTATGTGTTTATAGGTTAAGGTTGTGACCTATATAGTTTGTTTTTATAGGTTAAGGTTGTGTCCTATATAGTTTATGTGTTTATAGGTTAAGGTTGTGTAATATATAGTTTATGTGTTTATAGGTTAAGGTTGTGTAATATATATATAGTTTATGTGTTTATAGGTTAAGGTTGTGTCCTATATATATAGTTTATGTGTTTATAGGTTAAGGTTGTGTCCTATATAGTTTATGTGTTATAGGTTAAGGTTGTGTCCTATATAGTTTATGTGTTATAGGTTAAGGTTGTGTCCTATATAGTTGATGTGTTTATAGGTTAAGGTTGTGTAATATATAGTTTATGTGTTTATAGGTTAAGGTTGTGTAATATATATATAGTTTATATGTTTATAGGTTAAGGTTGTGTCCTATATATACAGTTTATGTGTTTATAGGTTAAGGTTGTGTCCTATATAGTTTATGTGTTTATAGGTTAAGGTTGTGTCCTATATAGTTTATGTGTTTATAGGTTAAGGTTGTGTCCTATATATAGTTTATGTGTTTATAGGTTAAGGTTGTGTCCTATATAGTATATGTGTTTATATGTTAAGGATGTGTCCTATATAGTTTATGTGTTTATAGGTTAAGGTTGTGTCCTATATAGTTGATGTGTTTATAGGTTAAGGTTGTGTGCTATATAGTTTATGTGTTTATAGGTTAAGGTTGTGTCCTATATAGTTTATGTGTTTATAGGTTAAGGTTGTGTACTATATAGTTTATGTGTTTATAGGTTAAGGTTGTGTCCTATATAGTTGATGTGTTTATATGTTAAGGTTGTGTCCTATATAGTTTATGTGTTTATAGGTTAAGGTTGTGTCCTATATAGTTTATGTGTTATAGGTTAAGGTTGTGTCCTATATAGTTTATGTGTTTATAGGTTAAGGTTGTGTCCTATATAGTTTATAGGTTAAGGTTGTGTCCTATATAGTTTATGTGTTTAGGTTAAGGTTAATTGTGTCCTATATAGTTTATGTGTTATAGGTTCAGGTTGTGTCCTATATATAGTTTATGTGTTTATAGGTTAAGATTGTGTCCTATATAGTTTATGTGTTTTAGGTTAAGGTTATGTCCTATATAGTTTATAGGTTAAGGTTGTGTCCTATATAGTTTATGTGTTTATAGGTTAAGGTTGTGTAATATATAGTTTATGTGTTTATAGGTTAAGGTTGTGTCCTATATAGTTTATGTGTTTATAGGTTAAGGTTGTGTCCTATATAGTTTATGTGTTTATAGGTTAAGGTTGTGTCCTATATAGTTAATGTCTTTATAGGTTAAGGTTGTGTCCTATATATAGTTTATGTGTTTATAGGTTAAGTTTATGTCCTATATAGTTTATGTGTTTATAGGTTAAGGTTGTGTCCTATATAGTTTATGTGTTTATAGGTTAAGGTTGTGTAATATATAGTTTATGTGTTTATAGGTTAAGGTTGTGTCCTATATAGTTTATGTGTTATAGGTTAAGGTTGTGTCCTATATAGTTTATGTGTTTATAGGTTAAGGTTGTGTAATATATAGTTTATGTGTTAATATAGATAAAATGTCAATTTCTTGGAAACGTATTTATACAAGGGACCACTTATAATCACAGGGGCATGCATATAAAATGATAATTATTAAAAAAAAAATAGATTTGGAAAGGGGCTGGGTACTGTGACATATGGACCCCTACCAAATCTAAAATGTATATATTTAAATTAACATTTTTGATGCAATCGCTTGTGCTCATGATAATGTAAACTTAATGCTTGTGATATTTACGAGGAAAACACAACTTCAAAGAAAAAAGTGATACAGGAAGTTATATATGCCCCTGATTACACGATTCTTGACAAATTTTGATCAAGCTAAAGTATTAATTTATACAAATCAGGAACTGTTAAGTTGTTATATGTACGTCTATCTATTGTGAACATGAATTCTCACACGTCTCTGATACACCTTGACATTGTAGTCACCACAAGGTACGTCCCTGATACACATTGACATTGTAGTCACCACAAGGTACGTCTCTCATACACCTTGACATTGAAGTCACCACAAGGTATGTCCCTGATACATCTTGACATTGTAGTCACCACAAGGTACGTCTCTCATACACCTAAATATTGTAGTCACCACAAGGTACGTCCCTGATACATCTTGACATTGTAGTCACCACAAGGTACGTCTCTCATACACCTAAATATTGTAGTCACCACAAGGTACGTCCCTGATACACCTTGACATTGTAGTCACCACAAGGTGCGTCTCTGATACACCTTGACATTGTAGTCACCACAAGGTACGTCTCTGATACACATTGACACTGTAGTCACCACAAGGTACGTCTCTGACACACCTTGACATTGTAGTCACCACAAGGTACGTCTCTGATACACCTTGACATTGTAGTCACCACAAGGTACGTCTCTGACACACCTTGACATTGTAGTCACCACAAGGTACGTCTCTGATACACCTTGACATTGTTGTCACCACAAGGTACGTCTCTGACACACCTTGACATTGTAGTCACCACAAGGTACGTCCCTGACACACCTTGACATTGTAGTCACCACAAGGTACGTCTCTGACACACCTTGACGTTGTAGTCACCACAAGGTACGTCCCTGATACACCTTGACATTGTAGTCACCACAAGGTACGTCCCTGATACACATTGACATTGTAGTCACCACAAGGTACGTCTCTGATACACCTTGACATTGTAGTCACCACAAGGTACGTCCCTGATACACCTTGACATTGTAGTCACCACAAGGTACGTCCCTGATACACATTGACATTGTAGTCACCACAAGGTACGTCCCTGATACATCTTGACATTGTAGTCACCACAAGGTACGTCCCTGATACACCTTGACATTGTAGTCACCACAGGGTACGTCCCCGATACATCTTGACATTGTAGTCACCACAAGGTACGTCTCTGATACACCTTGACATTGTAGTCACCACAAGGTACGTCCCTGACATACCTTGACATTGTAGTCACCACAAGGTACGTCCCTCATACACCTTGACATTGTAGTCAACACAGGGTACGTCCCTCATACACCTTGACATTGTAGTCACCACAAGGTACGTCTCTGATAAACCTTGACATTGTAGTCACCACAAGGTACGTCCCTGATACACCTTGACATTGTAGTCACCACAAGGTACGTCCCTGACACACCTTGACATTGTAGTCACCTCAAGGAACGTCCCTAATACTCCTTGACATTGTAGTCACCACAAGGTACGTCTCTGATACACCTTGACATTGTAGTCACCACAAGGTACGTCTCTGATACACCTTGACATTGTAGTCACCACAAGGTACGTCCCTGACATACCTTGACATTGTAGTCACCACAAGGTACGTCTCTGATACACCTTGACATTGTAGTCACCACAAGGTACGTCTCTGATACACATTGACGTTGTAGTCACCACAAGGTACGTTCCTGATACACCTTGACATTGTAGTCACCACAAGGTAAGTCTCTGATACACCTTGACATTGTAGTCACCACAAGGTAAGTCTCTGATACACCTTGACATTGTAGTCACCACAAGGTACGTCCCTGATATGCCTTGACATTGTAGTCACCACAAGGTACGTCCCTGATACACCTTGACATTGTAGTCACCACAAGGTAAGTCTCTGATACACCTTGACATTGTAGTCACCACAAGGTACGTCCCTGACATACCTTGACATTGTAGTCACCACAAGGTACGTCTCTAATACACCTTGACATTGTAGTCACCACAAGGTACGTCCCTGACACACCTTGACATTGTAGTCACCACAAGGAACGTCCCTAATACACCTTGACATTGTAGTCACCACAAGGTACGTCTCTGATACACCTTGACATTGTAGTCACCACAAGGTACGTCTCTGATACACCTTGACATTGTAGTCACCACAAGGTACGTCTCTGATACACCTTGACATTGTAGTCACCACAAGGTACGTCCCTGACACACCTTGACATTGTAGTCACCACAAGGTACGTCTCTGATACACCTTGACATTGTAGTCACCACAAGGTACGTCCCTGACACACCTTGACATTGTAGTCACCACAAGGTACGTTCCTGATACACATTGGCATTGTAGTCACCACAAGGTACGTCCCTGATACACCTTGACATTGTAGTCACCACAAGGTACGTCTCTGATACACCATGACATTGTAGTCACCACAAGGTAAGTCTCTGATACACCTTGACATTGTAGTCACCACAAGGTACGTCCCTGATACACCTTGACATTGTAGTCACCACAAGGTAGGTCTCTGATACACCTTGACATTGTAGTCACCACAAGGTACGTCCCGGATACACCTTGACGTTGTAGTCACCACAAGGTACGTCTCTGATACACCTTGACATTGTAGTCATCACAAGGTACGTCTCTAATACACCTTGACGTTGTAGTCACCACAAGGTACGTCTCTGATACACCTTGACATTGTAGTCATCACAAGGTACGTCTCTGATACACCTTGACATTGTAGTCACCACAAGGTACGTCTCTGATACACCTTGACATTGTAGTCACCACAAGGTACGTCCCTGATACATCTTGACATTGTAGTCATCACAAGGTACGTCTCTAATACACATAGACATTGTAGTCACCACAAGGTACGTCCCTGATACATCTTGACATTGTAGTCCCCACAAGGTACGTCCCTGATACACCTTGACATTGTAGTCACCACAAGGTACGTCCCTGATACACCTTGACATTGTAGTCATCACAAGGTACGTCCTATGATACACAATGACATTGTAGTCACCACAAGGTACGTCCATGATACACCTTGACATTGTAGTCACCACAAGGTACGCCCCTGATACACCTTGACATTGTAGTCACCACAAGGTACGTCCCTGATACACCTTGACATTGTAGTCACCACAAGGTACGTCTCTGATACACCTTGATATTGTAGTCACCACAAGGTACGTCCATGATACACCTTGACATTGTAGTCACCACAAGGTACGTCTCTGATACACCTTGACATTGTAGTCACCACAAGGTACGTCTCTGATACACCTTGACATTGTAGTCACCACAAGGTACGTCTCTGATACACCTTGATATTGTAGTCACCACAAGGTACGTCCATGATACACCTTGACATTGTAGTCACCACAAGGTACGTCTCTGATACACCTTGACATTGAAGTCACCACAAGGTACGTCTCTGATACACCTTGACATTGTAGTCACCACAAGGTACGTCTCTGATACACCTTGACATTGTAGTCACCACAAGGTACGTCCCTGATACACCTTGACATTGTAGTCACCACAAGGTACGCCCCTGATACACCTTGACATTGTAGTCACCACAAGGTACGTCCCTGATACACCTTGACATTGTAGTCACCACAAGGTACGTCTCTGATACACCTTGACATTGTAGTCACCACAAGGTACGTCTCTGATACACCTTGACATTGTAGTCACCACAAGGTACGTCTCTGATACACCTTGACATTGTAGTCACCACAAGGTACGTCTCTGATACACCTTGATATTGTAGTCACCACAAGGTACGTCCATGATACACCTTGACATTGTAGTCACCACAAGGTACGTCTCTGATACACCTTGACATTGTAGTCACCACAAGGTACGTCTCTGATACACCTTGACATTGTAGTCACCACAAGGTACGTCTCTGATACACCTTGACATTGTAGTCACCACAAGGTACGTCCCTAATACACCTTGACGTTGTAGTCACTACAAGGTACGTCCCTGATACACCTTGATATTGTAGTCACCACAAGGTACGTCTCTGATACACCTTGACACTGTAGTCACCACAAGGTACGTCTCTGATACACCTTGACATTGTAGTCACCACAAGGTACGTCCCTGATAAACCTTGACATTGTAGTCACCACAAGGTACGTCTCTGATACACCTTGACATTGTAGTCACCACAAGGTACGTCTCTGATACACCTTGACATTGTAGTCACCACAAGGTACGTCCCTAATACACCTTGACGTTGTAGTCACCACAAGGTACGTCCCTGATACACCTTGATATTGTAGTCACCACAAGGTACGTCTCTGATACACCTTGACACTGTAGTCACCACAAGGTACGTCTCTGATACACCTTGACATTGTAGTCACCACAAGGTACGTCTCTGATAAACCTTGACATTGTAGTCACCACAAGGTACGTCTCTGATACACCTTGACATTGTAGTCACCACAAGGTACGTCTCTGATAAACCTTGACGTTGTAGTCACCACAAGGTACGTCTCTGATACACCTTGACATTGTAGTCACCACAAGGTACGCCCCTGACACACCTTGACATTGTAGTCACCACAAGGTACGTCTCTGACACACCTTGACATTGTAGTCACCACAAGGTACGTCTCTGATACACCTTGACATTGTAGTCACCACAAGGTACGTCTCTGATAAACCTTGACATTGTAGTCACCACAAGGTACGTCTCTGATACACCTTGACATTGTAGTCACCACAAGGTACGTCTCTGATACACCTTGACATTGTAGTCACCACAAGGTACGTCCCTGATACACCTTGACATTGTAGTCACCACAAGGTACGTCCCTAATACACCTTGACGTTGTAGTCACCACAAGGTACGTCCCTGATACACCTTGATATTGTAGTCACCACAAGGTACGTCTCTGATACACCTTGACACTGTAGTCACCACAAGGTACGTCTCTGATACACCTTGACATTGTAGTCACCACAAGGTACGTCTCTGATAAACCTTGACATTGTAGTCACCACAAGGTACGTCTCTGATACACCTTGACATTGTAGTCACCACAAGGTACGTCTCTGATAAACCTTGACGTTGTAGTCACCACAAGGTACGTCTCTGATACACCTTGACATTGTAGTCACCACAAGGTACGCCCCTGACACACCTTGACATTGTAGTCACCACAAGGTACGTCTCTGACACACCTTGACATTGTAGTCACCACAAGGTACGTCCCTGACACACCTTGACATTGTAGTCACCACAAGGTACGTCTCTGATACACCTTGGCATTGTAGTCACCACAAGGTACGTCTCTGATACACCTTGACATTGTAGTCACCACAAGGTACGTCCCTAATACACCTTGACGTTGTAGTCACCACAAGGTACGTCCCTGATACACCTTGATATTGTAGTCACCACAAGGTACGTCTATGATACACCTTGACACTGTAGTCACCACAAGGTACGTCTCTGATACACCTTGACATTGTAGTCACCACAAGGTACGTCTCTGATACACCTTGACATTGTAGTCACCACAAGGTACGTCTCCGATACACCTTGACATTGTAGTCACCACAAGGTACGTCTCTGATAAACCTTGACGTTGTAGTCACCACAAGGTACGCCCCTGATACACCTTGACATTGCATTCACCACAAGGTACGTCTCTGACACACCTTGACATTGTAGTCACCACAAGGTACGTCCCTGACACACCTTGACATTGTAGTCACCACAAGGTACGTCTCTGATACACCTTGGCATTGTAGTCACCACAAGGTACGTCCCTGATACACCTTGACATTGTAGTCACCACAAGGTACGTCTCTGATACACATTGACACTGTAGTCACCACAAGGTACGTCCATGATACACCTTGACATTGTAGTCACCACAAGGTACGTCCCTGATACATCTTGACATTGTAGTCACCACAAGGTACGTCTCTGATATACCTTGACATTGTAGTCACCACAACTTGCATGAATAAATCTCTCAATATTAATAGAATTACCGTGACCAATAAAAACGGTTATCTTCGTTATGCCATACTATACTGACATATCTTACCATCTGGCCCGGGTTTCCTATGGCCCTGACACCATGTCTTGTGTTTCCGGTAGGGTCAGAGGAAACTCGGGCTACTTAATTGCCATTATACTCTGCACATCGGCGTTACCGTGGTAACGTTTGTTAAAAATACGAATGACTGCCACAAGTGTGAATCGATATCACGTTCTAGTCAGAAAGATTGGCATTTTTGTAGCAACTGGTAAAAATAACAACCAGAAATGCACGTGTGGTCCAAGGTGAGAGATACATGGTTTACCTGTTAACTACACGACGTGATTCGAAGGTGAGTGCGCGGTGTATGACGTCATCGTCCATTTAGCTATTAGTTATTTTATATCTTACAATTAGTCAGTCACACATCCACAAGGATTTCGATGTTGGACCCCTATATATAAGCTTAGTTTTTCGTGTTTTAACTTTCTGATGCCATGCAGATCAAATGGCACTGAAAGCTGAATATTGATCTGTAAAATGTATGTAATTCTTTAAAAAGAATTGTAAACTGAACTTCAATGTCGAATAGAAATAACTTCAGTTACTTCGTAAAAATACCAACAACAACAACAAAACAAAAAAACTCCAAAAACCAGGACACATCCTGTACATGTATTATGTTACATATGGCTGAGTGTCCTCACACATGTGGATTTGTGATGGAGCAGTAATACACTTTGTAGTAATGATACACTTATGGGTAAATGACAAACAACCAAAACTACAGCTAATCTTTGATAATCGCTACTGAACAACGTTATCAGATTTCAATGACGAATGTAAAATTATGCTGGCCATCACCGCTCTTTGTATTTCAAGCCAATTTGGTTGTATAGATAATATTACTGTTTCTAATTTACATTGTTAATTAAGTTAGGCTTGTCTTATTAGCATAGTCTCTGACTCATAAATAAAATCCGAGTGGATTCAAGTGTGTATCTCTAACTTCTGTCATCGGCATCGGAACGGACGGAACCAACAGACCACTTTTTGGTAATGCATGCTGCTGTTTGTATAATACGAGAGACACCAATCCGTGGTTACAGTCGTGACGGACCACTTTTTGGTAATATTGCATGCTGCTGTTAGTATAACACGAGAGACCCCAATCCGTGGTTACAGTCGTGATGGACCACTTTTTGGTAATATTTCGTGCTGCTGTTAGTATAACACGAGAGACACCAATCCGTGGTTACAGTCGTGATGGGCCACTTTTTGGTAATATTTCGTGCTGCTGTTAGTATAACACGAGAGACACCAATCCGTGGTTACAGTCGTGATGGGCCACTTTTTGGTAATATTTCGTGCTGCTGTTAGTATAACACGAGAGACACCAATCCGTGGTTACAGTCGTGATGGACCACTTTTTGGTAATATTGCATGCTGCTGTTTGTATAACACGAGAGACACCAATCCGTGGTTACTGTCGTGACGGACCACTTTTTGGTAATATTGCGTGCTGCTGTTTGTATAACACGAGAGACTCCAATCCGTGGTTACAGTCGTGACGGACCACTTTTTGGTAATGCATGCTGCTGTTTGTATAACACGAGAGACACCAATCCGTGGTTACAGTCGTGATGGACCACTTTTTGGTAATATTGCATGCTGCTGTTTGTATAACACGAGAGACACCAATCCGTGGTTACAGTCGTGACGGACCACTTTTTGGTAATATTGCATGCTGCTGTTGGTATAACACGAGAGACACCAATCCGTGGTTACTGTCGTGACGGGCCACTTTTTGGTAATATTGCGTGCTGTTGTTGATATAACACGAGAGACACCAATCCGTGGTTACTGTCGTGACGGACCACTTTTTGGTAATATTGCGTGCTGCTGTTAGTATAACACGAGAGACACCAATCCGTGGTTACAGTCGCGATGGACCACTTTTTGGTAATATTGCATGCTGCTGTTGATATAACACGAGAGACACCAATCCGTGGTTACTGTCGTGATGGGCCACTTTTTGGTAATATTGCATGCTGCTGTTGATATAACACGAGAGACACCAATCCGTGGTTACTGTCGTGACGCGCCACTTTTTGGTAATATTGCATGCTGCTGTTGGTATAACACGACAGAGACCAATCCACAGTTACAGTCGTGATGGACCACTTTTTGGTAATATTGCGTGCTGCTGTTGATATAACACGAGAGACACCAATCCGTGGTTACAGTCGTGACGGACCACTTTTTGGTAATATTGCGTGCTGCTGTTTGTATAACACGAGAGACACCAATCCGTGGTTACTGTCGTGACGGACCACTTTTTGGTAATATTGCGTGCTGCTGTTGATATAACACGAGAGACACCAATCCATGGTTACAGTCGTGACGGGCCACTTTTTGGTAATATTGCGTGCTGCTGTTGGTATAACACGAGAGACACCACTCCGTGGTTACTGTCGTGATGGACCACTTTTTGGTAATATTGCGTGCTGCTGTTGGTATAACACGAGAGACACCACTCCGTGGTTACAGTCGTGATGGACCACGTTTTGGTAATATTGCATGCTGCTGTTGGTATAACACGAGAGACACCAATCCATGGCTTGTGGTAAAGCACCAGATGAACCTTTAGTTACATTGTGGAATACTTTAGATTCCATTGAACCTACACAGAATGGTGGTGATCGAAACAAAACAAAAAAGTCACAAAACGTATATAGCCCTTTGTTGTCTTTATATTTCCTGTTTGAAGTTGTTACTGATTGTAACAAGATCACGTATAATTATCAGCAATGTACAAAATGTATATCAAACCAATACATTCCGATCAAATACCAAAGATCGGAGCTTAAAGAGGAATTTGTGTTCCCTAGATCATTCTTAAAATTCGATAGACCAAATATCATGTAAGAATTACCTCCCTTGTTTATCATATAATTGCATTTCCTGGTATCAAAGTCTCTTTTACTACAGAAGGACGGGGTACGATTATTGTTACCTTACGGTGATAACCGTGTACGATGATTATCGCTTTACGATGATTATCGTGTTCGATAATAATTATCTTACGATGATTAACATTTTCGATGATTATTACATTACGATGATTACCGTGTATGGTGACTATTACTTTACCATGCTCGTCGTATTCGAAGATTATTACATTAGATGATTACCGTGTACGATGATTATTACATGACTGGCGATGATTACCAAGTTCGACAATTAGTACTTTACGATGATTAACGTGTTCGATGATTAATACGTTACGATGATTGCCGTGTTCGATTTTTACTCCTATACGATGATAACTTTGTTTGGTGATTACGACTTTACGATGCTCACCATGTTCGATGCTTATAACATTTCGATGAAAGACGTGTTCGGCGATTTTTTTACCATGATTACCATGTTCGATGATTATAACATTACGATGATTACATTATTCGATGATTATTGCATTATGATGATTAACGTGTTCGGTAATTATTTTACGATGATTACCGTATTTGATAACTATTACATTAAGATGACTACCGTGTACGATGATAATTACTTACCGTGTACGATGATTATTACATTACGATGATTACCGTGTACGATGATTATTACATTACGATGATTACCGTGTTCGATGATTATTACATTACGATGTTTACCGTGTACGATGATTATTACATTACGATGATTACCGTGTACGATGATAAAGTATTACAATAATATATCTTACAGACCAATATTTGAGTGACGTTGTATTGATTTCCTTCCGGACTTAGCTTTACAGGGTTTTTTTTTTTCGGGAACTACATACTATACGCTCTGTAGATGAAAAGCTAGGACCTTTATTTGTTCTCAGTTCACATCAAACGCTGCCTGATTTGACGATGGCGGTCATACATAAATCATAGTTGTGGTATATTATGAAGCCAGTGGAAAATCAATTGGACTCTTTACTGTCGAGAAGAGTGTAAATAAAATCGGGCAGCCCTGGTAATGCTGCACCAGACCGTCTGCGGTGCCTATATTGAAATGTATTGATTGTTAGTCGATCGTTCAGCCAAACCCTCCCCCCACGAAAGAAGGAAACAGAGGCCATACCACTACCCTCATCTGTCTGGAACCGCCATGTGAACAATCGTATTCGAGATGTGAAAACGAATCAACGACAATCAATCCTAGCTTTATCATTTAACGCCGACATTGTCGTATGTGTTTTGATACTGTTGCCAGACAAACAGATTGGTCGTATAAGCACCAAGGGAGGTAACTCAAACCTAAACTAACAGGAAAAAAAAATACAAAATTTAAAGGAAGTTTCCTCAACAATGATTTCCCCTTAACTCCTAGATGAAATCGGTGTTTGTATGGTAATTCGGAAGACCATGGGACTTGTATGGTAATTCGGAAGACCATGGGACTTGTATGGTAATTTGGAAGATCATGGGACTTGTATGGTAATTTGGGAGACCATGGGACTTGTATGGTAATTTGGGAGACCATGGGACTTGTATGGTAAATTGGAAGACCATGGGACTTGTATGGTAATTTGGAAGACCATGGGACTTGTATGGTAATTTGGGAGACCATGGGACTTGTATGGTAATTTGGGAGACCATGGGACTTGTATGGTAATTTGGAAGACCATGGGATTGTTTGGTAATTTGGGAGACCATGGGGCTTGCAATGCTGTAGCCGATTGGAACACAATGAACATGCACGTGACCTATTGTTGTTAATTTCATGTATATGTTACTGGCATAACGATCCTCCCTCAGCGATCTACCAAAGTATCCACATTATTATCAATATAATCTTTGAGTACCTGTGATTCATGGTAAAATAGCAGAACACGACCACAGAGGGTAGTGTTATTGACGATCACGCCCACAGAGGGTAGTGTTATTGACGATCACGAACACAGAGGGTAGTGTTATTGACGATCACCACCACAGAGGGTAGTGTTATTGACGATCACGACCACAGAGGGTAGTGTTATTGACGATCACGACCACAGAGGGTAGTGTTATTGACGATCACGACCACAGAGGGTAGTGTTATTGACGACACGACCACAGAGGGTAGTGTTATTGACGATCGTGACCACAGAGGGTAGTGTTATTGACGATCACCACCACAGAGGGTAGTGTTATTGACGAACACGACCACAGAGGGTAGTGTTATTGACGATCACGACCACAGGGGGTAGTGTTATTGACGATCACGACCACAGAGGGTAGTGTTATTGACGATCACGACCACAGAGGGTAGTGTTATTGACGATCACGACCACAGAGGGTAGTGTTATTGACGATCACGACCACAGAGGGTAGTGTTATTGACGATCACGACCACAGAGGGTAGTGTTATTGACGATCACGACCACAGAGGGTAGTGTTATTGACGATCACGACCACAGAGGGTAGTGTTATTGACGATCACGACCACAGAGGGTAGTGTTATTGACGATCACGACCACAGAGGGTAGTGTTATTGACGATCACGACCACAGAGGGTAGTGTTATTGACGATCACGACCACAGAGGGTAGTGTTATTGACGATCACGACCACAGAGGGTAGTGTTATTGACGATCACGACCACAGAGGGTAGTGTTATTGACGATCACGACCACAGAGGGTAGTGTTATTGACGATCACGACCACAGAGGGTAGTGTTATTGACGATCACGACCACAGAGGGTAGTGTTATTGACGATCACGACCACAGAGGGTAGTGTTATTGACGATCACGACCACAGAGGGTAGTGTTATTGACGATCACGACCACAGAGGGTAGTGTTATTGACGATCACGACCACAGAGGGTAGTGTTATTGACGATCACGACCACAGAGGGTAGTGTTATTGACGATCACGACCACAGAGGGTAGTGTTATTGACGATCACGACCACAGAGGGTAGTGTTATTGACGATCACGACCACAGAGGGTAGTGTTATTGACGATCACGGCCACAGAGGGTAGTGTTATTGACGATCACGACCACAGAGGGTAGTGTTATTGACGATCACGACCACAGAGGGTAGTGTTATTGACGATCACGACCACAGAGGGTAGTGTTATTGACGATCACGACCACAGAGGGTAGTGTTATTGACGATCACGACCACAGAGGGTAGTGTTATTGACGATCACGACCACAGAGGGTAGTGTTATTGACGATCACGACCACAGAGGGTAGTGTTATTGACGATCACGACCACAGAGGGTAGTGTTATTGACGATCACGACCACAGAGGGTAGTGTTATTGACGATCACGACCACAGAGGGTAGTGTTATTGACGATCACGACCACAGAGGGTAGTGTTATTGACGATCACGACCACAGAGGGTAGTGTTATTGACGATCACGACCACAGAGGGTAGTGTTATTGACGATCACGACCACAGAGGGTAGTGTTATTGACGATCACGACCACAGAGGGTAGTGTTATTGACGATCACGACCACAGAGGGTAGTGTTATTGACGATCACGACCACAGAGGGTAGTGTTATTGACGATCACGACCACAGAGGGTAGTGTTATTGACGATCACGACCACAGAGGGTAGTGTTATTGACGATCACGACCACAGAGGGTAGTGTTATTGACGATCACGACCACAGAGGGTAGTGTTATTGACGATCACGACCACAGAGGGTAGTGTTATTGACGATCACGACCACAGAGGGTAGTGTTATTGACGATCACCACCACAGAGGGTAGTGTTATTGACGATCACGACCACAGAGGGTAGTGTTATTGACGATCACGACCACAGAGGGTAGTGTTATTGACGATCACGACCACAGAGGGTAGTGTTATTGACGATCACGACCACAGAGGGTAGTGTTATTGACGATCACGACCACAGAGGGTAGTGTTATTGACGATCACGACCACAGAGGGTAGTGTTATTGACGATCACGACCACAGAGGGTAGTGTTATTGACGATCACGACCACAGAGGGTAGTGTTATTGACGATCACGACCACAGAGGGTAGTGTTATTGACGATCACGACCACAGAGGGTAGTGTTATTGACGATCACGACCACAGAGGGTAGTGTTATTGACGATCACGACCACAGAGGGTAGTGTTATTGACGATCACGACCACAGAGGGTAGTGTTATTGACGATCACGACCACAGAGGGTAGTGTTATTGACGATCACGACCACAGAGGGTAGTGTTATTGACGATCACGACCACAGAGGGTAGTGTTATTGACGATCACGACCACAGAGGGTAGTGTTATTGACGATCACGACCACAGAGGGTAGTGTTATTGACGATCACGACCACAGAGGGTAGTGTTATTGACGATCACGACCACAGAGGGTAGTGTTATTGACGATCACGACCACAGAGGGTAGTGTTATTGACGATCACGACCACAGAGGGTAGTGTTATTGACGATCACGACCACAGAGGGTAGTGTTATTGACGATCACGACCACAGAGGGTAGTGTTATTGACGATCACGACCACAGAGGGTAGTGTTATTGACGATCACGACCACAGAGGGTAGTGTTATTGACGATCACGACCACAGAGGGTAGTGTTATTGACGATCACGACCACAGAGGGTAGTGTTATTGACGATCACGACCACAGAGGGTAGTGTTATTGACGATCACGACCACAGAGGGGTAGTGTTTATTGACGATCACGACCACAGAGGGTAGTGTTATTGACGATCCGGACCACAGAGGGTAGTGTTATGACGATCACGACCACAGAGGGTAGTGTTATTGACGATCACGACCACAGAGGGTAGTGTTATTGACGATCACGACCACAGAGGGTAGTGTTATTGACGACACGACCACAGAGGGTAGTGTTATTGACGATCACGACCACAGAGGGTAGGTTATTGACGATCACGACCACAGAGGGTAGTGTTATTGACGATCACGACCACAGAGGGTAGTGTTATTGACGATCACGACCACAGAGGGTAGTGTTATTGACGATCACGACCACAGAGGGTAGTGTTATTGACGATCACGACCACAGAGGGTAGTGTTATTGACGATCACGACCACAGAGGGTAGTGTTATTGACGATCACGACCACAGAGGGTAGTGTTATTGACGATCACGACCACAGAGGGTAGTGTTATTGACGATCACGACCACAGAGGGTAGTGTTATTGACGATCACGACCACAGAGGGTAGTGTTATTGACGATCACGACCACAGAGGGTAGTGTTATTGACGATCACGACCACAGAGGGTAGTGTTATTGACGATCACGACCACAGAGGGTAGTGTTATTGACGATCACGACCACAGAGGGTAGTGTTATTGACGATCACGACCACAGAGGGTAGTGTTATTGACGATCACGACCACAGAGGGTAGTGTTATTGACGATCACGACCACAGAGGGTAGTGTTATTGACGATCACGACCACAGAGGGTAGTGTTATTGACGATCACGACCACAGAGGGTAGTGTTATTGACGATCACGACCACAGAGGGTAGTGTTATTGACGATCACGACCACAGAGGGTAGTGTTATTGACGATCACGACCACAGAGGGTAGTGTTATTGACGATCACGACCACAGAGGGTAGTGTTATTGACGATCACGACCACAGAGGGTAGTGTTATTGACGATCACGACCACAGAGGGTAGTGTTATTGACGATCACGACCACAGAGGGTAGTGTTATTGACGATCACGACCACAGAGGGTAGTGTTATTGACGATCACGACCACAGAGGGTAGTGTTATTGACGATCACGACCACAGAGGGTAGTGTTATTGACGATCACGACCACAGAGGGTAGTGTTATTGACGATCACGACCACAGAGGGTAGTGTTATTGACGATCACGACCACAGAGGGTAGTGTTATTGACGATCACGACCACAGAGGGTAGTGTTATTGACGATCACGACCACAGAGGGTAGTGTTATTGACGATCACGGCCACAGAGGGTAGTGTTATTGACGATCACGACCACAGAGGGTAGTGTTATTGACGATCACGACCACAGAGGGTAGTGTTATTGACGATCACGACCACAGAGGGTAGTGTTATTGACGATCACGACCACAGAGGGTAGTGTTATTGACGATCACGACCACAGAGGGTAGTGTTATTGACGATCACGACCACAGAGGGTAGTGTTATTGACGATCACGACCACAGAGGGTAGTGTTATTGACGATCACGACCACAGAGGGTAGTGTTATTGACGATCACGACCACAGAGGGTAGTGTTATTGACGATCACGACCACAGAGGGTAGTGTTATTGACGATCACGACCACAGAGGGTAGTGTTATTGACGATCACGACCACAGAGGGTAGTGTTATTGACGATCACGACCACAGAGGGTAGTGTTATTGACGATCACCACCACAGAGGGTAGTGTTATTGACGATCACGACCACAGAGGGTAGTGTTATTGACGATCACGACCACAGAGGGTAGTGTTATTGACGATCACGACCACAGAGGGTAGTGTTATTGACGATCACGACCACAGAGGGTAGTGTTATTGACGATCACGACCACAGAGGGTAGTGTTATTGACGATCACGACCACAGAGGGTAGTGTTATTGACGATCACGACCACAGAGGGTAGTGTTATTGACGATCACGACCACAGAGGGTAGTGTTATTGACGATCACGACCACAGAGGGTAGTGTTATTGACGATCACGACCACAGAGGGTAGTGTTATTGACGATCACGACCACAGAGGGTAGTGTTATTGACGATCACGACCACAGAGGGTAGTGTTATTGACGATCACGACCACAGAGGGTAGTGTTATTGACGATCACGACCACAGAGGGTAGTGTTATTGACGATCACGACCACAGAGGGTAGTGTTATTGACGATCACGACCACAGAGGGTAGTGTTATTGACGATCACGACCACAGAGGGTAGTGTTATTGACGATCACGACCACAGAGGGTAGTGTTATTGACGATCACGACCACAGAGGGTAGTGTTATTGACGATCACGACCACAGAGGGTAGTGTTATTGACGATCACGACCACAGAGGGTAGTGTTATTGACGATCACGACCACAGAGGGTAGTGTTATTGACGATCACGACCACAGAGGGTAGTGTTATTGACGATCACGACCACAGAGGGTAGTGTTATTGACGATCACGACCACAGAGGGTAGTGTTATTGACGATCACGACCACAGAGGGTAGTGTTATTGACGATCACGACCACAGAGGGTAGTGTTATTGACGATCACGACCACAGAGGGTAGTGTTATTGACGATCACGACCACAGAGGGTAGTGTTATTGACGATCACGACCACAGAGGGTAGTGTTATTGACGATCACGACCACAGAGGGTAGTGTTATTGACGATCACGACCACAGAGGGTAGTGTTATTGACGATCACGACCACAGAGGGTAGTGTTATTGACGATCACGACCACAGAGGGTAGTGTTATTGACGATCGCGACCACAGAGGGTAGTGTTATTGACGATCACGACCACAGAGGGTAGTGTTATTGACGATCACGACCACAGAGGGTAGTGTTATTGACGATCACGACCACAGAGGGTAGTGTTATTGACGATCACGACCACAGAGGGTAGTGTTATTGACGATCACGACCACAGAGGGTAGTGTTATTGACGATCACGACCACAGAGGGTAGTGTTATTGACGATCACCACCACAGAGGGTAGTGTTATTGACGATCACGACCACAGAGGGTAGTGTTATTGACGATCACGACCACAGAGGGTAGTGTTATTGACGATCACGACCACAGAGGGTAGTGTTATTGACGATCACGACCACAGAGGGTAGTGTTATTGACGATCACGACCACAGAGGGTAGTGTTATTGACGATCACGACCACAGAGGGTAGTGTTATTGACGATCACGACCACAGAGGGTAGTGTTATTGACGATCACGACCACAGAGGGTAGTGTTATTGACGATCACGACCACAGAGGGTAGTGTTATTGACGATCACGACCACAGAGGGTAGTGTTATTGACGAACACGACCACAGAGGGTAGTGTTATTGACGATCACGACCACAGAGGGTAGTGTTATTGACGATCACGACCACAGAGGGTAGTGTTATTGACGATCACGACCACAGAGGGTAGTGTTATTGACGATCACGACCACAGAGGGTAGTGTTATTGACGATCACGACCACAGAGGGTAGTGTTATTGACGATCACGACCACAGAGGGTAGTGTTATTGACGATCACGACCACAGAGGGTAGTGTTATTGACGATCACGACCACAGAGGGTAGTGTTATTGACGATCACGACCACAGAGGGTAGTGTTATTGACGATCACGACCACAGAGGGTAGTGTTATTGACGATCACGACCACAGAGGGTAGTGTTATTGACGATCACGACCACAGAGGGTAGTGTTATTGACGATCACGACCAGAGGGTAGTGTTATTGACGATCACGACCACAGAGGGTAGTGTTATTGACGATCACGACCACAGAGGGTAGTGTTATTGACGATCACGACCACAGAGGGTAGTGTTATTGACGATCACGACCACAGAGGGTAGTGTTATTGACGATCACGACCACAGAGGGTAGTGTTATTGACGATCACGACCACAGAGGGTAGTGTTATTGACGATCACGACCACAGAGGGTAGTGTTATTGACGATCACGACCACAGAGGGTAGTGTTATTGACGATCACGACCACAGAGGGTAGTGTTATTGACGATCACGACCACAGAGGGTAGTGTTATTGACGATCACGACCACAGAGGGTAGTGTTATTGACGATCACGACCACAGAGGGTAGTGTTATTGACGATCACGACCACAGAGGGTAGTGTTATTGACGATCACGACCACAGAGGGTAGTGTTATTGACGATCACGACCACAGAGGGTGAGGGTAGTGTTATTGACGATCACGACCACAGAGGGTAGTGTTATTGACGATCACGACCACAGAGGGTAGTGTTATTGACGATCACGACCACAGAGGGTAGTGTTATTGACGATCACGACCACAGAGGGTAGTGTTATTGACGATCACGACCACAGAGGGTAGTGTTATTGACGATCACGACCACAGAGGGTAGTGTTATTGACGATCACGACCACAGAGGGTAGTGTTATTGACGATCACGACCACAGAGGGTAGTGTTATTGACGATCACGACCACAGAGGGTAGTGTTATTGACGATCACGACCACAGAGGGTAGTGTTATTGACGATCACGACCACAGAGGGTAGTGTTATTGACGATCACGACCACAGAGGGTAGTGTTATTGACGATCACGACCACAGAGGGTAGTGTTATTGACGATCACGACCACAGAGGGTAGTGTTATTGACGATCACGACCACAGAGGGTAGTGTTATTGACGATCACGACCACAGAGGGTAGTGTTATTGACGATCACGACCACAGAGGGTAGTGTTATTGACGATCACGACCACAGAGGGTAGTGTTATTGACGATCACGACCACAGAGGGTAGTGTTATTGACGATCACGACCACAGAGGGTAGTGTTATTGACGATCACGACCACAGAGGGTAGTGTTATTGACGATCACGACCACAGAGGGTAGTGTTATTGACGATCACGACCACAGAGGGTAGTGTTATTGACGATCACGACCACAGAGGGTAGTGTTATTGACGATCACGACCACAGAGGGTAGTGTTATTGACGATCACGACCACAGAGGGTAGTGTTATTGACGATCACGACCACAGAGGGTAGTGTTATTGACGATCACGACCACAGAGGGTAGTGTTATTGACGATCACGACCACAGAGGGTAGTGTTATTGACGATCACGACCACAGAGGGTAGTGTTATTGACGATCACGACCACAGAGGGTAGTGTTATTGACGATCACGACCACAGAGGGTAGTGTTATTGACGATCACGACCACAGAGGGTAGTGTTATTGACGATCACGACCACAGAGGGTAGTGTTATTGACGATCACGACCACAGAGGGTAGTGTTATTGACGATCACGACCACAGAGGGTAGTGTTATTGACGATCACGACCACAGAGGGTAGTGTTATTGACGATCACGACCACAGAGGGTAGTGTTATTGACGATCACGACCACAGAGGGTAGTGTTATTGACGATCACGACCACAGGGGGTAGTGTTATTGACGATCACGACCACAGAGGGTAGTGTTATTGACGATCACGACCACAGAGGGTAGTGTTATTGACGATCACGACCACAGAGGGTAGTGTTATTGACGATCACGACCACAGAGGGTAGTGTTATTGACGATCACGACCACAGAGGGTAGTGTTATTGACGATCACGACCACAGAGGGTAGTGTTATTGACGATCACGACCACAGAGGGTAGTGTTATTGACGATCACGACCACAGAGGGTAGTGTTATTGACGATCACGACCACAGAGGGTAGTGTTATTGACGATCACGACCACAGAGGGTAGTGTTATTGACGATCACGACCACAGAGGGTAGTGTTATTGACGATCACGACCACAGAGGGTAGTGTTATTGACGATCACGACCACAGAGGGTAGTGTTATTGACGATCACGACCACAGAGGGTAGTGTTATTGACGATCACGACCACAGAGGGTAGTGTTATTGACGATCACGACCACAGAGGGTAGTGTTATTGACGATCACGACCACAGAGGGTAGTGTTATTGACGATCACGACCACAGAGGGTAGTGTTATTGACGATCACGACCACAGAGGGTAGTGTTATTGACGATCACGACCACAGAGGGTAGTGTTATTGACGATCACGACCACAGAGGGTAGTGTTATTGACGATCACGACCACAGAGGGTAGTGTTATTGACGATCACGACCACAGAGGGTAGTGTTATTGACGATCACGACCACAGAGGGTAGTGTTATTGACGATCACGACCACAGAGGGTAGTGTTATTGACGATCACGACCACAGAGGGTAGTGTTATTGACGATCACGACCACAGAGGGTAGTGTTATTGACGATCACGACCACAGAGGGTAGTGTTATTGACGATCACGACCACAGAGGGTAGTGTTATTGACGATCACGACCACAGAGGGTAGTGTTATTGACGATCACGACCACAGAGGGTAGTGTTATTGACGATCACGACCACAGAGGGTAGTGTTATTGACGATCACGACCACAGAGGGTAGTGTTATTGACGATCACGACCACAGAGGGTAGTGTTATTGACGATCACGACCACAGAGGGTAGTGTTATTGACGATCACGACCACAGAGGGTAGTGTTATTGACGATCACGACCACAGAGGGTAGTGTTATTGACGATCACGACCACAGAGGGTAGTGTTATTGACGATCACGACCACAGAGGGTAGTGTTATTGACGATCACGACCACAGAGGGTAGTGTTATTGACGATCACGACCACAGAGGGTAGTGTTATTGACGATCACGACCACAGAGGGTAGTGTTATTGACGATCACGACCACAGAGGGTAGTGTTATTGACGATCACGACCACAGAGGGTAGTGTTATTGACGATCACGACCACAGAGGGTAGTGTTATTGACGATCACGACCACAGAGGGTAGTGTTATTGACGATCACGACCACAGAGGGTAGTGTTATTGACGATCACGACCACAGAGGGTAGTGTTATTGACGATCACGACCACAGAGGGTAGTGTTATTGACGATCACGACCACAGAGGGTAGTGTTATTGACGATCACGACCACAGAGGGTAGTGTTATTGACGATCACGACCACAGAGGGTAGTGTTATTGACGATCACGACCACAGAGGGTAGTGTTATTGACGATCACGACCACAGAGGGTAGTGTTATTGACGATCACGACCACAGAGGGTAGTGTTATTGACGATCACGACCACAGAGGGTAGTGTTATTGACGATCACGACCACAGAGGGTAGTGTTATTGACGATCACGACCACAGAGGGTAGTGTTATTGACGATCACGACCACAGAGGGTAGTGTTATTGACGATCACGACCACAGAGGGTAGTGTTATTGACGATCACGACCACAGAGGGTAGTGTTATTGACGATCACGACACCAGAGGGTAGGGTCTACGATCACGACCACAGAGGGTAGTGTTATTGACGATCACGACCACAGAGGGTAGTGTTATTGACGATCACGACCACAGAGGGTAGTGTTATTGACGATCACGACCACAGAGGGTAGTGTTATTGACGATCACGACCACAGAGGGTAGTGTTATTGACGATCACGACCACAGAGGGTAGTGTTATTGACGATCACGACCACAGAGGGTAGTGTTATTGACGATCACGACCACAGAGGGTAGTGTTATTGACGATCACGACCACAGAGGGTAGTGTTATTGACGATCACGACCACAGAGGGTAGTGTTATTGACGATCACGACCACAGAGGGTAGTGTTATTGACGATCACGACCACAGAGGGTAGTGTTATTGACGATCACGACCACAGAGGGTAGTGTTATTGACGATCACGACCACAGAGGGTAGTGTTATTGACGATCACGACCACAGAGGGTAGTGTTATTGACGAACACGACCACAGAGGGTAGTGTTATTGACGATCACGACCACAGAGGGTAGTGTTATTGACGATCACGACCACAGAGGGTAGTGTTATTGACGATCACGACCACAGAGGGTAGTGTTATTGACGATCACGACCACAGAGGGTAGTGTTATTGACGATCACGACCACAGAGGGTAGTGTTATTGACGATCACGACCACAGAGGGTAGTGTTATTGACGATCACGACCACAGAGGGTAGTGTTATTGACGATCACGACCACAGAGGGTAGTGTTATTGACGATCACGACCACAGAGGGTAGTGTTATTGACGATCACGACCACAGAGGGTAGTGTTATTGACGATCACGACCACAGAGGGTAGTGTTATTGACGATCACGACCACAGAGGGTAGTGTTATTGACGATCACGACCACAGAGGGTAGTGTTATTGACGATCACGACCACAGAGGGTAGTGTTATTGACGATCACGACCACAGAGGGTAGTGTTACCACAGAGGGTAGTGTTATTGACGATCACGACCACAGAGGGTAGTGTTATTGACGATCACGACCACAGAGGGTAGTGTTATTGACGATCACGACCACAGAGGGTAGTGTTATTGACGATCACGACCACAGAGGGTAGTGTTATTGACGATCACGACCACAGAGGGTAGTGTTATTGACGATCACGACCACAGAGGGTAGTGTTATTGACGATCACGACCACAGAGGGTAGTGTTATTGACGATCACGACCACAGAGGGTAGTGTTATTGACGATCACGACCACAGAGGGTAGTGTTATTGACGATCACGACCACAGAGGGTAGTGTTATTGACGATCACGACCACAGAGGGTAGTGTTATTGACGATCACGACCACAGAGGGTAGTGTTATTGACGATCACGACCACAGAGGGTAGTGTTATTGACGATCACGACCACAGAGGGTAGTGTTATTGACGATCACGACCACAGAGGGTAGTGTTATTGACGATCACGACCACAGAGGGTAGTGTTATTGACGATCACGACCACAGAGGGTAGTGTTATTGACGATCACGACCACAGAGGGTAGTGTTATTGACGATCACGACCACAGAGGGTAGTGTTATTGACGATCACGACCACAGAGGGTAGTGTTATTGACGATCACGACCACAGAGGGTAGTGTTATTGACGATCACGACCACAGAGGGTAGTGTTATTGACGATCACGACCACAGAGGGTAGTGTTATTGACGATCACGACCACAGAGGGTAGTGTTATTGACGATCACGACCACAGAGGGTAGTGTTATTGACGATCACGACCACAGAGGGTAGTGTTATTGACGATCACGACCACAGAGGGTAGTGTTATTGACGATCACGACCACAGAGGGTAGTGTTATTGACGATCACGACCACAGAGGGTAGTGTTATTGACGATCACGACCACAGAGGGTAGTGTTATTGACGATCACGACCACAGAGGGTAGTGTTATTGACGATCACGACCACAGAGGGTAGTGTTATTGACGATCACCACCACAGAGGGTAGTGTTATTGACGATCACGACCACAGAGGGTAGTGTTATTGACGATCACGACCACAGAGGGTAGTGTTATTGACGATCACGACCACAGAGGGTAGTGTTATTGACGATCACGACCACAGAGGGTAGTGTTATTGACGATCACGACCACAGAGGGTAGTGTTATTGACGATCACGACCACAGAGGGTAGTGTTATTGACGATCACGACCACAGGGGGTAGTGTTATTGACGATCACGACCACAGAGGGTAGTGTTATTGACGATCACGACCACAGAGGGTAGTGTTATTGACGATCACGACCACAGAGGGTAGTGTTATTGACGATCACGACCACAGAGGGTAGTGTTATTGACGATCACGACCACAGAGGGTAGTGTTATTGACGATCACGACCACAGAGGGTAGTGTTATTGACGATCACGACCACAGAGGGTAGTGTTATTGACGATCACGACCACAGAGGGTAGTGTTATTGACGATCACGACCACAGAGGGTAGTGTTATTGACGATCACGACCACAGAGGGTAGTGTTATTGACGATCACGACCACAGAGGGTAGTGTTATTGACGATCACGACCACAGAGGGTAGTGTTATTGACGATCACGACCACAGAGGGTAGTGTTATTGACGATCACGACCACAGAGGGTAGTGTTATTGACGATCACGACCACAGAGGGTAGTGTTATTGACGATCACGACCACAGAGGGTAGTGTTATTGACGATCACGACCACAGAGGGTAGTGTTATTGACGATCACGACCACAGAGGGTAGTGTTATTGACGATCACGGCCACAGAGGGTAGTGTTATTGACGATCACGACCACAGAGGGTAGTGTTATTGACGATCACGACCACAGAGGGTAGTGTTATTGACGATCACGACCACAGAGGGTAGTGTTATTGACGATCACGACCACAGAGGGTAGTGTTATTGACGATCACGACCACAGAGGGTAGTGTTATTGACGATCACGACCACAGAGGGTAGTGTTATTGACGATCACGACCACAGAGGGTAGTGTTATTGACGATCACGACCACAGAGGGTAGTGTTATTGACGATCACGACCACAGAGGGTAGTGTTATTGACGATCACGACCACAGAGGGTAGTGTTATTGACGATCACGACCACAGAGGGTAGTGTTATTGACGATCACGACCACAGAGGGTAGTGTTATTGACGATCACGACCACAGAGGGTAGTGTTATTGACGATCACGACCACAGAGGGTAGTGTTATTGACGATCACGACCACAGAGGGTAGTGTTATTGACGATCACGACCACAGAGGGTAGTGTTATTGACGATCACGACCACAGAGGGTAGTGTTATTGACGATCACGACCACAGAGGGTAGTGTTATTGACGATCACGACCACAGAGGGTAGTGTTATTGACGATCACGACCACAGAGGGTAGTGTTATTGACGATCGCGACCACAGAGGGTAGTGTTATTGACGATCACGACCACAGAGGGTAGTGTTATTGACGATCACGACCACAGAGGGTAGTGTTATTGACGATCACGACCACAGAGGGTAGTGTTATTGACGATCACGACCACAGAGGGTAGTGTTATTGACGATCACGACCACAGAGGGTAGTGTTATTGACGATCACGACCACAGAGGGTAGTGTTATTGACGATCACGACCACAGAGGGTAGTGTTATTGACGATCACGACCACAGAGGGTAGTGTTATTGACGATCACGACCACAGAGGGTAGTGTTATTGACGATCACGACCACAGAGGGTAGTGTTATTGACGATCACGACCACAGAGGGTAGTGTTATTGACGATCACGACCACAGAGGGTAGTGTTATTGACGATCACGACCACAGAGGGTAGTGTTATTGACGATCACGACCACAGAGGGTAGTGTTATTGACGATCACGACCACAGAGGGTAGTGTTATTGACGATCACGACCACAGAGGGTAGTGTTATTGACGATCACGACCACAGAGGGTAGTGTTATTGACGATCACGACCACAGAGGGTAGTGTTATTGACGATCACGACCACAGAGGGTAGTGTTATTGACGATCACGACCACAGAGGGTAGTGTTATTGACGATCACGACCACAGAGGGTAGTGTTATTGACGATCACGACCACAGAGGGTAGTGTTATTGACGATCACGACCACAGAGGGTAGTGTTATTGACGATCACGACCACAGAGGGTAGTGTTATTGACGATCACGACCACAGAGGGTAGTGTTATTGACGATCACGACCACAGAGGGTAGTGTTATTGACGATCACGACCACAGAGGGTAGTGTTATTGACGATCACGACCACAGAGGGTAGTGTTATTGACGATCACGACCACAGAGGGTAGTGTTATTGACGATCACGACCACAGAGGGTAGTGTTATTGACGATCACGACCACAGAGGGTAGTGTTATTGACGATCACGACCACAGAGGGTAGTGTTATTGACGATCACGACCACAGAGGGTAGTGTTATTGACGATCACGACCACAGAGGGTAGTGTTATTGACGATCACGACCACAGAGGGTAGTGTTATTGACGATCACGACCACAGAGGGTAGTGTTATTGACGATCACGACCACAGAGGGTAGTGTTATTGACGATCACGACCACAGAGGGTAGTGTTATTGACGATCACGACCACAGAGGGTAGTGTTATTGACGATCACGACCACAGAGGGTAGTGTTATTGACGATCACGACCACAGAGGGTAGTGTTATTGACGATCACGACCACAGAGGGTAGTGTTATTGACGATCACGACCACAGAGGGTAGTGTTATTGACGATCACGACCACAGAGGGTAGTGTTATTGACGATCACGACCACAGAGGGTAGTGTTATTGACGATCACGACCACAGAGGGTAGTGTTATTGACGATCACGACCACAGAGGGTAGTGTTATTGACGATCACGACCACAGAGGGTAGTGTTATTGACGATCACGACCACAGAGGGTAGTGTTATTGACGATCACGACCACAGAGGGTAGTGTTATTGACGATCACGACCACAGAGGGTAGTGTTATTGACGATCACGACCACAGAGGGTAGTGTTATTGACGATCACGACCACAGAGGGTAGTGTTATTGACGATCACGACCACAGAGGGTAGTGTTATTGACGATCACGACCACAGAGGGTAGTGTTATTGACGATCACGACCACAGAGGGTAGTGTTATTGACGATCACGACCACAGAGGGTAGTGTTATTGACGATCACGACCACAGAGGGTAGTGTTATTGACGATCACGACCACAGAGGGTAGTGTTATTGACGATCACGACCACAGAGGGTAGTGTTATTGACGATCACGACCACAGAGGGTAGTGTTATTGACGATCACGACCACAGAGGGTAGTGTTATTGACGATCACGACCACAGAGGGTAGTGTTATTGACGATCACGACCACAGAGGGTAGTGTTATTGACGATCACGACCACAGAGGGTAGTGTTATTGACGATCACGACCACAGAGGGTAGTGTTATTGACGATCACGACCACAGAGGGTAGTGTTATTGACGATCACGACCACAGAGGGTAGTGTTATTGACGATCACGACCACAGAGGGTAGTGTTATTGACGATCACGACCACAGAGGGTAGTGTTATTGACGATCACGACCACAGAGAGGGTAGTGTTATTGACGACCACGACCACAGAGGGGGTAGTGTTATTGACGAGACAGTCATAGTCTAACAGAGACATAACTGGATTCGACAACATGTATACAACTTGGATGGTTTCGTTGATGGTAGGTTTTGACGTTGAAGAATTCGGTTGACTTGGTTATTTGAAAAAAGAAGGGGAGGGGGGGGGGGGGGGGGGTGATAATTATTGATCGGGTTGTCATACCTGCTTATCTTAATGCAGGGGTGTTGATACTTAAATCATTGATCATAAATAGTAACCGATTTATGAAAGTCCGTTAAATATTTCTTATTCGACCACAGGAACATGTCTTATCTTATATGATAAAAAAAATAGCCAGAAATGTCTATTTATAAAGACGTCTTTATGTATATGTATTTCTGGATATATTTTATTATATAATAATGTCCCTGCGATTCGATTGTGATTGGATTGATCCAGTGTTAGTACGTGTACCAATACATAATAGGTCGTGTAAAGGACGTGCCATATTGATTCTCACAAACAATTCAAAACATCTGCAGTCTTTCGTGAACTTATGGATTTGATTAAATTAATTAGCCTAAAAGGGTTTAAGTTTCTAAAGAATTGTACTCTGGTAAGGGAATTATTTTGATCAGTTATAAAACGTATCTGTTCGCACAGCACATAGTCAAATGAGTATCGCTATATTTTTCTCTGTTCTCGCGGTATTCCCACATTGATACATTACAATACTACCGTGACGTGCGCGTACATTACCGGGTTTAGGTAACCTCATTAGACAAGTGTTAGACAGCTGTCCTGTCAGGGCATGGAGATAGCGAATATCACGTGTTTACACGTCCATTGTATGTTTTTACTGTTGAGTTAGGTTACTGATATAGGTATTGTCATGTCAGCCGTGGCCACCACGAGGACCATAACCTCGCCAGTAACATCAGGGGGTGCTACAGAAGTTACGGATATTATCGGGAGTCAGGTTGGTTTGCTAGTAATTACACACACAACTTTCTTTTGTATTTTCTGAATTGCGGACAGTAGGGACATCTAAAAACAAGCGAATTGGGCACAATCTGTTAAAGTATTAATGTTTCCCTCCAGAATTTGTCTTCGATATTACAGGAATTAGATATTGCCTCCGTCAACAACATCCACTAAACATTTAACTGCATGATCAAATCGCCTCCTCTAATCATCTAATGGTATGGTCAAATCGCCTCCTCTAATCATCTAATGGTATGATCAAATCGCCTCCTCTAATAATCTAACGGCATGGTCAAATTGCCTCCTCTAATCATCTAATGGTATGGTCAAATCGCCTCCTCTAATCATCTAATGGTATGGTCAAATCGCCTCCTCTAATCATCTAATGGTATGATCAAATCGCCTCCTCTAATCATCTAACGGTATGGTCGAATCGCCTCCTCTAATCATCTAATGGCATGGTCAAATCGCCTCCTCTAAGCATCTAACGGTAGGGTCAAATCGCCTCCTCTAATCATCTAACGGTAGGGTCAAATCGCCTCCTCTAAGCATCTAACGGTAGGGTCAAATCGCCTCCTCTAAGCATCTAACGGTAGGGTCAAATCGCCTCCTCTAATCATCTAACGGTAGGGTCAAATCGCCTCCTCTAATCATCTAACGGTAGGGTCAAATCGCCTCCTCTAAGCATCTAACGGTAGGGTCAAATCGCCTCCTCTAATCATCTAACGGTAGGGTCAAATCGCCTCCTCTAAGCATCTAACGGTAGGGTCAAATCGCTTCCTCTAAGCATCTAACGGTAGGGTCAAATCGCCTCCTCTAATCATCTAACGGTAGGGTCAAATCTCCTCCTCTAATCATCTAATGGTATGGTCAAATCGCCTCCTCTAATCAGCTAGAGGTATGTCAACTCGCCTCCTCTAATCATCTAACGGTATGTCAAATCGCCTCCTCTAAGCATCTAATGGTATGGTCAAATCGCCTTCTCTAATCGTCTAACGGTATGGTCAAATCGCCTCCTCTAAGCATCTAACGGTAGGGTCAAATCGCCTCCTCTAACCATCTAACGGTAGGGTCAAATCGCCTCCTCTAATCATCTAACGGTAGGGTCAAATCGCCTCCTCTAATCATCTAACGGTAGGGTCAAATCGCCTCCTCTAATCATCTAACGGTAGGGTCAAATCGCCTCCTCTAAGCATCTAACGGTATGGTCAAATCTCCTCCACTTATCATCTAACGGTATGGTCAAATCACCTCCTCTAATCATCTAATGGTGTGGTAAAATCGCCTTCTCTAATCATCTAACAGTATGGTGAAATCGCTTCCTCTAATCATCTAACGATATGGTGAAATCACTTCCTCCAATCCTCTAACGATATGGTCAAATCGCCTCCTCTAATCATCTAGCGTTGTGGTCAAATCTCCTTCTCTAATCATCTAACGATATGGTCAAATCGTCCCTGTTAATCGCGTTTGGTCGAATCGACCCCACTGATATTAACTAATTTATGGTCAAATCGCCTCCAAAAAAGCGTTGTCACTATTTTGTTTATCGGCTTTACATGATGTTGTTCCGGCGGAATCGGTATACTCTAGTATGGTAGATTCTACTGTTAAAACTGTGGTGTTTGTGTGTGTGTGTGTTTTTTTTCCCTTTTTAATTTGTTTACGAGAAAGAAGAAGTTATCTTTAATTTACAGGATTTCGCGCACTCTCCAATCAACGCATTCCACTTACATAATACTTGCACTTTCATGGTAACAATTTACCGGGTTGAATATTCGCAGTGACGATTAGCTCAATTTGTACTTTGCTCTTGACGGTGGATGGACGATTTCTGATGGTCGTCGTCAGAGGGGTGTGGTCAGGCAGTGTATGAACTTGGGTTGTGAATGAGACGTCGTGAGGATCTCGGCGTGAGTCAGGGACGTAAAACTATAAAACGACATACAAAAAGACATGCATGTAAACATGGGAAGGTGATAGTTTTAACTCCTCCATGTCAGTTTGTTATGGAATATACAAAAAATGCAGTTTTGAAAAATATCTGGATATACTACAGTGGCGTAGGAAGTCGTCAAAAAGTGAGGGGGGCAAAATTTTTTTTTAACCTTAAATTTTACGCACTAAACAAATCGTATGCCATCTCCGCAGAATTAGCCAATAATTATCATTTCAACATCCCATGATAATTTTGATAATTTATGTAGTACAAAATAAGTTATTTACGCAAATCAGGATATATTATTTATGGCAAAACATGAATCACCAGGCCCGGCCAGGATTTTCAAAAGGGCGGGGGGTCCAGTAATTATTAATAATGCGAGCGCCGTAGGCGCGAGTTGATTTTTTTTTTTTTGATTTTTTTTTTTTTTTACGAAGGGTGTGAGGGGCCGCGCCCTGATAGGGGGTTCAAGGGGGTCTAAGCCCTCCGCGGAAAATGAAATATAGCACATTTCTAATAATTCGGGATCAGGCGCGGATCCAGGAGTTTTCGAAAGGGAGGTCCAGTAATTAAGTGATCATGCGAGCGCCGTAGGCACGAGACGATTTTTTTTCCCTTTTTGCGAGAGGTCTGGGAGCCGCCCAGCGGGTACCAGGGTTGTGAAGCCCCCCTGTGGATCTGCAATCGAAAGGGGGGCTGTGTACAAGATAAAGTTTTTATCGTTGCCTTCAAGAAAACATTATCGGTTCGAAAATATACAGATATTTATCGAAATGAATATATAAATTCGTGTTTTCTCCCCTTTTTTAGATTTTGGATGTCAAAAAGTGGGGGGCAAAAAGATATGTTTGCCCCCCCACTGAAAAAAGTGGGCCCCCCCCCCCCCCCCCCGCTTCCTACGCCACTGTACTAAATAACAACGAAAGCTGACAGATGGTACCGACATCGGTGATGAATTTCATTATATATCAAAATGCCCATTTGTTACTGTTAAACGGAAATTATATGTAAGAAATACTTTTATAATTTACCTAATATTGTTAAATTTTCGCGTCTAATGAAATCTCCCAACATTAAAACGTTAAGGAATTTATGTAAAGATCAAAGTACTGTTTTAAAATATTATTTTCCTCCATATATATTTATTGTATCTGTTGAATGTTGTAAATATGTTTTCTCTATACAGAGTATTTTTTGTAAAGAGAAGGAATAAATAAAGTTAAAAGTTCCAAAAAGTGCCATATACTGGCCAACGTAAAAATACCATTGGGCCTACATCAGTAACTATATGTGTAACGTCCACCCGACTGTCGGTCGCCAACAACTCGAGGGTGTGCGTGAACATCTGCTTTCTCGAGTGACTTCCGTTGTTGACGTTTAAGGTCCAGTTGTTCACGTTGTATTGTCCAGAAATTGGTGTCAATTATTGATGGTATTGTGTGGTGCCCTAGATTATCAGCGCGGTCTGTCTGTCACGTTTTGCTGTGTCGATGTCGTGACGGCGTACCTGTATCCGAGGGTGTATAGAGTTGCAGGGTGATCAAAGCTACAGACAGCTAACGCTACATCTCCGTAACACTGTATTTACCTGTCCACCTTACCTACAGACGATCGATACTTCAATCATACCAGTACGGTGTTCAAACAGCAGACGACCCAGCGTCAAAACTTTAATGTGTAATGAATTACCTCAGGACTTAAAAACTCCAGTCCAGCCAATTTCAGCAAACCTGGATTACACAAAGCTAGGTAGTTCCTCAAGGCCAAAGGGAGGCGGGCCAGACTGGACACTGACAGTCGAGTCTCTAATTTACTACGGGGATTTTATTGTGTGCACTTGAAAAACAAACATTAGCATAACACAGCCGACAGTTGTTGACGGTATAAATTGTGTAGCTCAGGTATAGCTTCCCCATTTTGGTGTTATGGTGGTATGTTTACATTTGTACGTCCACGTTGTGTTACAGAGGACAGACCCACTCCCGGGATGGTGATGCTGTGTGTCTCTACCCCCCGGATTACACCATACCCCAGGGATCGTTATTTCAATAGCGAGTTGTTGAAGTGAAAGTATGTGAACGGCAAAGATTGGAGGGATATACCAAGTGAGAAAGCCGACACAGAGACTCCCCCCTCACCCATCATGGGAGGGACTTTTAGTTGTACCTCTGCCCGGTATGCTGACAAAGACCCCGACAATGTCCCTTACGGGTGTGAGAAGGTTGACGTGAAGGATTCGCTGACGGAGCCTGTCCAAGGTACGTTTTGACATGATACTCAATTTTACCTGCCTGTCAATATGATAAACGATTGAACTCTTAAGGTTTGAAGTCATCAACAGGTATTTTATAGCCATGTGTCAAAAACACACGTCAGCCATTGATATTTCTATCACTAGATAGATTACAAATTATCAATTTTAGGGAATTAAAAAATAACGACAAGATTGTGTTGAAGGTATCGTAATTGAAATTAACTCGAGTTAACAGATCTTAATGTACTCGATGACACTGCACATCTACAGCATATGATACATGAGCTGATACATACATCTTTACATATGTATCCTAATGGTATTCACACCTGTGACACTCGGCAGGTACACTATCAGGTGTAGACCTTTACCTGTGAGGAATTCGCCGTACTTTATTCAACAGAAAGCTTTAATACACATTATAACGTTCTGTAAGAGGTAAATACACACTGGTACTTAGAGTTACAGTAAAACATACATACTGGGGCCCGCCGAACAAATCCGCCTGACTGGGACTTGGCCAGCAGATCAGAGGCACTGGCCCCGATTTATCTGTCGGACTTGTGTAGATTTATGTATCGTTACATGTTCACGATTTCTTTTGTTCCACTTAGATTTCATTACAGACTTATAACGTGCTTCGTTTACAAATACGTCAGCACTAAAACCCGGTCACGGCATTACAAAAACATCACCACCGTTACCCGGTCACTGCGTTAAAATACGTCAGCACTAAAACCCCGTCACGGCCTTACAAATACGTCAGCACCATTACCCGGTCACGGCCTTACAAATACGTCAGCACCATTACCCGGTCACGGCATTACAAAAACATCAGCACCATTACCCCGTCATGGTGTTACAAACACGTCAGCACCATTACCCGGTCACTACCTTACAAATACGTCAGCACTATTACCCGGTCACTACCTTACAAATACGTCAGCACCATTACCCGGTCACTACCTTACAAACACGTCAGCACCATTACCCGGTCACGGTGTGACAAACACGTCAGCACCATTACCCGGTCACTACGTTACAAACACGTCAGCACCATTACCCGGTCACGGCGTTACAAATACGTCAGCACCATGACCCGGTCACGGTGTTACAAATACGTCAGCACCATTACCCCGTCATGGTGTTACAAATACGTCAACACCATTACCCGGTCACGGCGTTACAAATACGTCAGCACCATTACCCGGTCACTACCTTACAAATACGTCAGCACCATTACCCGGTCACGGTGTTACAAACACGTCAGCACCATTACCCGGTCACTACCTTACAAATACGTCAGCACCATTACCCGGTCACGGTGTTACAAACACGTCAGCACCATTACCCGGTCACTACCTTACAAATACGTCAGCACCATTACCCAGTCACTACGTTACAAATACGTCAGCACCATTACCCGGTCACGGTGTGACAAATACGTCAGCACCATTACCCGGTCACGGCGTTACAAACACGTCAGCACCATTACCCGGTCACGGTGTACAAACACGTCAGCACCATTACCCAGTCACTACGTTACAAATACGTCAGCACCATTACCCAGTCACTACGTTACAAATACGTCAGCACCATTACCCGGTCACGGTGTGACAAATACGTCAGCACCATTACCCGGTCACGGTGTTACAAATACGTCAGCACCATTACCCGGTCTACGTAGACGTTAAATGTGCCCATTCTAATATATGTACGGAGCGTCAGAAATATTGAACGTGATGCAGATGTGAAGTGTTTTTCACCGAGACTATTCAAAGTTGTTTTTTTATTATTTTTTTTTCGCGATACACTTAAATGTCCGATTTAATGTGACCTCAATGGGTTGTGTGATTATTGATATGTTCCCTAAAAACGTAAACATTTAGTTTTACTAGCGGACTTAGCAGTAGTGTTGATGTCGAGATTACTGGGCCACAAATCCCTCGGGCAAAGTACCATACATCTGGATTATAAACAACTAAGGATAAGTCCTTCGTTATTATTATATTATATATCGGCTCTCGATATTGTTATTATGCTCCAGTTTACATTCAGTCGCTTTACTATGCATAGTTGTATTTAAGATACGTCGTATTTGGGCAGGTTGACTAAGTGACGGATAATATAACGAGATACCCATCGTAACCCCAGGCTTGACGTTATCTTTTACACTTGACCCGATCAAGGGTTAACTGGATGTCGTGGTAATACTAATGGCGGGAATGAAATGAACACATTTCGGGGGCCAGTACGCCATGTATTCCATGTAAACCAACTCTTTTACTCACCATTTTGTCCAAATAACATTTCTAGTGTTGATGGGCCGTAAGGAATACATGTATATAACTAACCAAATAAACCCATGTACTTTGATTGGCCGTTAGGGATACATATATATAACTAACCATATAAATCTATGTACGAGTGTACAAATGTTAAAAAAAAACCATAGCAGCAATGTACTAGTGTACAAATGTTAAAACATTTACTAATATCAAAGTCACTACAGCCACAGCAACCATATACATAAGCAATAATTGACATGTTCAAATGCCCACCCCAACCCCAACCCAACCCCAACCCCAAGCCCAACCCAACCAATCCCAACTTACGATTTTTAACTTGACCTTCCTTATTACAATTATTTGTCGCTGTTTACTATTCCATATGGGCGGTGCTATTTTGTTACGAATACGTATGACATTGGTGTCAACTGGTCAAAACTAGACCATAAGCCGTTAAGAGAAGCGTTGAAAATTTAGAACCATACTGATGGTGGTAGAAAGTTGCATGACAACCATCTACCAATGCAAAAACAACCTCGACCGTCTTTATTCACGGCGTAGTAAACTTTCTTTTTTTAATTAAAGTACAATACGTATTTCATTTGCCATAAAATTACAGCTACCACTCCCATCAAACAACCATTGAACTTTAACAACTCCCTAACAGGTCACCTTTAGGGCTGTGCTTCTGGCCCCTCGTCAGACAGTAATTGTCTTGTTTACTATTTGGTATCAGATGATTTGAATGCCAAAGGTTCCTATAGTTAACACCCCGAAGACTGACAATGCCGACAGACTGCTATAGTTGTGTCATAGTTTTAAGGTTACAGCGCAATACAGGAAGTTTTCTGTTCAAAGTTAATGTTCGTCTAAGTATTTTACAGAAATGAAATGGCAGTGTCACCACGCAATTTGTAATAACGACGCAATTTGTAATAAAAATTCCAAAGTCTTTTTTACCGGATAAATTGTCATCACATGGAAAGATAATCTTCACTTGGTACATGTTTCGACCTGATTATACTGGAAAAATACTTATTTATTACTTATAATGACATTTGAAAAGTTATTACAAATTGCGTCGTGTTGCATATGCACATCAACGCAATTTGTAATAACTTTTCAAATGTCATGATAAGTAATATATAAGTATTTTCCCAGTATAATAAGATCGAAACATGTATCAAGTGAAGATTATCTTTCCATGTGATGACAATTTATCCGGTAAAAAAGACTATGAAATTTTTATTACAAATTGCGTTGATGTGCACATGCAACACGACGCAATTTGTAATAACTTTTCAAATGTCATTATAAGTAATATATAAGTATTTTTCCAGTATAATTAGGTCGAAACATGTACCAAGTGAAGATTATCTTTCCATGTGATGACAATTTATCCGGTAAAAAAGACTTTGAAATTTTTATTACAAATTGCGTCGTTATTACAAATTGCGTGGTGACATGGCAGGCTGGGGACAAGAGCGTGTCCTTGTAGTGAAAAGATCGCGCGGACAATGGCGATGTTGTTTGGATGTCCTTGTGGATGACTATGTAACGTTACAGTTGAGATGTTTATCTGTGGTTTCTCCTGATTGGCCTACAGCTTTGTACCCATGTTCTGCCTCTATAATTATGTGATAACATTACACACAATCCTTGCACTAGGCGTGCGGAATTAACATAACCTATTGTAAAACAGGAAATTGTTCCTTAAATATTACATCATCACGCGGACTGTATCAAACCAAGAACTCTCATACTCTAGAGTGAACTCTCATACCCTAGAGTCTAGAGTAAACTATCATACCCTAGAGTAAACTAGCATACCCTAGAGTAAACTACCATACCCTAGAGTAAACTCTCATACCCTAGAGTGAACTATCATACCCTAGAGTAAACTATCATACCCTAGAGTAAACTCTCATACCCTAGAGTGTACTCTCATACCCTAGAGTAAACTATCATACCCTAGAGTAAACTACCATACCCTAGAGTGAACTCTCATACCCTAGAGTGAACTCTCATACCCTAGAGTGTACTCATACCCTAGAGTGAACTCTCATACCCTAGAGTGTACTCTCATACTCTAGAGTAAACTATCATACCCTAGAGTAAACTATCATACCCTAGAGTAAACTCTCATACCCTAGAGTGAACTACCATACCCTAGAGTACCTTGAGGAACAGAATTACATGGATTTACCTGATCGGTGTACATACACGTAAAAACCAATTACGAGAATCAATAGACTATTCTGTCTTTCATTACACTGTTTAGAATTTTGCCGTTAGTAAACTTGTTTGTACCTACTATTATATATATTGTGTTATGATAATGATACACAGCATCAGCTAGTGACAATCCCTGCCCCCCCGGGGCCACTTATTGGTCTATAGTTCGGTCGTACTGACTGCACTATCAGCGACTTATATTAAATACTACTTTGTGTACTTGTCAGGTTTTAAATGACCTTCCTTTGGATGTATAATTGGCACACGTGTCAATGAAGTACACCATTAAAGTTAAGTGATACATAATTACATACATTTTAAAGTTTATTTCAGAAGGCCGCATTATCTCTGAAACTCCATTAAGTCATCCAGGACAGTCAATACGGTTTAAATGGACCACATGACTAAGAGGACTCGGGAGTTGGGGTGAGAGGGAGGGATGAGGTACAGTTTTTCATTGTCCAGACGGTAGGGTGTGTGACCGGCCTGGAAAGATGAGATATCCATTATATAAGTGACACCTTCGTCCACAAACACTGGGCGCTTTTACAGCCCCGATGGACATTAAAGTGTAATTTGGTCACAGGGACCATAAGACAATGTCTGTCCTCGGATTGGTCGATTAATGGCTGTGTACGGTATCATTGTAGTGTTTTGCTCATCATAATCAAATCGTTTTCTTACTGATATACACGACTTCTACATTAAAATAAATACTTTCTTCTTCCGAGGGAGTCTTGTTACGAATAGTCTTTTCCTAACCTATCCTGTACCTTATGAAGATATAAACAAAGATAATTACTTGATGCTGATTTGTTCGGAGTGTTTTAATCAATATTTCTGGGTTTTTACAATTTTTTTTCTTATGTAATAAAGTATTTAAAATGCCCATCGATGAACATTGTGCTTAGCTTCAAAAATAAATTATATACGTCATCTCTCGCACGAGACACATTGGTCGATTGTTGTTTTGAATTCGTGATCGATTTTAATTGTCCACTTACGAAATAGTAATTGGATGGCAATCGTTTTCACACTTGAAAGCGTAGTCGTTGGTTGGCATCAATAGTTGTGACACGTTGAATCTCTGGCTGACATACAATCAGTCTGGGCTTCGTCTCTGTATATACAGGTATCAATATTGATGATTCCCGGCGACAAACTCTGTGTATTATTCAGCCTGTAAAATTTATCGTGCAGCATTCTAGTCCAAGTCCAATATATATTACTGTATCCTTCGTCACATTTCTATCACTAGTAGAGACTGGAACAGGGCGAGGCTTCCACTGTTTGTGTAGTGTATGTCGTAGTGTATTCATATATGATTGTACTTAATAAATAAATTAAAGTTTTAACCCGCGTGTTACCGCCACATCACGTTGGTAATATTGCCTCAGTGTTATATAGACCCAGGATTGAATGAAGTCTTATCCAAATCGTGCCCCACCTCACAAGCGTCTTAAACTTAATTTCAAACTAACCCCATAACCATTTTGCCAGGATTGACTTGTGTTTAATCTAACAGAGACTCGTGGTATAATCATATCGATAGAAGCGTGTATGGGTTTCAGTCGAATGTTTTATTTTGTGCTATACTTTCATTGTCTACTATTTTAGTATGTTGGTATGAAATCTGAAGAGTTCTAAAAGCAAAATATTAATGAAATGACGTGTATATTGTATTAAGGCATTATACCACGCATTATCGACGATTCCACACCGCCGACATTGTCGGAGTGTTGTGGGCCTGTCTGGTTCTAACAGGAACAATAACATACCAGACTTATCTCCACTGTCCACGTACGACTCCTAAACCCCTCCACTCCCCACCACAGGGACATGATAACATGTTCTAGTCCACATGTATTGGGACTTATTCTGGTGGTAATAACACATTTAAGGCGTTTTATGGGGTTAGATAAACATTCAGTAAAACTATCATTGTAACCGAAGGTTGTCAATTTTACCGAATTTTATCTAGCTCCCTGAAATGTCTAAAAACAGCAGTTGGATGGGCCAAAATACATCTACTGTAACAAATTCTCAGGACCGCGGGCTTCCGAAATCGTGAGAGACCTTAACAGCTGATCAAAGCAGTCCGTACAACGTTAACATGAACCCTCTCTAGATCAACCGATCAGGTTTTCCGAGAATGTCAATCGACTACCTATCAGTTTGATAGCAATGTCAGGGAGATGGATTTCAAAGAATGGTCTTGCCTACTAAGTGTATCTGGGTGATCATGTGATGACGAAGATAGGTAAAACTTACTCCCGATATACACACTAAGACCTATGTTGCTGTTTATTATAGGCCTATACGGACAGCACAGACACGTCAGGCGCTTAGGTTAATGAACATTGTCATTTATGTATTTGTAGATATGCAAATTGACCATGGCGACCTTTGCGAGTCAGATGACCTTGAACTGACAGCTGTCAGTCCACCTGATGTCCCTGAACGTTATGTATTATATATTTATATATATCGTTAAGCCAGCTGTTACCGCTGTTTTCCGGTGAAGAATATCGATATTTGATATATGTGTGGGTTGTCATTGTTTTTTTTTGGGGGGGGGGGGGGGGGGGGTTACATTGTTAATTTGGTGTTGGGGTGGGGGTCGGAGGTAACCTTATCACTGGGGGAGTTCGCGAATCAATATCGTTCTATTTCCATTTAAATGACGATTTTAGTATACCTATATATCTCTACAATAACATAGGGTTAACATGAGAACTTCCAGATACTTTAATTAAAACTGGCAAAATGCAATTGGCTTTGTAGTAAAACCGACAGTCAATCTCCAGCACGTCTCATATATATCTGATCATGGCCCGTATCTGGTATACAGACGTCCACGCCCGTGCAACACGTGCACTGGTGAACGTTCTATTGATTATTAATCCATCAACCCCGATGTGTGGATACCATCATTCTCTCCCAGTGGATAACTTGGAGGCGTGATGATGATCTCTGCTCAGTAAAGTTTGTCCTAATCATTTGAATGACCTTATCCTTAACTCGGGGATGGATTCAGTTTCTTGCATGTCATCAAAAAGTAGTTAACCTGAGCTGATTTACTAAAGTCAACTTGTTAATTGTGGTGCTAAATGATATGTGCAAAATAGAGTATGGGGTCAAAAACAACAGACATCAGTCCATGACAAGAGAGTGAAAAATTACACGGAAACTTTTTCTTCACGCCACATGCTTGTCCTAATAGTCAAACAGGAGTAAAAGCCCCATACTCCCAAAAAAATACATATAGATGTTTACATTTTGACCCCTTTACAGATTTCAGACTAACTGTATACCTAACAAACCATCGCGTGATGGTAAAACTGGAGGTAAACGTGTATTTATGAAAGTATATGGGAAATTCCCAAATATGATAACTGGGTCCGACGGAAAGTTTCTATGCAAATTAGACCCACAATGCAACGGGCGGGTTAATAGTCAACAGTCAAATGGCGGAACACCGAAAGCATTGGCCTGCTAAAACGCATACAGATTCTGCCCAAAAGATACGTAAAACTTCAATTTTCAACTTCACCTATCTGAATTGTATCGATGTTTTGTTATATGCATATTGCTTTATTCCAAAATCAAGTATTTAGTTGTAGGGTTTGTTTATATTGATCAGTTATTACGGGAATATTTTGTTAATGTATTCAAATGAAAGCATTATTAGGCTTGGTCTCGTTCTCGACTTCGTGATAAATCTCGCGATAAAAATAAAAGCGGCGAGTTATTTGTATACACTGCTGTCGCAAGGATTCCCCCGGTCAAGAGTCCAGTCTAATGTTAGGAGAGCGTGAATGAGCATCTTGGATTGTTATTGATACATGTTTGCAAGTAAAATTTAAGGTTATTTCGGAGTATCATAAGTATGTGGCTTTAAAAGCACGCCGTCGTAAACAAAGCAAGAGTTACTCTCCTTGACGGAAATGCCGACAACAACTGTAGATTTCATACTCATTAAACGATTACTTCTTCTGATAAATAGTGGGATGGGTTTAAGGTATATAACGATTTATGAGACTATACCGTAAGATTGTTCTATAGATATATGTTTACGGGTTTTAAAACACTGTTTACCTGATTGATGTTTGTACGTCTTTGTAATGCTGAACGGACGAAGGCGAATATGCAGTCACGTGGGTAAGAGAATGTCGAGTGGGTGCAGTGTACTGCGTCCCGCCGAATTGTTATGTTATTGTTTTGCTCTGATTTAGGTATTTACAAGAAAAATAAAGAAAGGCTGCGAACACTTTTAATTTTCGTAAATAAGAGAAAGTCTTAGTTGTATGAAATATTTTTAAAAAATAGAACGGCTTTATGTTTTCCAACGATGAATTTTACAATGATGATCTCTTTAAAGTTGTAAAGCAAATCAACCAATGAGCAGGTCCGCAAATAGTTCGGGAAGAAAGTGAGTTTCCTCATTTAAATGATAAATGATGCTTTGAGGGTTTCTTTTTTTGTTTTTGTATTGGTGAAATATCTTATATTTATCTTAAATATATATTCCAAACTGTCAAGATATACTGATTTTTTAGTTTTTAGTACTGAGTTGTACTTTCTGCAGAAACAACACGTGTAAAACCAGGTATTTTCCCAAAATAGCACCGGTTGTTGATGTAAACTTCCGGTTTCAGTAGATAGCCTGTAAAATTCTTATCAGACTTTAAACTCCATCATTATTTGGTTTTTACTTTTGTAACAACATTCAAATTCAAAATGATTAAGTATAGACTTGAATCATTAGTAATAGCACAAAATGAATGATTTACTTGCGTGAGATCTAAACAAAACAAGACTTACTTGACGAAAGAAAGTATCAAACCCCCCCATCGCACTCGTCACATCTCGGCAGATTCCGTACCTACATCAAACTACATTGATGCCCTAATCGGGAACCATAAACGGAAAGTGCCGAAAGTTACCGATTGTATCGAGCCCCTGGAATGGTTACTAAAAAGTAGATTCACACATGGTTGATAGAAACTGGAAGCATCCAATTTCTCATACAAAATAGGATATATACGTGTTATATTATAAACGTCCGAATACCTGGAAATCTTGTGAGTTGATAACTATCCAGATACCTGTAGGTTTAGCCGATGAACACCTCATGATAAACTGATAACTTTTGTACTTGACTTTTGTAGTTATTCATTGTGAATGTGATATCCTACTGTATGGCGCTTTAGGCATGATGTGCTGTCCTCTGTTTACCGTATCTGGGTATGAACAGGCTTTTTTATTTGATCTCTCTTAGCGGTTGCAAGGAATTCACAACCAAAACAAACAAATAAACCTTACTGGATTACTGTATCTCAAGTGTGCAAACGGAAAAAAATGTGTCGTTTTCTACGTTCAGGAAATAAATACACATTGAAGTTTTGTGATATATATCAAGTCGATGTTGTGTAAATATCATGACATTTTATACAGGACTATGACCTGTTCTTTCCCGTATCCTATAGGAATGTTGTAGCACGTGTTGGCACTGCTCCTACAACTCTGGGCTATATAGAAAAGTACATTAATATAGAAATACATCTAACGCTATCTCCACCTTCCATCTACCGACAGTCGTTTAAGTACAAATAATCTGACAATCCGTGACCGTATTATACTAATGTTCAAGGTCACTGAGCCGTTCAATAAATATTTACGTGTCACAAAATATTGAAATTCCCACGATAAAAGCCTCTACTGATATCCTTTATTAAATTCTGACGACAGCAAACTCTGCAATCTGGAACTTTTCTATAGGTATATGTTGTATCGTACACATCACAAGCGTCTGTCCGTACCTATACGTTTTTAGTATGAAATCGGGCGACACGAGCCCGTGTCTGATTGTCGCGAGAATCAATGATCCGGACTATTGTATTACCAAATAAGGATATCTTGTTTTCGGTCTGACGGTCAAGTGCTGTGTCCGGTAATATCAGGTCAGATGACCACACGAGGACCAGGAATGTTCAGAAATCCGATTAATGTCCGAGTGGATTGTGGTGTCCGTGGGAATTATACAGGAGACGTCTCATATAATTACATTATATCCCTGAGCCAGCGGAGAGCCCCGTGACCGGAGTCTATCTCGCGCGCTAGTCCAGATATATCATAATCTGTAGACCAGCGGTTGGTATGGATTTTATTTCGGGTGATCTGACACTTTATTGCAGTGGTTTGTGAATTTGAGCTGTTTCGCCTCAGCAGATATCGACATATTTGATCATCAAATCGTCATAATTAGGATACGTCTTGTCACCATCGTTTGGCTCAAGCGCTTACATGAGAGCTTCTGCTTGAATGTCACAGGGGCGATTACAGGAGGAATAGTTCTTTTTAAAATGAATTCCCCTGTTTGTGAAAATTAATTCCGATAAATCTAACTATTCCAACATTTTACTCCAGAGTTCGACAGGATTTCAACTAAAAATCAATAAAACGTCAAGTGTAGCGACTTGAAGCTGTCATTTGTTGTAAAAGTTTCCTCTAGAGGTGTATGATTTGATGTGAAATAGTAGCTGAGCTTTAGTTCGGTAGCCGTTGACATTTGGGCGAGATCATAGTCTCGGTTGGGTAGTAAATTTGTCTGGTATCCATTCTTCTTGTTGTTTTACAGAAACGACATTTACAATTGTGATCCAGCTATAGCTATCTCTATGTTAAAAGTCTGATCGAATTCCCATTGTCTTATTTACTAGTTAATCAGTATACACACTTTGAAAACACTTGGAGGTTGACGATAGACTAATAGAATATTCCCCTTACGTTTGGGTACCTTTGAGTTGGGACAGAAAAATCTCCATCCCGAGGGGTGATATTCTTTGTTGTTTACCCCGAGGCTCTACCTATGGTAAAATAAGACTATCACCCCGAGGGTGGAGATTTCTTCCGTTACATCCTTATAAGGTAGTGGAAGATTGCTTTTTCTCCCATCATACTCTTTCATTTACACAGGGTTCAATTTGTTGTTTTGTTGTGACGATATTGGATTGTTTCTAGCACCTGCTACCTGTCATACCGAGGTTGACAGAGAAACCACGCCCTAGGGGGTGACAGAGAAAACTTGAACAGGTAAAAGGGACAAATTTGTGAACAATTGGATAATATCTAATCAATACCCCCGCGTTGTCTAATTTGTCCATGAAGGGCATGTGAGCGACATTGTTATATAGACTATTGCACGTTGTATTTTGTTTAACGTCCTATTAACAGCTAAGGCCATTTAAGGACTATTGTACGGTGATGATTGCACGTTTTCATTGTTCTTCATTGAAATTTTGATGATAAACATTAGAACATGCAAGGATTCTGCTGGGTTTCTCTAAAGTTGGATTTAGCGTTTGGACGTGTCACCGATTCCTCTATACAATATCTATATTTAACGTATGACGTTGGACATGTGCGAGCTTCTCAACATTTGGCTGGGTTGACGTTTGGACATCAGTGGGATTCTCTACTTTGTCTGTTTGACGATTGTAGCCGTGAATGACTTCTATAGGTTATCTTTCGTTGACGTTTGGACATGTGAGTGACTCGTCACGCCTTTCGTTGGCGCTTGTTCCGTTTGGACATGTGAATGACTCGTCACGCCTTTCGTTGGCGCTTGTTCCGTTTGGACATGTGAGTGACTCGTCACTCCTTTCGTTGTGGCTTGGTCCGTTTGGACATGCAAGTGATCCCTACACCTGTTGTCGATGACTTTTGAACATGTAGATGACTCCCCTTATTTCGACATGTGAATGACTCCTCCTGTCCTACGTTGACGATAACACTTGATACACTCCTCTTGTCCTACGTTGCCGTTAATACATTGACTCCTCTTGTCCTACGTTAACATTAAGACATGCGAGTTACTCCTCTTATCCTAAGTTGATGTTAAGACATGCGAGTGACTGCTCTTATCCTAAGTTGATGTTAAGACATGCGAGTGACTCCTCTTATCCTAAGTTGATGTTAAGACATGCGAGTGACTCCTCTTATCCTAAGTTGATGTTAAGACATGCGAGTGACTCCTCTTGTCCTCCGTTGACATTAAGACATGCGAGTGACTCCTCTTGTCCTAAGTTGACATTAAGACATGCGAGTGACTCCTCTTGTCCTAAGTTGATGTTAAGACATGCGAGTGACTCCTCTTGTCCTAAGTTGATGTTAAGACATGCGAGTGACTCCTCTTGTCCTAAGTTGATGTTAAGACATGCGAGTGACTCCTCTTGTCCTAAGTTGACATTAAGACATGCGAGTGACTCCTCTTGTCCTAAGTTGACATTAAGACATGCGAGTGACTCCTCTTGTCCTAAGTAGACATTAAGACATGCGAGTGACTCCTCTTGTCCTAAGTTGACATTAAGACATGATAGTGACTCTTCTTGTCCTACGTTGACGATAAGACATGATATACTCCCCTTATTCTACGTTGACGTTAAGACATTGACTCCTCTTGTCCTACGTTGACATTAAGACATGCGAGTGACTCCTCTTGTCCTACGTTGACATTAAGACATGCGAGTGACTCTTCTTGTCCTAAGTTGACATTAAGACATGCGAGTGACTCCTCTTGTCCTGAGTTGATATTAAGACATGATAGTGACTCTTCTTGTCCTACGTTGACGATAAGACATGATCTACTCCCCTTATTCTACGTTGACGTTAAGACATTGACTCCTCTTGTCCTACGTTGACGTTAAGACATTGACTCCTCTTGTCCTACGTTGACGTTAAGACATGAGGGTGACTCCTCTTGTCCTACGTTGACGTTTATACACTTGAGGGGTTCTTAATGCCTTGCGTTGACGTTAGACATATGAACGATTCTCTCTAGTTATCTTGTGTGGACACTTGGGTACATGTATATGAATATTAATTCTTGTCTTAGATTGACTTTTTAATGCATAATCAAATTATTTATGTGTACTGAAGTTACCTTTCATCATTAAATCCGGCGTTGACATTTGGACATGTACGGGATTCGTCCATATTGATCTCACCATTTGATATATGTTGGGTGTGAACATGAACTTTGGACATGTTGTGAGCCTTGCATTAGATGATCCAGTAATATGTTCCTGATATTGTTAGAATGAGACCCATTGTTGCAGTGTTGGAGGAATTGGCACGCGTAATGATACTATCACTATTCCCTGAAGATGTACGCCGTGCTGCAGATTGACTAATCAGGGAAAGTCCAAGAGGAATTAAAGTAGAACATATTGCTTAAAGTGGGATCTTATCGACGTCACGATTTCCTACTGCGATCAAATGGTCAGTTGACCCAGTACCTAAACACACGTGTTCATCGGTACTACAGACCATGTCGGTTGTTTGCCTGTTAATACAGCCGGTTATAATCACTGTCGACAGGTCGTGCTCTGTCTCTTTTTATACATAATATACATATATTAATTGGCTGAATATAGTGTTTTACATTCGTTAAGCGACCACCCCAATAGACACAGCGTATGTAAGTTCCAGATCTGTTTGTTGTTCATATGTACATATGTATATGACATCTTTCTTTATCTTTGTTAATCATAGTTTGAACACTAACATTGTTTGAACGTTGACTTTACTGGGACGTCATGCAGAAATGCGTTAAATGGGGGACAACTGTATCGAGAGAGAATCGGGAAAGCTATCGCCTACCTGTTTATGTAGGTAGATCTGATACGACCCCTTTACATGGACGTTTTGTTCCGTATCGTGCTCATAGGTCCGGATATGGATGCTTACTTTGACGGAGGAAATATGATATATTGGTATTGACTGAGGACTTCTCTGTTACATTAGTGTTACGGAGGGATCGTCGTCAAAGTGTGAAGTATGTCGCGATGAGAGACTAGGTCAGTCACCGTACTACTGGGGGTGTATCCCCCATCTTAATGTCAATGGCCGACAAACAGACGTAGGTTTCGTAAGAAATAACAAAATGATATATTAATCAACCAGTAACGACTTCCGGTGGAACTATCCAACACGCCGTTTGTCTACCAACCACAACCACCACCACAACAACACTAACCAATCAACAATCAACCAACCAAAACCACCGTCACCAACAAGAATCAACAATATGACCAACAAACCAACAACAACAATGACCAACCAATAACAATGACCAACCAACCAACAACAATGACCAACCAACAACAACAATGACCAACCAACAAAAACAATGACCAACCAGCAACAATGACCAACCAACAACAACAATGACCAACCAACAAAAACAATGACCAACCAGCAACAATGACCAACCAACAACAATGACCAACCAACAACAACAATGACCAACCAACAACAACAATGACCAACCAACAACAACTGGGCCAACCAACCAACAACAATGACCAACCAACCAATAACAACAATGACCAACCAACAAAAACAATGACCAACCAATAACATGACCAACCAACCAACAGCAATGGCTTAAGAACCAAACAACAACAATGACCAACCAACAACAACAATGACCAACCAACAACAACAATGATCAATCAACAACAACAATGACCAACCAACCAACAACAATGACCAACCAACAACGACAATGACCAACCAACCAACAACAATGACCAACCAACAACAACAATGACCAACCAACCAACAACAATGACCAACCAACAACAACAATGACCAACCAACCAACAACAATGGCTTAAGAACCAAACAACAATAATGACCAACCAACAACAACAATGACCAACCAACAACAACAATGACCAATCAACAACAACAATGACCAACCAACCAACAACAGTGAACAACCAACCAACAACAATGACCAACCAACCAACATCAATGACCAACCAACAGCAACAATGACCAACCAACAACAACAATGACCAACCAACCAACAACAACAATGACCAACCAACCAACAGCAATGACCAACCAACAATAACAATGACCAACCAACAATAACAATAACCAATCAACAACAACAATAATGACCAACCAACCAACAACAACAATGACCAAGCAACAACAACAAGACCAACCACCAACAACAATGACCAACCAACCAAAAACAACAATGACCAACCAACAACAACAATGACCAATCAACAACAACAATGACCAAGTAACCAACGACAACAACAACAACGACCAACCAACCAACCACCAACAATGACCAACCAACCAACAACAATGGCTAAAAAACCAACAACAACAATGACCAACCAACCAACGACAATGACCAACCAAACAACGACAATGACCAACCAAACAACGACAATGACCAACCAACCAACAACAAAGGAAGAGTTACAAACGTGCCATATACATTTACTGTAATGACTTAAACATGATTACCATTCTCCTTCGTTTTCCTTGCACATTCCGAACCTGAAATACAATTTGATTTAAGCATTGAAAACATGTACAGCTTGGCTGCTGTGATGCAGTTGAGGATCATAAACATGTTGAAAATGAATGCAAACAGAAGTTAATTGGTATATCTGATCACAGTTCTAGTGATGTTTTGTCTGATTCTGGAACCGTTCACAATAAACCCCGATTGTTTGGAGTGTAGATAGGACCAGTTACGTCTATAGTCAGACCACGAGGCACGTTTCCACTCCAAATCGATTTTGCTACATGCAGTATATGGACAATCATTGAAAAGATAAAAGTCTACAGGAGTTATCACCGGCTGGCGTTAAATTCGGGGCACAAGAGGGCGCTGCTGATTCAAGGGAAATGTATTGATCCCTAATTACAGGACCCAAGTGGACATTGATCCCGATATCTTGAGTACACATCCTTCGTCCTTGTTACTGCTGAGGTATAGTTTCTATACCTCGACTGCTGGACATTGAGTGTGCGTACTTCCGGGAGGAAACACGGGCTATACTCTACCGGGGATTTTGTCGTCACTCCAGTCGACCACTTGGTATGTATAATCCAGTGGAAAGTTGTGGATGTCCAGTTGTATTAGATGAGGATGAGAGTTTATAATTTTGGTCTGTAGTGCTTTAAGACCTGTTAAACCTTGTTAGACCACGGACTTTTGTTTTTAATTTTTACTTAAAAAGTAACTTGAATCTAACGGATATTGGTGTTGTAACTCTGTATCATGGCGTTCCAGTTTCATCAACATTGCTGTGTAATTGGTTACTTCTGGTCGTGTAAATTAAAATTTGTTTTTAATTTTGTAACTTTGTTACTAAAACTTAAATATCCAGTTTTCATAAAAGATCGGTTGTCATTAGTTACTTGACGTTTCCTACAATGCTGCAGACTAACAGAAGTGACTCGATCAAAAAGTGTGTATCAAGGATAACCATAGGCCTTGCTGTTGATGTCATTTGTAAAGCTTTTTGTAACAAAATATCACAAATGTCGATAGCACACGTTAGAAGCAAGCCATTGGTTTGTCCGGATTTAACTTTATGTATGTATAAACACTTATTCTAGTTTGACCTTGAAATGCAAATGACGGTTGTAAATAATCACACAAATATGACATATAGGGCGGCATTAAAAACATCAAAAATGCTCTTATTAGACATTATTTAAAGCTCTTAACCTGAAAAGAAGACTGTTTTAGGAAAATTGTTCAAACGATGTGCTTGAGGTAAAAGGTACATATTTCTGAAAGAACCTCCCAAACTCCACACTCCAACTACATGTATTTGTCTTGAAAACATTCTTTTAACTATGATAGAATGTCTTAATTATATGAAAAAAGAGCATTCTTTATTGATTGAAATGCCTCCCTTTATGCCATATTTGTGTAATATTACTTACAACCGCCATTTTTTCAATGTCAAAATAAAATAAGTATTTATTCTTGCATTAAGTCAACTCCGGTCAAACGAATGGTCCTATTGTGTGCAAAAGCGCGTGGTTATTTTAGGGTTTGATTGTTTGTGTGACTGATCATTATTCCCAGCTTTATCTTACCACAAAGTTATTCTACAGAAGGAAACATCTACAGCAAATCATTGATGATTTTGAAAAAAACCTAAAGGTCCAAACTAACATTTTGGTACATTGCATGACTACTTTTGTGCAAATTTGTGAACATTTATTTGTGTTTAAAATTCAGCATTATTATCCTATATCCTATAGAGGTCCCTTAAGTCATTTGTATGTACACTAAAGTACATTACTCCTACTACACAGTAGAAGTTTGACACCAATCAATGCATTATATATTGTAAAGAACTTGACACGACACTGACTAGCGCATGCACGCGTACGCCAGAACGCGACACTGACTAGCCCGTACACCCGTACGCCAGAACGCTACACTGACTAGCCCGTACACCCGTACGCCAGGACGCGATACTGACTAGCGCGTACACCCGTACGCCAGGACGCGACACTGACTAGCCCGTACACCAGACGCCAGAACGCGACACTGACTAGCCCGTACACCCGTACGCCAGAACGCGACACTGACTAGCGCGTGCACCCGTACGCCAGGACGCGACACTGACTAGTCCGTACACACGTACGCCAGAACTCGACACTGACTAGCGCGTACACCCGTACGCCAGGACGCGACACTGACTAGCCCGTACACCAGGACGCGACACTGACTAGCCCGTACACCCGTACGCCAGAACGCGACACTGACTAGCGCGTACACCCGTACGCCAGGACGCGACACTGACTAGCGCGTACATCCGTACGCCAGAACGCGACACTGACTAGCCCGTACACCAGGACGCGACACTGACTAGCCCGTACACCAGACGCCAGAACGCGACACTGACTAGCCCGTACACCCGTACGTCAGAACGCGACACTGACTAGCGCGTACACCCGTACGCCAGGACGCGACACTGACTAGCCCGTACACCAGGACGCGACACTGACTAGCCCATACACCCGTACGCCAGAACGCTACACTGACTAGCGCGTACACCCGTACGCCAGGACGCGAAACTGACTAGCGCGTACATCCGTACGCCAGAACGCGACACTGACTAGCCCGTACACCAGGACGCGACACTGACTAGCCCGTACACCAGACGCCAGGACGCGACACTGACTAGCCCGTACACCCGTACGCCAGAACGCTACACTGACTAGCGCGTACACCCGTACGCCAGGACGCGACACTGACTAGCGCGTACACCCGTACGCCAGGACGCGACACTGACTAGCGCGTACACCCGTACGCCAGGACGCGACACTGACTAGCGCGTACATCCGTACGCCAGAACGCGACACTGACTAGCGGGTACATCCGTACGCCAGGACGCGACATTGACTAGTCCGTACACCCGTACGCCAGGACGCGACACTGACTAGCGGGTACATCCGTACGCCAGAACGCGACACTGACTAGCCTGTACACCCGTACGCCAAGCCGCAACACTGACTAGCGCGTACACCCGTACGCCAGGACGCGACACTGACTAGCGCGTACACCCGTACGCCAGGACGCGACACTGACTAGCGCGTACACCCGTACGCCAGGACGCGACACTGACTAGCGCGTACACCCGTACGCCAGGACGCGACACTGACTAGCCCTTACATCCGTACGCCAGAACGCAACACTGACTAGCGGGTACATCCGTACGCCAGGACGCGATGCTGACTAGCGGGTACACCCGTACGCCAGGACGCGACACTGACTAGCCCGTACACCAGGACGCGACACTGACTAGCGGGTACACCCGTACGCCAGGACGCGACACTGACTAGCCCGTACGCCAGGACGCGTCTGTCGTCCGTCCGCTAACAATTTCCTCAAACGACCTCTTCTTAACAAATGATTAAGATTCAACTTATTTGATTGCAAACTAGGTGGTAGTGCTTCAAATCGTGCTAATGATGGGGTAGAGCCCTCCCCCAGGGGCCGGAGGGGCGGGGGTCAAAGGGGAAGGGTGGTTCAATCTAGCTTTATTTCTATCGTCGCCTATTTCCCTTGAAGAAATGAATATCCCCCTTATTTGACTGGTGGCATCTCTATGGTCATCAAATATCCAGGTGAGCGTTGCAGGCCCTCTGGGACTCTTTTGTTCATACAGAGCTTTTTTAAAGCAGTCAAATCAATATTTCATGTAAGGACAGACAACATTAGTCTTTGGTGTACACCAAAAAAATTCCCATGTCTTACAAACACTATGTCACTGTGACTGTCAAGTAAACAGGGTGCAGGGGATCGTTACTGGAGAAGTCATAACGGCATTCAGAGGTTTTAATGAGTAATACAGGAATTAAGATGTGATTACTGATATCAAACAAACGCTTTATTTTGTGTCAGATAATCATGTACTTATAACGAAGAATGTAGTCTGCATGAAAGAAAGCTTCAAAATTTTGGCGCCTGTTGAAACAAGAGTAGATCGTGTTTTCGTGTTTCCGTGACCCGTGTTGTATCTGTGGCGAGCTGATTGTTTGTAGCGAGGTGTTACCCGTATGTAACTGACCCGGAGATAATTACCCTGTAAAAATCTTGCGGAATGTCTTGTCTTATGATGATTCCGATGTGAACCTTTTCACTTCAACTTATTGTTTACATCAAAGAATTTACTGTTGTGGTTATAAAAAACGAACATTTTGTTGATTAATATCGTGTGTTGGAGCGATAACTCCAATGTGAAGATGTTGTCCTAACTCGTAGTTCAGTAGGTGTATATTTAGTTCGTGTATGTTGATTGAGTGGTATGTTTACACTAAATATTATGACATATTATGACATGTTAACATATTATATGCTTTGTCGTATACATACATGTTACATTTGTTAATAGATAACACATAATTTATTGACTGACAGATTTCATTTCTCTCGATATAATGTTTCTGTAAAATACAATGCTACCCCATTAGTCCCTCACTAGCTGTCGGACCACACATTCTACCGTGATTACAAGATCGCTGAGAGTGTAGCCGTTAGCCTGTGGTCAAGATGACCAGAAATCAATATACGTATGAAATTGTTGGTGAAACACAATGACGGTTTCTATTTTCGGTTCACGTGTAACACCCATCTCATTGTATCTGGATGTTTGCTAGTCCATCTCGACGTCATTGTTGACGGTTCTACTTGCTTGTATCTGGATGTTTGCTAACCCGACCGGTTCTGGCTTGTATCTCGATGTTTGCTAGCTCACCTCGGCGCCATTGCTGAGGGTTCGGGCTTGTATCTCGATGTTTGCGAGCTCACCTCGACGCCATTGCTGTGGGTTCGGGCTTGTATCTCGATGTTTGCGAGCCCGCCTTGACGCCATTTTTGAAGGTTCAGGCTTGTATCTCGATGTTTGCGAGCCCTCCTTGACGCCATTGTTGACGGTTCTGTTTTGTATCGGAGTTTGCTAGTACATCCAGATGTCATTGCTGATGGTTTAGACGTCTGTTCCAGAGATGTTGAAAATAGACCAAAATGCCACACCCATTTATCTACAACCGACTATAAACATGCCTTATCACTCTCATTACGGAATCTGTCAGTTTGAAAGAAATGAACAACGGCTAGAGAATAAACACCGAACGTTATCTTTTAATATGCAATATAGACTCTCCATAATAGTACTGATCACGTGAGCGTGAAAATATCGCAAATAAAAATGTCCGGAATGATAAGCTTGAGTAATTGTAATTTTTAAACTTCCAAATCATTATTTTCTCGAAGAGTAATGTTGACTTGTGTATGTCTTTTCGCTCAAATATGAAATATCTCGTCCGTGCATTTGCACAGCACTCGCATGTATTAACGGCGTGTAATAAACACGACCATCATGTTCTCCTCGTCATTATTTTTGGCGATGTGATGCTTTATCACCGTTGAGCGGAAGTCAGTTTTATCTGGCCTGTCTATTGTTTCACGACAATGGGCGTTAAGTGGCCGTGTCTATCGGCTGAAATTGCTAGATTTATGGGTACTCGTTGTGTCGACAGATTTAACACAGCCCTCTGTGGTGGTGCTGGGCGGGTCCCCGTATCGCCGGCTGATGCTGTGGTTGTTTAATCAGACACGGAACAGCTTGCTGTGTGACACACCGGGCCGTTGTCTTGTAGAATTCCGTTTTATGCCTCTCTTTGATCATTTATCCTCACTAATTCTTCCCTGCCTGGACGGGGAGATCTTCGTGAGATGTCAACGGCGTCACATCGTGATCGCCATCACAGAGAAACCGGAAGTGTCAGTTCCTTAGTCGTGCAGACTTACCAGGAGCTGGTATGTTGATATCCTTACTAATTCGTGATACCAAGCGTGATCAACTGAACTTAACTCAACCACAGGGACATGGAAAGTACGCCACGGTACGTATTGTGTTCTGACTGGTCCTATTTAAGCTAGGTGTTCTACCCAACAACGGAAATTTTAACCGTTTGTCTACTGTCGTAGCAGGGTGAGGCTGAAATATTTACATTTAGTTGGTAGCAATTTCCGGTAAACTACCTCACCCCATACAACATTTATTACATGGAATCCCCAATTATGTTCAACTCCTCATGTCCGTGTGGTCCAGGTAGAGCAGGTGAGTGGATGAGTCACACCTGTCTCCAGTGTCGTCACTGACACGACAACAACAAGTCATCGGACACCTTATTCTACTGTTACGTAATGACGCATGCTCCAGACTGTAACAACGGCTTACGTACGTGGGTACATGGATACCCGGCCGCTTTACTGCAGTTTTAACAAAAACATTAATTTATTTAAACATTACATTGCAACGAGTTGGAAATCCGTTTCAGGAAATTCAACACGGTATAATTGTAAACTTTATTGTTGTTGCTGTTTACGAGATTTATGGAAATGCATTGCCGACTTTGAATAAATATATATATATACCGATCACCGAATTTTACGTTACGTAATTTAATCCGCTTTAAGAGATTATTCTATCAGTTTAAGAGTCCTCGCCTTTTCGGTAATACTTGTATGCGAAGGAAATTATTTTTGAATGGAATGCATCAACTTATTCTGTCGAATACCATACATTTTCTCTTGTACAAAATCATGATCCCAGGCCTTTGATTATAGTGTCTTCCCAGCTTACGTTAGATTGAACAAGACTCAATATAAACGATTGTTGTCGGAAGTTTCTATCGCTGCACAAAAATCGCTGATTGCCTGAAAGAGGTCCCGAATTGTATTTCCGATTAATGATATGTTGCTATACATTTCGAGGATAATCATTTGACGTGTTTTGGATGAGAATCTGCTGTAAACTAACTTGCACAGTGTTTACGTCTGACACGGACCAACCTTCGCATTAAAACAGTTCAGGTGGCAATTTAGGGCCATCAGCGTGAACAAAACATGTCTGTGATGCAAAAATTATATAAAACACGATCAACAGCGAGAGTGGGTGATGAGTCACAACGGCATGTGTGTGATGTGAACGCAAATTACTGCACGTGAAATACTTCACCGCGACAGATACAATGATCTGTATGTACCATAGAGCTTTGTACACTATCCATGGCTAGTGTTACACGGGCCTGCTTCAGTGGCTGAAATTTACCGATTTCACACGTCCTTGTCTTAACCCATTACTGATAACATAAGCTCTCCCTTTCCTTTCGGATCAGATACGCCTAGTTCACTACGATCATATGACTTGTGCCATACTCGTCATACTTACCATATTACCCATCTCCAAAGTTTATCGCGAACCAGACATAAACAGTTATCCGTTAAAAACACATTCCGAGATAGTTTAAAGTACGGATTAGAATTTAATTGTTTACCTACATACCGACACCTTTATCATGTGTGTTCCGCTTAGTTGAATTATTCAAAGACATTTATGCCTTAAACCGAAATCAATTTGGGATAGTATGTGGTATTTCCGGTTCCGGTCGGTTAGTCCGCCTAATGACAAGTTAACAACCTGCACGTTCGATCGAGAGTGCCCTCTCTATCGCAATATTTGACCTTTCCCATCACATATGTGTACATGTATGTACGCTTTAGATGTATATAATCCTTGTGTTGTTAAGTGTATGTGACCTTTAAATTCTCTCCACACTTCGAGTCCCTGTGCAAGACATTTCATTAGGTTCACCACGCTAGGAGCCCATGTGTACCACACTTGTCCACGGGTTCTCAAGGCCACGAGACCCCGTGACCCTCTTTGATTCGCCTCCTTGAAGCGCACCAAACCCAACCCAACAGCTGATAGTACTAAGATTGTAATTAAACTTCTCGAGATAAATGGTCACGGCATCCAAGATTGAAGATTTTACTTGAGTGGAAACATTAAAATAAAGATTGGATACATCGTGGGTCTATTTGGCTGCTGTGTAGGGGAACCTTAGACCGGACACGACCGATATCACTATACGCAGCGCGGCAAAGAAACATGCTTCATTAGAAACGTTTTTCTTCCGACATGGTTATCGAGAATCTTAATTCTTTAATCAGTATTACCTGTTTAAAGACAGTTTTTGTTAAAGTTTGTTCGTCGTCGATAACTCGTCTCCGATCGTCTCTGGCTGTTCGACCTTGATGAGTATTTGAAGGGCGTTTATACAATGTACGTTTGTCGGAAACAAAGTCATTGAAGTTACTTTAATGACAAACTGAAATGTAGGTGATGCTGGGTATCAAAATAGCCAGTAATTTATTTTATTGGGATAAACCTTCGACGACCCAGATCAGTAACCTTGAGAACTCGTGTGAACAAGGGCGAAGATATTATGTTTATAATTGGTGACTGCTATACATCACTGGGCATGCACATGTATGTACAACTGTATGCACTAATAAATACACTATACTTGTTTGTCACAAAAATCAACGATAGTAACAACTTGGAAACTGTGTATTCTGTTGACGGGATGATCGCAAGCTTTTTGAACGTGTGCACGGACAGGACATACACATGCTCTGTGGACGTGTGCACGGACAGGACATACACATGCTCTGTGGACGTGTGCACGAAGGGGAAATAAATCTGGCAGCCCCTGACGAAACAATTACATAGGAGTTAATATGTTACAAAACGTGGATGATTTTACAAACTCTTGTCCGTGTGCAGTCTGACTAGACATTTAACGTGTTCAGTCACGCCGGGGTGCTCTCGTCACTTGTCGAGCCTGGGAACACTACTTTGACAAGGTTATAGGCGCAGTCCAGATTCTGTCAGCATCCCTACACAACCATACACACGCCCCTACCACACATATTGGGTACAGATGCTGCAATGTGCTAGCTTCATCAGTTGTTTTCCCGCCAATTGTTACCTTGACGCCTGTTAAGTAATTGACGACGTGAAAGGTTCGTGCATACGCATGTGGTCTAGTGCAGTAGTGGTTCCATTCATCACTTGGCCGTCCCGGACGGGAGTACTGGCGGATAGTGGCTTACACGTGATCACCACCAATCTGTGGACACTTGTTGATGACAGATATAGCATGTGAAAGAGTATCAATACAGTGAAGGAATTTAATCGTGTCGCACACAACTGGCAAAATGTTTAATTCGCTACCTAGAATTAGGAAATCACCAGCAAAAGGTAAGACAAATACAATTTGTACGAATGTGTAAACGAGAGTTCGGACTTAGTGGGAAAGATAATTTTTGAATGAAATGTTAATTCAGATATAAATACGTATTAACTGAGATACATTGATAAAGTCTCTCCGAAATAGTGTGTTCGCAGCAATCCGTGAAGGCAATCATAGCACAAATAGAAGTTGATTGGTCTGAACTCACGTGCATATCGTTAGATGCCGTATACGTAACTACGAGCATTGATCGATTTTCGACTGTGATACATAAAATATTCTCAGTGCCAGTCGTTTCCCCCTAGGACTGGGTCTTTTGATACTACTGAGCCCTTACAGGCATTCAACACTACCGGAAACGTTCAAAACTACCGAGCCGTTAGAAGCGTCCATGATCAACACTATCAAACACTATTACAAACATTCATTACCAGATCCTTACAGGCGTTCAACACTATCGGATCCTCACAAACTTTTAACACTACCGGACTCTTACAAGCATTCCACACTACCGGAAACGTTCAAAACTACCGAACCCTTAGAAGCGTTTAACACTATCGTATCATTACAAACATTCAACAGTACCGGACCCTTACATTAATTACAAACTACCATACCCTTAAAAGTTCTTCATCAACTGAAATGCGAACAGTCAGCACTACCGAACCCTTAATACAAATATTCAGTATAATTCTCTTACAAACGCTTAGCGCTACCGGACTCTTACAAACGCTTAGCACTACCGGGGCCTTACAAACGCTTAGCACTACCGGACCGTTACAAACGCTTAGCAATACTGGGCCTTTACAAACGCTTAGCACTACCGGGCCCTTACAAACGCTTAGCAATACCGGGCCCTTACAATCATTCAACAGTTCTGGACCTTTACAAACGTTCAACACTACCGGACCGTTGCAAACGCTCAATACTACCGGACCCTGACAAACTTTCAACACTGCGTGACACTTACAAACACTGCTACACACCCCTTACAAACGTTCACAACTACCGGACTCTTACAAGCTTTCAACACTGCGGGACACTTACAAACACTGCTACACACCCCTTACAAACGTTCACAACTACCGGACCCTTACAAGCACTGCCACACACCCCTTACAAACGTTCACAACTACCGGACCCTTACAAGCTTTCAACACTGCGGGACACTTACAAGCACTGCTACACACCCCTTACAAACGTTCACAACTACCGGACCGTTGCAAACATTCCACACTTGAGGACACTCTACGGAGAACATAAACCTTGACTTGCATGTACTGTACATGTATCCGTACTTTTGTAATTCAACATCGAGGTCCACTTACTACGGGAATGAGACGTCTCCATGCCGTGTGGAAATATTTTGTTACTGGTCACATAGGATTTTAGTATTGGAACAAATAATGCTTTATGGGTATATGATGGCAATGTAGTTGACAAGTTTTCAACTACATGTATTGCCCATGGCATGTGCATGTCATCTATGGGGTTCTGTCTATTGCGGGTACAGCATTGAGGTGATTACTGTGTACGCCAAACACCTAATTATGTCAGAGTGGCCTTGTTGATCACAGGAGAGTAGGTATACCGAGACAATTACTACAGCCGTGGTGAGGATTTCCCGCGGTTCTTCTCGTAGTGTGTGTGATCGGGTGGAGTACAATACAATACATGACTCGTTATAAATAGTGGCGAAACCCATCTCAAGTCACACTTGCATCTAGTCGTCACAATGACAGCTATGATACATATAATTAAACCACTGGATACATGAAAATAATACAAACACACCATGTGGGATAACACACGACACCATGTACGATAACACAAACACACAATGTACGATACCACAAACACACCATGTACGATAACACAAACACACCATGTACGATAACACACGACACCATGTACGATAACACAAAAACACCATGTACGATAACACAAATACACCATGTACGATACCACAAATACACCATGTACGATAACACAAAAACACCATGTACGATACCACAAATACACCATGTACGATAACACAAACACACCATGTACGATAACACAAACACATCATGTACGATAACACAACGACACCATGTACGATACCACAAACACACCATGTATGATAACACAAATACACAATGTACGATAGCACAAAAACACCATGTACGATAACACACGACACCATGTACGATACCACAAACACACCATGTATGATAACACAAATACACCATGTACGATACCACAAACACACCATGTACGATAACACAAATACACCATGTACGATAACACACGACACCATGTACGATAACACAAACACACCATGTACGATAACACAAACATACCATGTACGATAACACAAACACACCATGTACGATAACACACGACACCATGTACGATAACACAAACACACCATGTACGATAACACAAACACACCATGTACGATAACACAAACACACCATGTACGATAACACAAACACACCATGTACGATAACACAAACACACCATGTACGATAACACAAACACACCATGTACGATAACACAAACACACCATGTATGATAACACAAACACACCATGTACGATAACACAAATACACCATGTACGATAACGCAAACACACTATGTACGATAACACAAACACACCATGTACGATACCACAAACACACCATGTACGATAACACAAACACACCATGTACGATAACACAAACACACTATGTACGATAACACAAACACACCATGTACGATAACACAAACACACCATGTACGATAACACAAACACACCATGTACGATAACACAAACACACCATGTACGATAACACAAACACACCATGTACGATAACACAAACACACCATGTACGATAACACAAACACACCATGTACGATAACACACGACACCATGTACGATAACACAAACACACCATGTACGATAACACAAACACACCATGTACGATAACACAAAACACCATGTACGATAACACAACACACCATGTACGATAACACAAACACACCATGTACGATAACACAAACACACCATGTACGATAACACAAACACACCATGTACGATAACACAAACACACCATGTACGATAACACAAAGACACCATGTACGATAACACAAACACACCATGTACGATAACACAAACACACCATGTACGATAACACAAACACACCATGTACGATAACACAAACACACCATGTACGATAACACAACACACCATGTACGATAACACAAACACACCATGTACGATAACACAAACACACCATGTACGATAACACAAACACACCATGTACGATAACACAAACACACCATGTACGATAACACAAACACACCATGTACGATAACACAAACACACCATGTACGATACCACAAACACACCATGTACGATAACACAACACACACCATGTACGATAACACAAACACACCATGTACGATAACACAAACACACCATGTACGATAACACAAACACACCATGTATGATACCACAAACACACCATGTACGATAACACAAACACACCATGTACGATAACACAAACACACCATGTACGATAACACAAAAACACCATGTACGATAACACAAACACACCATGTACGATAACACAAACACACCATGTACGATAACACAAACACACCATGTACGATGACACAAACACACCATGTACAATAACACAAACACACCATGTACGATGACACAAACACACCATGTACGATGACACAAACACACCATGTACAATAACACAAACACACCATGTACGATAACACAAACACACCATGTACGATAACACAAACACACCATGTACGATAACACAAACGCGACAATTACTCTCGACAATCTTTCTATTATTTGAGTGTTGTTTATATACAATAACTCTCCACAATCTTTGTGTTATTTCTGTCTTGTATTAAATGGAATACATATTATATAGAACAGTTGATCACTCTTGCCGACATGTATCATGCTTCCTGTCTCGGAGTTCCGGAGTATTCCATTCAAAACTATTTCCTTGTTATTAAAGCCGTATGTGTATTTTAATTGATTGTGGAGGAGGCAAGCCACACGGTATCAAGTAAAAAAGTGGTTATGCCTACATCAGTCTTGTTTCCGGATTATCATTACATCAGAGGTATTCAGCTACATGCGACCGCCACTAACTGTTGAGAACGTGACGTATGAGCTGGGTTTCCTTTTTGTTCTCCTGTCTAGGTAAGATTACCTACAACTGACCTATCTGTCGTTTTCTCTGTGATGTCTCGTGACTTTCTCAAGTGTAAGGTAAAACTTCCTGTTGTAACTGAACATGAAATTACGATCGTTGTGGAAATCTTCGGTTTTCCAGAACTGGAGGGATTTTTTTGTTTATGTGCTCATCAACCTCAGTTTTAATACTGTATGTTGTGTGTATGAAATTACTAGAATGAGAGCGATTAAGAAAGCTCCGACACTCATTCACTTGCTCATAGCCGGAAATGAAATTCATCAATAATATGAAGTTCGAGGAAATCCGAGCTGTATCCTGTACGTGAATGTTGTTTGTGTTTCCATTAATTTGTTGATCTTGTCAATAAGATGCAGGTTACAGTATGGACGATTTCAGTGTAATTTTCTTTTGATTAAATTCTATTCCTCCATATTTGTTGTATCACAAGCAGCACTAGCGAGCTTCTCTTGACATTCGTGGCATATTGCAAATAAATCTCGTGTAATTATCAAACATTGGGAGAGGAGAGTGCACCGGTGAGGGGGGGTTCGTATGTCGGGGAGGGAGGGTTCGTATGTCGGGGAGAGAGGGTTCGTATGTCGGGGAGGGAGGGTTCGTATGTCGGGGAGGGAGGGTTCGTTTGTCGGGGAGGGAGGGTTCGTATGTCGAGGAGGGAGGGTTCGTATGTCGGGGAGGGAGGGTTCGTTTGTCGGGGAGAGACATTATACGATGTCATGTACCATCACTGTTCATCATAACTGACCAAAATCATCACCATAGCATAAGTAACCAACTTGGATCACGAGCCACCATTAACGGTACCCCATAATTTGTGGGTGAATTTTGTCCATCTAGGTCTGCTCCGATGAGTGTCCATCACCAGCATGTCCATGGCGTCTCCTATTATCTCCATGTGATAGAGGGCGTCTTTCTGTATCGCGAGTCGTGATCAGTGCCTTTAAGTTCCGAGTCGTACTTCCAGCAGTAAGTTTATAGGAAGACGGGAGTGTTGTAAAGTGCCTGTGTGCTAAAAACGTTTGAAGCCTTGAATAAACGTCCTCCCTGGACAGGTACCTGTTGAAGACTTAGAAAAACGCCTTCTCCCGACAGGTATCTGTTGGAGACTTATCTCGTCCCTCCTTGTTATAATGTATAAGGTAACAATAAGACTTATCTGGTGTCACTACAGCGGTGCTGATAATACTGGCACAGATATACAAACAAGTTTTAATTCAGCAGGTATCTTCATGAGCTAAAAACCATTGATTAAAAGAGTCATATCATAGGACAGGGATATCGGGCGGTTTGTGACTTTGTTCTAGATTTTGTTTTGTTCCTGTTGATTCTTACAAATATCAGAAAATAATCAGACAGATGTTTTCATTCAAAAATGTGAATTCTAAATAAAACATAAACGGTTAATCCAACATTACCGCGTACTGTCCGTGCCATATTTAAACATTAATACCGTGGTCATCACATTGTCAGCAGTATTCTCATCCCATGGTGATATTGGATGGTAACAAAACTGATTTGTTTCCCTAGAGCTTGTCGATTAATTACCCCGCACCACTGAATCAACAGCTAAGGAATGTCTACACTGCAGTAAAAACAAGAGTTTTACATTATCTGTTACAAACTTAAGTGTGACCATGATGGACACAAACTTGGCAGCAATACGCGTTATAATGAAATCAGTGGCGATAGCACGTGCACCGCCTTGTTGAGTGGTACGCCCGTAAAGCGCGTGCGATTGGTTCCTGATCACGATCCACCGAGCAAGGATGCATATTTCATGAGAGGAATATTACCGGCCATCTGTCTCCTGCCACCAGCTAAAGGGGCACGTCTTCTTAACTCAGGGGCACGTCTTCGTAACTCAGGGGCACGTCTTCGTAACTCAGGGGCACGTCTTCGTAACTCAGGGCCACGTCTTCTTAACTCAGGGGCACGTCTTCTTAACTCAGGGGCACGTCTTCGTAACTCAGGGGCACGTCTTCGTAACTCAGGGGCACGTCTTCGTAACTCAGGGGCACGTCTTCTTAACTCAGGGGCACGTCTTCGTCACTCAGGGGCACGTCTTCGTCACTCAGGGGCACGTCTTCGTAACTCAGGGGCACGTCTTCGTAACTCAGGGGCACGTCACCTTACGAGACAGGGGATAAGTCTCTATACCTGACAGGGGATAAGTCTCTATACCTGACAGGGGATAAGTCTCTATACCTGACAGGGGATAAGTCTCTATACCTGACAGGGGATAGTCTCTATACCGGACAGGATATAAGTCTCTATACCTGACAGGGGATAAGTCTCTATACCTGACAGGAGATAAGTCTCTATACCTGACAGGGGATAAGTCTCTATACCTGACAGGAGATAAGTCTCTATACCTGACAGGGGATAAGTCTCTATACCTGACAGGGGATAAGTCTCTATACCTGACAGGAGATAAGTCTCTATACCTGACAGGAGATAAGTCTCTATACCGGACAGGAGATAAGTCTCTATACCGGACAGGAGATAAGTCTCTATACCTGACAGGAGATAAGTCTCTATACCGGACAGGAGATAAGTCTCTATACCGGACAGGAGATAAGTCTCTATACCTGACAGGAGATAAGTCTCTATACCTGACAGGAGATAAGTCTCTATACCTGACAGGGGATAAGTCTCTATACCTGACAGGAGATAAGTCTCTATACCTGACAGGGGATAAGTCTCTATACCTGACAGGAGATAAGTCTCTATACCTGACAGGGGATAAGTCTCTATACCTGACAGGAGATAAGTCTCTATACCTGACAGGATATAAGTCTCTATACCTGACAGGGGATAAGTCTCTATACCTGACAGGATATAAGTTTCTGTACCTGACAGGGGATAAGTCTGTATACCTGACAGGGGATAAGTCTCTATACCTGACAGGAGATAAGTCTCTATACCTGACAGGAGATAAGTCTCTATACCTGACAGGAGATAAGTCTCTATACCTGACAGGGGATAAGTCTCTATACCTGACAGGAGATAAGTCTCTATACCTGACAGGGGATAAGTCTCTATACCTGACAGGGGATAAGTCTCTATACCTGACAGAGGATAAGTCTCTATACCGGACAGGGGATAAGTCTCTATACCTGACAGGGGATAAGTCTCTATACCGGACAGAGGATACGTCTCTATACCTGACAGGAGATAAGTCTCTATACCCGACAGGGGATAAGTCTCTATACCTGACAGGAGATAAGTCTCTATACCCGACAGGGGATAAGTCTCTATACCGGACAGGAGATAAGTCTCTATACCTGACAGGAGATAATTCTCTATACCTGACAGGAGATAAGTCTCTATACCTGACAGGGGATAAGTCTCTATACCTGACAGGGGATAAGTCTCTATACCTGACAGGGGATAAGTCTCTATACCTGACAGGAGATAAGTCTCTATACCTGACAGGAGATAAGTCTCTATACCTGACAGGGGATAGTCTCTATACCTGACAGGAGATAAGTCTCTATACCTGACAGGGGATAGTCTCTATACCGGACAGGAGATAAGTCTCTATACCGGACAGGAAATAAGTCTCTATACCTGACAGGAGGTAAGTCTCTATACCTGACAGGGGATAAGTCTCTATACCTGACAGGAGATAAGTCTCTATACCTGACAGGAGATAAGTCTCTATACCTGACAGGGGATAAGTCTCTATACCTGACAGGGGATAAGTCTCTATACCTGACAGGAGATAAGTCTCTATACCTGACAGGGGATAAGTCTCTATACCTGACAGGAGATAAGTCTCTATACCTGACAGGAGGTAAGTCTCTATACCTGACAGGGGATAAGTCTCTATACCTGACAGGGGATAAGTCTCTATACCTGACAGGAGATAAGTCTCTATACCTGACAGGAGATAAGTCTCTATACCTGACAGGAGATAAGTCTCTATACCTGACAGGAGATAAGTCTCTATACCCGACAGGGGATAAGTCTCTATACCTGACAGGAGGTAAGTCTCTATACCTGACAGGGGATAAGTCTCTATACCTGACAGGAGATAAGTCTCTATACCTGACAGGAGATAAGTCTCTATACCTGACAGGGGATAAGTCTCTATACCTGACAGGGGATAAGTCTCTATACCTGACAGGAGATAAGTCTCTATACCTGACAGGAGATAAGTCTCTATACCTGACAGGGGATTATAAGACTCTTTCATATGTGTATATGTAGGATAGGGATATTCCACCCGAGGGGTCACAAAATGTGGTGAAACCCGAGGCTTGCCGAGGGTTTTACCACATTTTGTGATCCCGAGGGTGGAATATCCCTATCCTACATACACACATAATGAAAGAGTCTTTTTCTCTCATACCACTACCAAATTTCTGGAGAAAGGGTCCCTCAGCCATCCATTTTCTTCATTTTTTTATTTTTTTTTATTTGACGTTTTTACTTAAAATACTTATGATATTCTGAAAGATCATACCCAATTTTGGTAAACTTTGTTTGCACACAAATTTCATTCCTTCTGTGCTTAAGTGAAAAACGAATGAAAAATTCGCCGATAAAAATTGCCGTAACTTGACCGCTCAGATGAAATGTCTAATCGTTTAACCGTGTAGCCCTATTAGTTTATAGCTGATATGATATATATATTTATCTCAGAATGTGTGTATTTTTATAGTTAAATCCAACGTTTCAACCGACACCGACGATATAATAAATCTAAGGACTGTCAAATGTAAATACAAGCACACGACGTTGTAAGAGTTGTCCCCCTTGAACGTAGATTACTCCGCGCGCGTGAAATGCTATGTAAGATAGATTTATCTTACATACCTATCTTACATGGGCAAACTCTATCCAACATGGCGCGATATGAGAGAAAAGTCTCTATACCGGACAGGGGATAAGTTTCTATAGGCCTACCGGACAGGGGATTATTCTTCGTGTCGGACAGGAGATAAGTTTCCGTTCCGGGCGGGGGCCAAGTCTCCGTATATTTCAGGGGATGAGGTTTAGTATCTTTGTAATGCTGTATGTCTCGTTGCTTTGTTAGAATGATTATATCTGGAGCCGAGTTGGGGGAGGGGGTTACATTCATTGGTATTCGTTTTGCTGTGTGCTCCAGAGAAGGAGCGTCCTTCACCCCTAGGAACTGGGTCATACTGTATCGATACATCAATCTACCACTAACATTGGCATGTCTTGTTTGCAGTATACCCCAAAATGACAGACAGCAGACCCCCACTAGTATTATACCGGTTATAATAGCGCGTGCTCCGCCTGTACGACCCTGGCGGACATTATTACACGCACGTGCCGTTTGTTTATATATACATGCATTCTGTTAGGGACGTACTCTCCAGGCATGCTAAATGTCATTTCATTTGATCTATTGGAACCCCAATGGTATGCTAACAAACATAATCAATTACAGTGAGAAACAACCCTGAACCATTTTATTAGTTTTCTATTGAAATCAAACCAATTACTAAACATGTTCATGCAGCTAACTGATCGCCAAATGGATGAGATCTGGAGTTTGAGATGAAAGGGAAAGATTGTAAAATAAAGCTGTGAGTTTATAACTAACGCTGTAAAATAAAGCTCCAAATTAAAACTAACACAACACTGCACTCTAATTAATGTCGGCCTTTGATTTTCGTTCGAAGCGAAATCGTCGGTTCACTGATAGAGCGATGATAAAACTTCATTACATTCTGAAACAAAGCCAGAGAATCTCCCGATACTCATCTTGGCAGGAGGATTGTATGGAAACCTCCGTGCCTTCAGACTCTGCTATTACAACATTTTACTCCAATTATTCGTGTAAACGACAGTGTACGTAACGCCAGGTCGATGTAATCGCTTTATAAATCAAGTGGGTGTCCATAGTATACGAGTTATCGGTTTCCTTCTGCACGCTGGTTAGTTCCATGTTTCCTATACAGGTCGGCGAGCCTCCCACGTCAATACTGTACGATTCTGCTGGGGATGCGGATCATTACCAAGAACTTTTGTTTTACAAACGGCTTCGCCAACTAAACTACAAAACGACTTTCCAAAGTAGTGTCTTTCTGATGAACACGATGTAGTCCGGTATTTTACGGTGAACTCTGTTGTGCTGACCTCGACATGTTCTGTGAATTATGCATCAGTACATAGTTCTTTTTGCCTTTACATTATCACTTGACTTTCATTCGGGCAGCGTAACCTTCCGTGAGCCCGTGTGTACGGGGACATAGATGGAGCTGTTTGTACTGTGGTGATATCTAACCTTCCGTGAGCCCGTGTGTACGGTGACATAGATGGAGCTGTTTGTACTGTGGTGATATGTAACCGTGAGCCCGTGTGTACGGGGACATAGATGGAGCTGTTTGTACTGTGGTGATATCTTATGTAACCTTATGAGTTTTTAGACCATGCCAGAGATTCCTATCTCGTTGGACATCGATTTCCTTTTCATTTGTAATGGAGCCGGCTTCCTGTGACCCGTGACACTTCGGCGTTGACATTTCGAGGGCCTGGCGCGTGCGACATTATACTGGAATGCTAACTACTGTACGGGCTGTTCGGTAACGCTGTTCAGAGTGTACAGGTACATTAACATGTAACGAGCGTTGGGAATTAATATATACTATAAAATACATCCACACAGTGATGCGGCCAGAGTGTGATGAGCATACCAAACGTTTCTCCTCTCGGAATGTTACATTGGAGGCAACCTTCATTACACTTCTCCATTCTACAACAGTCTTATATTAAGTGTCTGTTTAAAACCTGGTTCCTGGCTCCTCATCAGCATTTACTGCAGGCCTCTTCAAACATTCTCACATGTTGGCATAGTTGGAGAGTTGATGGCTGAAGACTTGTTTTATTAGTATTCCTGGTTTGTCAGTCTAGCACTGTACAGCATTTGTGGAAACAAATCAAAATACGCTGGTTTGTTACAATAATTGAATAGTAAGTTTTGTTTCCTCTTTGTGGAAGGTTGCGGATGTAGCATGTGTGCCGGAATATCTATCAGCTCTAAAACATGGAAATGTCGGAATCCCAAAGGAAACATTGGCGACATGAATTCTGGAGCGTCTTGAATTAACAGAAATTTTGAGATTTAAAGAATAAATGCATCTTCAATGACTTGACGTGAGTTACGTTTAACGCTGATGTGTAAGAAAGACGTCGTTACCAGTTTTTGGGAACATTACCAATAATTGTATTTCCGATGATACATTAGACTGTTGTGTGTTACGTGAAATACGTGCATATCTCCATGGTTTTGTGTAAAAACTAGAAATGTGGTGCGTACTTGCGCGTGCCTTTTGATGCGGTAAGATACGATTGTGAAGAGTTAACGGTCAGTTAACCGCCATTTCTGTTTCTCATTATAACAGGACGATAACAACTCTGGAACAAGCCAGTGATAACTAACGTTTAATGGCAGACTAGCTGTTTATATAAATTCCCGTAAATCAAGCTTTTCTCCGTAAAATTGTATATACCTTAGCAACATTTCTTGCTGAGCACGTGGAATCGGCCGTTACGTTTTTATACATGAGATGATGGTGTTAGAAGCTGTGGTATAAACCTGCCGGAGATAAGTACATTATAAGACGTTTGTCTGTGAGATAGGAGCCATCGCCGCGATAGTTACATACACTGATGTAAACTGATAAGGAGAGATGACATAGGCCTGCTGTCGACAGTCCGGAATGTTTGGTGGAGAGACTGGGACAACTCGTCCGTAGTGTCCTCCTGTCGACAGTCCGGAATGTTTGGTGGAGAGACAATTCGTCCATCATTTCCTGTTATCACAATTGTTCGTTCACCTGGTGCTGCATTGTCCCTAAGTCATATTGAAGTCTTTGACAGCCGGATTTATAAAAACTTAATCCCAGTACTGACTATACACTGACCATGTGCTGCAAAGTTTAAGGTTTTATAACCGATTTGGAAATATCGACACTTTCATGTGCAGTTGTTGTTTTTTCTGGATGATTACGAATGTAAATTGGAATTTACAACAATTTGACAACAGAACGGAGACGTGAATTTTCGATAATTCGACCTTTATTGAATTGATGTAGAAATAAGAATGTTTCCTGATTGTCAGTCCAGCTTACTACCGTGAGTTAGACACATCGGACAGGCAGTCCCTGCTCGTCGTGGTCCACTTACATCACAAAGATGGAATATCGATGAATGATACACACGGGGCACCTCGTGTATTGGCCAGGCTCGGTATAGCTTTCTACCAAAGTATTAAACTGTTGAGGAGTGATTAGCGTTTATCTGCCGACCGGGAATAATAGGAAAAGTGGGGATTTAGTCATCCTGGAATCAGCGGTAGTCTTGGAATATCCCAAACTGGCGGCTTTGCATAAATGATGGAAGCCACACCATTTATTGAATGTTAGTTATTTCAAAATAGGATAAAAAATCGTGAGTCACATTTAACAATGTAATTCTGCAGGAATTCGGCGTGACGTCATCACTACTTGATTATATACAATATGTGTTCAATCCTCGTGAACGTCAAACGGAGTCTGTTCGGAGGGTCATCGTACAACTGTCGTCGTCACGAGGCAGCTTGGTCCGGCAGCTGGGGATTCGAGGATGGCAGCGACGATGAAGGTGATGAGTCGTCAGATTATAATGATATATATTTAGTTTTTGATGTCGTACTTAATTGTTTTGTTCGCTCAAAATTACAATCTATTGTGAAAGTCAGAGAGTCCTAAGGTTAAACACATACTTCCATTTTACGAGCAAACTTGATTATTTTTTATTGTACTAGAAACACTTAACATTTGAAGTGTACACTAAATGCACTGTTGTACGTATATGCTGTTCCGTGTGAATGGTAAATAATAAATAGCGTGGTACGAGATCAATAAGTACTCGGCCTACAGGACGGATCTGCCAAAGTGTTGTCATTGAGAATGTATTATATATATATACAGCAAAGTATACGTAACACAATAACAACATATCTAGTGTGTACTGATGGACTAACACAGCCCGGGCGATGCTCCCGTTCTGCTGAATGATGACATGTATATGTGTATATGTGGGTAAGATTCGATAGAAACGTAAGCTGTTGATATCGTGGGCGAGCAGGCGTATCAGACAAAACGTGTAAAATGTAATTACTGGTTCTCGGTCCTAACACCAGACCCATTCTGGAATTAATATTAAACTGATATAAAGATGATGTACTTAAGATAATATTTTATCTGTTAAAAGGCGGTGTCCCAGATAAACCACAAACATCTGGACCGGCCTGCCCATCTCTCCACTTATTAGTGATGAGTTGAATCTGACTAACAGCCAGTTATCATGCAACAGACCAGTCAATCACATACTCTGGTACAGCTGCTGAGAGTCGCCCAACCGTGACGGCCACAGAAACGTTTTACTTAGACGTCCGAGATTCCCCTCGCGATAATAAGATGATAGATTTTCCTATTGTGATGGACAGACCTGTTACATGTGTACAAAACAATAGAGGCCCGGGTACCTTCGTCATGAATAAATTGTCTAAACCGAAGACGCCATTTCCAGTTGTTGCCTGCTTCCGTTTTTATTGCTCTCGGTGCAGATATGGTCGACATCAAGTATGGCCTAATAGTGTCACATTTGTTGTATCTCTCCTACACGTTGTTATTGCATTCTGTATATAAGCCTATGTTGATGACAATATTGGCGTCATACAGACCCTAACCTAATGGCGCCCCTTATTGACATCATACAGACCCTAACCTAATGGCGCCCCTTATTGACATCATACAGACCCTAACCTAATGGCGCCCCTTATTGACATCATACAGACCCTAACCCTAATGGCGCCCCTTATTGACATCATACAGATCCTAACCCTAATGGCGCCCCTTATTGACATCATACAGATCCTAACCCTAAGCTTTGTTGTTGATGACATGATTTATGGCGCCCCTTATTGACATCATACAGATCCTAACCCTAAGCTTTGTTGTTGATGACATGATTTATGGCGCCCCTTATTGACATCATACATACCCTAACCTAATGGCGCCCCTTATTGACATCATACAGATCCTAACCCTAAGCTTTGTTGTTGATGACATTATTTATGGCGCCCCTTATTGACATCATACAGATCCTAACCCTAATGGCGCCCCTTATTGACATCATACAGATCCTAACCCTAAGCTTTGTTGTTGATGACATTATTTATGGCGCCCCATATTGACATCAAACGTATCCTAGACGTAAGCTTTGTTGTTTGTGTCATCATTATTGGCACCTCTTTTTGATGCCACACATATCCTAACCGTAAGCTTTGTTGTTGATGATTGGCGCCCCCTGTTGGCGTCATTCATTTTTCAATTGCAAGCTTATTTGTCTTGAATAAAGTAATTAGATTGCGTCATGTATTGGCGTCACACGAATTATGAACGGCGTTATTTACCCGTAACCTAGCTTATTGGCGTCATGCAGAAGTACGTCTGAACCAATGGTGGTAGCGGAGCTTGCTGCTTACCATAGAATGTGTAGCAGTGGTAATGTCTGTTTATATATTTAACTCTAAAGAGGAACTAAGGCCACTTTCATACAAAAACCCATCACGTACTCTAGTGCTTACGACGGGAACAAAACGAAATAGAAATACAGAGCTGGAACAAAACGAAATAGAAATACAGCGCTGTACTTTGATTTATTACTCGATCTTAAGATGGGCGTACCTGTTCTTCCTTTTACCAATAATTAAGAGGGCGTGTGGAATTACTGGAATTAAAACGTTATAGGCATGGTGGGATACATATCGTTATAACACGATCATAACCCAGTACACAGCTGGGGTCAATTGGTACTATTAATTAAAATCCAGTGGAGACTGGCTGAGAGGTGATTATCGTGAAATACCAAAAGATCTCATAATACACGGCATGTAGAAGTATTTATTATATAGGAATATTAAATTTAGTCTACTAGATCACTTAATCTTGCTGTAACTGAGCATACCTTGGTCTTCCATATATCTATCACATGTATCTAGAACCGAACTGTGTCCTAATTAAAGAACCGCAATGTGTCCTGATTAGAGAACCGCAAAGTGTCAACAATGTGTCCTGATTAGAGAACCGCAATGTGTCCTGATTAGAGAACCGCAATGTGTCCTGATTAGGTAACCGCAATGTGTCCTGATTAGGTAACCGCAATGTGTCCTGATTAGGTAACCGCGATGTGTCATGATTAGAGAACCGCAATGTGTCCTGATTAGAGAACCGCAATGTGTCCTGATTAGAGAACCGAAATGTGTCCTGATTAGGTAACCGCAATGTGTCCTGATTCGGTAACCGCAATGTGCCCTGATTAGGGAACCGCAATGTGCCCTGATTGGGTAACCGCAATGTTCCCTGATTAGGGAACCGCAATGTGCCCTGATTAGGGAACCGTTATGTGTCCTGATTATAGAACCGTTATGTGTCCTGATTAGAGAACCGCGATGTGTCCTGATTAGAGAACCGTTATGTGTCCTGATTATAGAACCGTTATGTGTCCTGATTAGAGAACCGCGATGTGTCCTGATTATAGAACCGTTATGTGTCCTGATTAGAGAACCGCAATGTGTCCTGATTAGAGAACCGCAATATGTCCTGATTCGGTAACCGCAATGTGTCCTTATTAGAGAACCGCAATATGTCCTGATTAGAGAACCGCAATTTGTCCTGATTATAGAACCGCAATGTGTCCTTATTAGAGAACCGCAATGTGTCCTGATTAGGTAACCGCAATGTGTCCTGATTAGGTAACCGCAATGTGTCCTGATTAGGTAACCGCAATGTGTTCTGATTAGAGAACCGCAATGTGTCCTGATTAGAGAACCGCAATGTGTCCTGATTAGAGAACCGCGATGTGTCCTGATTAGAGAACCGCGATGTGTCCTGATTCGGTAACCGCAATGTGTCCTGATTCGGTAACCGCAATGTGTCCTGATTAGAGAACCGCGATGTGTCATGATAGAGAACCGCGATGTGTCCTGATTCGGTAACCGCAATGTGTCCTGATTAGAGAACCGCAATGTGTCCTGATTAGAGAACCGCGATGTGTCATGATTAGAGAACCGCGATGTGTCCTGATTCTGTAACCGCAATGTGTCCTGATTAGAGAACCGCGATGTGTCCTTATTAGAAAAATGGTGTAAGTATACGAGATAAAAGAATGAAAACCCTGGTGTACCAGTACCTGTTACTGTCGTGTGGTGATGTACATATTATACGACTATAAATGTTCTATTTGTCTTCTTTCTCTCAAGAAAGCAAACTCTTCACGAATAAAGCAGGTCTGATCTCATGCACCATTCTGATTCTGGTGACGATAATAACAGTTGCAACATTAGACGGCGTTGGAAGATTTTGATGGTGACATGTTGTGTGGGGCTCATGTTGGAGAGGAGACTCGCTTTGATACACATCTGAAAGGTTTTATCTGCGCAAAACGTTTATCATTTCGCACTGCTGTAAAGTTAATATCACAACTGTTATCTCAGCTGCTGAAGATGACACATTGGTGTGAACTATGACCTGTACTACCTCTCCACAGAAGTTAGGTTCGGTTTAATTAAATCTCAAAATATAACGCATTACGCGAATACCATGGCTGTGCAGTGTCGCGTAATATACTCAAAGCAAACACGTAACCATCACTGATATCGCCTTGTGTGTATTGATGACCTCGAAATCAATCGGTATAGTGATGTGCTGTATACATTTGATAGGAGGTTTTAGTAAACATAACGACAATTTAAAATACAATTCATTAATTTCGAAATCTTAAATGGCAGTCATGTAAATTATTGAAAAGAGATTATGAGAATAATTTTTATATGAAAACGTAAAATTATGACGAAGACCACAGTGTAGAGTCAACATGAACACTGTTATGGTTGAATGCACCACATACCAAAGTGTAGGGTCAACATAGACACTGTTATGGTTGAATGCATCACAGACCACAGTGAAGGGTCAACATGAACACTGTTATGGTTGAATGCACCACAGACCACAGTGAAGGGTCAACATGAACACTGTTATGGTTGAATGCATCACAGACCACAGTGAAGGGTCAACATGAACACTGTTATGGTTGAATGCACCACAGACCACAGTGAAGGGTCAACATGAACACTGTTATGGTTGAATGCACCACAGACCACAGTGTAGAGTCAACATGAACACTGTTATGGTTGAATGCACCACAAACCACAGTGTAGAGTCAACATGAACACTGTTATGGTTGAATGCACCACAGACCACAGTGTAGAGTCAACATGAACACTTATGACAAACATGGCTATGGTGTCATTATATGGATCTCCATGTTTGTCAGACATGGCTCATACTTACTGCACGTGTATTTCCAGATGTAGCCATTACATGACGGGGTCTATACCAAACCGGCTTAGTCAGTCACAGGTCTGTTTGTGATTTAAATAACAGCTGTATGCAAAATCACGCAACATCATGTTATCTACTGAATATACATGTTAACATCTCTGCGTTATGTGTATATCATCTGCACAATACGTGATCATTCTTATATGTGTAGTATATTTGTATTTTGTAAAGAGACTCCAATATTTTGATCAATAGTTTAAGGTTATGCCTTTTAAATGTTTGGATATCGATATATTTATATTTGTAACTAAACTGTACTGCACCAAATGCTATTGTGGTTAATCATTGTGGTATACCCACAATAAATGGTCCCTCCCAACACACAAATCATGACTGGTATCGTGTCAGTACCAGCATCGGCTGTTCACGACCTATTGTTGATTTGTATATGAGTGGAGCTGAATGGAGCAGGAATATAATAATCAATGGTCTAATCGTAAAGACAAAACATTATAATGAAGCATTCTCATACAGTATATTAAAGTACGGCGTGAATCACGCACATGCAAAATGGTGCCTTGATTGGCTTGTCGTATTCATGTTCATTTGAATAGAGGCGAAGTGGAGCCTTGCCGTGGGGCCCAGCAATACTGGTCCCGAGACGTGTTGTCTTAGACACTGGGCTTGTTGCACCTCCTGAGTTACGTTCTGTATTAACTGCCAATCATACATTATTACTAGAGTATCTTTGCTCTCGATCCTTTGTTTAGATGAAAGAATGCAATGTAGTTGATCGATAGATGTATTACGTAGCAGACACGTATCGTTACAGAACATGTAAAGGCTCAAATGGATACTGTGTAACGAAGTGATTTCGTGGACTGATATATTCGCGATTTTATCCGAAGATCGCATGAAATAGTGTGGCCATGAACTTTCGACTTTCCACTGTATCACCAAATGAAAATTAAACAATCAACCTTACTACCATAATGCCAACTGCTGTCAAAGCGCGGCCATTCATTGACGTCATAATTACACAGAGTCATGTCGTAGTGTTCTGGGCTATTATTAGATATTTCATGGCGTTTGATATTACGTGTAACTGCGAGGAAAGGCAACAGAACTGTTACAGATCTCGCTGATAGCATCAGAAAGCGTGAGCTCGTCGAGTGAAGACGAGCTACAAATGTCTGTTCATGTAGATTGTCGATATGGATTACGAAGTTGGTTTATCGAAGTATTTCAGTCCACAAATTCTATATTACTCGATTGCTGCCCAAAGTGATTTGGTACCACTTTCTAATCAGCAAGTGGCTGATACGGTTAGAGGGAGAAATGGCGGTGTCAAGACAGCACAGATAGGAGGATCAAGATAGCCGTATCTTGCAGAAATGTTTTACGGTTGTGTAATATCTGTTACCAGAATATACGACCTTTTCCCATTAGGGTGGGAGATGAGTTTGTACGGATTAAAAGCTAAGTGCGATATTTTAGTATTTAGGCGACAAATCATGTGGTGTTTTACAGCTGTATCTGAATTTTCTCCTCCGTTACACGACACACACCTTTCTCTTTATCTGCATTTGAAAGTATACTTGTAACAGAACTGTAAAACACACACACCTCAAACAACCACCCACCCCCACCCCCCCCCCCCCCCCCCCCTCCCCACACACACACACACACACACACACACACACACACACACACACACACACACACACACACACACACACACATATATACCATATATATGTATATATAATATCACTTTACAAAAACTATTTGGTATGGGCGTAACCTTTCACAACATTTGACGGAGCGCTTATGTAAAGCGTTCCGGAAGAGGTAATTAATTCTAGATTGTGTAGACTATTTCCCCCGAAATTCTGGACAGAAATCCTGGACTATGTAGTCAATTAAGTGAGATTTTGTCCGAGAGAGCACGGGATCTCTAGGCCTGGGACCAGTCCCGGGTTTGTACATTGCCCGGTAGTCTGTGTAGTGTTGTTGTACTGGCAAGTATGTGTCGGACATGCCAGATACAAAGACAACTTATTTAGGAGTTTAACCAGGTGTAGCTACACGGATGTGCTGTGTCATAGACAATATGACGTAATAATGAATAAAGATGGCACACATATAATAAATACACGAATTACTAATTTGTAAATCAATCGAAGAAGCGGTAAAGATTTTGTATCTATCTCTCTAAATCTAAGGTTTCTAACCCAGAAATACAACAGCAGTCTTGAGATATCCATTCTACATTGCAATTATGTTCCAGGTATATAATGGTTGAGATAACTTTGTTAATTTAAAATAAAACATCCCTAAATCTCAGAGTCACTTGACCATAAATTCTGGATGATAATCCGTAAATGAAGGCTGTGTTGAGCTGTCCGTTATGTAATCTGACTAAATACCAACTTTTGTTGAAGTTGGACTTTTTGAGCTACGGGTCTAAACGGAAAACTTAAAAGTAAAATGTTGACGACACCACAGCCGCCGCTGAAGAAGAGAGAAATAAACACACATACCCCTGTCCTACCTCCATTTATACGGTCATTTCACTGTTTACTTAGTATATGTAGACAATGATGATTACTGATTGAATGCTCATATATTAGAGATAAGTTTGTAATACCAAGGTTGTAGGCATGATATAATATTCATCTAATCATCACATAATTAATGTTTTTTTAGTATTCGATTATTGATTTTCCTCTTTTTATTCTTTCAGATTCCGAAAGCCCGAATTCCCCGCCTTGGAAATTTTGGAGGAAGTTTAGTTTACGCCGTAAACGGGATCAGAAGTTTGACTGGGGCCAGAACGACTCTACGGACGGTTCCCCAGGGGACAGAGATAAGTCCTTGTTCCGGAGGAGTAATAGTTTAAAACCACCCCCTAAACCTCCCCGCCTATTCATCTTCCGGTCGTCATCTATCAGCACCCCACGAAACTCAGCTGTGATTAGTGGATCGTCAGACCGGAACTCCTACGTCATGTCCCAAGCGTATCAAAACAACCGTGGTAAAGATGGCAACATACCGACTGCGCATGTCGCTCCTGTGAGGAAGGAGAATGGCTTGAGTTCCAATACTGCAGAGAAGAAGAAAATGTCTGAAAATAATAACATTGAAATCAGCAAACCTGTGTTACAGAAAACAACAGTTAGTAAATTAGATTCGGAAATTTCTAGCCTTAACTCAAGTTTAACTACAGGTAAAATCAAAATAGTGACCCCAGACCTCACTCCTCGCCGAACGCTCACGCGCAGGAAGAAGTCGACAGGGTCTGTTGAAAACGAGCGACACAGAGTGATTTTACAAAGTGCTTCTGAACTAATTTGTCAAAAACTGGATCCTTCTGAATTGCTGGATGATCTTCATGCAAAACAGGTGATATCTTCCGTTGACATACAAGCGTTCCGGGGTCACCCGGACAGACGACTTGTGTGTGAAAGTATGATCCATGTCATGACCGACGGAAAGCCCAAACAGTTTGACTCGTTCTGTGACATACTCCGGGCCAGTGACGCTTACCACGATATAGCTTTGATTATGGACGCTATGAGTGATGTATACAGCGTCATAGGCGACATTCCGTGTCCCCTGGTGGAGGACACCAGTACTGCTGTAGAGGAAGAGAAGACAATCAACTTTGATGTCGGATACTACAATTGTGACACGGAGATCATGACGCCTGTAATACAGCTAGAGAGAGCGAGAGGTGACAGCAAGCGTTTCTCACGGGACTCAACTTTCTACAAACGGTGTTCACGGCTGTCTTACCACTCAATCACGTCAGCGGATGCTCTTAAACTGGATGACGACATGCAAATCACTGGGACGCTTGTCATTACCGTTTGTATTTCCGGATACTCCCTCCATGGCGAGAGGTCTAAAGCGACTGGCAGAAATGCTCGTCAAACATTCGTGCATACTGGAATTACACATAGGTAAAACGCAAATGTCGGGAAAAGACATTGGTTTCCTATCGGAGCCTTTACAGTCGTCTCCTCACCTTTCTGTGCTGGACTTACGCCTTAACTCTATCGGTAACGAAGGTGCTAAAATGCTGGCTTCCGCCTTAAACAAAAACACCAGCATACGACAGCTGAATCTATCATCGACCGGGGTAGACAGTGAGGGCTGTAAACACCTAGGCGAGGCCCTAAAGCACAACCCCGGGGTGACGGATCTAGACATGAGCTTTCTAGACATCGCTGACAGCGGATGTATCAGTTTGGGAAATATGCTCAAACAAAACAAATCGCTAAAAAAGCTGCGACTGCGCAGTGCGAACATTTCTTGGATAGGGTGTGGGATATTATTTGAAGGTGTTCAACAGAGTCGCACTCTTACAGAATTAGATCTAAGTCGGAACTTTATTGGTGATGACGGAATGGAAATGATGTGTCGTCACCTCAATGATAAGTCCACTTTGGTGGATCTTAATTTAGAGAACTGTGGCATCACTTCTGGTGGATGTGCGATGCTTTCTGACGTCATTTTGATGAACAAAACATTGCATCATTTGGACCTTAGTGTAAATTTTATTGCTGACGCTGGTATTTTAAAGATATCCAATGCTTTAGAACGGAATAAGTCAATCAAAACTCTCGGCCTTAATATGTGTGGGATTACAAATGACGGATTTTCGAAAATTCTGGATATTTTGGAATGTAATCCTACGTTGACCTTGCTGAAATTATGTTATAATAGACTCGGTCGTGAACATACCAACCCATCAGCGACCTCTGACGATCTACGCTACCGTGTTCGTATTGTGACGTCATCAAATCCTAAACTGAAGCTGTTGCTCTGGGGAAATGCCTTTGACGAAGCTTGATGGATTTGATAACAATTCAGAATGCCTTTTATCAGGGAGTGAGAAATATTAACGCAAACATCTGCCGTTCGAAACTCATAATTGGTATCAAGACTAGTTTAGTTGAATTGTAAATTGGATAACTTGACCTCTCTCATTATTGCCGTTTTTTTCGAGTTATTGAGGTGTGTCATAGTTAAGAATGTCAGTATTTGTCAGAACCAGATATATTTAGCAGATATATACAGGTAACCATTCCACACGGTTTCGTTTTGGGTGTGGATGAGATTTGGCTGTGGATTAGATGTTACGTGTACCTTTAAACTGGTTCACTGATATTGGAAGCAAAACCACATTGTCGTTATGGGGGTAGACGCGTAGTCTCAAATCTTCAAAGCAAATTTCGGAACGGTTTGGGTGCTATTGAAGACTTGATGAAGTAAAGGGGCGTTTCCTTAATGCTCCGGAACCTAACATGTGTTCGCCCATTGTAGATAAAGTAAAATAGATCGTTCTTGCCAAGATTTTCTGTAATTATAATTATAACAACTCGGGGCAGCATTATCTCATTACTCTCATCCATCGTTATAAATAAGATCGTGTTCAGATTATAGATACTTAACATTCTAACATTCACGTACATTATAAATGAACGCTTCTACAAGTCCCTATTTACAAACAGGATTTAGATAAGCTTAAGATATTCTGCAGTACTATCTCAACACAGAACACCTGAAGATAGCGATGAGTTAAATTCTGATCAAACTCTGTATTGTCAGGATATCGTCCAGTCACTAAATAATCAGAAAGTTTAATTAACCAATGACAGACTGCCCGAGAAATTAACCAATCAAATTTTATCCAGACCATTGACCAATCACAGATTACCAGAGAACATTTACAAATCGAAATCTAACCAGACCATTGACCAATCACAGATTATCAGAGAACATTAACCAATCGAAATCTAACAAGACCATTGACCAATCACTGATTATCAGAGAACATTAACCAATCGAAATCTATCCAGACCATTGACCAATCACAGATTACCAGAGAACATTTACCGTTCAAAATCTATCCAGACCATTGACCAATCACAGATTGCCAGAGAGCATTTGCCAATCGAAATCTATCCAGACCATTGGCCAATCACAGATTGCCAGAGAACATTTACAAATCGAAATCTAACCAGACCATTGACCGATCACAGATTATCAGAGAACCTTTACCAATCGAAATATATCAGACCATTGACCAATCACAGATTGCCAGAGAACATTTACCAATTGAAATATATCCAGACCAGTCTATACCGAGAGCATAGACCAATCACAAACTATCCACAACATTGACCAATTATAGACTACTGAGAACACTGACCAATAAGAAACTAACTACACTACTGACCAATCACTATCCAGAATAGAATTGTGTGACTAAAACTTTGTCCTAAATTAACTAGTAATTACTTAATAATTAAGCAATACCTTTTGTTAATATCAATGCATTTTTATTATTAGCATGAAGTTAACTAAATGAATAGATGTTGTAATAGCTTGATTATTACTGATAAACATTATTCCCATGATAATAAAGTATACACTGAAAACTTGAAGAAAACAAATTTTAACTGCAATGACTTCCCCTTTGTATTTACCCTGTAAAATTAATACTTGCATGTGTTCGATTTTGGTACACTAGTACCCGTGTTACTAAAAGATAGTATTTCTGTCACTATAACCTATTAGTTTACTTGTACTTGTATACGTAAGTAGTGCTGTGTCCAATACCTTACGTATGTTATGTTGGTGCCCACACTCCAACACTCCCCAAAACCCCAACACTCCCACACTACCACACTCCCAACGTACCACATTACCACACTCCCACAATACCACATCCCATAGTACCACACTCACACAGTACCACACTTCCATAGTACCACACTCACACAGTACCACACTCCCATAGTACCACACTCACACAGTACCACACTCCCACAGTACTTCACTCCCACAATCCCACAATCCCACAATCCCACACTCCCACAGTACCACACTCCCTACCACACTCCCAGTCCACATTCCCACAGTACTACACTACTACACTTACACAGTACCACACTCCCACACTCCTACAATACCACAGTACGACACTCCCACAGTACTACACCCCCACAGTACCACACTCCTACAGTACCACACTCCTACAGTACCACACTCCTACAGTACCACACTCCCACAATACCACACTCCCACAATACCACACTCTCACAGTCCCACACTCCCACAATACCACACTCTCACAGTCCCACACTCCCACAATACCACACTCTCACAGTCCCACACTCCCACAATACCACACTCTCACAGTCCCACACTCCCACAATACCACACTCTCACAGTCCCACACTCCCACAGTCCCACACTCTCACAGTCCCACACTCCCACAGTACCAATGTCGCCTTCAGATGTACATTTCGTGTACAACAAAACATGGCAGCTGTATATTAAATACAATGTTACATGTTCACCAGGACAGCATGTTTTAAAACTATTTTGTAGCTCCTCATTGTTGGTCAGCAATGCTTATGGTATTATCGGCGCTAACTTTCATTTGTACAAAACGTCCTTAAAAACTGGCACCTAATGCCATATCTTGAGGCCTTCGAATCCACTAGTTCCGATCTGGATATGTTTTTTTTTTCCGTCATGACACATGACTCAATGTGCGCCACTTTGTAGCTATTACATGTCCACTAACTGGGAACTCTTCTGTATTGTTAGATATAATTCTAATAAGGTAAAACGAACCGCGTGGTAACATAAACATAGTAGTAACCAGCTTGATTCAAAAGAGATCTATCTATCAGCATCGTGATAGGGCTGTTCTTACGTCCAGAACCAATCAAATGATAAACCATGAGTCTCCACTTTTGTTGTGACATCCTCAAAGGAAAAGGTAAGTTAATCGAGCCCTTGGATCTGGAAGATGGAATGAATCATAACTAGGGGATTATCATGGTAGTCAAGGTCTGTTTGACGTACTGTCCCAGAAAAGCATGTGAAACGCATATGCGCAGTGTTTACGATATATGCCCCTGTCGAGTCGTCGGTTTTGTTGCTCATGAATCACAAGTCATGCTACGCATTGTAAATTGTATGTTTTTTAATTCCTGTCGTGTCTACAAGCTTGCTGATCGTACAGTTTCGTGTAGCTACAGTATAAACAGTAAATGAAGGACAGCTCTACTCAAGATTTCCATGTCTATACCAAACTGTAAGGTTTCCTTGGTTACCCAAACTGTAAGGTTTCCTTGGTTACCCAAACTGTAAGGTTTCCTTGGTTACCCAAACTGTAAGGTTTCCATGTCTACCCAAACTGTAAGGTTTCTATGTCTACCCAAACTGTAAGGTTTCCATGGTTACCCAAACTTTAAGGTTTCTATGTCTACCCAAACTGTAAGGTTCCCAGGGTTACCCAAACTGTAAGGTTTCCATGGTTACCCAAACTGTAGGGTTTCCATGTCTACCCAAACTGTAAGGTTTCCATGTCTACCCAAACTGTAAAGTTTCGATGTCTACCCAAACTGTTGGGTTTCCATGTCTACCCAAACTGTAGGGTTTCCATGTCTACCCAAACTGTTAGGTTTCCATGTCTATACCCAAACTGTAAGGTTTCATGTCTACCAAAACTGTAGGGTTTCCATGTCTTCCCAAACCAAACTGTAAGGTTTCCATGTCTACCCAAACTGTAGGGTTTCCATGTCTACCCAAACCAAACTTTAAGGTTCCCATGTCTACCCAAACTGTAAGGTTTCCATGTCTATACCCAAACTGTAAGGTTCCCATGTCTACCCAAACTGTAAGGTTTCCATGTTTATACCCAAACTGTAGGGTTTCCATGTCTACCCAAACTGTAAGGTTTCCATGGTTACCCAAACTGTAAGGTTCCCATGTCTACCCAAACTGTAAGGTTCCCATGTCTACCCAAACTGTAAGGTTTCCATGTCTACCCAAACTGTAAGGTTTCCTTGGTTACCCAAACTGTAAGGTTTCCATGTCTACCCAAACTGTAAGGTTTCCATGTCTACCCAAACTGTAAGGTTTCCTTGGTTACCCAAACTGTAAGGTTTCCTTGGTTACCCAAACTGTAAGGTTTCCTTGGTTACCCAAACTGTAAGGTTTCCATGTCTACCCAAACTGTAAGGTTTCCATGTCTACCCAAACTGTAAGGTTTCCATGTCTACCCAAGCTGTAAGGTTTCCATGTCTACCCAAACTGTAAGGTTTCCTTGGTTACCCAAACTGTAGGGTATCCATGTCTACCCAAACTGTAAGGTTTCCATGTCTACCCAAACTGTAAGGTTCCCATGTCTACCCAAACTGTAAGGTTTCCATGTCTACCCAAACTGTAAGGTTTCCTTGGTTACCCAAACTGTAAGGTTTCCATGTCTACCCAAACTGTAGGGTTTCCATGTCTATCCAAACTGTAAGGTTTCCATGTTTACCCAAACTGTAAGGTTTCCATGTCTACCCAAACTGTAAGGTTTCCATGTCTACCCAAACTGTAAGGTTTCCATGTCTACCCAAACTGTAAGGTTTCCTTGGTTACCCAAACTGTAAGGTTTCCATTGAAAACGATATAAAAACAAGTTATTGTTCTTATACCAGATATTTTAAAAATCGTTGTAAAACCGTGTACTGTTCATTGCATAAATGAATTATTTATTTGTATTTTAAGATTATTTAACATATTACTTGTGTAGCGGAGTTATATATTCATTCTGTCCAGTAATCATAACTTAATTCATTGAGACAAAGTTTCATATATAGCCAGACGCTCACGTCGTTTTTAATAAAAATGTTCAAACTTCTGATTGGTAGTGTCTTTTATCATACCAGCAAAGGTTCTAAAAGAGAATGTGGTAAAACAGCTGAAACATTTTGAATTGACTCCATGCCAATTGTCACAAAGTTTGTGGGGACTAGGCATTCGTTTGGACAAGGAGCTGATAGAAGAACATTCTTTAAAAATTCCCAAAAGCCTCGATGTGGATCATGAACTGCACGTCGTCGTATTATTGGATAACTTTTAATATGGTTATGGGTAAGATGTAGCCATCCGTCTCCCCGACGGTATCAAACAGCCTTGACCGATACTAGTGTCTGACGTACCTCGCGGATGGTGATAACGGTAACTGGCATGTGTAATAATGAATGATGTCCTGGCGTGTGATCACGAGCAGGAGCGCGTGTTTAGCCATTCCTACCTGGCAGTGATGTAATTCGCCTTGTCGGTGACGCACACTGTCGATAAGATATATCTGGAGATCTGGTATCGTCGTATTCTTGATTTCTACAGACAGACAATGTATTACACACAAGACGAACACACATTAACATATATACAGGTGTCTGAAACGGCACGGAAACCATGAACCAAGATTGTAACACACGTGAGTTACGTAATAAACATAAGAACAACTGCCAAATTACATACAGGTGTGAACCAACACGAGGCCGAAACACGTCAGTAATGGTGGTATTAGTGACACGGACATGAACCAATCAACATGATACAAGGGGGACGTACATAAATTAGTGTACAACGCGCCGGAACATTAAATCATCATAGTCATAACCCTTATAACTTTAGTTCAGCGAGAATATATCCCATCTTCAAATTAGGATGTCGATGTCTCTGGGACAGTCATCAAACAGTTTAAACTTTATTCACCGTTTAAACAAGGAAGTGTTTTTAAGGAAGTATTACAGTAAATATGTAACTGTTTCTGTCAAGCAAATTTCAAAATTACGTTAAAATAATTGTACGTTTCAATAACGGTTCAAAAGGTTCAAAACCAGCATTCTCTGATTCCGAAGCTTCATTATCACCTGTGCCGACGGCGCCAGGCAGACGACAGGTCTCGTGATGACGGGAGCTCATCAATTCTGTAACATAATCCAAAAGCGTTTACAATCTATATTGGTAGAGCCAGATCAGCATCAGAATTGATTTTTATAGAATTGAATGAGAACATGACACGACATCCTGGCAGGTCAAAGTACAACATTATATAATGTTGGGTATAGAGCTCTTAGCAGTCTTGGGGCCCGTGAGTCATTCTATAACATTCGTGTATGCAACATGAGAATGAACGATTACCGCATCAATGAGACCAATATCCAACACCACCTATTCACTTATTGATTATGAAATCACAAAAGCAATTAGGGAAAAAATTATTGTTAAACAATTCGTGTCTCACTTTAATGGTTTGAAACATTAGTAGGCTTTACAAAACTGTTATAATTACAAAACTGCAGTATCGAGATTCTATTCGTCCGGAGGTTATTTAAATGAACATGGACGTAATTCGTGCACGGTCCTCGCCGGAAGCTTACACTAGAAGGTCTATCAATCTGCGAGGTGACTTCGTTATAGATGGCCAATTTTCCAATAAAAAAATCTCGGAGCATACTGTACACCAGACAAAAATTGAAAATTTCCTGTAATATCCTTCGTGTTAGGCAAGAAAACATTTGGCACATTTGACATTTTGATCCACACCGCAATGTGTTCCAATGGCCTTTCACACTCGATACCGGGAAACGAAATACTGAGAAGAATTCAATGCCGGTAATCTTTGTTCTCCTAACGTTGACTTTACGACACTCGTTGTTTCATTCATCCGGCAAAAAAAGCGGCGACGCCAGGAAGAAACAAAAACGAAATTCTTTATTGTATATTTATTTCATAGCTCCTAATTTACCTCCCTAGCTTGTTTACATTATCCGTTTTTTCTTCCTTTCTTTAACATTTTTTTTTGTACCTGGGGTTGTTTTAATAGCCTCTTTGGTACGGAATCAGTAGTTAGTAACCTATTGCTGTCGACATTTACTGGATAATACACCCAGGGTTTCCTGACAGCGGTATAAAAGTGAATAACGTAACAGGTTCCTGTATACACGTCGCTACACGTGTTTGTGATTTAGGGCAAGTCTGTTGTAATTATTACGTATATCCCGGCAGATCAGATTTACATCGACACGTGGTTTTACAAGGTATTGTGGTAAAGAACAATAAGTCAGTACCGACCTCTGTTAGGGAGATTATGGTGAAGAAAAATAAGTCGGTATAGAACTCTGTTATAGAGAGTACGGTAAAGAACAATAAGTCAGTACCAAACTCTGTTTTAGAGATTACGGTAAAGAACAATAAGTCAGTACCGACCTCTGTTTTAGAGATTATGGTAAAGAACAATAAGTCAGTACCAAACTCTGTTTTAGAGATTAAGGTAAAGAACAATAAGTCAGTACCGACCTCTGTTAGAGAGATTACGGTAAAGAACAATAAATTGGTATATAACTCTATTATAGAGATTACGGTAAAGAACAATAAGTCAGTATAGAACACTGTTATAGAGAGTACGGTAAAGAACAATAAGTCAGTATATAACTATGTTATAGAGATTACGGTAAAGAACAATAAGTCAGTATAGAACCCTGTTATAGAGATTACGGTAAAGAACAATAAGTCAGTATAGAACTCTGTTATAGAGAGTACGGTAAAGAACAATAAGTCAGTATAGAATTTTGTTATAGAGATTACGGTAAAGAACAATAAGTCAGTATAGAACTCTGTTATAGAGATTACGGTAAAGAACAATAAGTCAGTATATAACTATGTTATAGAGATTACGGTAAAGAACAATAAGTCAGTATAGAACTCTGTTATAGAGATTACGGTAAAGAACAATAAGTCAGTATAGAACTCTGTTATAGAGAGTACGGTAAAGAACAATAAGTCAGTATATAACTATGTTATAGAGATTACGGTAAAGAACAATAAGTCAGTATATAACTATGTTATAGAGATTACGGTAAAGAACAATAAGTCTGTACCGAACTTTGTTATAGAGATTACGGTAAAGAACAATAAGTCAGTATAGAACTCTGTTATAGAGAGTACGGTAAAGAACAATAAGTCAGTATAGAACTCTGTTATAGAGAGTACGGTAAAGAACAATAAGTCAGTATAGAACACTGTTATAGAGATTACGATAAAGAACAATAAGTCAGTATAGAACTCTATTATAGAGATTACGGTAAAGAACAATAAGTCAGTATAGAACTCTGTTATAGAGATTACGGTAAAGAACAATAAGTCAGTATATAATTTTGTTATAGAGATTACGGTAAAGAACAATAAGTCAGTATAGAACTCTGTTATAGAGAGTACGGTAAAGAACAATAAGTCAGTATAGAATTTTGTTATAGAGATTACGGTAAAGAACAATAAGTCAGTACCAAACTCTGTTATAGAGATTACGGTAAAGAACAATAAGTCAGTATAGAACTCTGTTATAGAGAGTACGGTAAAGAACAATAAGTCAGTATAGAACTATGTTATAGAGATTACGGTAAAGAACAATAAGTCAGTATAGAACTTTTTATAGAGATTACGGTAAAGAACAATTAGTCAGTATAGAACTCTGTTATAGAGATTACGGTAAAGAACAATAAGTCAGTATAGAACACTGTTATAGAGAGTACGGTAAAGAACAATAAGTCGGTATAGAACACTGTTATAGAGAGTACGGTAAAGAACAATAAGTCAGTATAGAACTATGTTAGAGAGATTACGGTAAAGAACAATAAGTCAGTATAGAACTTTTTATAGAGATTACGGTAAAGAACAATTAGTCAGTATAGAACTATGTTATAGAGAGTACGGTAAAGAACAATAAGTCAGTATATAACTCTGTTATAGAGATTACGGTAAAGAACAATAAGTCAGTATAGAACTCTGTTATAGAGATTACGGTAAAGAACAATAAGTCAGTATAGAACTCTGTTTTAGAGATTACGGTAAAGAACAATAAGTCAGTATAGAACTCTGTTATAGAGAGTACGGTAAAGAACAATAAGTCAGTACCAAACTCTGTTTTAGAGATTACGGTAAAGAACAATAAGTCAGTATAGAACTCTGTTATAGAGAGTACGGTAAAGAACAATAAGTCAGTACCAAACTCTGTTATAGAGATTACGGTAAAGAACAATAAGTCAGTATATAACTCTGTTATAGAGATTACGGTAAAGAACAATAAGTCAGTATAGAACTCTGTTATAGAGAATACGGTAAAGAACAATAAGTCAGTATAGAATTTTGTTATAGAGAGTACGGTAAAGAACAATAAGTCAGTATAGAATTTTGTTATAGAGAGTACGGTAAAGAAAATTAGTCAGTATAGAATTTTGTTATAGAGATTACGGTAAAGAACAATAAGTCAGTATAGAACTCTGTTATAGAGAGTACGGTAAAGAACAATAAGTCAGTACCAAACTCTGTTTTAGAGAGTACGGTAAAGAACAATAAGTCAGTATAGAACTCTGTTATAGAGATTACGGTAAAGAACAATTAGTCAGTATAGAACACTGTTATAGAGATTACGGTAAAGAACAATTAGTCAGTATAGAACTTTGTGATAGAGATTACGATAAAGAACAATAAGTCAGTATAGAACTCTGTTATAGAGATTACGGTAAAGAACAATAAGTCAGTATATAATTTTGTTTTAGAGATTACGGTAAAGAACAATAAGTCAGTATAGAACTCTGTTATAGAGAGTACGGTAAAGAACAATAAGTCAGTATAGAACTCTGTTATAGAGAGTACGGTAAAGAACAATTAGTCAGTATAGAACTTTGTGATAGAGATTACGGTAAAGAACAATAAGTCAGTAACTCTCTTATAAAGAGTAATTGAGATAACGAAGGTTAAAGCTGCACAGAAAATAAACCACCAACGAAATGTTTATTTGCATGTTAATCGCTGCGTTCAAAACATTGTAATAGGTGAATACCATTCAGGACGCTTGTCACATAATATCCAAACAATGCGGGTAAAGTGTACTGTCTTCTGACACACCTAACACAATACTCGTACACTATATTTTGTAGGGTTTGGTTTGTTTTTGTTTAACGTCCTATTAACAGCCAGGGTCATTTTAAGGACGTGCCAGGTTTTGGAGGTGGAGGAAAGCCGGAGTACCCGGAGAAAAACCACCGGCCTACAGTCAGTACCTGGCAACTGCCCCACGTAGGTTTCGAACTCGCAACCCAGAGGTGGAGGGCTAGTGATAAAGTGTCTGTCGGGACACCTTGTAGGGATTAGAAAAAACACCCATTCCAAATGTATCATGCAACTTACTTCAGCTAGCTAAAGGTCTCTGGCTATTTTTTGGTTCTGTTTCTTGTCGTGTTATCCTCTAACATTTGTTGGAGTACATGCATCTATGCAATTTCTTGAACATAAACATCACAGGATAATTTGAAAGCAATACCAAAGCTTCAAATAATTTTCCTTCGTAGAGGATTTAAGAGTCAAGGAAACGACGTAGTCAAGGAACTTTCCAAACTCTAGTAACGCTTTCCAACGTAGAATCAAAAGTAAGTTCAAAACGAACTGTGGGAGGAAATAAAATGGAAATTAAAGTGAGGGTTTGTGCCGTCACGCCCCGCAGGTGAGTGCAATATGGCAGGCGTAAACGCATTCATAAAAAACTAATACCTTCGTAAAGTCCACAAAACCATGTCTGGTGATGTATATGGTAGGACAGATCGCTCATCATTACTTTTAACTTCCTCTATAGAGATCAGATGATGGTGATTCATTACATTTAAATTAATGGTCGTGATAATTATCAAATGTTATAATATATTAAGATCGGAGGAATGCTGCGGCACTGCGTGAACTCGGCTGCCAAAAGTTCACCATAGAAGTCTTAAAGATATTCGAATTCTAGGATTCCGGGATCGTAATTAACATTCCTGGGGATGAACTAAATTCAACGTTATTGCATTTAAATTTAAATAGAACACATTATGGATCGAACTGCAAACAATATAACCAAATAGACAAAACAAACAAATATAATATATCAGAGATGTACATTGAACATATACTTACGTACATTGTAAGGCAGAGTATGTATTGGATGTTAGCACCAAAGTATGTGGTATTCTATGACAGGCCAGTAAGTACATACAGATATGGTCAGAGTTCAGTATCGTCTCTCGGAACTGTGGACATACCGTCGGAGAGACGTACAGACGATTACTGGAGTGAAGCTATATCGAAGGAACTGAAGAACAGCGAGAACCCAGTGTAAGTAGCGACTTAGACTGAAGATGCCGAATGGTGAATTTTTATTGGTGAACTTGATCACTCAACCGCCTCCTAATCAGAAATCAGACGAAGAACTAACCAAAAGATATCAGATCAACGAAATGAAAGTGTCCCGTCCCTGATGAGGTTATGCTAGCTAGATATAAGGTAAACTTTACAGAAGGAGCCATATTGCAGTTAAAATGCTATTATCTCGGACAGGGCTTACCTGACGAGCGAAGGCAAGATGTCCTGGTAACAGTGCCTCTGTATGATGTAGTTGGGTGTTAAGGGTTTGTCATATACCAATTAATGAAGTTTAAGATGTTGTTCACGTGTGTGCCCTTTGAGCCATCCCTCAGCACTACAGACTGTATGATATTCGTTTTGGTATTAAGGGTTTGCCATATACCCATTACTGAAGTTTAAGGTGGTGTTCACTTGTGTGTCCTTTGAGCCATCCCTCAGCACTACATACTATATGATGTCGTTTTGGTATTAAGGGTTTGCCATAAACCCATTACTGAAGTTTAAGGTGGTGTTCACGTGTGTGCCCTTTGAGCCATCCCTCAGACACCACACAGCCATGGAGAAGATAACATTGAGCCCCAGAGAATGTCAGATGTCATCAATGCATAACGAATCCACCAGATCGTTCCGATACCGAACTAAGCACTCTGATGATCTGTGATAACTAGAGGAATATCATTAATATCTGTACCGTCTCAATTGTTCTGTTGAATAATCATTGGCAGGATTAGAGAGCGGAGATCGGATTCAGAGATGAGCAAGCTTCGTTTGGTTAGATATCTGGTAAGTGAGACTTAAATCAGTACCATTTGTACTTTAGGGAGTTTTGTTCATGATAAGGTAGCAGTCATAGGACTATCACCAGTGGATTGTTAACATCACTACATATGTTTCATAGAAGAACCAACTTAATCACTTTAAAACTTTCGACATTTTGAATTTCCTCCATGGTTTCAAAGGTATCGATACTGTAGTTTCTTAGCAACACGAGTCTTAGAAGGATGAAAATACTGTATGGTGTCCCTAGCGTGACTGACGAGTCTTAGAAGGATGAAAACGCTATATGGTGTCCCTAACGTCACTGGCGAGTCTTAGAAGGACGAAACAGCTGTATGGTGTCCCTAGCGTCACTGACGAGTCCTAGAAGGACGAACAGCTGTATGGTGTCCCTAGCGTCACTGACGAGTCCTAGGACGAAACAGCTGTATGGTGTCCCTAACGTCACTGACGAGTCCTAGAAGGACGAAACAGCTGTATGGTGTCCCTAGCGTCACTGACGAGTCTTAGAAGGACGAAACAGCTGTATGGTGTCCCTAACGTCACTGACGAGTCTTAGAAGGAAGGACGAAACAGCTGTATGGTGTCCCTAGCGTCACTGACGAGTCTTAGAAGGACGAAACAGCTGTATGATGTCCCTAGCATCACTGACGAGTCTTAGAAGGATGAAACAGCTGTATGGTGTTCATAACATCACTGACGAGTCTTAGAAGGATGAAACAGCTGTATGGTGTTCATAACATCACTGACGAGTCTTAGAAGGATGAAACAGCTGTATGGTGTCCCTAGCGTCACTGACGAGTCTTAGAACGATGAAACAGCTGTATGGTGTTCAAGAAGGATGAAACAGCTGTATGGTGTCCCTAACGTCACTGACAAAGAGTCTTAGAAAGATGAAACAGCTGTATGGTGTCCCTAACGTCACTGACAAAGAGTCTTAGAAGGATGAAACAGCTGTATGGTGTCCCTAGCATCACTGACGAGTCTTATAAGGATGAAACGGCTGTATGGTGTCCCTAACGTCACTGACGAGTCTTATAAGGATGAAACAGCTGTATGGTGTCCATAACGTCACTAACGAGTCATAGAAGGACGAAACAGCTGTATGGTGTCCCTAACGTCACTGACGAGTCTTAGAAGGATGAAACAGCTGTATGGTGTCCCTAACGTCACTGACAAAGAGTCTTAGAAGGATGAAACAGCTGAATGGTGTCCCTAGCGTTACTGACGAATCTTAGAAGGATGAAACAGCTGTATGGTGTCCCTAACGTCACTGACGAGTCTTATAAGGATGAAACAGCTGTATGGTGTCCCTAGCGTTACTGATGAGTTTTATAAGGATATGAAACAGCTGTATGGTATCCCTAGCGTCACTGACGAGTCTTAAAAGGATATGAAACAGTTGTATGGTGCATCTTTAATTTATTTTTGATTAATTGTATCCAACTCTCTGTATGGAGAGTGCTAGTATCTCGTCTCTTGTTCAATCCACTAACGTCAAAACTGGTAAGATAGCAACGCGTCATGTCCTTTCTCGTATTTCTATTTTTGTATGGATTTCGAAAACTACAAATAACTGGGGGAAGAGAGACTACGGAAGGTTTATAAAATCTCTTTAGGACCAAGTCAAAGGGAATGGATGACTCTGCCTTCTTTCTAGTATATACAGGGGTAGACACAAAAACACGCCAGGTCTCGTCATCAATGTAGCAAAACCAAATATTGATGTCAAACTGCGAAACAGTGCCATCTCATAGACAACATGGATGTGGATAATTGTGTATTCTCATAGACAACATGGATGTGGATAATTGTGTATTCTCATAGACAACATGGATGTGGATAATTGTGTATTCTCATAGACAACATGGATGTGGATAATTGTGTATTCTCGTGGACAACACAGATGTCGAGCCAAGAGTATTTCATAGACAATATGGGCGTTAAAATTTGTGTATACCTTATACCACATCTCGTTAGTATTTATAGAAAATGTTTTAGTCCCTTTGCTACTATATTAGCATTGATATAGCAGAGTAGGGGCTAATATTTTTTTCTGTAAATACTAACAAGGTGCCGCCACCTGTGCTGGATCCAGTAAAAACAAGAATGCAACTAAAGTACAAAGACCAAAAGTAAATCATCTAGCTATCGTCGCAATTCTACAGCGCAATGTAGAAACATGGTGAGCTGTGGCCAAAGATAAAGGCAGCATTGCATCCTGACGTCATTTGTAATTCTGTCGTAACAGCACTTTCTACAACCATCGAAGTCAGACAATGGCTGTGGACATATTATATCTAGATTAAGAATCAAAGGGCCATTCACATAGACCCATTAGATCTTGGAAGAGGCTACTATGAAGTTGGTACGATAATGAAATATGCCTTCCTCAAACAAGTATTTTATCAGTAAAACTCTAGCATAGTTCTATTTCATCTAATTTTACATCCAATACCCAGCCGTTTGGAAGGCGATACAACCTGTCACAGACGTACAGTGATCTAATGTTAGCTGACGTTTCATTACATTCCTCATACACACCACATCAACCCCGAAGACGTGCCGACATGTCTTGGGTTCCTTCTGCCACTCTTACCACCTCTTCCTCTACAAAGCCTTACCACCTCTTCCTCTACAAAGCCTTACCACCTCTTCCTCTACAGAGCCTTACCATCTCTTCCTATACAAAGCCTTTCACCTCTTCCTCTACAAAGCCTTACCGCCTCTTCCTCTACAAAGCCTTACCGCCTCTTCCTCTACAAAGCCTTTCACCTCTTCCTCTAAAAAGCCTTACCACCTCTTCCTCTACAAAGCCTTACCACCTCTTCCTCTACAAAGCCTTACCACCTCTTCCTCTACAAAGCCTTACCACCTCTTCCTCTACAAAGCCTTACCACCTCTTCCTCTACAAAGCCTTTCACCTCTTCCTCTACAAAGTCTTTTACCTCTTCCTCTACAAAGCCTTTTACCTCTTCCTCTACAAAGCCTTTTACCTCTTTCTCTACAAAGCCTTACCACCTCTTCCTCTACAAAGGCTTTCACCTCTTCCTCTACAAAGCCTTACCACCTCTTCCTCTACAAAGCCTTTTACCTCTTCCTCTACAAAGCCTTTTACCTCTTTCTCTACAAAGCCTTACCACCTCTTCCTCTACAAAGCCTTACCACCTCTTCCTCTACAAAGCCTTACCACCTCTTCCTCTACAAAGCCTTTTACCTCTTCCTCTACAAAGCCTTTTACCTCTTCCTCTACAAAGCCTTACCGCCTCTTCCTCTACAAAACCTTACCGCCTCTTCCTCTACAAAGCCTTACCACCTCTTCCTCTACAAAGCCTTTTACCTCTTCCTTTACAAAGCCTTTCACCTCTTCCTCTACAAAGCCTTACCACCTCTTCCTCTACAGAGCCTTACCACCTCTTCCTCTACAAAGCCTTACCACCTCTTCCTCTACAAAGCCTTACCGCCTCTTCCTCTACAAAGCCTTACCGCCTCTTCCTCTACAAAGCCTTACCGCCTCTTCCTCTACAAAGCCTTACCACCTCTTCCTCTAAAAAGCCTTACCACCTCTTCCTCTACAAAGGCTTTCACCTCTTCCTCTACAAAGCCTTACCACCTCTTCCTCTACAAAGCCTTTCACCTCTTCCTCTACAAAACCTTTTACCTCTTCCTCTACAAAGGCTTTCACCTCTACCTCTACAAAGCCTTACCACCTCTACCTCTACAAAGCCTTACCACCTCTTCCTCTACAAAGCCTTACTGCCTCTTCCTCTACAAAGCTTTTTACCTCTTCCTCTACAAAGCCTTACCACCTCTTCCTCTACAAAGCCTTTTACCTCTTGGTGGACAAATTCCTGCAGCATGGACATCAACATTAACACTGTATGATTGGACGGCTGATAAATGGAATTGAAAATGACTAAAATGTGTGCCAAACTTTTAAAATCGCCCACACTTATCATCGTCATACAGGTATTGACCTATATATTACGTTATCATTGAGACCGAAATCCTGAACTCATTGGTATTCAAACTCTGAACTCAGAGTATATTACACAGAGTTTCCGCTTTGATTTAAGTATATTATATTGGCCTATTTTAAAAAAACGTAAGTAATATCCATGGGAATGAAATGATTTTATTGGAATTGCACTTTCCCATTGGCATCACAATTTGTATAACAATGACAAAAAGTATCATCCATAGGATGACTAGAAAATAACATACACCTGCTACAAGGGAGCTGTAAGTTTGAGCTATGAGGTTGTCTAATTCACCTAAACAGGTCTGCTGTAAAGGGAAGCTATAACACATGAAGAACAATAGTGTAAAATGGGATTGTTATAAAACCATGAAATCCCAGAAGTTTGGCAAAATGATTTTATCACAGCTTTAGAATTCTCACATTTCATAGCAAGGTTAAACATGAGATGGCTAAATACAACCAGAGATTGTCTATTTATACATGGCTTGATTAACTAAGACTGCACAGAACCAAGTTCCTGATTCTCTACTACAACCACAATATAATATAAAATTAGTAAAATCATACAAAATACAAACAAAAGTTCTTTGATATTTACTTTGGCAATGGAGTTGTGACATTGTACTGTTTTTAAGACTCTGTAATAGTAAATATGACATGTCTATATATATATATGTATGTGTTAGCGTTATTACAGTGTATAACAGCCTGACTATATTGTAACTCATACAATTATTATTATATATTTACATTTGCTCCACATTTCCCCATTGACACAATGCTAAGAGGCAGTTGCCACCATATGCCTATAACACCCTAGCGCCTCAGGCTATAACACCCAGTCAGTCATGTGACATGAATTAGTTTTTTTTTCAAAGCTGACGAAAATGGTAAGACAATGTAAATATAGGTATTGAACAGTGGTTTTAATGTTGTTATAGTCGATATGGCAGCAAGATGTATGTTGGGCAAATGTAGCATGGGAATCCGTTCATTGCTTATATAACACACAATAGATGGCCTGACCGTATTGTAAGTTATTATTATATAACACACAATAGATGGTTGATTATCTTGGTTCAGTCTCTCTTAGATAATTTGTTGTCACCATAACATGGTCACCAATTACAACATACAGTCCGATATCCTTCTGTGCTTTATGATGTACAATACTTCTGGTAAGTCCTTCAGTAGAACAGGAAACAAAGGTTTCCCCTAATATTAGAGACAGCTTGTAGAACACCTGATTTAGGCAAATGGACCATGAATAAAATCGGGAAGACAGAAATGTCCACTTCACAACCGTTTCCTCAATTCTTGTAATAGGATTTATATGTCTTCATTACACAAGAGTTCCCGTGTTTGCGTTTGATTAAAGAGTGTATGGTACCTTGCATTGACGGAGGTAAGAAACTGAGTTTTAAGCTAAGACCAGTGTAATGTTTGCTTCACTTATGATTAAAATGGACCAAAAGAATGTATGCAGTGAAAACACTGGTCAATTTCACACAAATCTAGTAAAGTAGCCTATAACCCTATTCAGTTTCCCACAGTGCTGATCAGAAGTTGACAGTACTTAGATCATAACTAGTCTCCGTTCGTGTGTGGTAGAGAGCTACATCCTCCAGAAAATGGCTATCAATGGGGCTTCGACGGGAAGGCACCTTGACATTTGACTGCATCCGCTGGAGTTCATCTACAGAAGGTAAAAAATTAATTGATAAATGACTCATCATCATTTGGTGTTTTATTTTTACAAGTCCCTAAACATATATGATGATTGGTAAAAACTATGAATAAAAGAGCAGAAAGTAACTAACTATCCCACTAGGTTACACATGATCATTTGTAAAACAGATATTTTATATAACAACGAAATGGAAGGAAACAATATCCAAGCTGTTATAATATGAAAGGTTCATTGATGAGAGTATGTATGTGATGTAATGAGTATGAATGTGATGAGTATGTATGTGATGTGATGAGTATGCGTGTGAGTTGATGAGTATGTATGTGATGTGATGAGAGTATGCGTGTAATGTGATGAGTATGTATGTGATGAGTATGTATGTGATGTGATGAGTATGAATGTGATGAGTATGTTTGTGATGTGATGAGTATGTATTTGATGTGATGTGTATGTGATGTGATGTGATGAGTATGTATGTAATGTGATGTGTATGTGATGTGATGTGATGAGTATGTATGTATATGATGTGATGAGAATGTATGTGATGAGTATGTATGTGATGTGATGAGTATGAATGTGATGAGTATGAATGTGATGAGTATGTATGTGATGAGTATGTATGTATGTGATGAGTATGTATGTGATGTGATGAGTATGTATGTGATGAGTATGTATGTATGTGATGAGTATGTATGTATGTGATGAGTATGTATGTGATGTGATGAGTATGTATGTGATGTGATGAGTATGTATGTGATGTGATGAGTATGTATGTGATGTGTATGTATGTGATGTGATGAGTATGTATGTATGTGATGAGTATGAATGTGATGAGTATGTATGTGATGAGTATGCGTGTGATGTGATGAGTATGTATGTGATGAGTATGATGTGATGGGATGTGATGTATGTATGTATGTATGTGATGAGTATGTATGTGATGAGTATGTATGTGATGTGATGAGTATGTATGTATGTGATGAGTGTGATGTGATGAGTATGTATGTATGTGATGAGTATGATGTGATGAGTATGTATGTGATGAGTATGTATGTGATGTGATGAGTATGTATGTGATGTGATGAGTATGTATGTGATGTGATGAGTATGTATGAATGTGATGAGTATGCGTGTGATATAATGAGTATGAATGTGATGAGTATGCGTGTGATATAATGAGTATGAATGTGATGAGTATGCGTGTGATATAATGAGTATGAATGTGATGAGTATGCGTGTGATATAATGAGTATGAATGTGATGAGTATGCGTGTGATATAATGAGTATGAATGTGATGAGTATGCGTGTGATATAATGAGTATGAATGTGATGAGTATGCGTGTGATATGATGAGTATGTGATGTGATGAGTATGTGATGTGATGTGATGTGATGAGTATGTACAGTGTATATACATGTAATGTGATGTGATAATATTACTTGTATAATAACCACTGATAACCTTCACACTGATGAAGAAACAGTTTATTGTAATTTTGTTCTTTGAGAAGTTTTCAGATTCTCTGACACTTAATTTGCTGATGTAGAAATAGAATACAAACCAAGTTTCTCGAGGAGTTGTAGGAAGGAGGTGAGAGGCGGGAAGGCCATAGTCTCATGGTTACTGTTCATACTGACACTGTCTGCTGTCAACAAATATCACAAATCACAAAAAGTATTAAAGGGAAGTAACTCTACTTAGATACAGTACATTACAGAAATCCGTTATGCAATATTTCAATGTTTCTATTCTAAGATTACTGATATGTCTGACAGGGTTCTATTCTAAGATTACTGATATGTCTGAGAGGGTTCTAAGATTACTGATATGTCTGAGAGGGTTCTATTATAAGATTACTGATATGTCTGACAGGGCCCTATTCTAAGATTACTGATATGTCTGAGAGGGTTCTAAGATTACTGATATGTCTGAGAGGGCCCTATTCTAAGATTACTGATATGTCTGAGAGGGTTCTATTATCAGATTACTGGTATGTCTGAGAGGGTTCTAAGATTACTGATATGTCTGAGAGGGTTCTAAGATTACTGATATGTCTGAGAGGGTTCTATTATAAGATTACTGATATGTCTGAGAGGGTTCTATTATAAGATTACTGATATGTCTGAGAGGGTTCTATTATAAGATTACTGATATGTCTGAGAGGGTTCTATTATAAGATTACTGATATGTCTGAGAGGGTTCTATTATAAGATTACTGATATGTCTGACAGGGCCCTATTCTAAGATTACTGATATGTCTGAGAGGGTTCTAAGATTACTGGTATGTCTGAGAGGGCCCTATTCTAAGATTACTGATATGTCTGAGAGGGTTCTAAGATTACTGATATGTCTGAGAGGGTTCTATTATCAGATTACTGATATGTCTGAGAGGGCCCTATTCTAAGATTACTGATATGTCTGAGAGGGTTCTAAGATTACTGATATGTCTGAGAGGGCCCTATTCTAAGATTACTGATATGTATGAGAGAGTCCTATTCTAAGATTACTGATATGTCTGAGAGGGCCCTATTCTAAGATTACTGGTATGTCTGAGAGGGTTCTATTCAAAGATTACTGATATGTCTGAGAGGGTTCTAAGATTACTGATATGTCTGAGAGGGTTCTATTCAAAGATTACTGATATGTCTGAGAGGGTTCTAAGATTACTGGTATGTCTGACAGGGTTCTATTCTAAGATTACTGATATGTCTGAGAGGGTTCTAAGATAACTGATATGTCTGAGAGGGCCCTATTCTAAGATAACTGATATGTCTGAGAGGGCCCTATTCTAAGATTACTGATATGTCTGAGAGGGTTCTAAGATTACTGATATGTCTGAGAGGGCCTAAGATAACTGATATGTCTGAGAGGGTCCTATTCTAAGATTACTGATATGTCTGAGAGGGTTCTAAGATTACTGATATGTCTGAGAGGGTTCTAAGATTACTGATATGTCTGAGAGGGTTCTATTCTAAGATTACTGATATGTCTGAGAGGGTTCTATTCTAAGATTACTGATATGTCTGAGAGGGTTCTATTCTAAGATTACTGATATGTCTGAGAGGGTTCTATTCTAAGATTACTGATATGTCTGAGAGGGTTCTATTCTAAGATTACTGATATGTCTGAGAGGGCCCTATTCTAAGATTACTGATATATCTGAGAGGGTTCTAAGATTACTGATATGTCTGAGAGGGCCTAAGATTACTGATATGTCTGAGAGGGTTCTAAGATTACTGATATGTCTGAGAGGGTTCTAAGATTACTGATATGTCTGAGAGGGTTCTATTCTAAGATTACTGATATGTCTGAGAGGGTTCTATTCTAAGATTACTGATATGTCTGAGAGGGTTCTATTCTAAGATTACTGATATGTCTGAGAGGGTTCTATTCTAAGATTACTGATATGTCTGAGAGGGTTCTATTCTAAGATGACTGATATGTCTGAGAGGGTTCTATTCTAAGATTACTGATATGTCTGAGAGGGTTCTATTCTAAGATTACTGATATGTCTGAGAGGGTTCTATTCTAAGATTACTGGTATGTCTGAGAGGGTTCTAAGATTACTGATATGTCTGAGAGGGTTCTAAGATTACTGATATGTCTGAGAGGGTTCTATTCTAAGATTACTGATATGTCTGAGAGGGTTCTAAGATTACTGATATATCTGAGAGGGTTCTAAGATTACTGATATGTCTGAGAGGGTTCTATTTTAAGATTACTGATATGTATGAGAGGGCCTAAGATTACTGATATGTCTGAGAGGGCCTAAGATTACTGATATGTCTGAGAGGGCCTAAGATTACTGATATGTCTGAGAGGGTTCTAAGATTACTGATATGTCTGAGAGGGCCTAAGATTACTGATATGTCTGAGAGGGCCTAAGATTACTGATATGTCTGAGAGGGTTCTAAGATTACTGATATGTCTGAGAGGGTTCTAAGATTACTGATATGTCTGAGAGGGTTCTAAGATTACTGATATGTCTGAGAGGGCCTAAGATTACTGATATGTCTGAGAGGGTTCTAAGATTACTGATATGTCTGAGAGGGTTCTAAGATTACTGATATGTCTGAGAGGGCCTAAGATTACTGATATGTCTGAGAGGGTTCTAAGATTACTGATATGTCTGAGAGGGTTCTAAGATTACTGATATATCTGAGAGGGTTCTAAGATTACTGATATGTCTGAGAGGGTTCTATTCTAAGATTACTGATATGTCTGAGAGGGTTCTAAGATTACTGATATGTCTGAGAGGGTTCTAAGATTACTGATATGTCTGAGAGGGCCTAAGATTACTGATATGTCTGAGAGGGTTCTAAGATTACTGATATGTCTGAGAGGGTTCTAAGATTACTGATATGTCTGAGAGGGCCTAAGATTACTGATATGTCTGAGAGGGCCTAAGATTACTGATATATCTCAGAGGGTTCTAAGATTACTGATATATCTCAGAGGGCCCTATTTTAAGATTACTGATATGTCTGAGAGGGTTCTAAGATTACTGATATGTCTGAGAGGGTTCTAAGATTACTGATATGTCTGAGAGGGTTCTAAGATTACTGATATGTCTGAGAGGGCCTAAGATTACTGATATGTCTGAGAGGGCCTAAGATTACTGATATATCTCAGAGGGTTCTAAGATTACTGATATATCTCAGAGGGCCCTATTTTAAGATTACTGATATGTCTGAGAGGGTTCTAAGATTACTGATATGTCTGAGAGGGTTCTTAGATTACTGATATGTCTGAGAGGGTTCTATTATCAGATTACTGATATGTCTGAGAGGGCCCTATTCTAAGATTACTGATATGTCTGAGAGGGTTCTAAGATTACTGATATGTCTGAGAGGGCCCTATTCTAAGATTACTGATATGTATGAGAGAGTCCTATTCTAAGATTACTGATATGTCTGAGAGGGCCCTATTCTAAGATTACTGGTATGTCTGAGAGGGTTCTATTCAAAGATTACTGATATGTCTGAGAGGGTTCTAAGATTACTGATATGTCTGAGAGGGTTCTATTCAAAGATTACTGATATGTCTGAGAGGGTTCTAAGATTACTGGTATGTCTGACAGGGTTCTATTCTAAGATTACTGATATGTCTGAGAGGGTTCTAAGATAACTGATATGTCTGAGAGGGCCCTATTCTAAGATAACTGATATGTCTGAGAGGGCCCTATTCTAAGATTACTGATATGTCTGAGAGGGTTCTAAGATTACTGATATGTCTGAGAGGGCCTAAGATAACTGATATGTCTGAGAGGGTCCTATTCTAAGATTACTGATATGTCTGAGAGGGTTCTAAGATTACTGATATGTCTGAGAGGGTTCTAAGATTACTGGTATGTCTGAGAGGGTTCTATTCTAAGATGACTGATATGTCTGAGAGGGTTCTATTCTAAGATTACTGATATGTCTGAGAGGGTTCTATTCTAAGATTACTGATATGTCTGAGAGGGTTCTATTCTAAGATTACTGATATGTCTGAGAGGGTTCTATTCTAAGATTACTGATATGTCTGAGAGGGCCCTATTCTAAGATTACTGATATATCTGAGAGGGTTCTAAGATTACTGATATGTCTGAGAGGGCCTAAGATTACTGATATGTCTGAGAGGGTTCTAAGATTACTGATATGTCTGAGAGGGTTCTAAGATTACTGGTATGTCTGAGAGGGTTCTATTCTAAGATTACTGATATGTCTGAGAGGGTTCTATTCTAAGATTACTGATATGTCTGAGAGGGTTCTATTCTAAGATTACTGATATGTCTGAGAGGGTTCTATTCTAAGATTACTGATATGTCTGAGAGGGTTCTATTCTAAGATGACTGATATGTCTGAGAGGGTTCTATTCTAAGATTACTGATATGTCTGAGAGGGTTCTATTCTAAGATTACTGATATATCTGAGAGGGTTCTATTCTAAGATTACTGGTATGTCTGAGAGGGTTCTAAGATTACTGATATGTCTGAGAGGGTTCTAAGATTACTGATATGTCTGAGAGGGTTCTATTCTAAGATTACTGATATGTCTGAGAGGGTTCTAAGATTACTGATATATCTGAGAGGGTTCTAAGATTACTGATATGTCTGAGAGGGTTCTATTTTAAGATTACTGATATGTATGAGAGGGCCTAAGATTACTGATATGTCTGAGAGGGCCTAAGATTACTGATATGTCTGAGAGGGCCTAAGATTACTGATATGTCTGAGAGGGTTCTAAGATTACTGATATGTCTGAGAGGGCCTAAGATTACTGATATGTCTGAGAGGGCCTAAGATTACTGATATGTCTGAGAGGGTTCTAAGATTACTGATATGTCTGAGAGGGTTCTAAGATTACTGATATGTCTGAGAGGGTTCTAAGATTACTGATATGTCTGAGAGGGCCTAAGATTACTGATATGTCTGAGAGGGTTCTAAGATTACTGATATGTCTGAGAGGGTTCTAAGATTACTGATATGTCTGAGAGGGCCTAAGATTACTGATATGTCTGAGAGGGTTCTAAGATTACTGATATGTCTGAGAGGGTTCTAAGATTACTGATATGTCTGAGAGGGTTCTAAGATTACTGATATGTCTGAGAGGGTTCTATTCTAAGATTACTGATATGTCTGAGAGGGTTCTAAGATTACTGATATGTCTGAGAGGGTTCTAAGATTACTGATATGTCTGAGAGGGCCTAAGATTACTGATATGTCTGAGAGGGTTCTAAGATTACTGATATGTCTGAGAGGGTTCTAAGATTACTGATATGTCTGAGAGGGCCTAAGATTACTGATATGTCTGAGAGGGCCTAAGATTACTGATATATCTCAGAGGGTTCTAAGATTACTGATATATCTCAGAGGGCCCTATTTTAAGATTACTGATATGTCTGAGAGGGTTCTAAGATTACTGATATGTCTGAGAGGGTTCTAAGATTACTGATATGTCTGAGAGGGCCTAAGATTACTGATATGTCTGAGAGGGCCTAAGATTACTGATATATCTCAGAGGGTTCTAAGATTACTGATATATCTCAGAGGGCCCTATTTTAAGATTACTGATATGTCTGAGAGGGTTCTAAGATTACTGATATGTCTGAGAGGGTTCTTAGATTACTGATATGTCTGAGAGGGTTCTAAGATTACTGATATGTCTGAGAGGGTTCTAAGATTACTGATATGTCTGAGAGGGCCGTATTCTGAGATATTACAGACATCACTTACAATTTGGGCGACACAGATCATCTAACCAAATCAATGGAACTCTATACAGGTCTGTCTGATCACAGAGACTTACCACTTCTGTTTCTACTGGACTGGACTCTCACAGCATCCGCAGTGTTGTCTGAGGCTCCAGTTGTTGATGCCCCTGTCAGTTAATATAAAACATAATCAATGACTGATATAACTAAAATCAACACAATTAATACTGGGTACTCAAATCAAATCATGTGTCTGAGTCAGTTAGTCCTAACTTACCTGTCAGTTGTCGTGTGTCTGAGTCAGGTAGCCCTGACTTACCTGTCAGTAGTCTTGTGTCTGAGTGAGGTAGTCCTTACTTACCTGTCAGTAGTCGTGTGTCTGAGCCAGGTAGTCCTGACTTACCTGTCAGTAGTCGTGTGTCTGAGCTAGGTAGTCCTGACTTACCTGTCAGTAGTCGTGTGTCTGAGTCAGGTAGTCCTGACTTACCTGTCAGTAGTCGTGTGTCTGAGTCAGGTAGTCCTGACTTACCTGTCAGTAGTCGTGTGTCTGAGCCAGGTAGTCCTGACTTACCTGTCAGTAGTCGTGTGTCTGAGCCAGGTAGTTCTGACTTACCTGTCAGTAGTCGTGTGTCTGAGCCAGGTAGTCCTGACTTACCTGTCAGTAGTCGTGTGTCTGAGCCAGGTAGTCCTGACTTACCTGTCAGTAGTCGTGTGTCTGAGTCAGGTAGTCCTGACTTACCTGTCAGTAGTCGTGTGTCTGAGCCAGGTAGTCCTGACTTACCTGTCAGTAGTCGTGTGTCTGAGCCAGGTAGTCCTGACTTACCTGTCAGTAGTCGTGTGTCTGAGTCAGGTAGTCCTGACTTACCTGTCAGTTGTCGTGTGTCTGAGCCAGGTAGTCCTGACTTACCTGTCAGTAGTCGTGTGTCTGAGTCAGGTAGTCCTGACTTACCTGTCAGTAGTCGTGTGTCTGAGTCAGGTAGTCCTGACTTACCTGTCAGTGGTCGTGTGTCTGAGCCAGGTAGTCCTGACTTACCTGTCAGTATTCGTGTGTCTGAGCCAGGTAGTCCTGACTTACCTGTCAGTAGTTGTGTGTCTGAGCCAGGTAGTCCTGACTTACCTGTCAGTAGTTGTGTGTCTGAGCCAGGTAGTCCTGACTTACCTGTCAGTGGTCGTGTGTCTGAGCCAGGTAGTCCTGACTTACCTGTCAGTATTCGTGTGTCTGAGCCAGGTAGTCCTGACTTACCTGTCAGTAGTCATGTGTCTGAACCAGGTAGTCCTGACTTACCTGTCAGTAGTCGTGTGTCTGAACCAGGTAGTCCTGTCTTACCTGTCAGTAGTCGTGTGTCTGAACCAGGTAGTCCTGACTTACCTGTCAGTAGTCGTGTGTCTGAGCCAGGTAGTCCTGACTTACCTGTCAGTAGTCGTGTGTCTGAGCCAGGTAGTCCTGACTTACCTGTCAGTAGTCGTGTGTCTGAGTCAGGTAGTCCTGACTTACCTGTCAGTAGTCGTGTGTCTGAGTCAGGTAGTCCTGACTTACCTGTCAGTAGTCGTGTGTCTGAGTCAGGTAGTCCTGACTTACCTGTCAGCAGTTGTGTGTCTGAGTCAGGTAGTTCTGACTTACCTGTCAGTAGTCGTGTGTCTGAGTCAGGTAGTCCTGACTTACCTGTCAGTAGTCGTGTGTCCGAGTCAGGTAGTCCTGACTTACCTGTCAGTAGCTGGGTAACCTGTTTTTGGGCCAGATATTTCTGACAAAGCGGATGATTCCACTGTCTGTAACACTCCTCAGCCAAATCCTGTATGATGAAAATATATTTGTGAATACTAATGAAAAGCAGTGTAATAAATTCAATTAAAAGTTAATTTACATATCATTCAACCAGTCATTCATCACATATCAGATCAAAACCTAACACTGATGTTCCATGAAATACTTCCTTTTCATCTGCTTTATAACAAACCATTGGTTACATTGTAATATACAGCTATAAAGGACCATGTACGACTAGGAATGAGGAAAACACAAATTAATCCTTATTATAATAAATAGATGGGAAACCACTCCCAAGAAACTTCTCACACAAAAATAATGAATTGACTGACTTGATATATATGTCAAGTTGAGTAGTTAATTGATAATACACTCATAGAACAACAGATGGAGGATGGAAGTTTGATTGTAATTGATAATCCTCTCACAGAACAACAGATGGAGGATGGAAGTTTGATTGTAATTGATAATCCACTCAGAACAACAGATGGAGGATGGAAGTTTGATTGTAATTGATAATCCACTCAGAACAACAAATGGAGGGATGGAAGTTTGATTGTAATTGATAATCCACTCAGAACAACAAATGGAGGGATGGAAGTTTGATTGTAATTGATAATCCACTCACAGAACAACAAATGGAGGGATGGAAGTTTGATTGTAATAGATAATCCACTCATAGAACAACAGATGGAGGGATGGAAGTTTGATTGTAATTGATAATCCACTCAGAACAACAAATGGAGGGATGGAAGTTTGATTGTTATTGATAATCCTCTCACAAAACAACAGATGGAGGGATGGAAGTTTGATTGTAATTGATAATCCACTCAGAACAACAGATGGAGGGATGGAAGTTTGATTGTAATTGATAATCCACTCAGAACAACAAATGGAGGGATGGAAGTTTGATTGTAATTGATAATCCACTCAGAACAACAGATGGAGGATGGAAGTTTGATTGTAATTGATAATCCACTCAGAACAACAGATGGAGGATGGAAGTTTGATTGTAATTGATAATCCACTCAGAACAACAAATGGAGGGATGGAAGTTTGATTGTAATTGATAATCCACTCAGAACAACAAATGGAGGGATGGAAGTTTGATTGTAATTGATAATCCACTCACAGAACAACAAATGGAGGGATGGAAGTTTGATTGTAATAGATAATCCACTCATAGAACAACAGATGGAGGGATGGAAGTTTGATTGTAATTGATAATCCACTCAGAACAACAGATGGAGGGATGGAAGTTTGATTGTAATAGATAATCCACTCAGAACAACAAATGGAGGGATGGAAGTTTGATTGTAATTGATAATCCACTCACAGAACAACAGATGGAGGATGGAAGTTTGATTGTAATTGATAATCCTCTCACAGAACAACAGATGGAGGATGGAAGTTTAATTGTAATTGATAATCCTCTCATAGAACAACAGATGGAGGATGGAAGTTTGATTGTAATTGATAATCCACTCATAGAACAAAAGATGGAGGATGGAAGTTTGATTGTAATTGATAATCCACTCATAGAACACAACAGATGGAGGATGGAAGTTTGATTGTAATTGATAATCCACTCACAGAACAACAGATGGAGGGATGGAAGTTTGATTGTAATTGATAATCCACTCACAGAACAACAGATGTAGGATGGTAGTTTGATTGTAATTGATAATCCACTCACAGAACAACAGATGGAGGGATGGAAGTTTGATTGTAATTGATAATCCACTCACAGAACAACAGATGGAGGGATGGAAGTTTGATTGTAATTGATAATCCACTCACAGAACAACAGATGGAGGATGGTAGTTTGATTGTAATTGATAATCCACTCACAGAACAACAGATGGAGGATGGTAGTTTGATCCTCTCATAGAACAACAGATGGAGGGATGGAAGTGTTTGATTGTAATTGATAATCCACTCACAGAACAACAGATGGAGGATGGTAGTTTGATTGTAATTGATAATCCACTCACAGAACAACAGATGGAGGATGGTAGTTTGATCCTCTCATAGAACAACAGATGGAGGGATGGAAGTGTTTGATTGTAATTGATAATCCACTCACAGAACAACAGATGGAGGATGGTAGTTTGATCCTCTCATAGAACAACAGATGGAGGGATGGAAGTGTTTGATTGTAATTGATAATCCACTCATAGAACAACAGATGGAGGATGGTAGTTTGATCCTCTCATAGAACAACAGATGGAGGATGGAAGTTTGATTGTAATAGATAATCCACTCATAGAACAACAGATGGAGGATGGAAGTTTGATTGTAATTGATAATCCACTCACAGAACAACAGATGGAGGATGGAAGTTTGATTGCAGTAAACCTGGACAGAGGATTATTTTCAAAATCTATGTACAGACATTCAGACACTGAAATAATATCAGGTGTCGGCATTTCAACTGAGTCACATCTTTTTTGTTTCTGAGATACAATAGACATTACCACAGGTAGTCTGGATATAAGCTGCTGTTTGAATGTAACGTTTTCACTTGCATCAGGTAAATCTGTAATGAGAAAGATATCACTCAATGGCACTGCTAGGCTTTAATGTTAATCAGTCATGAATATCAATTTGTCTCAAATCAAATCTAGTTAAATGCATAAAACATTTAAACGGGAAAAAACACCAAGAATACTTGATTTATTTCAATAACACACAAAATTTATGACATTTTCTTCTTAAGAATCCTTGCCAGAATCTTGTTAAATGAAAAATATTTCAGTAACACTGTACAATGGTATTTTCAAGATGTTTATTTTTTATAATTCCTAGGAATGAGAACTCGTTAATATCGTGTATGTATTTACACCTTATACTAATACTGTCATTTCTACTGACCAATACATTGTACACAGCTGGGAGACCTAAAGTCAGACAACACAACTCTGTCATCATAACAGCTAAAACAATATGTCATCTATAATATCTGATCTCACCTCCTAAATCAATATGTCATCTATAATATTGGATCTCACCTCCTAAAACAATATGTCATCTATAATATCGGATCTCACCTCCTAAAACTTGAGCCATGAAATCTCCTGTCAACTGCAGTACCCCTCGATCTATGTACTGAAACAACAAACTGCAACAAGAGTTAGAATTCAGTTAATTCAACTTAGAATAAACGTTTATTTATAACTGTATATAATCTAACAAAACAACCTAGAATAAATGTTTATTTATAACTGTATATAATCTAACAAAGCAACCTAGAATAAATGTTTATTTATAACTGTATATAATCTAACAAAACAACCTAGAATAAATATTAAACTGTATATAATCTAAAAAAACAACCTAGAATAAATGTTTATTTATAACTGTATATAATCTAACAAAACAACCTAGAATAAATGTTTATTTATAACTGTATATAATCTAACAAAACAACCTAGAATAATTGTTTATTTATAACTGTATATAATCTAACAAAACAACCTAGAATAAATGTTTATTTATAACTGTATATAATCTAACAAAACAACCTAGAATAAATGTTTATTTATAACTGTATATAATCAAACAAAACAACCTAGAATAAATGTTTAATTATAACTGTATATAATCAAACAAAACAACCTAGAATAAATGTTTATTCATAACTGTATATAATCTAAAAAAACAACCAAGAATAAATGTTTATTTATAACTGTATATAATCTAAAAAAAACAATCAAGAATAAATGTTTATTTATAACTGTATATAATCAAACAAAACAACCAAGAATAAATGTTTAATTATAACTGTATATAATCTAACAAAACAACCTAGAATAAATGTTTATTTATAACTGTAAATAATCTAACAAAACAACCTAGAATAAATGTTTATTTATAACTGTATATAATCTAACAAAACAACCTAGAATAAATGTTTATTTATAACTGTAAATAATCTAACAAAACAACCTAGAATAAATGTTTATTTATAACTGTATATAATCTAACAAAACAACCTAGAATAAATGTTTATTTATAACTGTAAATAATCTAACAAAACAATCTCCAGTTTAAGAGTGATTTAGGTGAATAATCTTGTCAGGGACATTTTAAGGAAATAATTTCAACACCAATGGAGTAGACTATTGCTACAAAATGCATGTTTTTTTCCAATAAACAAGTTAATGTGTCATATGTGTTACTATATAGAGGTTACACAATGAGTGGTTGTTGATATGGAATTTATTTCACTTGAGTAAGTTATTATTTAAGGTTACAAAAGACATGTGTCATGTGACCTGTTTCTACCACAATGATATCAAAGGGGAACGTGGCCAAGCTAATTTTGAGTATGCAGTAAGGTGTACAAGTGACGGCCTGGACCCGGTGATGTGATGTCATTCGTTTATTGATGACGTTAATAACAATTGCATTTCGGGTCAAAGTTTGAATTGTTGACCAATCGAAAGACTGGAAAGTTATATTCCACTAGTAGAATATAGCATTATATATCCAACTGTCAGCACATTTATACAATGGCCTGAGAGTGGAATAACACAGCGTATTGTGGTAGAAAAATATTTACTGTTTTCAAATAAAAGAAATGTATATGTGATTAATATCTTCGTCTAATAAAACCTTAAAATAAATTCTTACCTTTTATTCAGACACCTAGCTCCTAGAGCGGTGAAATAAGATGAAAATCCTGAAACGACAACAGACCATCTTTACAATATACATGAACAGAGAAGTAAAGCTTAACTGTATTTAATCTAAACATAATGAATCGTAATATGAGGCGACATTAATCTAACAGCGAATCTCTGTTTTTGGCTGGATTAGTGCTGTCACCTTGTAGTATGGGGAAGGCCAGGTCCTGACAGGTGTAGTAATATCTCTCAAACAACTGGAACAGTTCATACTCGTCCTCTGTGTACGGGTCCAGGCTGTAACAAATAAAGGGACAAGTATGACTGGTGGACTAGAGTTTAAGATGGGTGTTGTAGGCGATGTGGGCAGGCTCATTAACGCCAGTCTCTTCATATCGTAGTATATATTTCACACATTCTGAAATATCTGTCATGGGAGGGCAACCAAAGAGGCCAACAAGGCTTATCAAAAGATATGTATACATAAACATATTATTACAAGTATGTTGATTTATTAATGATTAAAAATTTACTTGATACTGTAATATATTGTGGGAATGTGGGATCACTTCATTTGGAATTTGATTCAAGACATTAAGAACCTGTCATTAATATGCTGTATACCACCAGTCTGTCAATAAAATCTATACAGACAATAGTTTGTCAGTAATTAATCAATGGGTAAAACATGAATTATAATTCATCAGTATTCAACTATATTGTCAGTAGTATAAATGTGACCTCACAGGTTGTCAGTAGTATAAATGTGACCTCACAGGTTGTCAGTAGTATTAATGTGACCTTACAGGTTGTCAGTAGTATAAATGTGACCTTACAGGTTGTCAGTAGTATAAATGTGACCTTACAGGTTGTCAGTAGTATTAATGTGACCTTACAGGTTGTCAGTAGTATAAATGTGACCTTACAGGTTGTCAGTAGTATAAATGTGACCTTACAGGTTGTCAGTAGTATAAATGTGACCTTACAGGTTGTCAGTAGTATAAATGTGACCTTACAGGTTGTCAGTAGTATAAATGTGGCCTTACAGGTTGTCAGTGGTATAAATGTTACCTTACAGGTTGTCAGTAGTATAAATGTTACCTTACAGGTTGTCAGTAGTATAAATGTGACCTTACAGGTTGTCAGTAGTATAAATGTGACCTTACAGGTTGTCAGTAGTATAAATGTGACCTTACAGGTTGTCAGTAGTATTAATGTGACCTTACAGGTTGTCAGTAGTATTAATGTGACCTCACAGGTTGTCAGTGGTATAAATGTTACCTTACAGGTTGTCAGTAGTATAAATGTGACCTTACAGGTTGTCAGTAGTATAAATGTGACCTTACAGGTTGTCAGTAGTATAAATGTGACCTTACAGGTTGTCAGTAGTATAAATGTTACCTCACAGGTTGTCAGTAGTATAAATGTGACCTTACAGGTTGTCAGTAGTATAAATGTGACCTTACAGGTTGTCAGTAGTATTAATGTGACCTTACAGGTTGTCAGTAGTATAAATGTGGCCTTACAGGTTGTCAGTAGTATAAATGTGACCTTACAGGTTGTCAGTAGTATAAATGTGACCTTACAGGTTGTCAGTAGTATAAATGTGACCTTACAGGTTGTCAGTAGTATAAATGTGACCTTACAGGTTGTCAGTAGTATAAATGTGACCTTACAGGTTGTCAGTAGTATAAATGTGACCTTACAGGTTGGGAAGGAAGTCAAGTTCTGTGTAAGGCAGCAGGGGACCACGGAGGTTCCACAGGAGGTGACAAAGCTGACGTGACTGCTGAAGCTGGAACACACAAGTTATATAGAGATTCAGAAATAATGCAGTTTTATTTGTTATTTAGTGACAAAAATGCATGTTTTGTTTCAATTGTTTATTTAGAAACAATGTAGTTTTTATTTATTCATTAAAAAAATGAATGTTTATTTAGTTATTCAGAAAAAAAATGCTTGGTTTGTTAAATAAGAAACAAGGTATTTTTTATTTGTTAATTCAGAAACAATGTCTGTTTTACTCCTATATCAATTAATTAAAAACAATGTATGTTTAATTTGTTTACTCAGTAACAGACAGAGGTATACCACACCTGACAGTAAACATACTCCTTGGCTACAGTGTGTGCTTTACTTTTGGATTCTTTTCTCATATGCCGATTCATGTGACTGCTGAGAAGTTCTCTGGTCTGGAACAAAAATGACAAATGAAACCCTTTATTTTTAAAACTACACGTACATAGGGCATATATCTCCAAATAAATACAGATTTTATAGTGTTTTGTTCCGAAATTGAAATTTTTAGATTCAATAAGTAAACTGGTTACTAAATTTCTTATTTGAAAAAGCTTGATTTTAGAAACACAAATGCTGGTGACGTACCAACAAGATACCTGAACAGTAGGTGATCACACAAACTTACCCAGTCGGGTAGGTGATCACACAAACTTACCCAGTCGGGTAGGTGATCACACAAACTTACCCAGTAGGGTAGGTGATCACACAAACTTACCCAGTCGGGTAGGTGATCACACAAACTTACCCAGTAGGGTGATCACACAAACTTACCCAGTCGGGTAGGTGATCACACAAACTTACCCAGTAGGGTAGGTGATCACACAAACTTACCCAGTCGGGTAGGTGATCACACAAACTTACCCAGTAGGGTAGGCAATCACAAACTTACTGTCCAGAATTGGTAATTTGACTTGCACAATAAAAATTTGTTGAAAATAACCAATTTGATATTTTCCTAACAGTAATTAAGCAGGTGGAGATGATCTTATCTTTATAAAATTTGATACCAGGTAACTTTAATAATAAAATAAGGTTTACCACTCAGGTTAGTCAAGAAATATAAACTCACCAAAGACCTTATGTATAACATTATCAGACGCATCTCTCATGTAGAATACAAACTTACCAAAGACATTATATTGTCAGACACCTACGTCATGTAGAATATAAACTTACCAAAGACATATATTGTCAGACACCTACGTCATGTAGAATATAAACTTACCAAAGACATATATTGTCAGACATCACGTCATGTAGAATATAAACTTACCAAAGACATTATATATTGTCAGACACCCACGTCATGTGAAATATAAACTTACCAAAGACATTATATTGTCAGACACCTGTGTCATGTAGAATATAAACTTACCAAAGACATTATATTGTCAGACACCTACGTCATGTAGAATATAAACTTACCAAAGACATTATATTGTCAGACACCTACGTCATGTAGAATATAAACTTACCAAAGACATTATATTGTCAGACACCTGTGTCATGTAGAACATAAACTTACCAAAGACATTATATTGTCAGACACCCACGTCATGTAGAACATAAACTTACCAAAGACATTATATATTGTCAGACACCTGCGTCATGTGGAATATAAACTTACCAAAGTCATTATATTGTCAGCCGCCTGCGTCACGTTGCTGCTCTGTAGGAATGGTGGAGCATTGCCCAAAACAGTGTCTGGACGTACCCTCTTACTACCGTCAATAAGAGAAGCAGGTGATGGAGAGTCTGTCCTGGAACTAGAGAAGTAAGGCAGCTATAGGTCAAGGTCACATCACAACGGATTTAACATTGATCAAAATGAAATTTTACAAGCAGATAAGCTTGTAAATATAAAATTCACCAATTTTACAGCTGATGTGATTCCTACCTGCTGATTCGTGTATGGAAGGAACTGAGGAATGCCTTAGCTATACCCGAGGTCTGGTCCTTTGTCAAGCTCTTCTGAATACGTAAAATTTAAACGTTATTTCCATTGATTTAAATCCAATGTATATGATTATTTGATATTAAATTGTAAAATACTACATCTCAACAGACTTGATTATCTTTTGATCATAAAACTAAACATTTACCGAAAAATACAGGAAATACTTGATTTGAATAGTGTAAGTACACTGATGTGGTACTCCTCCCATCCCTGTCTCTAACTGTTGTGTGACCTTGTGTGACCTTGTGTGATACTACTTGTACAGTGATGTGGTACTCCTCCCATCCCCGTCTCTAACTGTTGTGTGACCTTGTGTGACCTTGTGTGATACTACTAGTACAGTGATGTGGTACTCCTCCCATCCCTGTCTCTAACTGTTGTGTGACCTTGTGTGACCTTGGTGTGATACTACTAGTACAGTGATGTGTTACTCCTCCCATCCCATCTCTAACTGTTGTGTGACCTTGTGTGACCTTGTGTGATACTACTAGTACAGTGATGTGTTACTCCTCCCATCCGTGTCTCTAACTGTTGTGTGACCTTGTATGACCTTGCGTGATACTACTAGTAAAGTGATGTGGTACTCCTCCCATCCCCGTCTCTAACTGTTGTGTGACCTTGTGTGATACTACTAGTACAGTGATGTGGTACTCCTCCCATCCCTGTCTCTAACCTTGTGTGACCTTGTGTGATACTACTAGTACAGTGATGTGGTACTCACTCCTCCAGCCCCTGTCTCTAACTGTTGTGTGACCTTGTGTGACCTTGTGTGACCTGGTGTGATACTACTAGTACAGTGATGTGGTACTCACTCCTCCAGCCCCTGTCTCTAACTGTTGTGTGGCCTTGTGTGATACTATTAGTACAGTGATGTGGTACTCCTCCCATCCCTGTCTCTAACCTTGTGTGACCTTGTGTGATACTACTAGTACAGTGATGTGGTACTCACTCCTCCAGCCCCTGTCTCTAACTGTTGTGTGACCTTGTGTGACCTTGTGTGACCTGGTGTGATACTACTAGTACAGTGATGTGGTACTCACTCCTCCAGCCCCTGTCTCTAACTGTTGTGTGACCTTGTGTGACCTGGTGTGATACTATTAGTACAGTGATGTGGTACTCCTCCCATCCCTGTCTCTAACTGTTGTGTGACCTTGTGTGATACTATTAGTACAGTGATGTGGTACTCACTCCTCCAGCCCCTGTCTCTAACTGTTGTGTGACCTTGTGTGACCTTGTGTGACCTTGTGTGACCTTGTGTGATACTACTAGTACAGTGATGTGGTACTCACTCCTCCAGCCCCTGTCTCTAACTGCTGTGTGGCCTTGTGTATCACACTTTTTGAGAAACGGCGAGTTTGGTTGTTTAGCTGCATCCACTGTAGGTGGCGCCTCAGCGTGTCCCACATATCGTCGCCAACATTTCCTCTGCGCTGCCTATCCTGGGCAGTACGGGTGCCTATTTTGACAGAGTTGAGTGTGGAGTATGTCAGACGAGCCTGTATCACACCATCCCCAGTCTGACACAACATATAAACAAGACTTATATTATGTTGATGATACCCATTCTGATCACATATATTTGTACTAACACATGGTAATAAAATCCCTATATATAAAGACTCTCACACATGTTTCCATTTCATAGGGAAATTAAATAACATAAAATATGAAAAAGCTAACTTTTTGAAGATAATGTCACAACATAATTAGAAGTAAAGGGCAACTGTAAAGGGAAGTAACCCCAGACATTCCCTATCTAACTGTCTTACCTTATCATACTACCCCCTGTAAAGGGAAGTAACCCCAGACATTCCCTACCTTACCTTATCATACTGTCCCCTGTAAAGGGAAGTAACCCCAGACATTCCATATCTAACTGTCTTACCTTATCATACTGTCCCCTGTAAAGGGAAGCAACCCCAGACATTCTTTATCTAACTGTCTTACCTTATCATACTGCCCCCTGTAAAGGGAAGTAACCCAGACATTCCCTATGTTCTTTTCTTACCTTATCATACTGCCCCCTGTAAAGGGAAGCAACCCCAGACATTCTTTATCTAACTGTCTTACCTTATCATACTGTCCCCTGTAAAGGGAAGTAACCCCAGACATTCTTTATCTAACTGTCTTACCTTATCATACTGCCCCCTGTAAAGGGAAGTAACCCCAGACATTCTTTATCTAACTGTCTTACCTTATCATACTGTCCCCTGTAAAGGGAAGTAACCCCAGACAGTCCCTATCTAACTGTCTTACCTTATCATACTGTCCCCTGTAAAGGGAAGTAACCCCAGACATTCTTTATCTAACTGTCTTACCTTATCATACTGCCCCCTGAAAGTGTCCGCCACTGTAAAGGGAAGTAACCTCAGACATTCCCTATCTACCTGTCTCCTCATGCTGGAGTAGGTCGTCCCTGGAAATAAACAAATTTATTTCTGTTACTATGGTGACTGAAAAGAAGACATCACTCTGATCAGATACCATACCTACAACCCTAGTCTTGTTAGTCACCCAAGTCATATACAACTTCTCTTTCGTTACATCCAATATTTAACACAATAAGACCCCCCACCCCATCCCTAGTAGGAAAAAAGGATTTGAATGGGAGAGGGCTTATTCGTCCTTTATTCAGTAGACATTCAACTATTAGTAGTTTTCTATTTGTTTCTGTAACATTTACACAATCATACCAGTCAGTAATGATGTGCAAAATTTCATTTGTTTAGAGGTAATAGTAAATATATAGGATGGAATAGAACAAATGAAATCTAATCAACACATCTGAGTAATAGTACACAGGCCTCTCAATTGATGTGTGTATATAGTTTGATGAAGTTATTGTCTCCCTTATGATAAGGTCCAGGTGGGGATATAGTATTCTGTTTGTACATGCATGGGTACGTATATTTATACATGAACCTTCTGTCAGCACTCTCAGACTAGGTATTTTATTTCATATATCAATTTAGATCAAGCTTCATATATTTGTATGTGAATACCTCAAAGTAGTTTGTGTTTAACGGTGGCAAGGTCAAGGAAAAGGTCACTGATACTATTTACAGAAAACATTGTCAGCACTCAAATCACTTAATTTTCAAACAAATTTTTACCAAGCTTCATATATAATGTATTGGTCAACTATAGAAGATACCTGGAGCGAGTTGGCCTCAGGGTATATTTCAGGATATTTCGGCCATAGAAATATTTAAACTGAAAACTCCTCTATAGCAGAAGGCACTACTCGACCACTGGATTGAGATGTGTAGGAAGGTATGTAGAAGTATTCAAATGGGTTTTGGAGTTATGCTTGGAAAATGCTTACCGGGGTATATCAGTGATTTTAACTACAGTTTTCATGGTACCCTCTTTGAAAGAAATATTCAAACTGGAATCCCCATTGACAGTAAATTGAGATTACCTTAGTATTAAACTCTTCCTATAGGTAAATACTTTACAGACAGTTGTACAGATTACCTTAGTATAAAACTCTGTAAACAACTGATCAGATTACCTGCTAAGAACTCGGCCATTAGCCCTGGAACTTCTGCGCTTGCGATGTCATTGCTGATCATCTCAAATAACTGAAACATTTAAATGATGATTTTCTATTTCAGAAACTGATTTTTTTCACTAATTTGAGAAAATTTGAAAACTTCATATACAATAAACACTAACATTGTAAGATAATTTGATACAAATTTTGGCCATCAAGACATATCCTCTTTTTAATTAGATCATTGAAGTACCCCTAAATATTTACATGTCTGTGCGGATATCTACGAGTTTACCCTCAATATTTACATGTCACTGTGGTTATCTACGAGTTTATCCTCAATATTTACATGTCACTGCGGTTATCTACGAGTTTATCCTCAATATTTACATGTCACTGCGGTTATCTACGAGTTTATCCTCAATATTTACATGTCACTGCGGTTATCTACGAGTTTATCCTCAATATTTACATCTCACTGTGGTTATCTTTGAGTTTACCCTCAATATTTACATGTCACTGTGGTTATCTACGAGTTTACCCTCAATATTTACATGTCTGTGTGGTTATCTACGAGTTTACCCTCAATATTTACATGTCTGTGTGGTTATCTACGAGTTTACCCTCAATATTTACATGTCACTGTGGTTATCTACGAGTTTACCCTCAATATTTACATCTCACTGTGGTTATCTACGAGTTTATCCTCAATATTTACATGTCACTGTGGTTATCTACGAGTTTACCCTCAATATTTACATCTCACTGTGGTTATCTATGAGTTTACCCTCAATATTTACATCTCACTGCGGTTATCTACGAGTTTACCCTCAATATTTACATCTCACTACGGTTATCTACGAGTTTACCCTCAATATTTACATCTCACTACGGTTATCTACGAGTTTACCCTCAATATTTACATCTCACTGTGGTTATCTACGAGTTTATCCTCAATATTTACATCTCACTGTGGTTATCTACGAGTTTACCCTCAATATTTACATGTCACTGCGGTTATCTACGAGTTTACCCTCAATATTTACATGTCACTGCGGTTATCTACGAGTTTACCCTCAATATTTACATGTCACTGCGGTTATCTACGAGTTTACCCTCAATATTTACATGTCACTGTGGTTATCTACGAGTTTACCCTCAATATTTACATCTCACTGTGGTTATCTACGAGTTTACCCTCAATATTTACATCTCACTGCGGTTATCTACGAGTTTACCCTCAATATTTACATGTCACTGCGGTTATCTACGAGTTTACCCTCAATATTTACATGTCACTGCGGTTATCTACGAGTTTACCCTCAATATTTACATGTCACTGTGGTTATCTACGAGTTTACCCTCAATATTTACATCTCACTGTGGTTATCTACGAGTTTACCCTCAATATTTACATGTCACTGCGGTTATCTACGAGTTTACCCTCAATATTTACATGTAACTGTGGTTATCTACGAGTTTATCCTCAATATTTACATGTCACTGCGGTTATCTACGAGTTTACCCTCAATATTAACACGTCACTGTGGTTATCTACGAGTTTACCCTCAATATTTACATCTCACTACGGTTATCTACGAGTTTACCCTCAATATTTACATCTCACTGTGGTTATCTACGAGTTTACCCTCAATATTTACATCTCACTGTGGTTATCTACGAGTTTACCCTCAATATTTACATCTCACTGTGGTTATCTACGAGTTTACCCTCAATATTTACATCTCACCGCGGTTATCTACGAGTTTACCCTCAATATTTACATCTCACCGCGGTTATCTACGAGTTTACCCTCAATATTTACATGTCACTGCGGTTATCTACGAGTTTACCCTCAATATTTACATCTCACTGTGGTTATCTACGCGTTTACCCTCAATATTTACATCTCACTGCGGTTATCTACGAGTTTACCCTCAATATTTACATGTCACTGTGGTTATCTACGAGTTTACCCTCAATATTTACATGTCACTACGGTTATCTACGAGTTTACCCTCAATATTTACATGTCACTGCGGTTATCTACGAGTTTACCCTCAATATTTACATGTCACTGTGGTTATCTACGAGTTTACCCTCAATATTTACATCTCACTGTGGTTATCTACGAGTTTACCCTCAATATTTACATCTCACTGTGGTTATCTACGAGTTTATCCTCAATATTTACATGTCACTGTGGTTATCTACGAGTTTACCCTCAATAGCTCAGTAAAGATAAAAGCCATACCCGTTTGATGAGCCAAAAGTCCCTGGTACGAAGCAATACATAGTGGAGAAGAGCAGCCCTTGCTGCTGGCATCACAGTCTGGGTAAATATGTCTATCAGGATGTCAGTGTTGACCACCACCTTCCAAACATCCCCTCGGCTATACTCAAACAGGTACAGGTCTGTTTTAGAAGAAAATAGAAATTTTATACAACATACCATGGTAACAAAGGACTTACGGTGATAATGAATTAGATACATATATATCTTTATACAGGATAACAATAATAATTGTCCATGTGGTGCTGGGATTTTTATTCTAGTCATAATATCTAGATGTACATAGAAGTTCAATAGTGATATTATAAATCAAATGCTTGAATGTAAATGGTTTAATTAAATTATGTAAAGAAATTAATCATTTCAGTATTATTCTGACAAAGAAATTGGTGTCATAGTGTCAGAAGGTCCTATGTGGCAGTTAAGACCCATTTTGCCTTTTTTCCACAATCTGAAATAGACTTAGCATGTGTAAAAAGGTCATATCTATAGCCTATGTATAGATATATCCTCAATATACCAAGGTCATATCTGTAGCCTTACTATGTATAGATATTTCCACAATTTACCAAGGTCATATCTGTAGCCTTATTATGTATAGATATCCTCAATTTACCAAGGTCATATCTGTAGCCTGACTATGTATACAGATATCCTCAATTTACCAAGGTCATATCTGTAGCCTGACTATGTATAGAGATATCCTCAATTTACCAAGGTCATATCTGTAGCCTGACTATGTATAGAGATATCCTCAATTTACCAAGGTCATATCTGTAGCCTGACTATGTATAGAGATATCCTCAATTTACCAAGGTCATATCTGTAGCCTGACTATGTATAGAGATATCCTCAATTTACCAAGGCCATATCTATAGCCTATGTATACAGATATCCTGAATTTACCAAGGTCATATCTGTAGCCTATGCATACAGATATCCTCAATTTACCAAGGTCATATCTATAGCCTGACTATGTACATTTTTGTATAGATATTTCCTCAGTTTACCAAGGTCATATCAAGGTCATATCTATAGCCTATGTATAGAGATATCCTCAATTTACCAAGGACATATCTGTAGCCTGACTATGTATACAGAGATATCCTCAATTTACCAAGGTCATATTTGTCAGTGTGGTGTTGCTGTTTAGAACCAGAAGGGAGTATGTGTTACAGTCGGCGGCCATTTTGAAAAATGCATCATCGTAAAAAAAAGTTGGTATGCACAACTAAATATTGTACTGGTTATACACGCCATGTTTTGTTGAAATTGGAACAGTACTTTAGTAGGATTTGTCCAGACAAGCCTCAACCAATCAGAAGTTGGCTGCCATTTTGAAAAATGCATCATCATAAAAAAAGTCAAGATACAGGTGGGTGGGCAGACGGACAGACAGACATGCTGATTCCAGTATACCACCCCTAACTTTGCTACGGGGGTATAATTAAAGAAATAACAAACTTCAACTGTTAAAATCCAAGACGACTGGCCATTAGTCTTAAAATTCAAGAAGGGACCTAAAAGAACATACGTATGAAATAAATTTGAGAAAGGCATGTAAAAATTCACTTGACAAACGAAAGTTCAACTGATAAAATACAAAATGTCCATTTGTTGGCCAATTTGTGTTCTGGCCTGTCTCAAAACTGACTAGAGCTGTCACCGAGGGGGTGACAAGTATACCCCCCGCTTTTCCATGATTGGTTTGGATACTTTGTGAAGCTGCCTATTTTTTACATAAAGGGGCATAACTCTGTAAAAAGTTTTTTTCTGAAGAAGCCGTTACTGGAGACACAACTTCATGCCATCCTACAACTCTGTATAAAGTTTCAAGAAAATCCATCAAAAACTAAGTGAATGCATAGCTGGACAAAATTATGACACTTTTTGTATGAAAAAGGGCTAAATCGCAAAATCACTACAGAGGACACAAGTTCATATGGTCTTCTAACTATATACCAAATTTGAGTGAAATCCATAAAGAAACTAGAACTGTCACCAGGATGGCTGACTAATACCCCCGCAATCTGCACAAGTCAATGGTAAATTGGAACTCTTAATTACAGGCTAACTAAGATAACCCAGTAATATAGTGACCAGTTGCCATAGCAACCATAATTTTGTGGAAAAGAAAGCGAGATGCACATCTACACATGGTCCTCTATATTTGTGTGAAGTTTCATTGAAATCAGCCCTTCGGTTTAGGAGGAGTTGTCCAGACAAACTTAAAGTTATGGTTCTTATCAGAAAACCTGTTTATAGTGACCAATTGCCATAGCAACCATAATTATGAGAAAAAGAAAGTGGCATGCACATCTACACATGGTCCTTTATATTTGTGTGAAGTTTCATTGGAATCGGCCCTTCGGTTTAGGAGGAGTTGTCCGGACAAACTTAAAGTTATGGTTCTTATCGGAAAACCAGTTTATAGTGACCAGTTGCCTTAGCAACCATAATTTTGAGAAAAAAAAAAATGGCATGCACATCTACACATGATCATTAATATGTGTTTGAAGTTTCATTGGAATCGGCCCATCAGTTTAGGAGGAGTTGTCCGGACAAAATGTGTCTACAGACAGACAGACGGACGGACGGACGGACAACCTGATTCCAGTATACCCCCCTAACTTCGGTGCGGGGATATAATGAGCGAATGCATAGCTGGACAAATTTTGTGACGAACGGACGGACAAGGTGATTCCAGTATATCCCCCCCTAACTTTGTTGCGGGGGGTATAAAAACTATGGGCCAAGCAGATACTACAAATAAAATTGGAGAATGATTCATGAAGAAAAAACAAATCTTTAAAATATTGACACCTGACAACTAAGGAGCAAAAGGAAGACTCTTTTGATAATTATCAGTAAAAAGGCATTTTTATGATGCATGACTTTTGTGAAATCTAGGAAAGTATGAGGGTGAGAACCAATCACACAATAACATAAAACAACTCTTCTACAGACTTACAAGTATAAAAAATATATGTTGATAGCTTGACGTGTAATTCAGTTTTTATTGATTTACTCATAATTTTGTAACATTAATTAATCACAGCATTTACGACCTGATTATATGACATCGAAATATCAACCTTCATGATGAAGTTTTCAGTCATCAATAGTCAGTAATGAAATTTCTGTATAAACTACAACACTTAATGATATAAATCCTCACACATCTGCTGGGATATCTGAACACTTGTGCCATAATATCACGAAAAATTTTAATAATGTATAGAACCACGAGGTAGACTTCAGTCAGTATTTGTACCTGTAGGGGAGTCCTTCTGGATGCCATGGAGACAGGTATTGGACAGGTGACAGAGCTGTTCTGTTGTCCTCGACAGGACTGACACAGGAAGCTCCTCTTCCGAGTTCTGTGGAAAAACAGGCGATGGAGTGCTGCCCTCTGGTGTCACAGGCATCTGGTTCACAACCGATTTTAATCTTAATGACTTGTCTGAGAAATAAAATAATGTATGCCATGTATTATGAATTATTATGAAGACCATACTTCTATAAATATAATACATAATAAAGTAGTATTAAAATTAGGTCTGTAAATTAAATGTCAGCTCTTATTAAAACTTCACCAGAAGAAAGATGTTACAGATATATTAATTAACAAGGCATCGCAAATGATACAAACCCCTCGCGAGCTAACACATGAACTCTGACGCAAAAAGGGGGGTGGGGTTATTGCAGGACATTGAAATAACATCAGTTGTCATTTGCACTGAACTGCAATAGACATGGATGGGCTTATTATCAGGCATGGGCTCATTGCCAGATAAATATGGTATATATTGTTATGCATTCAACAGTATCTGGTTAAGCATCACACTAGCAACTTCATTTCCTGATAGTTATTATAATTAGGGTCAGGATCCATTCAAAAATGAAGTCGCAACAACGCTGACAAAGATTTTCTATAAATAGTAACGGTGACCTTGACCTTAACCTTGGCGCCCTGAAACACGAACTTGTTTGAGGTATTGCCATGCTTGACCCATATATGAAGTTTGGTCAGGATCCGTTCAAAAATGAAGTCGCATTACAGCGCTGACAAAGATTTTCTATAAATAGTAACAATGACCTTGACCTTAACCTTGGCGCCCTGAAACACGAACTTGTTTGAGGTATTGCCATGCTTGACCCATATATGAAGTTTGGTCAGGATCCGTTCAAAAATGAAGTCGCATTACAGCGCTGACAAAGATTTTCTATAAATAGTAACGGTGACATTGGCCTTGACATTGGCGCCCTAAAACACGAACTCGTTCGAGGTATTCCCATGCTGGACCCATATATGAAGTTTGGTCAGGATCCGTTCAGAAATGAAGTTGTAAGAGTGCTGACAAAGATTTTCTATAAATAGTAACGGTGACCTTGACCTTGACCTTGGCTACCCTGAAACACAAACTCGTTCGAGGTATTCCCATGCTGGACCCATATATGGAGTTTGGTCAGAATCCGTTCAAAAATGAAGTCCCAAGAGCACTGACAAAAAGTGAACATACGTACGTACGAACGGAACGCTATATCCCCTCTCCGACTTTCGTCGCGAGGGGATAACAAGCTGACCTATACTTTTTAGCAGGTAATATGCACATGTAATCGATTCATAAGACAAATGAGAAAGATTTAACATGATTGCAAATATCTCATGGAAGGAGTACAAAAATTAAATTCTACACATGGTCGGCATGGGAGAAAATGTGTCTTATAACACGGCATTGTTTTAATTCAATCACTCCTTTCAGTGACCCCTGTCTAACAAATTTGGAAGTCCTTTCTCTTTTTTGGCTAGATATTGTACTAGAATAGCAATTATAAACCTTTCTGAAACTGATCCTGGAAAAATTAACACCACCAGTCCTGAAATTTGAAGTTGAAAAAGAAAGCACACCTGCATTTCTGAGTACAGTGGAGTAGAAATTCACTGCTAGTTAGTGTAACTTACTGTAGAGTAGAAATTCACTGTTAGTTAGTGTAACTTACTGTGGAGTAGAAATTCACCGCTAGTTAGTGTAACTTACTGTAGAGTAGAAATTCACCGCTAGTTAGTGTAACTTACTGTGGAGTAGAAATTCACCGCTAGTTAGTGTAACTTACTGTGGAATAGAAATTCACTGCTAGTTAGTGTAACTTACTGTGGAGTAGAAATTCACTGCTAGTTAGTGTAACTTACTGTGGAGTAGAAATTCACTGCTAGTTAGTGTAACTTACTGTAGAGTAGAAATTCACTGCTAGTTAGTGTAACTTACTGTAGAGTAGAAATTCACTGCTAGTTAGTGTAACTTACTGTGGAGTAGAAATTCACTGCTAGTTAGTGTAACTTACTGTGGAGTAGAAATTCACTGCTAGTTAGTGTAACTTACTGTGGAGTAGAAATTCACCGCTAGTTAGTGTAACTTACTGTAGAGTAGAAATTCACTGCTAGTTAGTGTAAGTTACTGTAGAGTAGAAATTCACCGCTAGTTAGTGTAACTTACTGTGGAATAGAAATTCACTGCTAGTTAGTGTAACTTACTGTGGAGTAGAAATTCACTGCTAGTTAGTGTAACTTACTGTGGAGTAGAAATTCACCGCTAGTTAGTATAACTTACTGTAGAGTAGAAATTCACTGCTAGTTAGTGTAACTTACTGTAGAGTAGAAATTCACTGTTAGTTAGTGTAAGTTACTGTAGAGTAGAAATTCACTGCTAGTTAGTGTAACTTACTGTGGAATAGAAATTCACTGTTAGTTAGTGTAACTTACTGTAGAGTAGAAATTCACTGCTACCTAGTTTAACCTACCGTGAAGTAGAATGTGGTGACAGGGCTCAAACTCCAGTCCTACATTCAATAGGTGTGTAAAATGTCCGGGTAGTATGACCATCAGGTAATCACCTAAAACATACATTGGAACATGAATAGATAATGTTGTCACATTCCGGTCCTACATTCAACAGGTGTGTAAAATATCTATGTAGTTAATTTTTAGATGATGTGGAAAGAAAATTCTCAACCTTTCAAATGATATTGTAACTGAATAATTCCAGGCAGAGTAAGGTTTTAAGCAGTATTAGTATGGATTAAAATGAAAAATGTTCTTGTCTATGATATGATAGTATTTTCAGGACTTATGGTATTATGGGTTGCGAATTGTTTTTGTATGTATGACGTATGACCTCATGATGTATGATTTATCACTGTATGACATATGACAGGACTTACTTATGACTGTATGACGTACGACAGGACTAACTTATGACTGTATGACAGGACTTACTTATGACTGTATGACATATGACTGGACTTACTTATGACTGTATGACGTATGACAGAACTTAACTATGACTGTATGACGTATGACAGGACTTACTTATGACTGTATGACAGGACTTATTTATGACTATGACAGGACTTACTTATGACTGTATGACGTATGACAGGACGACAGGACTTACTTACGACTGTATGACGTATGACAGGACTTACTTATGACTGTATGACAGGACTTACTTATGACTGTATGAAAGGACTTACTTACGACTGTATGACAGGACTTACTTACGACTGTATGACAGGACTTACTTATGACTGTATGAAAGGACTTACTTACGACTGTATGACAGGACTTACTTACGACTGTATGACGTATGACAGGACTTATTTATAACTGTATGACGTATGACTATATGACGTATGGCAGGACTTACTTACGACTGTATGACGTATGACAGGACTTACTTACGACTGTATGATGTATGACAGGACTTACTTATGACTGTACGACAGGACTTACTACTGTATGACAGGACTTACTTATGACTGTATGACGTATGACAGGACTTACTTATGACTGTATGACGTATGACAGGACTTACTTATGACTATATGACAGGACTTATTTATGACTATGACGTATGACAGGACTTACTTATGACTGTATGACATATGACAGGACTTACTTAAGACTGTACGACGTACGACAGGACTTACTTATGACTGTACGACAGGACTTACTACTGTATGACAGGACTTACTTATGACTGTATGACGTATGACAGGACTTACTTATGACTGTATGACGTATGACAGGACTTACTTATGACTATATGACAGGACTTATTTATGACTATGACTATATGACAGGACTTACTTATGACTGTATGACATATGACAGGACTTACTTAAGACTGTACGACGTACGACAGAACTTACATATGACTATTTGACGTATGAAGTGACTTACTTATGACTATGACGTATGACAGGACTTACTTATGGCTGTATGACGTATGACAGGACTTTCGTATGACTGTATGACATGACTATTTGGCTATATGATGTATGACATAACTTATTTATGACTGTATGATGTATGACATGACTATTTGGCTATATGACGTGTGGCAGGACTTACTTATGACTATGACGTATGAAGTGACTTACCTATGACTATATGACGTATAATGTGACTTACTTATGACTGTATGACGTATGACATGACTTACTTATGACTATATGACGTATGACTGTATGACGTATGACATGATTTACTTATGACTATATGACGTATGACTGTATGACGTATGACATGAGTTACGTATGACTATACTTACTATGCCAGGAGAAGTGAAGTCTGTGTTTAGCTGAGAAGGGGATCCCAGATACTCTGCCATTAAGGACCTTCGCTGGAAAAAAAGTTTTATAATTACAAATTAATGTTCATTCTTTAATTTAGTTTTCAGGCCATTATTACCTGATATAAGACATTTTAACAATGGCACAATACTGTATATGTTAACTATGCTTCTAATTCATCTTCCTTGAAATGAAAAATATTCTTTGCTTTATCAGAACTGGATGCTCCACATAAGGCCAGAGTGGTATTGTATGCATAGGGAAAGATGTATCTTACCAAAATTTACCACACCCTATACTTACCGTGGTGGACCACGCCCTATACTTACCGTGGTGGACCACACCCTATACTTACCGTGGTGGACACACCCTATACTTACCGTGGTGGACCACGCCCTATACTTACCGTGGTGGACCACACCCTATACTTACCGTGGTGGACCACACCCTATACTTACCGTGGTGGACCACACCCTATACTTACCGTGGTGGACCACGCCCTATACTTACCGTGGTGGACACACCCTATACTTACCGTGGTGGACCACACCCTATACTTACCGTGGTGGACCACGCCCTATACTTACCGTGGTGGACACACCCTATACTTACCGTGGTGGACACACCCTATACTTACCGTGGTGGACCACGCCCTATACTTACCGTGGTGGACACACCCTATACTTACAGTGGTGGACACACCCTATACTTACCGTGGTGGACCACACTCTTTACTTACCGCGCTGGACCACGCGGACCACGCGGTGGAACACGCCCTATACTTACAGTGGTGGACACACCCTATACTTACCGCGCTGGACCACGCTGACCACGCGGTGGAACACGCCCTATACTTACAGTGGTGGACCACGCCCTATACTTACAGTGGTGGACACACCCTATACTTACCGTGGTGGACCACGCCCTATACTTACCGTGGTGGACCATGCCCTATACTTACCGTGGTGGACCATGCCCTATACTTACCGTGGTGGACCACACCCTATACTTACAGTGGTGGACCACGCGGACCACGCGGTGGACCACACCCTATACTTACCGTGGTGGACCACACCCTATACTTACAGTGGTGGACCACGCGGACCACGCGGTGGACCACACCCTATACTTACCGTGGTGGACACACCCTATACTTACCGTGGTGGACCACGCCCTATACTTACCGTGGTGGACCACACCCTATACTTACAGTGGTGGACCACGCGAACCACGCGGTGGACCACACCCTATACTTACCGTGGTGGACACACCCTATACTTACCGTGGTGGACCACGCCCTATACTTACAGTGGTGGACACACCCTATACTTACCGTGGTGGACCACACCCTATACTTACAGTGGTGGACACACCCTATACTTACCGTGGTGGACACACCCTATACTTACCGTGGTGGACCACACCCTATACTTACAGTGGTGGACACACCCTATACTTACCGTGGTGGACCACACCCTATACTTACAGTGGTGGACACACCCTATACGTACCTTGGTGGACCACACCCTATACTTACAGTGGTGGACACACCCTATACTTACTGTGGTGGACCACACCCTATACTTACCGTGGTGGACCATGCCCTATACTTACAGTGGTGGACCACACCCTATACTTACCGTGGTGGACCACGCCCTATACTTACCGTGGTGGACCACGCCCTATACTTACAGTGGTGGACCATGCGGACCACGCGGTGGACCACACCCTATACTTACTGTGGTGGACCACACCCTATACTTACTGTGGTGGACCACACCTTTTACTTACCGTGGTGGACCATGCCCTATACTTACAGTGGTGGACCACACCCTATACTTACCGTGGTGGACCACACCTTTTACTTACCGTGGTGGACACACTCTATACTTACCGTGGTGGACCATACCCTATACTTACCGTGGTGGACCACACCTTTTACTTACCGTGGTGGACCATACAGATATAATAGGAAATCTCCATAACATCCTCCTCATTTTCAGAAGACAATGACAGATTCAGGGATGATGGGCTAGTCTGGGTATAGAAATTGTCCACATCAATTAAATCTCACTAACTAGCCGTTCAGAGGAATATTTATTAATACAGGCCAGACTGATAAACAGTAATGATCAATACAGGAAATAGGTAAATGTTTACCATACTATCACATGTCAGCAAACATCAATGTTGTCCTTAATACTCAATACAAACTAAAACCTTCCAAGGAAGAAAATGTTATGTAGAATCATAACTATTATAGGTTTTACTTGATAAAGTTATTCATTGTGTTTTTCTTGATAAAGTTCTTTGATGTGTTTTGCTTGATGTAGATTTAGAAATTAAAATCCCATTCAAATGAACATATTATCATCTATGTACAAGATTACATACAAAGAGTAGAAGAATTTACTGTTACGTGAGCTGGTGATTTCCTTGACCGCCGACTGGACGACCTTCTCCGCTCACCATTGTAGGGCGTTTCCGTGAGGTGTTGGTAACAGACACAGAAGGTTCCATTAGTCTGGGTCAGGACCACCATGTTCAGGAACAAGTCTATCAAAACATACAGGGATAATCATGTTATCAGGTCAATTAGTTATAATTAAAATGTTGATGATATATATACAATAATAATTCAAACAAATAATGGACAATAAATGATTTCCCTATAATTCAGATAAAATCTAACATCAACATCTGGAAATACAATCTCAACACATGACAATGGTTTAAGTGATAGAAAAATATTTATATTTGAAAATGTTGATCATTTGTTTTTAAAATACAGTTATTTATGTCACTGACTGCGAAGAATTGTGAAGATTGTATATTTAAAATAAACGGTGATCCTTGAGTGAATCTCTAAATAAACTGTGATCATTCACTGAATCTCTAAAGTATAGCATTAAAAGATTTAAAGGAAAACTCACTTCACACTTAAAAGTCAATGTGACGATGTTACAACATATATATATATCATGTAGTGGGAAGGAGTAATGAAAATACACTGCCGAGCTTTGAACTACTGACCTCTCAGTCTGAAGGCAAACATCCTACTACTAGACTAAAGGGATAATTCTTCTAGTCTGAGCTGGTAAGGTGAAAAATACCCAGACTGTAAGGTGATCTATACTCCAACTTATACATATACATACCTGGGATTCCATGGTGGACCGGGTAGGGAGCATAGTGTTGTCTACAACAAACCAATATATTATATTTATGATCAGTGTCTAAGAGATGGTATTTAAAATAAACAATTTTTGAGGCAATACATTGCACAGCGAAACACAATGATCTTATACTTCAAGTTCAATTCAAGTTCAATTATTTATCATTTATATAATTATCAGAGAGTCAAACACCTTACAACATATAAAATACTCACATGTCATAAATTGATAGCAACATCAACACATGTGTTTTATGTGTAGCTATAGTTTTAGTGAAGTACTGATTGTACATATTCAGTCCCTAAATATCAGAACACATTAACTTACACTGTAGGAGAATTAATGCCAGCAAATTCACTAAAATCTAAATCATAGCTTATAGAGACCTTTTAAAGTGTAAAACAAATGAGACTGATTGATTGGTTTATAGAATTAAAAAAAATATTGGACAAAGACCAACAATTTTAGCCAACATTACTAACCTGAATGATAGTTTGAACAATTTTCAAAGCTAAAGATGAGTTTTTTTTCGCTTTTAAAACAATGTTTTATGGGGGTTCTGCCCCCACACCCCTGTGGCTATAAAATATGAATGAAGGAAGTGGAAACAAAATGGCTTTGTGTTTAAGTAGCTTTCATAGCTACCGACCCCAGGTCAACTGACATGCGCAGTACCTATTAATCTTGGGAATTTCCAGGGACCTGCTAAAGGTTTATACTACCCAAATTTTCAAACTTGTGACAGGTCATCAGGAAATCAGAACAGAAGGTAATGCTACACCTGGGCATATTTACACAGTATCTCTCACCGCAGGCTAATCGTGAAGGACTAATTAATAAAGGATCCAGAAGGTAGCATTAACTTTTAAGGTTTGAAGCAATTTTTGACTACAGCAGTACTACCAGTAGACTTACTTTGGTGAGGCCCGCAGTTGAGGGAACGGGAAATGGATGGGGACATCCAGCTGGAACATTGATAATCAAACTAGTAGTATAATAATGTAATATAACATTGATAATCACACTAGTAGTATAATAATGTAATATAACATTGATAATCACACTAGTAGTGTAATAATGTAATATAACATTGATAATCACACTAATAGTGTAATAATGTAATATAACATTGATATTCACACTAGTAGTATAATAATGTAATATAACATTGATATTCACACTAGTGGTATGATAATGTAATATAACATTGATATTCACACTAGTAGTACAATAATGTAATATAACATTGATAATCACACTAGTAGTATAATAATGTAATATAACATTGATATTCACACTAGTAGTACAATAATGTAATACAACATTGATAATCACACTAGTAGTATAATCATATAACATTGACATTCACACTAGTAGTACGATAATGTAATATAACATTGACATTCACACTAGTAGTACGATAATGTAATATAACATTGATATTCACACTAGTAGTACCATAATGTAATATAACATTGATAATCACACTAGTAGTGTAATAATGTAATATAACATCGATATTCACACTAGTAGTATAATAATCTAATATAACATTGATAATCCCACTAGTAGTATGATAATGTAATATAACATTGCTTATCACACTAGAAGTACAATAATGTAATATCTACATGATGTCAAAACATTACTTAGTATATAAGGCTGGCGTGGCATGACAGGTTTTCATGAGTAAAACAAGATTACACCTGGGTCCAGTTGTTCAAAAGATTATTAGCCTAATCACAATTTAACAACAATTTTAAAATCCTGATAAATTAATTATTGTTACAACTAACTTTAAAAGAAATGTGAAATTTAATAACACCCTTCAGACTCTTCCTACCCACATATTTTAAGGAATACACACATATGTGTTATGAAGTAAAGAGAAATGGTATTTTCAGTTATCTACTGATTAAGCTAATCAAGGTATGAACAACTCGGCCCCATGTTTTCAGGGGTAAAACAAGTTTACAACAGGTTTTCAGGGGTAAAACAAGTTTACAACAGGTTTTTAGGGGTAAAACAAGTTAACAACAGGTTTTTAGGGGTAAAACAATATTACAACAGGTTTTCAGGGGTAAAACAAGTTTACAACAGGTTTTCAGAGGTAAAACAAGATTAAAACAGGTTTTCAGGGGTCAAACAAGTTTACAACAGGTTTTCAGGGGTAAAACAAGTTTACAACAGGTTTTTAGGGGTAAAACAAGTTTACAACAGGTTTTTAGGGGTAAAACAATATTCACACATTAAACTTCTTTTCTGATTTTTTTTTGTTTAATTTTTTAAATTATGATGAAGACAGCTAATATTTCTTCCACATATGATCATTAGCCTGTCACAGATCAACATATAGCAACACATTAGCCTAACATAAAGGACTAAAACTATAGAACCATAATCATAATTTGAATATCTCTTGCCAAACACTTATTTCTGTACCACATTGTCATGCTGTGCCTTGTCGTAGAACTGTACACTGGTGATGTACGGCTGTATTTGTTGGTTGTCTCCCGTACCATAGCGGTGGTAGTGGACATAATACAACCTCTGCTGGATTGCGTCCCATTGACACCAGTAGAATTTCTTTGTCATCTGTTCTGTTGATGGCTGGTCGCTCATCACCTGACACATTTAATGATAAGATTAATAAATTCCTAGTAATTACCAATAAAATCAATAATGATTATTAGTGCATACCAAGTGTACATTACATGGCAGATTATCTATTTGGACAAACAAAGATTGCTGACGTAATGCCATACAACTTTACAGTATGAATGTTATCAATGACAGCTTGCTTCAATACTCCATAGCTTTAATACTCCACTTTTACATGCTTATTAAGTCCCAAGTGTTTACGTACCACACCCTTGTCACCCACTCGGCCCAATGGTATTCGGTATAAACCGATGGCTGAAATACAGAAAATACACATAATGTATTAAAAATCATAACTATGATGATGTACAGGGCTTTCCTTTCGTTTAACCTTTGACTTTTAACATTTTCAGAAGTCAAATTACAAATCTGGAGTGTTGACATGTCATGCATTAGCCTAATCTTAGGGAGTAAAAAGACAATCTCAAAGGTCTACTGAAAAGCAATGTATATACTGCACTGATTGCAGAATATCCAAAAAAATATTTCCTTTCCATTTTCCTTGAGACAAGCATATGACACTCCTTGTTGAACAGTAAATATCTTACACTCTCTGTGGAGCATATGATGGTCATGTGACCATTTGAGGAGCATGACCATCATGTGACAATCTTTGTTGAACAGATAATATCTTACATTCTCTGAGGAACATGACCATCATGTGACACTCTTTGTTGAACAGATAATATCTTACATTCTCTGGGGAACATGACCATCACATCATGTGACACTCTTTGTTGAACAGATAATATCTTACATTCTCTGGGGAACATGACCATCATGTGACACTCTTTGTTGAACAGATATATAATATCTTACATTCTCTGGGGAACATGACCATCATGTGACACTCTTTGTTGAACAGATAATATCTTACATTCTCTGAGGAACATGATGATCATGTGACACTCTTTGTTGAACAGTAAATATCTTACATTCTCTGAGGAACATGACCATCATGTGACACTCTTTGTTGAACAGTAAATATCTTACATTCTCTGTGGAGCATGACGATCATGTGACACTCCTTGTCTGAAACTTGACTGCTATACAGGAACTGCACCTTGAGGAAGTTTGAGCGCTCTAAGTTGAGGGAGAACACACGAGTGTTTGATACCTGGATCTCGGCGATGAAGGCCGTATACACATCTAAATCATAGACATAAATACAGTATAGATTTACTGGATCTCAGCGATGAAGGCCGTATACACATCTAAATCATAGACATAAATACAGTGTAGATTTACTGGATCTCGGCGATGAAGGCCGTATACACATATAAATCATAGACATAAATACAGTATAGATTTACTGGATCTCGGCAATGAAGGCCGTATACACATCTAAATCATAGACATAAATACAGTATAGATTTACTGGATCTCAGCGATGAAGGCCGTATACACAGTATAGATTATTTTTTGTTCACATCAAGATATCATCAATATACAATGTGTCTACATTTAATACATTTTCTATTTTCTTGAATGAACTCGAAAGTTGTAGATTCATCAGTGAAACATGTTTTCATGAAAATTCTCTATTGCATTATAGATTTCTTCAGACAAAATATTGACAAAACCCTTCATTACTACTGAACCATTTCCCTCATTAGGCCCTACCTCTCAGCCCCTTAGGGGGGCAGCGCAACTATTTGTACAATTTTTAGTCCCTAGCACCTAGGGATGCTACCAGTTAAATATGAGTGAAATCCGTTGCTCAGTTCCAGAGAGAAAGCTGTTTATAGCAATATAGCCGTTTTTTCCCTTTTTGGACATATATTGTTGACATATGGACATAAGGACAGACAACTGATGCCAATGTATGACATAAGCTCACCTTTGGACAGGGTGAGTAAATAACTGACCATGCTAGTCACTTTTCTTTGAAAAGAATGCAAGACTATTTATTTTCATTAAATGTATTTTGGATAAAATTGTATCAAATGTATACTGTTCTGTCTAGCTTACTACATGTACATTATTAAGTTCATACAACTTTACCTTTTTTCTTTGCAGAATTTGAGTCCTTTCGAAAAACTGTAAAAGCTGCAATGAATAAATATGACATTGTGATGGTAAAAAGTGGTTGAATACATTGTGGTTGTTAAAAATAGATATGAAATCTCTTATATGGTGAAAACGTCATAAATCTCTGGATCCTTTGTTGAATTATTAAAAGTAAAGTTTATAACCAGTACTGGAACATTTATGATCCTGCACACTAAGTCTATAAATTTATCCAATTGTAACTACACTTCCGATTCCCAAGAATTTCTGACTTTATTACATTTTTTTTTACAGTAAGTTCTTGTTCAACCCAAAGTTCATCAATTCATGAATAATGGTGCTGAAACAATATGGTAGATTTTAACTACACACTTTATTCCAAGGTAATTGCCACCCTTATTTAAAGTCGTAGGATCTACAATATTCACGCCAAATACATATGTCCAGTGTTCAGGGAAATGACTGAAGGTGAACACATGAATTTTAAAACACCTTACATTGCTTGTTTTCATTGTCATTATATTAATAAGGGAGATATTGAAGACTGTTTTCTGTCGACTCATTGATATCTACCAATAATAATTACCTACCAATTTTCAACATACAAAAAAAACCCATTTTACATGTAATATTCACAATGGAAGAAAGTTTCATACATTTTTTCTTTACACTTTATATTAGTTACCCAGTATATCGATTAAAACAGAATTTTTTTCTGTTTGGAAATAACAGAATAACATAGATCATACATGTATGTGTTTAGATAAAAATCCTGTATCTGTCGGTTCTTACCCAGGAGTGACCTGGTCTGATTGATGGAACAGGAGACAATATTGGCACGCTGGGAGTAAGTCCAGATCAACTACAATGAAACAAAACCTAAAGATGGACATTTTATTGGAGAATCAGAAGAGACTGACAACAGCAGGTCATGAAAATTATAGAAGATTTAAGAGGAATAAATCAATTATTACAATTTCTATAAAGTGTTAAATGGTCCAACTTTCAATGATAAATGATTGATAAAAGTAGAAATCTTCTTTTTTTTTTTTGATGCATCGAACCTTCACAATTCATTGTGATATAAAGACAAGATAAGGTGACAACACTTGTGAACAGGAAGAAGTAAAAATCCTCATTCACCATACAGAATTAATCTGCTATCTAGAGGTGGCACCTTTAATTAGATAAATGTATAAAATTAATGTGACCACATTTGATATGGTAATGTGACCACATTTGATATGGTAATGTGACCACATTTGATATGGTAATATATAAAGGTAATGTGACCATATTTTATATGGTAATGTATAAAGGTAATGTGACCATATTTAATCCTCTCACCTGATGCTTCTGTGTGGCTGGGTCATACAAACCGACATGGGAAACTATGCTTCCCTGTCAATGTAAAGAATAAACACACAAATTATACCATATACCAGTAAACAAATAAAGGTAAACCCTTATATCATAAACAATCAAACTTATTCATTTAATATCTCAATATTTAAATAAACATATTCAGGGTGACACAGTTTTGAGTCTTTAATTCAATTTCCCATTGGATTTCAATTTGTTGTGTATACATCTCCGACAAGGGAGTAAATTATAATATGGTATATGAAAACAAGATTACACATATTTCACTACTACAATATATTTAAACATACACTTAAAGTTATATACTTTATGCCATTACCACTATCCAAAATCAGTTTTAGATTCTCTTATAATTTTTTAAACAAAAATGACTAATCAATTGCAGCATTTACAACTTTTAGTTTCTATTTTTACTTTCAGACATTAAGTGGTCATTTTTAGGATGCTGTATATTCTTTTTGATTTTTTGGTGTTAAATATTTCTTTACCATGGCTGTGATTTTATGCATTTCTATCAGCAAACAGTAATGGCAGTGTAGCATCTTTAAATAACATAAACTAAAACATGGATCTTGTATACAGACCTTACTGTATTCTGTAGCATCATCCCACGTAAACAGTATCACTCCATCCTTTTCCTGATTCAAAAGTCGAGGAATCTCTGAAAATGGTGAAACACTCATATTCTACATATTCAATGTACATCTGTATTGTTTAACATTACTCCACTTCACACTGTAATTTTTTATTTCTGTAGTGTTGGATTTGAAGCAATTTGGGTCTCACAAACTAATATTTGGTAAGGAGTAGGATAACTTCATATGTAATATCATGTATGAGCTAATTAGTAAGTTTTCTTTTGTTGTAAAAATAGCTCTAAAGGTCAGTATGTACGCATACAGAATAAAATAAATCTTCCTGTTTCTTGAATCTTCTTCCTTGGGATTTTACAACGCCATCATATATAGATTATGTTATGCGCTAGGGGCATATGACGGGAACGGTTAATTCAAAATGATCTTTATATATGATTTTGTGCAGGTAGAAGATAAAAGATAAGCTGCTGTGTCGCGTTAGTGTATGAGGGCTTCAAGTGCTACAAACGGGCTATGTACTTAAGCTGCTTCAGTACACTTGTGGTCATTTGGTCCGAATGGCAATGCACGCGCACAGGTAACGTTGTTACATAAATACAAATAGCCGGCCGTTTCATCATGAAAATTGCCAATACAACACTATTTTGATCATTTGAACAAAAACAAGCCTGGCACGACATAGATAAACATTAATACAATTATATTATTGCAACGTTCAACAAAAAAAAATATTAGATAAGCTTTCTGAAGTCTATAGTTTCTGATTATATACCAATTATAAACTAGGTCATTTAATCCGATTCAAATAATTTGATATTGAAATAACTGTTTATAGTGTTTCTGTAACAATCCCTTAACAAATATACCACAGTAAAACATTTGTGGAGGGGCTCATCATTGATTACAAACAGACAAACTGTTTGATTATTTCTCAAATCAAGCAGTTGCTTAGACTTTGAAGTTTGTTTACCAGTTGTATCTGTTTGCGGTAGCTTATTTTGCCGTCGCCAACTAGAAATGAACCTTGCAGCCTCCTGTGTCAGGCTGCATACTTTCTTTAACTCAATCATGGTAAAGTTGAACTGTCATTCTAAAGTCCGTGTCTGCCTTAAAAAAGTACCGGAAGTAAACAAAACCACGTGGTACGTACAAAATCTACCTTCCCGCTAAAAAAACCTCTGACACGGTGTCGGAAGAACGTTTTACGTCAATGTATCCTCATTGCAGAGTGGGAAGAGCGTCTGTAGGAGCCAGAAGTTGCAATTTCGATGTACAACAACACGCTATGCAAATGTACACATTATTTTCGTAAGTATATCTCGTTGTGTAATTGATGTCATCATTTTCGAGAGAAACGAGGATGCACACTATGTCGATTTAAAAAACTATGTTAGTCTTGACTGAGGCAGAGGGGTACCAGACGTTTCGCTCCAATGGCACAATGTCCTTATTTTTGTCGCATGGCCGTATCACTATCACCCCCCCCCCCCCCCCCCCCCCCCCCCCCACAAGAGCATTTCACAACGTTTTAAAATATTTGGGGGGAACTTTCCCATTACCCCATGCTAGTTCGCCCCATTGTCACAATGTCCCGAATTGCACTTGCCAGATTTTCCTAAATTAACCATATACCTCGAAACGATTTAGATTTACCTAATGTACGTAGCTGTTAAGTTGGGTGTGCCTAATGAGTGTCCTGTGAGGAATGAGTGTCCTGTGAGAGTTTTTTTCACGCCCCGCAATTCGTTAAGTGATATTTTTAAATGTTTTTTTCTGTATCATACAGATGAATATCTAACCTATTAACATGCAAAATCTGACTTTGATATAACGAGTGCATACTATACAAATGTACCGGCGAACACGAAGTTACGGTGCCATAAACATACGAGTGTCCTGTGAGGAATGAGTGTCCTGTGATTATTTTTGCACACCCCGCAACTCATTAAATGATATTTTAGAATTATTTTTTCTGTATCATACAAATGCACATTGAGCCTATTACCATGCAAAAGTTGACCTTGATTGCACGAGTGCATATTATATAAATGTACCGTCAAAGTTACATTGCAGGGTGTCCCGCGAGGTGTTCGCACGCCCCGTGATTTTGTTTACCTTTCGAATACAGTGTGGACTAGGCTAACTAGTGAGTGTCCTGTGGCGCCGTGCCAACCTCGGGTACCTTGCCGCAGGCATGGACTGGTCACTGGTGATTGAACTGCTCAAATACACCTATTTTCTCCCAAAGTACGTTTATAAGAATTAAACAAGAAATAACTTTATTATGCCTGAAATATACGTATTTTCTCCCAAAGTTCGTTTATAAGAATTATACAATAAATAACTTTATTACGCCTGAAATATACGTATTTTATCCCCAAGTCCGTATATAATAATTATACAAAAATTAACTTTATCATGCTCGAAATATACGTATTTATGCATTTTAAAATCTATTACTTGTTTTTCGTAGCATTTGCTAAAATGTACTTGTTGATAGTAATAGACATCGCGTATATGTACGAATTGTGGGGTGTGCAAAAACTGCACTGGACACTGCACCGAAAATGAATAAATTTTCGATGTTCATCTGTATTTTACAGAAAAAATAATTTTAAAATATCTTTTAATGAATCGCGGGGCGTGCAAAAACTCTCACAGGACACTCATTCCTCACGGGACACTCATTCCTCACAGGACGCTCACATGTGTAATGCATCGTAACTTTGCCGGTACATTAGCATAATATACACTCGTCCAATCAAAGTCAAATTTGGCATATTAATCGGTGAGATGTTCATCTATATGATACAGAACAAAATATATTAAAATGTCACTTAACGAATCGCGGGGCGTGCAAAAACCTCACAGGACACTCGCATGTGCACTGCACCGTAACTTTGCCGGTACATCAGCATACTAATCACTTGTCCAATCAAAGTCAAATTTAGCTGATTAATTGATTAGATGTCCATCTTTATTATACAGCAAACATAATTTTAAAACATCAGATAATGAATTGCGGGGCGTGAAAAAAAAAAAAAACGCTCAAGACATGCATTCACTTCAACAAATTTTATTAACATGACAATATCAACTGTCAACCTGTTCTTGTTTGTACATGACAAGTTTTCAGACTGAGATTAACAAATTCTATGTATTAATAACAGTTAACCATTACATTAGGTTATACATGTATAAGTTATATTGTTCAATTCTATATTAATACATCTAACTCAAGTATCTTATAACTATATATATGCATTAATTTATCATAGGTGCGTAAATTACATGTAAAAGGAGCAGCACAAACCGGCCCGCACAAACCAGGCTCCTTTCCGGGTCAAACCTTTAAGAAAAAAAGGTTTCAGCAGTTTAATTACCAGTGATCCATGCCTGCGGCAAGGATCTATAACTAACACGTCAAGGTACCCGAGGTTGGCACGGCGCCACAGGACACTCAATGGGTGGTACATGTGTATAACCATCGGTAAATGGGGCGTGCGAACAAATCGATCAGCACCGTAACTTTGTCGTAAAAAAATGCATCATATGCACACTTCCAATCGAAGTCAAATTTGGCATGGTTATGGGTTAGATGTTCATCTGTATGAAACAGAAAAAAATATTTTAAAATATCACTTAACGAATTGCAGGGTGTGTAAAATCTCTCGCAGGACACTCATTCCTCACAGGATCGACACTCGCGTGTGTAGTGCACCGTAACTTCGCCGATAGATTTGCATATATTTGCATTATATGCCCTTGTCCAATCATAGTAAAATTTTGCTTGCTAATATGTTCTATGTTCGTCTGTATGCTAGAGAAAAAATAATTTTAAAATGTCTTTTAATGAATCGCGGGGCGTGAAAAAGCTCTCACAGGACACTCATTCCTCACAGGACGCTCACATGTGTAATGCATCGTAACTTTGCCGGTACATTAGCATAATATGCACTCGTTCAATCAAAGTCAAATTTGGCAAATTAATCGGTGAGATGTTCATCTGTATGATACAGAAAAATTATTCGAAAACGTCACTTAACGAATTGCGGGGCGTGAAAAAACCTCACAGGACACTCGCATGTGCGCTGCACCGTAACTTTGTCGTAAAAAATGCATAATATGCACACGTCCAATCCGAGTCAAATTTGGCATAGTAATGGGTTCGACGTTCATCTGTATGATACAGAAAAAATTATTTAAAGATATTACTTAACGAATTGCGGGGCGTGAAAAAACTCCCACAGGACACTCATTCCCCACAGGACACTCATTAGGTGGACCGGTTAAGTTTGATCATGACACTTACTCCCCATAAGCCTGCGCCCCATGCTAGCCTTACTATAATATGACCTCTCTAAAGGGTACATTAAAGATATCTTCATCAGCTCTATAATGTGGTCACTGCTCATGCACACGAGGGCAGCCTATATCTATATTATGTATATATCTAATTTCCCAACTTTATTTCAAGTTTATGCTTCTGTAAGCATATGTTACTTGTAGAAAGTGTATAACGTTATTCTTGAAGGACACTGCATATAAACCGAAATGACTATCCATTATCCACATTGATATGCAACAGTTCTCCAGATATTGGAGTAATGTACAGAACAAGAACAAGCTAGCTAGGGTAAAGTCCGGTCTATTCGGACAGCTGGTAAATTCGGACAATAATTAATAAAATATCAAATACAGGTGTGTCTTTATTCTATTTGTAAACTATCCTTTTCTGTTGCATTTCTTCCATCTTTGTCGGCAATGTTTTTCTTGATACTTCCAGTCTGAGGTAATGTATAACGATTAAAAACGTACTGTTGGAAAATACAGTCAAATTTCCAATGCTTTTCTGCTTCAACAGCAGTTAATATATGTAATGATTTGTATCAGTATATGTAGTAAGATTTATTATGTTGGGCTATAGTAGGCCTTTGAATTTGATTTCTCTGAAATACCCCGCTAACCTCAATCGGATGTCTCCTAGTCCTAAGTACATGTGAGTAATTAAATCTGATACATCGTTACTCTATGGTATTTATATGTCATCTTATGCGATACATGTTTGATACATTTTACCTCTGAATAGAATCGTGATCATTTGAAATGTAGAACTCTATTTAACAAAGAAGGGAGGGGTATACCCCTTTATCCTTTATTTTGGATAATTAAGGAAGTTTTATATGATTCAATCACATTTTATCATGTTTTTTATATATATTTAGTCAAACACAGGTACAAGTGTATAATGTAATGAGTGTATTGGACTATTGACAGACAAGACGGGGACCAGTAGATCAAATTGTATGGGAGATTTAATGTCATTATGATATTGGGCTGTTTTATCCTTCAGATTAGCTGATTATTGAAGCCAGGATGACCACATACAAGCGGATTGTTACCAAAGGACCTTTGCCTCACTGTTACATGAAACTTAAATTGTGAGTAAATATATATCAGTATGTATATATAAATCGGAAGAATGATTTACCCCAAAATACCCCAAAACTACCACAAAACCACCCTAACCCAAATATTAAGACAAGAAATGATTACAATGTGCAAACAAATCAATTTGTACATACTGTTTTAAAGCAGCAGGTGCTGGTTGGTATAGGGGAGATAGCCCTTACACACTGTAGTAATACATATACAGTGGAACCTCTATAAACCGAACATGCATGGGACATTGATATTTGTTCGATTTACAGAGGGTTCGGTTTGGAGAAGTTGGTCGAAATAACCGGTCGAGTTCCGAATATAATTGGTCAGACGATGTTTTGTTAGATTGTTCCCGATTACAATCCGGCACTTGGGCTACTGTTACGTAGAGAATTTGGTTTGTCTGAATAATATGAATATCATGAAAGTAAATCAATGCATATATTACAGATTATATAAGAAATTAAAATGACTATAACTATAGTTTTATATAGTTTTGTACATTTACTGCACTTCACGATTGAAGCTTCGCCATGTGGTGGGGCCTAATACATGATATTTAACGATTTTACAAAAAAAAAAAAACGGAAATCGAATGATATGAAAGTGTGAAGATGTCTTGTTTCAATATGAATTACAATTGATCAGTATTCCCGGTATCGTTATTGTCTTAAAAAATAGACATCGGACACTGGCATTATTTCAGTGTGTATAATTATTACCCTGCAAAAACACCTCTCATTGGGCCTCATTTAAATCAGAATACGAAACTCAGGCTTCTAGCTCTACTTGTATTGCGAAGATTAACATTGAATCCGCTGAGCTTCGATAAAGTGTGGCATAGTTTCATAATTGGTATTAATTACCGTATTGATTATACACTACAATCATAAGGCCCCTCGGGGTATTTATTGGATACCTGTACAAATCACCTACATGTTAATTTAAGTCCAGATCGAGACACAATTAGGCTTCACACAATACCCGTCACAGGTATTGTTTCACGGTTGACTGGCTGGACATCGTGTCATAATCGCTGAGGTAAGGCCGGTTTTCAGAAGTAATTTTTGGTATACTTTAACAGGAACCGGACACAAAATTGGTCCGGTGTTCGGAATTCAGAAGGATCGGTATTTGGAAGTTTTTGAATACTATAATAAAGAAGGACCGATTCCGTACAATGACAATTTGTTCGGTATTACAGATTATATAAGAAATTAAAATGACTATAACTATAGTTTTATATAGTTTTGTACATTTACTGCACTTCACGATTGAAGCTTCGCCATGTGGTGGGGCCTAATACGTGATATTTAACGATTTTACAAAAAAAAAAAAACGGAAATCGAATGATATGAAAGTGTGAAGATGTCTTGTTTCAATATGAATTACAATTGATCAGTATTCCCGGTATCGTTATTGTCTTAAAAAATAGACATCGGACACTGGCATTATTTCAGTGTGTATAATTATTACCCTGCAAAAAACACCTCTCATTGGGCCTCATTTAAATCAGGATGCGAAACTCAGGCTTCTAGCTGTATTGCGAGATTAACATTGAATCCGCTGCGCTTCGATGAAGTGTGGCATTGTTTCATAATTAGTATTAATTACCGTGTTGATTATACACTACAATCATAACGCCCCTCGGGGTATTTATTGGATACCTGTACAAATCACCTACTTGTAAAGGTAAGTCCCGATCGAGACACAATTAGGCTTCACACAATACCCGTCACAGGTATTGTTTCACGGTTGACTGGCCGGACCTCGTGTCATAATCGCTGAGGTAAGGCCGGTTTTCAGAAGTAATTTTTGGTATACTTTTACAGGAGCCGGACACAAAATCGGTCCGGTGTTCGGAATTCAGAAGGATCGGTATTTGGAAGTTTTTGAATACTATAATAAAGAAGGACCGATTCCGTACAATGACAATTTGTTCGGTATTACAGATTATATAAGAAATTAAAATGACTATAACTATAGTTTTATATAGTTTTGTACATTTACTGCACTTCACGATTGAAGCTTCGCCATGTGGTGGGGCCTAATACGTGATATTTAACGATTTTACAAAAAAAAAAAAACGGAAATCGAATGATATGAAAGTGTGAAGATGTCTTGTTTCAATATGAATTACAATTGATCAGTATTCCCGGTATCGTTATTGTCTTAAAAAATAGACATCGGACACTGGCATTATTTCAGTGTGTATAATTATTACCCTGCAAAAACACCTCTCATTGGGCCTCATTTAAATCAGGATGCGAAACTCAGGCTTCTAGCTGTATTGCGAGATTAACATTGAATCCGCTGCGCTTCGATGAAGTGTGGCATTGTTTCATAATTAGTATTAATTACCGTGTTGATTATACACTACAATCATAACGCCCCTCGGGGTATTTATTGGATACCTGTACAAATCACCTACTTGTAAAGGTAAGTCCCGATCGAGACACAATTAGGCTTCACACAATACCCGTCACAGGTATTGTTTCACGGTTGACTGGCCGGACCTCGTGTCATAATCGCTGAGGTAAGGCCGGTTTTCAGAAGTAATTTTTGGTATACTTTTACAGGAACCGGACACAAAATCGGTCCGGTGTTCGGAATTCAGAAGGATCGGTATTTGGAAGTTTTTGAATACTATAATAAAGAAGGACCGATTCCGTACAATGACAATTTGTTCGGTATTCAGAGGCGTTCGGTTTTTAGAAGGTTTGGTTTTCGGAAGTTGTACTGTATGTAATTAAATAGATAATTCGCTAGTAAGTACAGTCATGGAATATATATATATATGGCAATAGCTTTGTTCTTGATAGCAATAGGTCAATAGCATATTTCAGGTCAATTATTATCGCAACATCTTGCTCAACTATTGCCTGTTGAAATTTTTTTTTTTCTAACCAAAAAAGCTACTTGAAAGCAAGAGCTTCACCAAATCTGCCACCTGTATGTAGGATTTGTTTATGATAAGGTTTTTGGTATCATGATCAGGTAACACCTGTATGTAGTCTTTGGTATCATGATCAGGTAACACCTGTATGTAGTCTTTGGTATCATGATCAGGTAACACCTGTATGTAGTCTTTGGTATCATGATCAGGTACCACCTATATGTAGTCTTTGGTATCATGATCAGGTAACACCTATATGTAGTCTTTGGTATCATAAGGTATCACCTGTATGTAGTCTTTGGTATCATAAGGTATCACCTGTATGTAGTCTTTGGTATCATGATCAGGTACCACCTATATGTAGTCTTTGGTATCATAAGGTATCACCTATATGTAGTCTTTGGTATCATGATCAGGTACCACCTGTATGTAGTCTTTGGTATCATGATCAGGTAACACCTGTATGTAGTCTTTGGTATCATGATCAGGTAACACCTGTATGTAGTCTTTGGTATCATGATCAGGTAACACCTGTATGTAGTCTTTGGTATTATGATCAAGTATCACCTGTATGGGGTCCTTCCCCTACCCCAGGGGCTTTAGGTTTCTTTAAACATAATCTTGTTGAGTCTTGACTTTGTTTCTAGGTTATATCTTTGAAGCAGTCGAGATCCCCATCCCATAATTATACATATACAATGTAGCATTGTTAGACATTGACAAATATAACATGAACATTATTTTTATGTTTACTCAAATAAACCAGGTGAGCGATACAGGTCCTCTGGGCTATGATGGATTATTGTGGTGTTTTATTCTAGTAGGGGAACTTAGCTGGAGCATATTTCTCCCTTGTCTTTATAATTTTATAATAACTTAATCAGCTATAAGCATTAAAGTGAAGAAATTAAATGACAGTGTATGTAGGTGACCCGAGTTTAACCCTTTGTAGTTGTTGTTATTTTGTATATACATGTATTCAAATTTGGGACAACTATAACTCAATAAAACGCATCAATTATCATATGAAATATTTCTTTTGTAAGATAAATGCATACACAAAGGCCATCATTAAAATGACTTCAGTTGATAGTGTATGTAGTGGAACTGGACTGGGATGAATACTGGTGTGTAGGAAGCTTAAACCGATAGACCGTCTGTCTAGAGTTTGGAGGTTTGTCTAGAGTTTGGAGGTTCCGGTTCAAGTTCCAGGCTGGTGGTTGAATTTTTCATCTCCTGTTACAACAGTCCTCTTTACGTAATGGCTAATTATTATTTCTATACAGAAATGACCGTATAACCTATTTTACAGAGAGTTTGAAGATCCATCTGTGAACAAGTTCCTGACCATTAACGCATCTACGCTGAAGCATGCTATTGTCACCTCCATGAAAGGAATGTTTGGAGAGGTTAGTTGTAATGTCTCCATTGATAAGTTATAGACGGAGATAAAGATTGGAGAGGTGAGCTGTTCTGGTACTGTCTGTATAGGGTACATTTATCTCAATAAGTTATAGACCGAGATAAAGAGTGGAGAGGTGAGCTGTTCTGGTACTGTCTGTATAGGGTACATTTATCTCAATAAGTTATAGACCGAGATAAAGAGTGGAGAGGTGAGCTGTTCTGGTACTGTCTGTATAGGGTACATTTATCTCAATAAGTTATAGACCGAGATAAAGAGTGGAGAGGTGAGCTGTTCTGGTACTGTCTGTATAGGGTACATTTATCTCAATAAGTTATAGACCGAGATAAAGAGTGGAGAGGCGAGCTGTTCTGGTACTGTCTGTATAGGGTACATTTATCTCAATAAGTTATAGACCGAGATAAAGAGTGGAGAGGTGAGCTGTTCTGGTACTGTCTGTATAGGGTACATTTATCTCCATTAATAAGTTATAGACCGAGATAAAGAGTGGAGAGGCGAGCTGTTCTGGTACTGTCTGTATAGGGTACATTTATCTCAATAAGTTATAGACCGAGATAAAGAGTGGAGAGGCGAGCTGTTCTGGTACTGTCTGTATAGGGTACATTTATCTCAATAAGTTATAGACGGAGATAAAGAGTGGAGAGGCGAGCTGTTCTGGTACTGTCTGTATAGGGTACATTTATCTCCATTAATAAGTTATAGACCGAGATAAAGAGTGGAGAGGTGAGCTGTTCTGGTACTGTCTGTATAGGGTACATTTATCTCAATAAGTTATAGACCGAGATAAAGAGTGGAGAGGTGAGCTGTTCTGGTACTGTCTGTAGGGTACATTTATCTCAATAAGTTATAGACCGAGATAAAGAGTGGAGAGGTGAGCTGTTCTGGTACTGTCTGTATAGGGTACATTTATCTCAATAAGTTATAGACCGAGATAAAGAGTGGAGAGGTGAGCTGTTCTGGTACTGTCTGTATAGGGTACATTTATCTCAATAAGTTATAGACCGAGATAAAGAGTGGAGAGGTGAGCTGTTCTGGTACTGTCTGTATAGGGTACATTTATCTCAATAAGTTATAGACCGAGATAAAGAGTGGAGAGGTGAGCTGTTCTGGTACTGTCTGTATAGGGTACATTTATCTCAATAAGTTATAGACCGAGATAAAGAGTGGAGAGGTGAGCTGTTCTGGTACTGTCTGTACAGGGTACATTTATCTCAATAAGTTATAGACCGAGATAAAGAGTGGAGAGGTGAGCTGTTCTGGTACTGTCTGTATAGGGTACATTTATCTCAGTAAGTTATAGACCGAGATAAAGAGTGGAGAGGTGAGCTGTTCTGGTACTGTCTGTATAGGGTACATTTATCTCAATAAGTTATAGACCGAGATAAAGAGTGGAGAGGTGAGCTGTTCTGGTACTGTCTGTATAGGGTACATTTATCTCAATAAGTTATAGACCGAGATAAAGAGTGGAGAGGTGAGCTGTTCTGGTACTGTCTGTATAGGGTACATTTATCTCAATAAGTTATAGACCGAGATAAAGAGTGGAGAGGTGAGCTGTTCTGGTACTGTCTGTATAGGGTACATTTATCTCAATAAGTTATAGACCGAGATAAAGAGTGGAGAGGTGAGCTGTTCTGGTACTGTCTGTATAGGGTACATTATCTCAATAAGTTATAGACCGAGATAAAGAGTGGAGAGGCGAGCTGTTCTGGTACTGTCTGTATAGGGTACATTTATCTCCATTAATAAGTTATAGACCGAGATAAAGAGTGGAGAGGTGAGCTGTTCTGGTACTGTCTGTATAGGGTACATTTATCTCCATTATAAGTTATAGACCGAGATAAAGAGTGGAGAGGTGAGCTGTTCTGGTACTGTCTGTATAGGGTACATTTATCTCAATAAGTTATAGACCGAGATAAAGAGTGGAGAGGTGAGCTGTTCTGGTACTGTCTGTATAGGGTACATTTATCTCCATTAATAAGTTATAGACCGAGATAAAGAGTGGAGAGGTGAGCTGTTCTGGTACTGTCTGTAGGGTACATTTATCTCAATAAGTTATAGACAGAGATAAAGAGTGGAGAGGCGAGCTGTTCTGGTACTGTCTGTATAGGGTACATTTATCTCAGTAAGTTATAGACCGAGATAAAGAGTGGAGAGGTGAGCTGTTCTGGTACTGTCTGTATAGGGTACATTTATCTCCATTAATAAGTTATAGACCGAGATAAAGAGTGGAGAGGTGAGCTGTTCTTGTACTGTCTGTATAGGGTACATTTATCTCAATAAGTTATAGACCGAGATAAAGAGTGGAGAGGTGAGCTGTTCTGGTACTGTCTGTATAGGGTACATTTATCTCAATAAGTTATAGACAGAGATAAAGAGTGGAGAGGTGAGCTGTTCTGGTACTGTCTGTATAGGGTACATTTATCTCAATAAGTTATAGACCGAGATAAAGAGTGGAGAGGCGAGCTGTTCTGGTACTGTCTGTATAGGGTACATTTATCTCCATTAATAAGTTATAGACCGAGATAAAGAGTGGAGAGGTGAGCTGTTCTGGTACTGTCTGTATAAGGTACATTTATCTCCATTAATAAGTTATAGACCGAGATAAAGAGTGGAGAGGTGAGCTGTTCTGGTACTGTCTGTATAGGGTACATTTATCTCAATAAGTTATAGACCGAGATAAAGAGTGGAGAGGTGAGCTGTTCTGGTACTGTCTGTATAGGGTACATTTATCTCCATTAATAAGTTATAGACCGAGATAAAGAGTGGAGAGGTGAGCTGTTCTGGTACTGTCTGTAGGTACATTTATCTCAATAAGTTATAGACAGAGATAAAGAGTGGAGAGGCGAGCTGTTCTGGTACTGTCTGTAGGTACATTTATCTCAGTAAGTTATAGACCGAGATAAAGAGTGGAGAGGTGAGCTGTTCTGGTACTGTCTGTATAGGGTACATTTATCTCCATTAATAAGTTATAGACCGAGATAAAGAGTGGAGAGGTGAGCTGTTCTGGTACTGTCTGTAGGTACATTTATCTCAATAAGTTATAGACCGAGATAAAGAGTGGAGAGGTGAGCTGTTCTGGTACTGTCTGTATAGGGTACATTTATCTCAATAAGTTATAGACCGAGATAAAGAGTGGAGAGGTGAGCTGTTCTGGTACTGTCTGTATAGGGTACATTTATCTCAATAAGTTATATAGACCGAGATAAAGAGTGGAGAGGCGAGCTGTTCTGGTACTGTCTGTATAGGGTACATTTATCTCAGTAAGTTATAGACCGAGATAAAGAGTGGAGAGGTGAGCTGTTCTGGTACTGTCTGTATAGGGTACATTTATCTTAAAGTTATAGACCGAGATAAAGAGTGGAGAGGTGAGCTGTTCTGGTACTGTCTGTATAGGGTACATTTATCTCAATAAGTTATAGACCGAGATAAAGAGTGGAGAGGTGAGCTGTTCTGGTACTGTCTGTATAGGGTACATCTATCTCAATAAGTTATAGACCGAGATAAAGAGTGGAGAGGTGAGCTGTTCTGGTTCTGTCTGTAGGTACATTTATCTCAATAAGTTATAGACCGAGATAAAGAGTGGAGAGGTGAGCTGTTCTGGTACTGTCTGTATAGGGTACATTTATCTCAATAAGTTATAGACGGAGATAAAGAGTGGAGAGGTGAGCTGTTCTGGTACTGTCTGTATAGGGTACATTTATCTCAATAAGTTATAGACCGAGATAAAGAGTGGAGAGGCGAGCTGTTCTGGTACTGTCTGTATAGGGTACATTTATCTCCATTAATAAGTTATAGACGGAGATAAAGAGTGGAGAGGCGAGCTGTTCTGGTACTGTCTGTATAGGGTACATTTATCTCCATTAATAAGTTATAGACCGAGATAAAGAGTGGAGAGGCGAGCTGTTCTGGTACTGTCTGTATAGGGTACATTTATCTCAATAAGTTATAGACCGAGATAAAGAGTGGAGAGGCAAGCTGTTCTGGTACTGTCTGTATAGGGTACATTTATCTCAATAAGTTATAGACCGAGATAAAGAGTGGAGAGGTGAGCTGTTCTGGTACTGTCTGTATAGGGTACATTTATCTCAATAAGTTATAGACCGAGATAAAGAGTGGAGAGGTGAGCTGTTCTGGTACTGTCTGTATAGGGTACATTTATCTCAATAAGTTATAGACCGAGATAAAGAGTGGAGAGGTGAGCTGTTCTGGTACTGTCTGTATAGGGTACATTTATCTCCATTAATAAGTTATAGACCGAAATAAAGAGTTTAACAATACCTTTCTCACATCCATTGTATACAAGATACAAATGGAAAACCCAAGTTTGTTCAAATTAATACTTGGATCTGCATTCAAGGTCAGAGGGGTTAGATGTTTTAAAATCTTCACAATTATTTCTCATTTGTTTGGCCAATAGTATGCTGGAATGAAGGCTTCCAAAATTTACTTGAATAAACCAAGCTGGCCTTCTCTGATAATTTGATAAAGTGGTTATCAGCATTAGTTGGTATCTGCGTATAAATGACCCATGTGTAAATGACCCAGATCAACGTCAAAGATGCTCTAAAAGCAGGTGAGCGATTCAGGCCCATTGGGCCTCTTGTATATTATTTCAGCTGGGCAGAACTGAAAAATTTCAAATGTCTGATAAAATATTTTGTGATTATATTGTAGCTGGCCAGTACTAAGAAATTTTAAATGTTCAATAAAAAATTTTGTGATGTTGTTGTAGCTGGGCAGTACTGAGAACATAGACATATTGAAGTTTGATGAGGAGAACTATGAAGCCGTTGTCAGGGTGAGACACAGGTGAGAATGATGATAAGATCAGTGTCAGTAAAAGTCTTGACAGAATTACCTTTTGAGGACCACACTCATTTGTTATCAGGACAGATCTAATGCTCCTCTGTTGGTTAAGTATCAACATCTGCAGGTCCATCAAGATTCCTGACTTAAATGTTTGATTAAAAAATAACTGCATGAAACCAGGGGTCAAAAAACAACGATAATTTGGGAAATTGATCTCTTTGTAAACTTGTCTTATGTAAATTGAGTTTTGAAAAAATTGAATAGAACAGAAACCCCTTCATATATACATTTTGATTTTCCAAAAATTGTTGTGCCAACAGTATCAGAATGAGGCACAGATGGGAAAGATACCCTGATCATTTTGTGTATTTATATCAATCTTCAACACCTTGAACTTCATCTTTTCACAGGTATTTGAAATGTATATGTATTTCATTCAAGATGTGTTGCCTGAGCTAAAGAAATTTCACAACCATGTTTTGTGTATGTTATATTGTTTAGGATGATGAATATACCTGGGTACATGTATGATGTATGTTATATTGTTTAGGATGATGAATATACCTGTGTATATGTATGATGTATTTCATATTGTTTAGGATGATGAATATACCTGTGTACATGTATGATGTATTTTATATTGTTTAGGATGATGAATATACCTGTGTACATGTATGATGTATTTTATATTGTTTAGGATGATCAATATACCTGTGTACATGTATGATGTATTTTATATTGTTTAGGATGATGAATATACCTGTGTACATGTATGATGTATTTTTAGATGAGGGAAAATTACATCATCAACAAATCCAGGTTAATCTGAAACCAATGACAAAACAAAATATTGTCATAACATTGTTTTGTTGGATGTGTAATAAATAAGAACTTTGTAGATTTGTTGAACCATATTTATTTTGTTCCAGTTTCTTTGTGAAGGTGTGGAGTTCCCTTTGTCTGTGTGGATCCTTCAGTGGATACACCTGTGCCTTCCGAGTGAGTCAGGTAGGTACCTTCTTCTGTAAACAGTGTAAACATCTGTTACCTATTAGTTATATAACTACATATATCTAGAATAACTAGACAGTGGCGTAGGAAGCGGGGGGGCAGGGGGGGCAATTGCCCCCCCACTTTTTTCAGTGGGGGGGCAAACATATCTTTTTGCCCCCCCACTTTTTGACATCCAAAATCTAAAAAAGGGGAAAAAACACGAATTTATATATTCATTTCGATAAATATCTGTATATTTTCGAACCGATAATGTTTTCTTGAAGGCAACGATAAAAACTGTATCTTGTACATCCGGAACATTCCGACTTTTATACTAGTATATCAATCCTCAGACCTGTGTGTCGGTCGTCTGCAATAGCCTGGTAAGTCAATATTTATATCTTAATACGAAATTTTGCTTAACTTCATCACATAGATTCAATAAGTTGATGATAATGTGTGAAGTTAATTGAGTTCATAATGAGAACAAGGCAGAAACACAACATGAATAAGAATGCGCGGTTTTAACGTGAATAGAGTGATACTAATTACCGACAGGTACGAGGAAATACAAAAAAAAATTCGGCTCGCGCCTACGGCGCTCGCTTTATCACTAAATTATTGCCCCCCCTCCCTTTCGATTGCAGATCCACAGGGGGGCTTTGCCACCCTGGGACCCGCTGGGCGGCCCCTAGACCTCTCGCAAAAAGGGGAAAAAAATCGACTCGCGCCTACGGCGCTCGCATGATCACTTAATTACTGGACCCCCCTTTCGAAAACTCCTTGATCCGCGCCTAATTCCGAATTATTGGAAATGTGCTATATTCATTTTCCGCGGAGGGCTTAGAAAAAAAAAAAAAAATCGGCTCGCGCCTACGACGCTCGCATTATTACTAAATTACTGGACCACCCGCCCCTTTCGAAAATCCTGGCCGGGCCTGGTGATTCATGTTTTGCCATAAATAATATATCCTGATTTGCGTAAATAACTTATTTTGTACTACATACATGTAAATTATCAAAATTATCATGGGATGTTGAAATGATAATTATTGCCTAATTTTGAGGAGATGGCATACGATTTGTTTAGTGCGTAAAATTTAAGGTTAAAAAAAATTTTGCCCCCCCACTTTTTGACGACTTCCTACGCCACTGCTAGACACTTATTGTAAAAAGTACACTATGATATGAAAGTCTACAATTGATGCAATTCGTTAATAAATCACACACATTAAATCACTGAGTACTCAAAGACGATATGAGAATATATTAGTAGCTGTATTATTAGGCCCTTACTATGGACACCTACTTCCAGTAGCTGTATTGAAAGGCCCTTACTATGGACACCTATCTGCAGTAGCTGTATTATTAGGCCCTTACTATGGACACCTATCTGCAGTAGCTGTATTATTAGGCCCTTACTATGGACACCTATCTACAGTAGCTGTATTATTAGGCCCTGTCTATGGACACATACATAGCTGTTGCAAAACACTAGACACCTTTAAAAGTAATGCCCGATTTGATACCGAAGAAGACAAAATAAGAACACAAATATGGAGCTAGAAGATCTAAGATTTTCCAGGTTATAATTGACAAATTAGTCACATTTAGATATGATTAAGTAGTCTTATTTAGATATGATTAACTAGTCTTACCTAGATACGATTAAGTAGTCTTCATTTTTTGTTTACAGGTCTCTGCTCATTTGATGGGCCTTGCCTGTAACAGCCGAGAGGACTTTGTGACATGACTACAATGAACAATGCTATGTGATTGGGTTATCTCCCTTTGGTTGATGTGGGAATGGGATTATATCCTCTACATTGTTGAGATATTCTGGATTCTGACACACAAGGACAGTGAGAGTAAGGTAATCTGTTAGAGGTCTCAGAACAGTGAGAGTAAGGTAATCTGTTAGAGGTCTCAGGACAGTGAGAGTAAGGTAATCTGTTAGAGGTCTCAGGACAGTGAGAGTAAGGTAATATGTTAGAGGTCTCAGGACAGTGAGAGTAAGGTAATCTGTTAGAGGTCTCAGGACAGTGAGAGTAAGGTAATCTGTTAGAGGTCTCAGGACAGTGAGAGTAAGGTAATCTGTTAGAGGTCTCAGGACAGTGAGAGTAAGGTAATCTGTTAGAGGTCTCAGGACAGTGAGAGTAAGGTATTCTGTTAGAGGTCTCAGGACAGTGAGAGTAAGGTAATCTGTTAGAGGTCTCAGGACAGTGAGAGTAAGGTTATCTGTTAGAGGTCTCAGGAGAGTGAGAGTAAGGTGATCTGTAAAAGGTCTCAGGACAGTGAGAGTAAGGTAATCTGTTAAAGGTCTCAGGACAGTGAGAGTAAGGTGATCTGTTAAAGGTCTCAGGACAGTGAGAGTAAGGTAATCTGTTAGAGGTCTCGGGACAGTGAGAGTAAGGTAATCTGTTAGAGGTCTCAGGACAGTGAGAGTAAGGTAATCTGTTAGAGGTCTCAGGACAGTAAGAGTAAGGCAATCTGTTAGAGGTCTCAGGACAGTGAGAGTAAGGTAATCTGTTAGAGGTCTCAGGACAGTGAGAGTAAGGTATTCTGTTAGAGGTCTCAGGACAGTGAGAGTAAGGTAATCTGTTAGAGGTCTCAGGACAGTGAGAGTAAGGTAATCTGTTAGAGGTCTCAGGAGAGTGAGAGTAAGGTGATCTGTTAAAGGTCTCAGGACAGTGAGAGTAAGGTAATCTGTTAAAGGTCTCAGGACAGTGAGAGTAAGGTGATCTGTTAAAGGTCTCAGGACAGTGAGAGTAAGGTAATCTGTTAGAGGTCTCGGGACAGTGAGAGTAAGGTAATCTGTTAGAGGTCTCAGGACAGTGAGAGTAAGGTTATCTGTTAGAGGTCTCAGGACAGTAAGAGTAAGGCAATCTGTTAGAGGTCTCAGGACAGTGAGAGTAAGGTAATCTGTTAGAGGTCTCAGGTTGTCTCAGGACAGTGAGAGTAAGGTAATCTGTTAGAGGTCTCAGGAGAGTGAGAGTAAGGTAATCTGTTAGAGGTCTCAGGACAGTGAGAGTAAGGTAATCTGTTAGAGGTCTCAGGACAGTGAGAGAAAGGTAATCTGTTAGAAGTCTCAGGACAGTGAGAGTAAGGCAATCTGTTAGAGGTCTCAGGACAGTGAGAGTAAGGTAATCTGTTAGAGGTCTCAGGACAGTGAGAGTAAGGTGATCTGTTAGAGCTCTCGGGACAGTGAGAGTAAGGTAATCTGTTAGAGGTCTCAGGACAGTGAGAGTAAGGTAATCTGTTAGAGGTCTCAGGACAGTGAGAGTAAGGTAATCTGTTAGAGGTCTCAGGACAGTGAGAGTAAGGTAATCTGTTCAGAGGTCTCAGGACAGTGAGAGTAAGGTAATCTGTTAAAGGTCTCAGGACAGTGAGAGTAAGGTAATCTGTTAGAGGTCTCAGGACAGTGAGAGTAAGGTAATCTGTTCAGAGGTCTCAGGACAGTGAGAGTAAGGTAATCTGTTAGAGGTCTCAGGACAGTGAGAGTAAGGTAATCTGTTAGAGGTCTCAGGACAGTAAGAGTAAGGTAATCTGGTAGAGGTCTCAGGACAGTGAGAGTAAGGTAATCTGTTAGAGGTCTCAGGACAGTGAGAGTAAGGCAATCTGTTAGAGGTCTCAGTATGCTATGTGTTATTAACCTGGAAAATAACTTCTGTTCACAAACCATTGTGGTGGTTTAAGGTTTCAGAAGATCATTGACAGAAGAGAGATCACTAACAAGATTAGAGCTGGTCATTAATGTTTGGATTACATAGATCAAAACATGGTCGAAACCGAGACCAATCTGAAGTGCAGTGGATGAAACGAACATGTCAGATTAGGATGTTTATATGTGTTGAAGACTTGAGATGCTCCACAAAACTGAAACTGATTGGAACTGCAAGTGAAGATCTGACTTGACCAATATCTACATACATGTGAAGTATGTTAGAGGCCCAATTGTCAGTTGAAATTGATTAATAAAATCATATTTAAGAAAGAGACAATTATAAGAAATTTTTGTTTATTTGTTATTTATTTTGGAAGAAATTCATGTTTTTGTAAACTTCTTGATGAAGAAATGCAACATAACTGAGGTATCTGTGAAATTACTTGGAACTCTGATCTCATGATTGGCAATCAAGTGACCATACTCTGATGGAAAATTTCTATTGACTGACGACACCTGACAGTATCTATTAGTAAAGACCGGTGAACATTTTTAGTACTGAATTAACCAATGAAACGGTTACTCCTGAGACTACATTTAGCTGGCATGTACGAGAATTGTATACCTGTGTATACATGTGAATATTCTGTATGTATTTATTTGTAAATATAAGAATGTTCCTGTTGGTCAACTGGAGTGTTACTATATAGTTGTTGAATTTCACGGAGTTGATATTTCGTAGTTGTCAGACCTAGTACACAGGTATTAAAATTCGCACAACCATGACTTGTCATTCTGCATAAATTACTTCTGTACATTTTTTTGTATATAAATATTTCTTTGGAATTTTTTTTTTTACAAATATAGCGAAATTATAATTATACATAAATATTTCCTGTGTATTTATTTTCTACAAATAAAGCGAAATTATATTTAAATATTTTCTGGAATTTTCTACAAATATAGCGAAATTATATATAAATATTTTCTGGAATTTTCTACAAATATAGCGAAATTATATATAAATATTTTGTGGTATTTTCTACAAATATAGTGAAGGTAATTCCCCACAAACACTGAACCTGTACAAGGAATTACTTGTGACTTATTGACACATTGATTATAGTGCGCTGAAAAGAATTCTTTTTATTCCACTTTATTTTACAATTTCAAATTTTGCATGCACATTTAATTATAAAACTTGCTCCATATCTGACATATCTGAGAGTATGTCAGTAAAATTTAAAGGTTTGATATAAGAATGACCTAGTGCTTAAACAACTGAATAATTAGGAGCAATTTGGATGAGTTGACCATGGCACTGACCTTTATTATCACTGAAGTGGTGAGGCCACACCTCCGAAGGCACTCACTGGTCATCAATAAAATGGTGATAAATGTTTACGACATGGTCACCACAGTACGTTATCTTTGTTTTAGTACCATCATACGAAATGTTAATGATAACAATCAATATGAAAGTTCTGTCAACCTGATATATATTATATTGTACTTATTTCTCTGAATCTGACATTTACCATTGACAAGCCCTATCTAACAATCTGACCTTTACCATTGACAATTCTGACCTTTACCATTGACAGACCCTATCTAACAATTCTGACCTTTACCATTGACGGACACTATCTAACAATCTGACCTTTACCATTGACAGACCCTATCTAACAATCTGACCTTTACCATTGACAATTCTGACCTTTACTACTGACGGACCCTATCTAACAATCTGACCTTTACTATTGACAATTCTGACCTTTACCATTGACAAGCCCTATCTAACAATCTGACCTTTACTTTTGACAGGCCCTATCTAACAATCTGACCTTTACCATTGACAATTCTGACCTTTACCATTGACAAGCCCTATCTAACAATCTGACCTTTACTTTTGACAGGCCCTATCTAACACTAACCTTTACCATTGACAGACCCTATCTAACAATCTGACCTTTACCATTGACAGACCCTATCTAACAATCTGACCTTTACCATTGACAGACCCTATCTAACACTGACCTTTACCATTGACGGACCCTATCTAACAATCTGACCTTTACCATTGACAGACCCTATCTAACAATATGACCTTTACTTTTGACAGACCCTATCTAACAATCTGACCTTTACCATTGACAGACCCTATCTAACAATCTGACCTTTACCATTGACAGACCCTATCTAACAATCTGACCTTTACCATTGACAATTCTGACTTTTACCATTGACAGACCCTATCTAACAATCTGACCTTTACCATTGACAGACCCTATCTAACAATCTGACCTTTACCATTGACAATTCTGACTTTTACCATTGACAGACCCTATCTAACAATCTGACCTTTACCATTGACAATTCTGACCTTAAATTACCATTGAGAGACCCTATCTAACAATCTGACCTTTACTTTTGACAGACCCTATCTAGCAATCTGACCTTTACCATTGACAGACCCTATCTAACAATCTCACCTTTACCATTGACAATTCTGACCTTTACTACTGACGGACCCTATCTAACAATCTCACCTTTACCATTGACAGGCCCTATCTAACAATCTGACCTTTACCATTGACAGTTCTGACCTTTACTACTGACGGACCCTATCTAACACTGACCTTTACCATTGACAGGCCCTATCTAACAATCTGACCTTTACCATTGACCGACCCTATCTAACAATCTGACCTTTACCATTGACAGTTCTGACCTTTACTACTGACGGACCCTATCTAACACTGACCTTTACCATTGACAGGCCCTATCTAACAATCTGACCTTTACCATTGACAGACCCTATCTAACAATCTGACCTTTACCATTGACAATTCTGACCTTTACTACTGACGGACCCTATCTAACAATCTCACCTTTACCATTGACAGACCCTATCTAACAATCTGACCTTTTACCATTGACAGTTCTGACCTTTACTACTAACGGACCCTATCTAACACTGACCTTTACCATTGACAGGCCCTATCTAACAATCTGACCTTTACCATTGACAGACCCTATCTAACAATCTGACCTTTACCATTGACAATTCTGACCTTAAATTACCATAGACATACCATGTCTAACAATCTTTACCTTTACCATTGACAATTCTGACCTTTATCATTGACGGACCCTATCTAACAATCTCACCTTTACCATTGACAGACACTATCTAAAAATATCTTCCTAAAAATTGCTACTGATCATAAACCCCTGAGCAGATTTTGACCAAATGCTGAACCAATTTTGTAGAAAATGTTGGTCTGGCCACACAGGTAACCACCCCAGTGTCCTACAAAATTAACCATGTTATTTTCCTTTACCACTTGAATCACAATGTGTTACACATTGGTACTTACTAGCTCACCAAAGGACCAAAGTGAGCTTATGCCTTACTGTGGCATCTGGTGTCTGTACGTCAACAGTTACCATGTGATCACAATAACTTGGGTAAATATCCACCAAATTTTATGAAACTTTGTTTGCAGTCAGATATCAACAAGATCTCGGACGAGTTTGAAAATGTGAATTATGCGAGACTAACTTACAGAGTTATTGCCTGTTGTAATAATATTTATTGGACTTTGTGAACAAGATAACTGGAATAAATATCATCCAAGTTAGATGAAACCTTTGTAACCAGCCATATATAGACAATATTTTAAAAGAATTCGGAAATAGGAATTATTCAACCATAACTTATAGAGTTCTTGCCCTTCGTAATAAATATTATTATTAACAATTTTTAGCTCACCTGGACTGAAGGTCCGGTGAGCTTATGTCATAGCGCATCGTCCGTCCGTCGTCCGTCTACATTTGCTTGAAATCGCTACTAGTCAAAAAGTTCTTATTGGATATTGACCAAATTTGGCCAGAAACATCCTTGGCAGAAGGTGAACAGATTTTGTATAAATGGTGACTCTGACCCCCGAGGGGCCAAAGGGACGGGGCCCAATTGGGGAAATAGAGGTAATTCCTTTAAATCGCTACTAGTCATGAAGTTATGAATGGATTTGAACCCAATTTGGTTAGAAACATCCTTGGGAGAAGGGAAACAGATTTTGCATAAATGGTGACTCTGACCCCAAAGGGGCCAAAGGGGCGGGGCCCAATAGGGGAAATAGAGGTAATTCCTTTAAATCACTACTAGTTATTAAGTTATGAATGGATTTGAACCCAATTTGGTCAGAAACATCCTTGGGGAAGGGGAACAGATTCTGCATAAATGGTGGCTCTGACCCCAAAGGAGCCAAAGGGGCGGGGCCCAATAGGGGAAATAGAGGTAATTCCTTTAAATCGCTACTAGTTATTAAGTTATGAATGGATTTGAACCCAATTTGATGAGAAACATCCTTGGGGGAAGGGGAACAGATTTTGCATAAATGGTGGCTCTGACCCCAAAGGAGCCAAAGGGGCGGGACCCAATAGGGGAAATAGAGGTAATTCCTTTAAATCGCTACTAGTCATAAAGTTATGAATGGATTTGAACCCAATTTGGTCAGAAGCATCCTTAGGGGAAGGGGAACAGATTTTGCATAAATGGTGGCTCTGACCCCAAAGGAGCCAAAGGGGCGGGGCCCTGAATAGGGGAAATAGAGGTAATTCCTTTAAATCGCTACTAGTCATAAAGTTATGAATGGATTTGAACCCAATTTGGTCAGAAACATCCTTGGGGGAAGGGGAACAGATTTTGCATAAATGGTGGATCTTACCCCGGAGGGGCCAAAGGGGCGGGGCCTAATAGGGGAAATAGAGGTAATTCCTTTTAATCACTACCAGTTATTAAGTTATGAATGGATTTAAACCCTATTTGGTCAGAAACATCCTTGGGGGAAGGGGAACAGATTTTGCATAAATGGTGGCTCTGACACCGGAGGGGCCAAAGGGGCGGGGCCCAATAGGGGAAATAGAGGTAATTCCTTTAAATTGCTACTAGTTATTAAGGTATGAATGGATTTGAACCCAATTTCGTCAGAAACATCCTTGGGGGAAGGGGAACAGATTTTGCATAAATGGTGGCTCTGACCCCAAAGGAGCCAAAGGGGCGGGGCCCAATAGGGGAAATAGAGGTAATTCCTTTAAATCGCTACTAGTCATAAAGTTATGAATGGATTTGAACCCAATTTGGTCAGAAACATCCTTGGGGGAAGGGGAACAGATTTTGCATAAATGGTGGATCTTACCCCGGAGGGGCCAAAGGGGCGGGGCCTAATAGGGGAAATAGAGGTAATTCCTTTTAATCGCTACCAGTTATTAAGTTATGAATGGATTTAAACCCTATTTGGTCAGAAACATCCTTGGGGGAAGGGGAACAGATTTTGCATAAATGGTGGCTCTGACCCCGGAGGGGCCAAAGGGGCGGGGCCCAATAGGGGAAATAGAGGTAATTCCTTTAAATTGCTACTAGTTATTAAGGTATGAATGGATTTGAACCCAATTTCGTCAGAAACATCCTTGGGGGAAGGGGAACAGATTTTGCATAAATGATGACTCTGACCCCAAAGTGGCCAAAGGAGCAGGGCCCAATAGGGGAAATAAAGTTAATTCCTTTAAATCGCCACTAGTCATAAAGTTATGAATGGATTTGAACCCAATTTGGTGAGAAACATCCTTGGGGGAAGGGGAACAGATTCTGCATAAATGGTGGCTCTGACCACAAAGGAGCCAAAGGGGCCAAAGGGGCGGGACCCAATAGGGGAAATAGAGGTAATTCCTTCGAATCGCTACTACATGTAGTCATAAAGTGATGAATGCATGTTCTAAAAACAATTCTTGAGGTCTTTCAGACCTTACAGAGTCTGGACTTCATTAATCTTTAAAGCAGTTCGGATTCCCACACTATAACCAGAAATAGCATTGTTTGAGATTTACAAATAAAACAAATTGAATATGAACATTATTTTGACATTTGGTCTAATCCAACCAGGTGAGCGATACAGGCCCCATGCATGGGCCTCTTGTTTAGCTTACCTAGCCCAAAGGTCATCCGTCGCTTCCCTCTTGAGCATTATTGAGCAAAGAAGTTCTAACGTTGTATAAATAGAGGGTGTGGATCCCCAGGGGCTGGAGGGGAGAGGTCCAATGGGGAGATATAGCAATTACTTTAAAATCCTTCTTCCTTTGTAGCAATGAAAAGATTTGGTCCATATTTGGTCTGAATTATCCTTGGGTGAAGGGGGACTTGTTTTCCTGTACCAGGTGAATGTGTTACACATTTATACTGATATAAAGTTATATTTAGTGATGTGGTTATCTGCCGTCTTTGATAACAGACTGAAAGGTTGTTCAATTGAATGACCTTGACCTACTTTCAAGGTCACACTGGTCAAATGTGTTAAATTCTTAATTTGAGAATTAAAAAAAAGCATCAACTGTTAGATGAATGGGAACAAGTTTGGTATAAACAACGGGTCCCATTAGGGGGAATATAACAATTCTTCAAAATCCTTCTTCTGTAGAAATGTAACATGTTTCCCATGATGTCACTGTTATATTGTGGGCCTCTTGTTGTGTCCTCTTTTGACCCTGGTGGGTTTACGTGTAGTTTTGGTGACATTCACCACTCGTTACAGTCATGTCTATATATGATACTATTAAGTTCCTTGTCAATATTTGATGGTAGGATTATCTTGTCTATCACATATTAAAGTGGGCGAGGTACATTGGCTCCACTACACTAAAGTATGTGCCTTACAAGCACCATATCCTTCCTCCTCAAGTTTGTTCACCGACTCAGGGCCTGCATGGATAGTCAATATTACAAATATTTCTGGAGTTTTACATTTGCTGACATCAAATTGGATATGTACCTATACAGATTTTTGCCAAAAGATACATTTTTATTGGAAATATAGACATGTATTATAAATATGAATTTTAAAGCCCACCATCACCAGATGGTGGGCTATTCCAATCGCCCTTATCTGTGGTCCGTCGTCTGTCTGTCCGTCCGCCCAGATGTACCTCCTTCCATCCCTATACATAAACAATTCTTGTTATCGCTATTTATCAGAAAGCCATCTTTGATTTTGACAATTGAAGTTTGTTATCTCTATTTCTCAGGAAGTCCTAAAAGGATCTTTGTTGTATTTCATATATAAGTTCCCCTTGGTCCCAAGTTATGCATATTGCATTTTGGGACTGATCAGAAAACAACATGGCCGACAGGCAGCTATCTTGGATTTTGATAATTGAAGTTTGTTATCCCTATTTTCAGAAAGTACTAAAGGGATCTTTCTCAAATTTCATATGTAAGTGTCTGTGTAGGCAATAAGTTTATGTAAACACATCATATTTCTAGTCAATTAGAAGATGCTATATTAGTTACTTGTGTAGAGGTATGTACACAAACCTGGGTATGGATTAGACTGCCCCGCCCTATGTCACAAAATACATGGCGATCCTTCTTGATCCTAACATTTTTACCTGACACACACCTGTCTATTGTTATAGATAGGGCACCACTTTGTTTGTAATTACCTTGTTACAGAGAATTTCATACCCTACCTTGATATGACCTGGGACATATAGAACTCGCCTCATTTGTTTTATTAAACTTTGGTTAAACATCATAGGTTTGTTTTAGTGTGGACTCAAGAGGCTATAACTAATCTTTTAACAGTTTTAGGTTTATGATTTACTTTGGTGTTACGAAGTGAAAGTAACTTGGAGAAAATAATTATTTTGGATATGTTTTATGCTTAAATTAGACTTAGTATTATTTTTCATCAAATAAATTTTATTACAATTATTTTCACATACCTACTTTTAAGTTTAAAATTATGTCAGATTTTTCCCTCGTGTTATAATACTGACTATTAACCCCAGTGGCTTCAGGGACATTGTTTGCTTCATTTTATGAAGATTTCCTTTGGTCCAGGAATGAATTATAAAAGAATATCGGAGGGAATGTGAATGGAACTGGGGCTGTGTAGAGCTGCCATTAATATATTGTTGTTGGTATTAAGATCCATTAAGAATTTGATTATCTCGTCAGCATTCCACCTGTTAATCTACACAATAACCTGAGTTATAACTGTGAGCCAAATCAACTCAGATCTCCTTCCTCACTAAAAAGGAGTTTGAATTGCTCTTCAGGTCAAAGGTCAGATGTAAAGGTCATTCTGTGTTGTTGTTACACTGTTAATTTTGTTTCCTCACAATAAATCAAATTCCTGTTGGTCTGTTACACTCAAAAAGGTAATAAAACATGGCTTCTTTATGGGTCTGTCACTATGCTAGAATAAAATGTCTACCAGGTGGTCATCTTGTATTTTGATATTTCATGCGTTTTAGTGCTAATTTCCCCAGACCTATCCTATAAAGTTACACATTCTTAGTTTTTAAGGTGCTTTGAAACAGCCACCTTAACCCATCATCGCCAAATTTCGCTAGAACAAATTCATTCGGAACTCTCGGAAGAATCAAAATGTCTCTTATTTCTATGATAATCCCGATGAATAAAGGTTGGGACATGAAATAATTCTTCCCAAAAACACTTAACAATTAACACTAGACAATTTGCTCTCCTTACATGAAGTATTTGTTTGTGATTAAGTGATATGATTCACGCTTTTGTATGTTTGAAGACAGCTGTTTAATATAAAACACTTGAAATCGTACACAATGACCTTTTTTTATCCCCGAGTCTTCCATACTATTTTCTGTGCAAATTATTACGCTTACTTCCTGGTTTGTACGAGAGGAGGTAACTATTATACACTCTAGTTGATACAACATTGGAAAGTCACCTCGAGCACTAGGGTTGATAAAAATGGCCCTCGCCTGTCAAATACTCTTTTCAGTCTTTCAGATTTTCCAATTGGAAATCGATAAGTGAAATCTCCAAATGTAAAAACATTTGATACTTGAAATGAAAGTACAATACTTTTGATTGGTTGGTCATGGTCATTTCCAAGAAAGAGGCTGCATAAAAATGGCTGTGCTGATTGAAGTGATTTAATATGAGGCAAAACCTAAAGTTAGCTTGTTTCGCAACAGAGATTCTGATAGCAATAAAGAGGTTTAAATCAGTCGATAATGAAATGCTTGCACAAAGTATATAACATGAACGTACAAATCAACAAGTCACCGAAACAGATAAGGTAGACCCATTCATCAGAAACGAATCAAATTTCTGGGAATAACAAAACTATTAGACCAAGAAAGAAGAATTCATTTTGAAAAAAATACGTTTAGTCATTAGTTAGGGGATATCCTTGGGTGAATGACCTTCCTTGGGTGAATTATTAAAAAGTGATGTCATATGGTTGATAACTGTGGAGATGCTGCTGTGACAACTACACTAAGTGGACACTGTGTGCTGGCATTAAGGCACTAAACGTATTAAACAATTAATGACCTGCATGGACATCTTGACCACAAGGGTGTACTTCATGATGGCCAGTATTGTTGACTTTCTGAAATGAGGAGATAATAAGCACTGATAAACATGTAGCTGACACACCTGTACACCATTTGGAGATCTAGATGTGTAGCTAGCTGACACACCTGTACATCATTAGAGGAACTAGATGTGTAGCTGACACACCTGTACATCATTTGGAGATCTAGATGTGTAGCTGACACACTTGTACATCATTTGGAGATCTGGGCGTGTAGCTGACACACCTGTACATCATTTGGAGATCTAGATGTGTAGCTAGCTGACACACCTGTACATCATTAGAGGAACTAGATGTGTTGCTGACACACGTGTGCATCATTAGAGGAACTAGATGTGTAACTGACACACCTGTACATCATTAGAGGAACTAGATGTGTAGCTGACACACCTGTACATCATTCAACACTACTGGCGGGAGTAAATCTCTTCGTAGATCACTTCTCTCCTGCCCTGCCAGTTGTTGTATTGTAAGTACATTACTTAAGGTCAGAGGAGACTTAAAATTTTAATTTGAAATGACCTCTGCTCAATATCTAAATGTGTCCAGAGTCATGTTATTTTCCTTAAAGCATGCTGAGACAAATGAGTGGTTGGTTGACAAGTTAAGCTTTTCTCACGATGTCCCCCTCCCCCCCAACTACCCGATATAATGATCAGACTTAGTAGAGTATGAAATGGTAGGTCCCCCACCCTCCAACGGGTACCATATGACAGTTAGTATGGTATATAATGGTAGGTTACTGTAGTCAGAGCTAGTATGGTATATAATGGTAGGTTACTGTGGTCAGAGTAAGTAGGGTATATAATGGTAGGTTACTGTGGTCAGAGTAAGTAGGGTATATAATGGTAGGTTACTGTGGTCAGAGTTAGTATGGTATATAATGGTAGGTTACTGTAGTCAGAGTTAGTAGGGTATATAATGGTAGGTTACTGTGGTCAGAGTTAGTATGGTATATAATGGTAGGTTTGTGTGGTCAGAGTTAGTAGGGTATATAATGGTAGGTTACTGTGGTCAGAGTTAGTAGGGTATATAATGGTAGGTTACTGTGGTCAGAGTTAGTAGAGTATATAATGGTAGGTTACTGTGGTCAGAGTTAGTATGGTATATAATGGTAGGTTTGTGTGGTCAGAGTTAGTAGGGTATATAATGGTAGGTTACTGTGGTCAGAGTTAGTAGGGTATATAATGGTAGGTTACTGTGGTCAGAGTTAGTAGGGTATATAATGGTAGGTTACTGTGGTCAGAGTTAGTAGGGTATATAATGGTAGGTTACTGTGGTCAGAGTTAGTAGGGTATATAATGGTAGGTTACTGTGGTCAGAGTTAGTAGGGTATATAATGGTAGGTTTGTGTGGTCAGAGTTAGTATGGTATATAATGGTAGGTTTGTGTGGTCAGAGTTAGTAGGGTATATAATGGTAGGTTACTGTGGTCAGAGTTAGTAGGGTATATAATGGTAGGTTACTGTGGTCAGAGTTAGTAGGGTATATAATGGTAGGTTACTGTGGTCAGAGTTAGTAGGGTATATAATGGTAGGTTACTGTGGTCAGAGTTAGTATGGTATATAATGGTAGGTTACTGTGGTCAGAGCTAGTATGGTATATAATGGTAGGTTACTGTGGTCAGAGTAAGTAGGGTATATAATGGTAGGTTACTGTGGTCAGAGTTAGTAGGGTATATAATGGTAGGTTACTGTGGTCAGAGTTAGTATGGTATATAATGGTAGGTTACTGTGGTCAGAGTTAGTAGGGTATATAATGGTAGGTTACTGTGGTCAGAGTTAGTATGGTATATAATGGTAGGTTACTGTGGTCAGAGTTAGTAGGGTATATAATGGTAGGTTACTGTGGTCAGAGTTAGTAGGGTATATAATGGTAGGTTACTGTGGTCAGAGTTAGTAGGGTATATAATGGTAGGTTACTGTGGTCAGAGTTAGTAGGGTATATAATGGTAGGTTACTGTGGTCAGAGTTAGTATGGTATATAATGGTAGGTTACTGTGGTCAGAGTTAGTAGGGTATATAATGGTAGGTTACTGTGGTCAGAGTTAGTAGGGTATATAATGGTAGGTTACTGTGGTCAGAGTTAGTAGGGTATATAATGGTAGGTTACTGTGGTCAGAGTTAGTAGGGTATATAATGGTAGGTTACTGTGGTCAGAGTTAGTAGGGTATATAATGGTAGGTTACTGTGGTCAGAGTTAGTAGGGTATATAATGGTAGGTTACTGTGGTCAGAGTTAGTAGGGTATATAATGGTAGGTTACTGTGGTCAGAGTTAGTAGGGTATATAATGGTAGGTTACTGTGGTCAGAGTTAGTAGGGTATATAATGGTAGGTTACTGTGGTCAGAGTTAGTAGGGTATATAATGGTAGGTTACTGTGGTCAGAGTTAGTAGGGTATATAATGGTAGGTTACTGTGGTCAGAGTTAGTAGGGTATATAATGGTAGGTTACTGTGGTCAGAGTTAGTAGGGTATATAATGGTAGGTTACTGTGGTCAGAGTTAGTAGGGTATATAATGGTAGGTTACTGTGGTCAGAGTTAGTAGGGTATATAATGGTAGGTTACTGTGGTCAGAGTTAGTAGGGTATATAATGGTAGGTTACTGTGGTCAGAGTTAGTAGGGTATATAATGGTAGGTTACTGTGGTCAGAGTTAGTATGGTATATAATGGTAGGTTACTGTGGTCAGAGTTAGTATGGTATATAATGGTAGGTTATGTGGTCAGAGTTAGTATGGTATATAATGGTAGGTTTACTGTGGTCAGAGTTAGTATGGTATATAATGGTAGGTTACTGTGGTCAGAGTTAGTATGGTATATAATGGTAGGTTACTGTGGTCAGAGTTAGTATGGTATATAATGGTAGGTTACTGTGGTCAGAGTTAGTAGGGTATATAATGGTAGGTACTGTGGTCAGAGTTAGTAGGGTATATAATGGGTAGGTTACTGTGGTCAGAGTTAGTAGGGTATATAATGGTAGGTTACTGTGGTCAGAGGTAGTAGGGTATATAATGGTAGGTTTGTGTGCGTCATGGTAGTATGGGATATAATGTAGGTTTGTGTGGTCAGAGTTAGTAGGGTATATAATGGTAGGTTACTGTGGTCAGAGTTAGTATGGATATTAATGGTAGGTTACTGTGGTCAGAGTTAGTATGGTATATAATGGTAGGTTACTGTGGTCAGAGTTAGTATGGTATATAATGGTAGGTTACTGTGGTCAGAGTTAGTAGGGTATATAATGGTAGGTTACTGTGGTCAGAGTTAGTAGGGTATATAATGGTAGGTTACTGTGGTCAGAGTTAGTATGGTATATAATGGTAGGTTTGTGTGGTCAGAGTTAGTAGGGTATATAATGGTAGGTTACTGTGGTCAGAGTTAGTATGGTATATAATGGTAGGTTACTGTGGTCAGAGTTAGTAGGGTATATAATGGTAGGTTTGTGTGGTCAGAGTTAGTAGGGTATATAATGGTAGGTTACTGTGGTCAGAGTAAGTATGGCATAGGGTGTGTACTATTAATATATCAGTGATTATATTGACCAAACGTGTGTGTTAATTACTACCTGACTCTTCAGGTCTGCCCACAACTGTGGACAGCTGACAGGTGAGGAACATAGAGATCTATGAACAGCCTGTAGGTTACCATGGTAATCTGGTTGTCTTGGATTAATACATTGTATGGATATTCTGATCAGGTAAACATGCTGTACAGCTGATGGATGACTGAGAACTCTAATCCAACTAATTTGTACTGTCGATCATGTTTGGCATAGTAAGTATGTGAGGTTTCCGAATATATATAGCCAATTTATCACCAAATTTGGCATGTAAGGTTGAGGGCAGGTGTGGCAGCGTTATGATGATCAGGTGTAGTGTCTACTAGCCTCCCTCTGTCACAGTGTTAGCGCAGCAACGACTTTGTAAAGGTAGGCACATCTCAAAGGATTTTACAAGTTCATATGTTTTTCAATTCTTTCCATATAATTTCGATTTTCTAAATATTTGTAAATATCTATAATAAATTAGTTTTAACATTTTCTACAGTTAGATATATAGATTTTTTCTGGCTGATCATCATTTTTTTTATTATTATTTTAACCAATGTACTTAGTTAATTCTTCCATACCATAATTCTATTTTTAGGCTACAGAAGTCTCTTAAGTTGGTTGTTTGATAATGACAGTTTAATTATCATACATTATAATTCGACACGAAAACTTTCACATCAAGCATGGTTGCAGGAAACAACACAGTGTGACTACACGACATGTCATGACACTGTTCATTGTTTCCTACAGGAAAAGGGAAGGGAGGGGGTGGGGGGTGGGGGGGGGTGGGGGGGGGGGGGACATAATAAATGAAGATACTTGATCAATATCTTGTAACATGGGTATAATTAAAGTACCTATAGGTCCTGTGTACTGACACCAAACACCCTCCAGCCACTGAAACATCTGGATTTTACTTCCTTTAACAGAACAATATGGGAAGCTGTCTATAATGCCTGGGAGTAACTTTATGTACTTTACACTACGTTCAGCTGTAATAAGTGTGTATAATTTTATTGTAAATGTATTAATCTAGTATCTGTTTATTTATCAGGCTTCTATAGCCATAAATAAAAAAATAAATGGTGCTGGACATACAGTTTATTTTGTGGACATAAAGCAGCTAGGGTAAAGTTATAACTAGTTGTTATACGTATTACAGGACCACTACTGTGTGTCGATAAACTTTTATAAAATAATGGAAATTAGAGAGAGGATGTCCAGAGTAATAAGACAGTTGATGTTTACTAAATCATCACATATTATCTGAAACATACTCGAAAAGGGCAGGACTGCAATTTTATTTAAAAACTAATATCATGTGATTGTTAATTTGTAATTCAGTGATATAGGGTTACACCAGGACATTAGGATCTGATATACCGGTGAAGTGTATAATGTTACCTGTTTGTTAGTGATGGGATTAAGAGTATTATGGTCAGTGTACACAGGCAGTGTAATCAGAGTTCATTATTACTGCTTCATACTTATAATACCTTATTAAGTCTCTGTAATCTCGTAGTAATTTTCTATGGGTAGACTGTCCCAGTTTCTGTGCTGTACATGGACTGGTGTGTCCAATAATTCTGACTGGGTCTGTGTCCAGTTCTGACCACAAGACTACAGAAACAACTAGGGAGTGATGTGAATTCCTGTTGTTCCAGTGATGTTTTAAAGGAATGATTATAAAATAACTTCAATATTCATAATATACATCGCTATAGATCTGCAAGCATATGTAAGTATTATATGTAACATCTACGAGATCTAACATACAAAGCTTGTATGAAGTTTTATGGACATTTCTGTCTGTGTGTTTCCTCACTATCGGTGTTAAAAGACACCCCTTAGCCTTTACCTACATAATAAGTAATTAAGTTACTTTGAACACATTCATTTTATTCATTTAGATCATGTCCCTAATTACAAGTACATTTTATCCTATTAAGACAATGTCCCTAATACAGGAACATTTTATCTATAAGACAATGTCCCTAATACAGGAACATTTTATCTATTAAGACAATGTCCCTAATACAGGAACATTTTATCTATTAAGACAATGTCCCTAATACAGGAACATTTTATCTATTAAGACAATGTCCCTAATACAGGAACATTTTATCTATTAAGACAATGTCCCTAATACAGGAACATTTTATCTATTAAGACAATGTCCCTAATACAGGAACATTTTATCTATTAAGACAATGTCCCTTATACAGGAACATTTTATCTATTAAGACAATGTCCCTAATACAGGAACATTTTATCTATTAAGACAATGTCCCTAATACAGGAACATTTTATCTATTAAGACAATGTCCCTAATACAGGAACATTTTATCTATAAGACAATGTCCCTTATACAGGAACATTTTATCTATTAAGACAATGTCCCTAATGCAGGAACATTTTATCTATTAAGACAATGTTCCTAATACAGGAACATTTTATCTATAAGACAATGTCCCTAATACAGGAACATTTTATCTACTAAGACAATGTCCCTTATACAGGAACATTTTATCTATTAAGACAATGTCCCTAATGCAGGAACATTTTATCTATTAAGACAATGTCCCTTATACAGGAACATTTTATCTATTAAGACAATGTCCCTAATACAGGAACATTTTATCTATTAAGACAATGTCCCTAATGCAGGAACATTTTATCTATTAAGACAATGTCCCTAATACAGGAACATTTTATCTATTAAGACAATGTCCCTAATACAGGAACATTTTATCTATAAGACAATGTCCCTCATACAGGAACATTTTATCTATAAGACAATATCCCTAATACAGGAACATTTTATCTATTAAGACAATGTCTCTAATACAGGAACATTTTATCTATTAAGACAATGTCTCTAATACAGGAACATTTTATCTATTAAGACAATGTCCCTAATACAGGAACATTTTATCTATTAAGACAATGTCCCTAATACAGGAACATTTTATCTATTAAGACAATGTCCCTTATACAGGAACATTTTATCTATTAAGACAATGTCCCTTATACAGGAACATTTTATCTATTAAGACAATGTCCCTAACACAGGAACATTTTATCTATTAAGACAATGTCTCTAATACAGGAACATTTTATCTATTAAGACAATGTCCCTAATACAGGAACATTTTATCTATTAAGACAATGTCCCTAATACACTTTTTTCTGTTATCAATATGACACTCCCTTCTGACAGTGTGCTGAAGAGTGTTGAAGTAGGTTTTTATCAGAAACTCAATTTAATCCAAAGGTTTGACAAAGTAAAGCACTTTGGTATTTGGTCATTTGTCAACTTTTATTTTCTGCTAAAAACAGCTACTTAAAGTCAAGAATGACCTGGACAGAAGCATCCCTAGGGGAAGATTTAGCTTTTGAATTCCTTCTTTTGTATGCATAAATGGATTTAAGGAGACTTACTGTATGGTTGAAACAGAGCTAGGGTCCGTCTCCCCTGAGGGGTCCAAACAGAGCTAGGGTCTGTCTCCCCTGAGGGGTCCAAACAGAGCTAGGGTCTGTCTCCCCTGAGGAGTCCAAACAGAGCTAGGGTCTGTCTCCCCTGAGGGGTCCAAACAGAGCTAGGGTCTGTCTCCCCTGAGGAGTCCAAACAGAGCTAGGGTCTGTCTCCCCTGAGGGGTCCAAACAGAGCTAGGGTCTGTCTCCCCTGAGGGGTCCAAACAGAGCTAGGGTCTGTCTCCCCTGAGGGGTCCAAACAGAGCTAGGGTCTGTCTCCCCTGAGGAGTCCAAACAGAGCTAGGGTCTGTCTCCCCGAGGGGTCCAAACAGAGCTAGGGTCTGTCTCCCCTGAGGAGTCCAAACAGAGCTAGGGTCTGTCTCCCCTGAGGGGTCCAAACAGAGCTAGGGTCTGTCTCCCCTGAGGGGTCCAAACAGAGCTAGGGTCTGTCTCCCCTGAGGGGTCCAAACAGATCTAGGGTCTGTCTCCCCTGAGGGGTCCAAACAGAGCTAGGGTCCGTCTCCCCTGAGGGGTCCAAACAGAGCTAGGGTCCGTCTCCCCTGAGGGGTCCAAACAGAGCTAGGGTCCGTCTCCCCTGAGGGGTCCAAACAGAGCTAGGGTCCGTCTCCCCTGAGGGGTCCAAACAGAGCTAGGGTCCGTCTCCCCTGAGGGGTCCAAACAGAGCTAGGGTCCGTCTCCCCTGAGGGGTCCAAACAGAGCTAGGGTCTGTCTCCCCTGAGGGGTCCAAACAGAGCTAGGGTCTGTCTCCCCTGAGGGGTCCAAACAGAGCTAGGTTCTGTCTCCCCTGAGGGGTCCAAACAGATCTAGGGTCCGTCTCCCCTGAGGGGTCCAAACAGAGCTAGGGTTCGTCTCCCCTGAGGTGTTTAAACAGAGCTAGGGTCCATCTCCCCTGAGGGGTTCAAACATAGTTAGGGTCCGACATCCCTGAGGGGTCCAAACAGAGCTAGGGTCCGTCTCCCCTGAGGGGTCCAAACAGAGCTAGGGTCCGTCTCCCCTGAGGGGTCCAAACAGAGCTTGGGTCCGTCTCCCCTGACGGGTCCAAACAGAGCTAGGTTCTGTCTCCCCTGAGGGGTTTAAACAGATCTAGGGTTCGTCTCCTCTGAGGAGTTCAAACAGATCTAGGGTTCGTCTCCTCTGAGGGGTTCAAACATAGTTAGGGTCCGACATCCCTGAGGGGTCCAAACAGAGCTAGGGTTCGTCTCCTCTGAGGAGTTCAAACAGATCTAGGGTTCGTCTCCCCTGAGGGGTTCAAACATAGTTAGGGTCCGACATCCTTGAGGGGTCCAAACAGAGCTATGGTCCGGCTCCCCTGAGGGGTCCAAACAGAGCTAGGGTCCGTCTCCCCTGAGGGGTCCAAACAGAGCTAGGGTCCGTCTCCCCTGAGGGGTTTAAACAGATCTAGAGTCCATCTCCCCTGAGGGGTTTAAACAGAGCTAGGGTCCATCTCCCCTGAGGGGTTCAAACATAGTTAGGGTCCGACATCCCTGAGGGGTCCAAACAGAGCTAGGGTCCGTCTCCCCTGAGGGGTCCAAACAGAGCTAGGGTCTGTCTCCCCTGAGGGGTCCAAACTGAGCTAGGGTCCGTCTCCACTGAGGGGTCCAAACAGAGCTAGGGTCCGTCTCCCCTGAGGGGTCCAAACAGAGCTAGGGTCCGTCTCCCCTGAGGGGTCCAAACAGAGCTAGGGTCCGTCTCCCCTGAGGGGTCCAAACAGAGCTAGGGTCCGTCTCCCCTGAGGGGTCCAAACAGAGCTAGGGTCTGTCTCCCCTGAGGAGTCCAAACAGAGCTAGGGTCCGTCTCCCCTGAGGGGTTCAAACAGAGCTAGGGTCTGTCTCCCCTGAGGGGTCCAAACAGAGCTAGGGTCTGTCTCCCCTGAGGGGTCCAAACAGAGCTAGGGTCTGTCTCCCCTGAGGGGTCCAAACAGAGCTAGAGTCCATCTCCCCTGAGGGGTTCAAACATAGTTAGGGTCCGACATCCCTGAGGGGTCCAAACAGAGCTAGGGTCCGTCTCCCCTGAGGGGTCCAAACAGAGCTAGGGTCCGTCTCCCCTGAGGGGTTTAAACAGAGCTAGGGTCTGTCTCCCCTGAGGGGTCCAAACAGAGCTAGGGTCCGTCTCCCCTGAGGGGTCCAAACAGAGCTAGGGTCTGTCTCCCCTGAGGGGTCCAAACAGAGCTAGGGTCCGTCTCCCCTGAGGGGTCCAAACAGAGCTAGGATCCGTCTCCACTGAGGGTTCCAAACAGAGCTAGGGTCTGTCTCCCCTGGTTTGTTTGATGCATTTGGTCGACAGCATCCTTTGGTAAATGACATTGAATATTGAGTATCATCTGTGCCCTCCAGAGGCAGTAGGACAGGGACAAATCAGAGGAATAGTCAAAATTGTTTATTACGGTTGAGAGCTTTTAAACTGAATTCTGCTTTACATTAACATTGGAACTAGAAAGTTCAATGCTTAAGTTAAATGAAAGTTTTGATGTCCGTACTGTTTGTGATACAACATGATATCTGATCACTTCGCCTTTGTTATTTTTGTCATTTCAAAGAATAATTCATTTATATAAATTAATCATGAAATTTAATCCAACTTGCATATCTCAATTAACAGCAAGTTAAATGTGGACTGATATTGATTATTATTTCAATTGTTGTTCTACTTTATGACAGAACAGTATCATAAATCAGAGGAAGAAAAGGTAAATCATTGTGATAGGAAGAACATATAGATTAATTATGTTTTCTCATAAAGTTTTATGCTCTTTATTGATTGTGATTTCTTCCTCAGATCTGAAGTTGCTGAGTTTTTGTGATCACTGTGTAAGTCTGAAAAATGGCGTCTACAGAGGATACTACAAACACAGGGGAAGGAGATTCCACAGGTCCAAAGTCCAGTCGACCAGGACCAGTCCACAGTCAAAACTGGAGAGGAGGTTCCATCGGTCCAAAGTCCAGTCGACCGGGACCAGTCCACAGTCAAAACTGGAGAGGAGGTTCCACAGGTCCAAAGTCCTGTCGACCAGGACCAGTCCACAGTCAAAACTGAAGAGGAGGTTCCACAGGTCCAAAGTCCTGTCGACCAGGACCAGTCCACAGTTAAAACTCCTGACAATGACACGAGCTTCGATGATTACACTCCACCAGAATCAGAGGATGTGTCCCAGGCATCTAATGTGGATAAGCAGGAGAAAGCTGGCACATCTGAATCAACCAATCAGGAGTCAGGAATGGAAATCACAAAGGAAAAACAAGATGGTGGAACTGATTCCTCTGATCAGGATTTGAAAGAAACAGAAGAAACAAAGAATGATGATATTAGTGAAGCAAATGTTGATCAAAAAGGATTAAATGAACAGGAAAATTCAGGACAACATGATAAAGTAGATCAACAAGAACAGCCTACTGAACAAGAAGGTGCTGACCAATCAGAGGCTGAAGAAGCTGAACCTCAGAAAAAAGATGTGAACGAAGGTGAGGACAAAGACCAGGAGGAAAAAGGGGACAACAGCAATGAGAAGGAAAATGAAGTTGTTACAGAGGCTGGAAAGGACGAGGAAAAGGAACAGATTGAGGAAGGTAAGACTATATTTGCTATAACCTTGAGAAATCAACCAATAATTCTTTAAGCAATATCACAGCAAACACAGCCTTCAGGAAATACCACACTCAACACAACCTACAGGTAATACCACACTCTACACAACCTACAGGTAATATCTGTAACACTCCACACAGCCTACAGGTAATACCACACTCTACACAACCTACAGGTAATACCACACTCTACACAACCTACAGGTAATACCACACTCTACACATCCTACAGGTAATACCACACTCCACACAACCTACAGGAAATACCACACTCTACACAACCTACAGGTAATACCACACTCCACACAACCTACAGGTAATACCACACTCCACACAACCTACAGGTAATATCACACCCCACACAACCTACAGGTCATACCACACTCTACACAACCTACAGGTAATACCACACTCCACACAACCTACAAGTAATACCACACTCTACACAACCTACAGGTAATACCACACTCCACACAACCTACAGGTAATACCACACTCCACACAACCTACAGGTAATACCACACTCTACACAACCTACAGGTAATACCACACTCCACAACCTACAGGTAATACCACACTCTACACAACCTACAGGTAATACCACACTCCACACAACCTACAGGTAATACCACACTCCACACAACCTACAGGTAATACCACGCCCCACACAACCTACAGGTAATACCACACTCTACACAACCTATAGGTAATACCACACTCCACACAACCTACAGGTAATACCACACTCTACACAACCTACAGGTAATACCACACTCTACACAACCTACAGGTAATACCACACTCCACACAACCTACAGGTAATACCACACTCCACAACCTACAGGTAATACCACACTCCACAACCTACAGGTAATACCACACTCTACACAACCTACAGGTAATACCACACTCTACACAACCTACAGGTAATACCACACCCCACACAACCTACAGGTAATACCACACTCCACAACCTACAGGTAATACCACACTCTACACAACCTACAGGTAATACCACACTCCACACAACCTACAGGTAATACTACACTCCACACAACCTACAGGTAATACCACACTCCACACAACATACAGGTCATACCACACTCTACACAACCTACAGGTAATACCACACTCCACACAACCTACAGGTAATACCACACTCTACACAACCTACATGTAATACCACACTCTACACAACCTACAGGTAATACCACACTCTACACAACCTACATGTAATACCACACTCTACACAACCTACAGGTAATACCACACTCCACACAACCTACAGGTCATACCACACTCTACACAACCTACAGGTAATACCACACTCCACACAACCTACAGGTAATACCACACTCTACACAACCTACATGTAATACCACACTCTACACAACCTACAGGTAATACCACACTCTACACAACCTACATGTAATACCACACTCTACACAACCTACAGGTAATACCACACTCCACACAACCTACAGGTAATACCACACTCTACACAACCTACAGGTAATACCACACCCCACACAACCTACAGGTAATACCTGTAACACTCCACACAACCTACAGGTAATACCACACTCTACACAACCTACAGGTAATACTACACAACCTACAGGTAATACCACACTCTACACAACCTACAGGTAATACCACACCCCACACAACCTATAGGTAATACCACACTCTACACAACCTACAGGTAATACCACACTCTACACAACATACAGGTAATACCACACTCCACACAACCTACAGGTAATACCACACTCTACACAACATACAGGTAATACCACACTCCACACAACCTACAGGTAATACCACAAAAATCTTCTTTTCAAGACCCAAATAAGGTATACTTTATAAAGGGAAATAACTTTTTTAACATCATTTGTTGATTTACTATTTGAAATAATTCAAACTTGGCTAGAATATTAGTATGGTATGATAATTTGATGGTATGTACAGATTGGCCCTGACTCAGTGACCCCCTCCCCTCTCCCAGGGGCTGAAGGCGGAGGTCAAATGGATCAGATTGTCTGATAAATTTGGCATTGACCATTAAAGCTCATGGGCCTCTTGTTTGTATCAAAACACTTAGCTTTGATTAATCTCAAGTAAGTCTGTAAAGCTGTTTACATTCTTATGAATTGATCAATTATGTTATGTGTAACTGATTATCAGTTATCAAAAAGGAACCTGATAATTCCCATCCCTTATTATACAATATTATTAATGAACAGGTGTTGGGTGTCTGGATTAAGTTTGCTCTCGGTGCACTTGTTCTTGGTACACAGATGATCTCATGATTATATGTGATTACATGTGATGTCATATCTGGTGATTCCTTGTGTGGGCATATGGAGTAAACTGCCTCCAGTGCCATGCTATGTAACCTTGGCGCCAACCACTGTTATATTGCAGTGTTTGCATATATGCATTCCATTGATGCAGTGTCCATATATATCCAATCCTTTACAGACAGGTGGTTGTTGTACAACCTTATTTTGGATGAAGGCCCTTTATAGACAGGTATTTGCTGTCAGACCTTATATTGAATAGCTACACTTAATAGACAAGAGACATGGCTATATCAAATTACTACACTTATATATAATAGACAGAGACATTGCTATATCAAATTTCTACACTTTATAGACAGAGACATTGCTATATAAAATCACTACACTTAAAAGACACAGACATGGCTATATCAAATCACTAACACTTAATAGACAGAGACATTGTTATATCAAATCACTACACATAATAGACATGGCTATTCTAATCAGCATATGTCTGTTGTTGTGCAATGTGTGCTATGCTTCGATCAAAAACTTGCATTTTCAACTTTTCATTGTTATCAAGAGGCGACCATGGTTATGCTATTGGGCCTGAGTAGTAGCATACTGGGATGAAGGGCTTCTGATTTTGTTCAAATGAATGTCCTTGACCAAAGTTCAATGTCACAGGAGTCATATGTGTTAAAACCTATAAACGATTTCTCAGTAACCAAGAGAATACCAATCTTGTTCAAATGAACGACCTTGACCTATATAACCAAGAAGCATTGGGTCATGATGTTGGGCCTGTGCCATGCTGGGATGAAGGACTACGAAGTTTATTGAAATGAATTACCTTGACCTACATTTAAAGCCACAGGTGTCAAATGAGTTAAAATCTTCAAACAACTTCTCAACTTTTTAAACAAGTATTTTCTGTTAGGCTTCATATCTGAGGTGTCTTTATTGCCTTCACATAACATAAACATATAATAGATACACTCAAATGTAAATCAGGGAACAGTCAATATTATGAAGTCTAGGTTTGGGAAGCAAACATCACAAAGATAATACCATTTGTATTTTGTGTGCATGACTGCATGTCTACATTGGATGAGTATAATTTGTGTCGTGTCAGAGTCTGGTAGACAGTGTAAGCCACTGTCTGACAGTTTACGGACACATTTAATATTGGGCTACCAGAGATAAACACAGGACGGGTGAGTACATCTATACAGGGGTCGGTAGGGAGTGATATACTGTTGTTAGAACATGAAGATGAGGAGGTTTTAATCTATAAAGTGATCTTGAATCATGATTGTTTGTAAAATATGTATTTTTAAATTAATTAATTATTTTCCATTAATAGATATTTTGAATTAGTATCATAGTTTATGGTGTATTAGGCCGATGTCTGCCCCCATTGAATTGTGTACCATTACTTAAGGAGATTGCCTGCTACCAGTTAGTCCTTTGTATATAACAGGTACTTAGTGTGAAACACGTCACAGGGACAGGCTCTCAGTTCTGTACAAGTCAATCCTACCAGTCACTCAAGTACATACTTTATGTTTTCTGGTAGTATCAAGTAAAGTTAATTGTATAGGAAAATATCATTGTCAAGACAGAATTTGATAATTATAATGCTTCTAACATTCAGTCCCTGCTGACTTAGTATGTTGTTGACGATATGACATGGACATAGTGACATACTGCAATAATGAATGAGGAACATTATTGACTCATGATCAGATATCGAAAGGAAATGAATTGATCATAATTCACAGAATTATATTTGACTCAGATATTAAAAGGAAATAAAAGAATCATCATTCAATGCATGTATAATGGATGAGTATATTTGTGTGTGTCAAGTTGGAGAGTTTTAAGCCACTGTAACCGACAGTTCGGCCATGTAATATCGGCTAGTACGCAATAGCACAGCGGGTGAGTATTATACAGGGCCAAACAAGGTCAGATAGTGACTCACTAGTTAAGTGACCTAGAACTGAAATAGAGGTTTTAATCTAAAAGTGATCTTATCTGATGATTTAAAATGTATTTAAAATTAAAGTTCCATAAAGATATTTGAATTAGACATAGTTTATGGTGGTATTAGGCCGATAGATGCATGAATTGTGTACCATTACTTAAAGAATGCTGCTACCTTAGTCCTTGTATAACAGGACTAGGTGAAACACGTCACTGACAGGTTCAGTTCGTACAAGTCAATCCTACCATCACTCATACATACTATATTTCTGGTATATTAAGTAGTATTCGTAAGGAAATCATGTCAAGACAGAATTCGGATATTATAATGTTCCATAAATTCACTTAAAAAGTGAACCCAACAGAAAATGAATGGCCATGAGTAGAGTGAATTGTCCAATATCCCTCAAGTACTGCACAGTGATTCAGGCCCTAAAAACAAAAGATTTAATCTTAATGAAATTCATGTCAGTGATTACTGTGTGTCTCACAATTTGAGGTTTTTATCAATAGAACCAATGTTCCTGATGTAATACTCACCAAAACATTAGTACGCAAATAGGGCAATACCTACATCAATATTTATAGCCCAAAAACAAGGTCCAAATATCCTGACCTCCCTACCGTAAAGTGACCTATATCTTAACAAGAATAGTGATGTTCCCAAAACTTCTGTTAGCACTTTCCCCATCTAGTTGAAAGGAAAGAATTCATAAGCACATAGATCTATGATGGGACGCCATGCCCTGGACTTCTTCTGCACAAGAAAGCAGGATGCACTTTGCCATAGGAACCTCCTTGACCACTACAAACCATGGTCCTTACTTCCTCCTGGAGGGCTGAAGCCTTTTCTGGATCCCCTGGAGGAGGTAAAAGGCATTGATACTGAGTGGTGACACCACAAAAGTGGAATAACTGTCCCCTACTTGACCACAAACAATTAAGGCCCTAATATCTTCTGTGATTTCCCTCCACTCTAGGAGGAAAGCAGACATACAGAAGATCTTGCCCCGAGGAGGGTTATTGTCCTTTTTTATTTTGCAATGGAAGGGAGGCTGAGGAAAGGACTGCAAAGCTGAAGGTTTGGTCTTCCTCATTCTTAGGAATCAAACCAATCAAACCAAACAGCCAAAAATTGATGTTGGGATTTGTGGCAAACTATATGGGTCATCAGCTGGTTCCATAAAGTAAAAGAAGGAAGATCTGAGTCTTTTGCTTTCTCATCAAAATGAATGTTATATGATGCTAGGGAGGGCAGGGTATTTGAATATTTTGCTTTTAGGTTATAAATATGGCTTAAGCTAGATGTTGTAATTGCATGCTATATTTATGGCTATTATTTCTTAAATGAAAAACTAGGCTTAACAATTATTGGGCACAGCAAGTCAAATCTCAAGCTTAAAGATGTGTCAAGGTCATGCATAGATAAAACATGTAAAACTAAATTAAACGTTCTTACTACCCTTGGTAATCAGTATTCATTTCATTTCTGAACATTTGATAAAAATATAAACTTTGTATCAGAATGCAAAGGTCATTGGGTCAACGATTTTTTCAAATTGCTTAATTAGAGCCCCACATTGCAGTTATCCTATATATAGTAATCATGGTGTATGTCTCAAATTTCAGAGTGTCAAACTTTCTGAAATTTTACATGGTGTTCATCCACAGTGTGCTGATATATAAAAGGGCTTTACATATCAAGGTCTCTGTTACTATAGAAATAGAAAATATATGGTATAAGGTGTTACTATAGAAATGGAACATATACCCGGGGGTATGGTATAAGGTGTTACTATAGAAATGGAACATATACCCGGGGGTATGGTATAAGGTGTTACTATAGAAATGGAACATATACCCGGGAGTATGGTATAAGGTGTTACTATAGAAATGGAACATATACCCGGGGGTATGGTATAAGGCACTTACAGATGCCAAACTTTCTAAAATTTCACATGATGATACACTTTGAAATGTAGATGTACATCTTGAATTCAAATAAAGGTAACTGTTACTTAAAATAGCCACAGAGAGGGGCTACTATAGTTTATATAAGACACACTGTGACACAGATTTTTAGCACACTTTTTTTCGTTCTCATTAGACATTGGTCAGAATTATGGGTAGGGGCAAAACTTTACTGATATTATTATAGGAACTATTTAGAAATACATTGAAAAATACATAGAAGATAGTTACATGTTAAAGACTCAGGTGACTGGTAAGGCCCATACAACAAAAGGTTTCAGTAATTTTGTCACCTAAGGTATCATACATGTTCACAGTAAAGCTGATACCATATAGCTAAAAGTCTCCAGTAGATGACGTCATGTTGGTAGAATGTAGTACCCACAGCCTAGGTATGTACAGTGTTAGGGGTTAGCTAACAAATTACCAGCAGTATAAGTTACTTAATGACTGTAATCCCTAGCTAGCCATTATCCTTTTATAGGCTAAGATTAATCATCGGAACCTGGACATTGATTTTCTGGCAGGGCTTGTTTGTATGGCGGGTGTAAACACTAATTAATAACATTAACTTAGTAAGTCTATACCAACTTAATCTAAATAACGCACCAACTTAATCTAAAATTATGCACACATGCTACATCCTTAAGTAAGGGACAGTTATTTATGTCATTAAGTTACTATAGATACAGCCTGATTATTACTGGTAAAATCTTACCTGTAATCAGTCAGTCTAGTCAACCAGTTAGTCGGTCATCCAAATCACTATACTTTTAGTCTAGTCGACCAGCATGTTGATCATCCAAATCACTTTACTTTTAGCCTACTCGACCAGCATGTTGATCATCCAAATCACTATACTTTTAGTCTAGTCGACCAGCATGTTGATCATCCAAATCACTATACTTTTAGTCTAGTCGACCAGCATGTTGATCATCCAAATCACTATACTTTTAGTCTAGTCGACCAGCATGTTGATCATCCAAATCACTATACTTTTAGTCTAGTCGACCAGCATGTTGATCATCCAAATCACTATACTTTTAGTCTAGTCGACCAGCATGTTGATCATCCAAATCACTGTACTTTTAGTCTAGTCGACCAGCATGTTGATCATCCAAATCACTGTACTTTTAGTCTAGTCGACCAGCATGTTGATCATCCAAATCACTATACTTTTAGTCTAGTCGACCAGCATGTTGATCATCCAAATCACTATACTTTTAGCCTAGTCGACCAGCATGTTGATCATCCAAATCACTATACTTTTAGTCTAGTCGACCAGCATGTTGATCATCCAAATCACTATGCTTTAAGTCTAGTCGACCATGTAGTAAGTCGGTCGTTGGAATCACTATACTTTAAGTCTGGTCCACCATGTAGTAAGTCGGTCGTTGGAATCACTATACTCTAAGTCTAGTCGACCATGTAGTAAGTCGGTCGTTGGAATCACTATACTTTAAGTCTAGTCGACCATGTAGTAAGTCGGTCGTTGGAATCACTATACTTTTTAGAGCAGACCACACCAGAGATTCAGAGTCACTTATAAATCTCTTGACTTGAACACATCTATGGATTCAGAGCCACTAAATCTCTTAACATATTCACATCTATGGACTCAGATGTGACAGGGTCACTAAACTCTTAACATATTCACATCTATGGACTCAGATGAACTCAGTCACTTGATCTCTTTAAATGTACCCATCTATGGACTCAGATATGAAGGAGTACGTCACTTAGTCGCTTTATATGGACTCAGAGCCATAGACTCCCTTATATAGATTCAGAGTCAATAAATCTCTTGATACCTACACATCCACTAATTCAGATATACTCCATCTTGAGACATGTACACAATACCGATACATTCACAGTCACTAAATCTCTTGATATCTACACATCTTGAGACATGTACACAATACCGATACATTCACAGTCACTTAATCTCTTGACATGCATTAGTTAAAAAAAAATGCTGGAAATATTTATTTTTTATGAATTTTCACATATATTGCTTTTTATAGTTCATCAAAATTAACTTTTTTGAGACTGCTTTTAGAATTTGATATACAAAAAAATACATTTGTGTATCAGATGTATAAATTTGGCATTGAGAATGTATTTCCTGATCAGTTACTGAAATTGTAGTATAAGCATTTTGCTATGACTGCCATCGGCAAGCTTCGCAATGATTGATTGCAATTGTTGTGAGATATGTATTTGGTGCATTATAGCCAAATATGTTGTATTGACAATATAAATAATTGCATGGAGATCAGGGCCTGAAGTTATAGTGACCATTTTGATTTTGAATACATATTTGTATGTGGAGAACATGCTTGCACCTTCCTGACCCCTACCTGTACAAATGTGGTACTTCATTAATTGTCTTGGTAGTTTGAGGTTAGGACATTATATTTAGGAGTGACCTGGTTTCCTCTGATATTTGACCTAACAAGCCCTTACTCATTATCAAAGTCCACTTTGTTTTTATATGGAAATGTGATATGTTTAGCTATACAATGGCCTGCTACCAGTTTCTATGCTAACACCATAACAATGCCTTCTTAGGTGTCTCCCCGGTATTGTCAACGAAAGAGAAATCTGCCATGCAGGCATAATGAATAAATGAAGTATTGATGGAAACAAAATAATCAGAAAATTAACTTTTTAAATCTTGATTTAAGATAAGCTGTACTACTAACGTACAGTAAAATATCCATTTTTCTCAGACAGAAAATACACTGTCACGATTCCAGTCCTAAAATAATATTGCTTTTCTCTGGTTGAGCCGTCAACAATAGGTCAGTACTTTAGACATTTAAATGTGACACATAAAACTGTTTGTTTGTGAGATTTAAAATGGTATGTCTGTTAGGCTGACTTACCCTGTCAATGGGAGCCGGAAGTGGGTAATGATATGTGTGTTTTAATGATTATGACTGATGTATATTTTATATACCGATATATGTACTCAAGGCATAAAAATCATTGTACAAGATGACTTGAAAGAAGATCAGTTTTAATGGATTTCCTGTGTGTTATTGACTTTTATTGTCGCAAGATTTAAAAAAAAAATTGCCTGTTATAAGGAAAGTTTCAGTATATTTTCATACGGTATATCATATTGTGGGTTATTATGTAACAATCTTAGAGTAAATACATAAATGAGTATGAAAATTAGATTTGTTTTATTTGAACTGGAGATTGTTATCAAACATCTATACATATATATGAGATATGATATCAGGAATTAAAGCAGTAGGTTGATGGGTAGATAAGAAACAATGTACATACAGGTATAATTGGCAGATCAAAGACTGTAGAACAGGTATATGACCGACACAGGTAAATAAACATACAACTATAAGTGGACATGCTGACAGCCTTACCCAGGTGTAACAAACTGTTTTACCTGACCATTGATTCTCTACCTCGTTATCTGACCAGCTGAGATTCTGCGTGGTACATGGTTACAACAACAGTAAACAAACCCCCATAAAAGGCATGCCTGCCTGCCACCAGGCACAGTGTGCCCAACAATTACTTCACACAAGTTGACATTTACCTTTAAACGGAATACATGTTACTGGTGAAATATACGTGGAAGGGAAATCTACAACAGGTAAATACGTGTACAGGTAGATTGTGATGATTTTTAGGGATAGGTATAGAGGAGACGACGTGCTCAGCTATATGTAAGAAGTTATAGTTCCCACCTTTAGTTACACATATTGAGATTTACCAATACTGACATGTTATATATATGTTAGTACCAGTTGTATGGACCAAGTCTGTGTGACTGTATCTGTCATTATTCCTGGAGAATTCAATATTTGATGAGATATATGACAGAAGTAATAAGGTGATACCACTGTTTCACACCAGGGTCACTGTCTGTAAGGAAGGTAAGCTAAAATAATATCAACAGATAGAACATATTCTATAATGGAGAATATAATAACACTCTCTTTATAGTTAAGAATATAATGTCATTTGCTGTGTACTTAGGAAGCTATAATGACATTCTCTGTATGATAAGGAATTTAATTTCTGTATACAAGTTAAAATATAGAACTGTATTCTATTATTAGGAAAATAATGGATTCTCTGTATAAATGTTTAGAACTACATTCAATAAATAGGAATATAAATAAATTCTATTTATAGATAAGGTAAAGAGATAGAACTGTATTTTATAATCAGGAAATTGACTTACACTCTCTGCTGATATTATTCTGTAGATATAAGGTAACAAGATAGAACTATAATCTATATTTAGAAACTATTATGACATTCTCTATGTCTAATCTGAACTACTCACATAAAAACATGTAAAAATCAGGATCTTCATTACAATTGAATTCTACTCCAGATCGTGTTTCTCCCTGTCCATACCCTTTGATTCTACTCTAGGTTGTGTTTCTCCCTGTCCGTACCCTTTGATTCTACTCCAGGTTGTGTTTCTCCCTGTCCGTACCCTTTGATTCTACTCCAGATCGTGTTTCTCCCTGTCCGTACCCTTTGATTCTACTCCAGATCGTGTTTCTCCCTGTCCGTACCCTTTGATTCTACTCCAGATCGTGTTTCTCCCTGTCCATACCCTTTGATTCTACTCTAGGTTGTGTTTCTCCCTGTCCGTACCCTTTGATTCTACTCCAGGTTGTGTTTCTCCCTGTCCGTACCCTTTGACTAGGAATGATAATGCCATGAGTTCCATACAGTATCTAAGTTTGTATAGATTTAAAACAGGATATGAACTTATGTACGTCTTTTCTATTGATGTGTAATTTATTTTTCTGGACCCCTGGCAGATTTCAGTGTTTTCTAATTAGTTCCCTAATTGTGAAATTGGCCTGGGGACCATAGATTTCCTCTCCATCCATCTGTACATAGCACGAAAGTTTGTCAGTGCACCAGTGGCTTCATGAGATCATATTATCTCTGACAAGTTCAATTTTCAAGTTGTTGGGTCAAAGTCAAAATCACCATTCCAAATTTTAGAAAATCCTTGTCAGCACTCTTGTTGGGGATTGGGGGTAGTAGGGAATGTATTGCTTAAAATCCTTCTCCTCCAATGGTGTGCACTATCCACTATGCATAATAGCACATCATTAAAAAACTTTATTCATTTTATAACAATTGCTAAGGAAGTTACATAAGCTTGTCTGGGTGAGGGTTCTTAGCATGGAGGAAACTGGAGGACCCAGAGAAAGCCCACATGGTCGGGCAGGTGACCCTGTATAACCTTTTCACATCTGATCGGGGAGTTGAATTGTGGCCATCTATAGATAAAAGGGTACTTATATGTGTTACCACTGTGCCAACCAACCACCCTTCATTGAAACATTATTGAGGGAGGGCAATCATAATTCATATGAATGTGGATGTGGTTTGACCCTGGGGACATGCGCAAGACCCAAAAAGAGGAACTTAGCTAAAATTTTGGTTTAAAACACTACTCCTCCTTAATGCCTGTGTCAATTACAACCAAATTTGGCTGGAACATCATTTAAGGAGGGCAGTCATGTGCCTCTTGTTAGGAAATTGTTCTGTTATGTCATTGGAGTTAGGAGTCGGGCTCAAATATAAAGAAATCATGTTTGCTTCTTTATCATTGAAAGGCTCCAGCATTGATTTAGATTAGGCCTGTTGAGTACTGGTGAGGCTCTGTCGGAGTCCTAGTGCTTTAGCATCCTAACCTGGGTATCTTTGACCTAGGTGGCTAATTCAGCATCACAATGTATACCTCTTCATATTTAGTCAATAAAAAAAAAATTGTCTAAAATACATCTGATCTTCGTCATGAATATTTTAATACAAAAACCAGTATTTAAATAACCATTGAGGTAGGTCAAGTTAATGAAGCATATCGGTAAAGGTCGAGATTGTATACCACAGTTAAGGGCAAACAGTATTGTACATGTAATGTGTAAACATATAAAGTTGTTAATGAAGCATATTGGAAAAGGTCGAGATTGTATACCAGTCAAGGTCAAACAGTATTGTACATGTAATATGTAAACATATATAGTTGTTAATGAAGCATATTGGAAAAGGTCGAGATTGTATACCACAGTCAAGGTCAAACAGTATTGTACATGTGTAAACATATAAATAGAATGTTGTTAATGAAGCATAATTATGACTTAGAAATGCCAAATCAATATGAAATTACCGGTATTGAAACAGATTATATGATAATGTGTATCACATAATTGGCAAATATCAGCTATTTCATTAATATTTTAAGACATGTCATTAATAAACATTATTGTAACATCATAAATAATATAAATTAGCTATTCTGATAGAAAAATTAATTTGAATGTATTCGCTTATTAATATTTTCTTAGAGATATGAGTTATATGATAAGAACCTTATATACAATACTGTATCAATGTAATTTGGAATTTATTACACTGAATTGTTAAATGATTTAATATGTCACTCACCTAAAGGCATAATTGGGACATATCAAATTATTAGGGCCCTGCATCATAAGAGATGATGTGCCCTATAGAAATAAGGTTGTCTGTTCGTCCGGCCAGCCGTCTGTCCATCTGTCCATTTTTGATATTTATACAAAAACTTGATTCAATGCTGTTTGGTCAATTCCACACAGATTTACTTGTGCTGCATAGATTTCCATGACTAGCGGTCAAAGGTCAAGGGCAGTGTTACTACAAATAGAAAATCATTTTATGCACAACTTAATATTCTATTGCTTTCTCAAAGAAAGTGCCTGCTTGCGATAACTTTTAAAGCCCTGAAGTCAAAGGTCACCGTTACTATAAATAGAAAGTCAGTAACCTGAAGGCAAAGATCAAGGTTGCTGCTGCTATACATAGAAAATCACTTATTAATATTAAATTCACAATATTATGAGTTCTGTCGATCTTATTTCACTCAAATTTTTCCTAGTGCTTACTCCTAGAAAGTGCTTGCTTAGGATATTTTTCTCACTCTTTTTTTTAGTCAAATATATTTTCTTTTTGGAGCTTTCTCATTTTAGAAAGTTTAAGCATTTACTCAAGGACATGCAGCATGACAGCTAATTCAATAATGTTTATGTTATCACATTTTGATATGATTAGTGGCATGAGATTGGGAAAAGTCTGTAATGATACAGAATATCAGAGATGATCAATTTGATTTTAAATTGGATATGTCTTGCACTTCCTGGTTGCACACTTTGACTACACCAGGAGGTTAATGTTGGGTTGTAAATGGAATATTGGTGTATGGAGATAATTAGTTTTCCAAGAAAAAGGGCTGGTGGTTCAATTTGTAATTATTACAAAACATGCAAAATCACAGAGAACTTCTCCTTTTTATTGATTGTTAATTAGTATGATATTGATACAGTAAGGGACACTGTTGTAGGAGGGGCCATTAAGTTGGAATAGAAGCTGCCATAAACCAGTCTTATAGTGCTAGGTATAACCTACAGTTGTTGTATATATATTACACAATTAGTGTGATTATCAGGAGAGTGAGGTATTGAACAAGTCTGCAACAGTGAAATTTAAGACAGGATGCTATTGGAATTCTATAGTCCAGCCAGTCTGATCATTGATTATGGATTGTCCAGTACCTAACTCTCTGACCCGTGATTATAGATTGTCCAGTACCTAACTCTCTGACCCGTGATTATAGATTGTCCAGTACCTATCTCTCTGACCCCTGATTATTGATTGTCCAGTACCTATCTCTCTGACCCCTGACTATAGATTGTCCAGTACCTATCTCTCTGACCCCTGATTATGTATTGTCCAGTACCTATCTCTCTGACCCCTGATTATAGATTGTCCAGTACCTATCTCTCTGACCCCTGATTATTGATTGTCCAGTACCTATCTGTCTGACCCGTGATTATAGATTGTCCAGTACCTATCTCTCTGACCCGTGATTATAGATCGTCCAGTACCTATCTCTCTGACCCCTGATTATGTATTGTCCAGTACCTATCTCTCTGACCCCTGATTATAGATTGTCCAGTACCTATCTCTCTGACCCCTGATTATAGATTGTCCAGTACCTAACTCTCTGACCCCTGATTATAGATTGTCCAGTACCTAACTCTCTGACCCCTGATTATTGATTGTCCAGTACCTAACTCTCTGACCCCTGATTATAGATTGTCCAGTACCTATCTCTCTGACCCCTGATTATAGATTGTCCAGTACCTAACTCTCTGACCCCTGATTATAGATTGTCCAGTACCTATCTCTCTGACCCCTGATTATAGATTGTCGAGTACCTATCTCTCTGACCCCTGATTATAGATTGTCCAGTACCTATCTCTCTGACCCCTGATTATAGATTGTCCAGTACCTATCTCACTGACCCCTGATTATAGATTGTCCAGTACCTATCTCTCTGACCCGTGATTATGGATTGTCCAGTACCTATCTCTCTGACCCCTGATTATAGATTGTCGAGTACCGATCTCTCTGACCCGTGATTATAGATTGTCCAGTACCTAACTCTCTGACCCCTGATTATTGATTGTCCAGTACCTATCTCTCTGACCCCTGATTATGTAATGTCCAGTACCTATCTCTCTGACCCGTGATTATAGATTGTCCAGTACCTATCTCTCTGACCCCTGATTATAGATTGTCTAGTACCTATCTCTCTGACTCCTGATTATAGATTGTCCAGTACCTATCTCTCTGACCCCTTATTATAGATTGTCCAGTACCTATCTCTCTGACCCCTGATTATGTATTGTCCAGTACCTATCTCTCTGACCCGTGATTATAGATGGTCCAGTACCTATCTCTCTGACCCCTTATTATAGATTGTCCAGTACCTATCTCTCTGACCCCTGATTATGTATTGTCCAGTACCTAACTCTCTGACCCCTGATTATTGATTGTCCAGTACCTATCTCTCTGACCCCTGATTATGTATTGTCCAGTACCTATCTCTCTGACCCGTGATTATAGATTGTCCAGTACCTATCTCTCTGACCCCTGATTATAGATTGTCCAGTACCTATCTCTCTGACCCGTGATTATAGATTGTCCAGTACCTATCTCTCTGACCCATGATTATAGATTGTCCAGTACCTATCTCTCTGACTCCTGATTATAGATTGTCCTGTACCTATCTCTCTGACCCCTTATTATGGATTGTCCAGTACCTAACTCTCTGACCCCTGATTACAGATTGTCCACTACCTATCTCTCTGACCCCTGATTATAGATTGTCCAGTACCTATCTCTCTGACCCATGATTATAGATTGTCCAGTACCTATCTCTCTGACCCCTGATTATAGATTGTCCAGTACCTATCTCTCTGACCCCTGATTATTGATTGTCCAGTACCTATCTCTCTGACCCCTGATTATAGATTGTCCAGTACCTAACTCTCTGACCCCGGATTATAGATTGTCCAGTACCTATCTCTCTGACCCCTGATTATAGATTGTCCAGTACCTATCTCTCTGACCCCTGATTATAGATTGTCCAGTACCATCTCTCTGACCCCTGATTATGTATTGTCCAGTACCTATCTCTCTGACCCCTGATTATAGATTGTCCAGTACCTATCTCTCTGACCCATGATTATAGATTGTCCAGTACCTATCTCTCTGACTCCTGATTATAGATTGTCCTGTACCTATCTCTCTGACCCCTTATTATGGATTGTCCAGTACCTAACTCTCTGACCCCTGATTATAGATTGTCCAGTACCTATCTCTCTGACCCCTGATTATGTATTGTCCAGTACCTATCTCTCTGACCCGTGATTATAGATGGTCCAGTACCTATCTCTCTGACCCCTTATTATAGATTGTCCAGTACCTATCTCTCTGACCCCTGATTATGTATTGTCCAGTACCTAACTCTCTGACCCCTGATTATTGATTGTCCAGTACCTATCTCTCTGACCCCTGATTATGTATTGTCCAGTACCTATCTCTCTGACCCGTGATTATAGATTGTCCAGTACCTATCTCTCTGACCCCTGATTATAGATTGTCCAGTACCTATCTCTCTGACTCCTGATTATAGATTGTCCTGTACCTATCTCTCTGACCCCTTATTATAGATTGTCCAGTACCTATCTCTCTGACCCCTGATTATAGATTGTCCAGTACCTAACTCTCTGACTCCTGATTATAGATTGTCCAGTACCTATCTCTCTGACCCCTTATTATGGATTGTCCAGTACCTAACTCTCTGACCCCTGATTATAGATTGTCCAGTACCTAACTCTCTGACCCCTGATTATAGATTGTCCAGTACCTATCTCTCTGACCCCGGATTATAGATTGTCCAGTACCTATCTCTCTGACCCCTGATTATAGATTGTCCAGTACCTATCTCTCTGACCCCGGATTATGTATTGTCCAGTACCTATCTCTCTGACCCCTGATTATTGATTGTCCAGTACCTATCTCTCTGACCCCTGACTATAGATTGTCCAGTACCTAACTCTCTGACCCCTGATTACAGATTGTCCACTACCTATCTCTCTGACCCCTGATTATAGATTGTCCACTACCTATCTCTCTGACCCATGATTATAGATTGTCCAGTACCTATCTCTCTGACCCCTGATTATAGATTGTCCAGTACCTATCTCTCTGACCCCTGATTATTGATTGTCCAGTACCTATCTCTCTGACCCCTGATTATAGATTGTCCAGTACCTAACTCTCTGACCCCGGATTATAGATTGTCCAGTACCTATCTCTCTGACCCCTGATTATAGATTGTCCAGTACCTATCTCTCTGACCCCTGATTATAGATTGTCCAGTACCATCTCTCTGACCCCTGATTATGTATTGTCCAGTACCTATCTCTCTGACCCCTGATTATAGATTGTCCAGTACCATCTCTCTGACCCCTGATTATAGATTGTCCAGTACCTAACTCTCTGACTCCTGATTATAGATTGTCCAGTACCATCTCTCTGACCCCTGATTATAGATTGTCCAGTACCATCTCTCTGACCCCTGATTATGTATTGTCCAGTACCATCTCTCTGACCCCTGATTATTGATTGTCCAGTACCTATCTCTCTGACCCCTGATTATAGATTGTCCAGTACCTATCTCTCTGACCCCTGATTATAGATTGTCCAGTACCATCTCTCTGACCCCTGATTATAGATTGTCCAGTACCTATCTCTCTGACCCCTGATTATGGATTGTCCAGTACCTATCTCTCTGACCCCTGATTATAGATTGTCCAGTACCTATCTCTCTGACCCCTGATTATAGATTGTCCAGTACCTATCTCTCTGACCCCTGATTATTGATTGTCCAGTACCGATCTCTCTGACCCCTGATTATTGATTGTCCAGTACCGATCTCTCTGACCCCTGATTATGGATTGTCCAGTACCTATCTCTCTGACCGTTGATTATAGATTGTCCAGTACCTATCTCTCTGACCCCTGATTATGTATTGTCCAGTACCTATCTCTCTGACCCCTGATTATAGATTGTCCAGTACCTATCTCTCTGACCCCTGATTATAGATTGTCCAGTACCTATCTCTCTGACCCCTGATTATGTATTGTCCAGTACCTATCTCTCTGACCCCTGATTATAGATTGTCCAGTACCTATCTCTCTGACCCCTGATTATGTATTGTCCAGTACCTATCTCTCTGACCCCTGATTATAGATTGTCCAGTACCTATCTCTCTGACCCCTGATTATAGATTGTCCAGTACCTAACTCTCTGACCCCTGATTATGGATTGTCCAGTACCTATCTCTCTGACCCCTGATTATAGATTGTCCAGTACCTAACTCTCTGACCCCTGATTATAGATTGTCCAGTACCTAACTCTCTGACCCCTGATTATGTATTGTCCAGTACCTATCTCTCTGACCCCTGATTATAGATTGTCCAGTACCTATCTCTCTGACCCCTGATTATAGATTGTCCAGTACCTATCTCTCTGACCCCTGATTATAGATTGTCCAGTACCTATCTCTCTGACCCCTGATTATTGATTGTCCAGTACCTATCTCTCTGACCCCTGATTATAGATTGTCCAGTACCTAACTCTCTGACCCCTGATTATGGATTGTCCAGTACCTAACTCTCTGACCCCTGATTATTGATTGTCCAGTACCTATCTCTCTGACCCCTGATTATAGATTGTCCAGTACCTAACTCTCTGACCCCTGATTATGGATTGTCCAGTACCTATCTCTCTGACCCCTGATTATAGATTGTCCAGTACCTATCTCTCTGACCCCTGATTATTGATTGTCCAGTACCTATCTCTCTGACCCCTGATTATAGATTGTCCAGTACCTATCTCTCTGACCCCGGATTATAGATTGTCCAGTACCGATCTCTCTGACCCCTGATTATGGATTGTCCAGTACCTATCTCTCTGACCCCTGATTATAGATTGTCCAGTACCTAACTCTCTGACTCCTGATTATAGATTGTCCAGTACCATCTCTCTGACCCCTGATTATAGATTGTCCAGTACCATCTCTCTGACCCCTGATTATGTATTGTCCAGTACCATCTCTCTGACCCCTGATTATTGATTGTCCAGTACCTATCTCTCTGACCCCTGATTATAGATTGTCCAGTACCTATCTCTCTGACCCCTGATTATAGATTGTCCAGTACCATCTCTCTGACCCCTGATTATAGATTGTCCAGTACCTATCTCTCTGACCCCTGATTATGGATTGTCCAGTACCTATCTCTCTGACCCCTGATTATAGATTGTCCAGTACCTATCTCTCTGACCCCTGATTATAGATTGTCCAGTACCTATCTCTCTGACCCCTGATTATTGATTGTCCAGTACCGATCTCTCTGACCCCTGATTATTGATTGTCCAGTACCGATCTCTCTGACCCCTGATTATGGATTGTCCAGTACCTATCTCTGACCGTTGATTATAGATTGTCCAGTACCTATCTCTCTGACCCCTGATTATGTATTGTCCAGTACCTATCTCTCTGACCCCTGATTATAGATTGTCCAGTACCTATCTCTCTGACCCCTGATTATAGATTGTCCAGTACCTATCTCTCTGACCCCTGATTATGTATTGTCCAGTACCTATCTCTCTGACCCCTGATTATAGATTGTCCAGTACCTATCTCTCTGACCCCTGATTATGTATTGTCCAGTACCTATCTCTCTGACCCCTGATTATAGATTGTCCAGTACCTATCTCTCTGACCCCTGATTATAGATTGTCCAGTACCTAACTCTCTGACCCCTGATTATGGATTGTCCAGTACCTATCTCTCTGACCCCTGATTATAGATTGTCCAGTACCTAACTCTCTGACCCCTGATTATAGATTGTCCAGTACCTAACTCTCTGACCCCTGATTATGGATTGTCCAGTACCTATCTCTCTGACCCCTGATTATAGATTGTCCAGTACCTATCTCTCTGACCCCTGATTATAGATTGTCCAGTACCTATCTCTCTGACCCCTGATTATAGATTGTCCAGTACCTATCTCTCTGACCCCTGATTATTGATTGTCCAGTACCTATCTCTCTGACCCCTGATTATAGATTGTCCAGTACCTAACTCTCTGACCCCTGATTATGGATTGTCCAGTACCTAACTCTCTGACCCCTGATTATTGATTGTCCAGTACCTATCTCTCTGACCCCTGATTATAGATTGTCCAGTACCTAACTCTCTGACCCCTGATTATGGATTGTCCAGTACCTATCTCTCTGACCCCTGATTATAGATTGTCCAGTACCTATCTCTCTGACCCCTGATTATAGATTGTCCAGTACCTAACTCTCTGACCCCTGATTATAGATTGTCCACTACCTATCTCTCTGACCCCTGATTATAGATTGTCCAGTACCTAACTCTCTGACCCCTGATTATAGATTGTCCACTACCTATCTCTCTGACCCCGGATTATGTATTGTCCAGTACCATCTCTCTGACCCCTGATTATAGATTGTCCAGTACCATCTCTCTGACCCCTGATTATAGATTGTCCAGTACCTATCTCTCTGACCCCTGATTATTGATTGTCCAGTACCTATCTCTCTGACCCCTGATTATAGATTGTCCAGTACCTATCTCTCTGACCCCTGATTATAGATTGTCCAGAACCATCTCCCTGACCCCTGATATTTAATATGTATTGTCCAGTACCTATCTCTCTGACCCCTGATTATAGATTGTCCAGTACCTATCTCTCTGACCCCTTATTATAGATTGTCCAGTACCTATCTCTCTGACCCCTGATTATAGATTGTCCAGTACCTAACTCTCTGACCCCTGATTATGTATTGTCCAGTACCTATCTCTCTGACCCCTGATTATAGATTGTCCAGTACCTAACTCTCTGACCCCTGATTATGGATTGTCCAGTACCTATCTCTCTGACCCATGATTATGTATTGTCCAGTACCTATCTCTCTGACCCCTGATTATAGATTGTCCAGTACCTAACTCTCTGACCCCTGATTATGTATTGTCCAGTACCTATCTCTCTGACCCCTGATTATAGATTGTCCAGTACCTATCTCTCTGACCCATGATTATGTATTGTCCAGTACCTATCTCTCTGACCCCTGATTATAGATTGTCCAGTACCTAACTCTCTGACCCCTGATTATGGATTGTCCAGTACCTATCTCTCTGACCCCTGATTATTGATTGTCCAGTACCTATCTCTCTGACCCCTGATTATAGATTGTCCAGAACCATCTCCCTGACCCCTGATTATTGATTGTCCAGTACCTATCTCTCTGACCCCTGATTATAGATTGTCCAGTACCTAACTCTCTGACCCCTGATTATGGATTGTCCAGTACCTATCTCTCTGACCCCTGATTATAGATTGTCCAGTACCTATCTCTCTGACCCCTGATTATTGATTGTCCAGTACCTATCTCTCTGACCCCTGATTATAGATTGTCCAGTACCTATCTCTCTGACCCCTGATTATAGATTGTCCAGAACCATCTCCCTGACCCCTGATATTTAATATGTATTGTCCAGTACCTATCTCTCTGACCCCTGATTATAGATTGTCCAGTACCTATCTCTCTGACCCCTTATTATAGATTGTCCAGTACCTATCTCTCTGACCCCTGATTATAGATTGTCCAGTACCTAACTCTCTGACCCCTGATTATGTATTGTCCAGTACCTATCTCTCTGACCCCTGATTATAGATTGTCCAGTACCTAACTCTCTGACCCCTGATTATGGATTGTCCAGTACCTATCTCTCTGACCCATGATTATGTATTGTCCAGTACCTATCTCTCTGACCCCTGATTATAGATTGTCCAGTACCTAACTCTCTGACCCCTGATTATGTATTGTCCAGTACCTATCTCTCTGACCCCTGATTATAGATTGTCCAGTACCTATCTCTCTGACCCATGATTATGTATTGTCCAGTACCTATCTCTCTGACCCCTGATTATAGATTGTCCAGTACCTAACTCTCTGACCCCTGATTATGGATTGTCCAGTACCTATCTCTCTGACCCCTGATTATTGATTGTCCAGTACCTATCTCTCTGACCCCTGATTATAGATTGTCCAGAACCATCTCCCTGACCCCTGATTATTGATTGTCCAGTACCTATCTCTCTGACCCCTGATTATAGATTGTCCAGTACCTAACTCTCTGACCCCTGATTATGGATTGTCCAGTACCTATCTCTCTGACCCCTGATTATAGATTGTCCAGTACCTATCTCTCTGACCCCTGATTATAGATTGTCCAGTACATATCTCTCTGACCCCTGATTATAGATTGTCCAGTACCTAACTCTCTGACCCCTGATTATGGATTGTCCAGTACCTATCTCTCTGACCCCTGATTATAGATTGTCCAGTACCTAACTCTCTGACCCCTGATTATAGATTGTCCAGTACCTAACTCTCTGACCCCTGATTATGGATTGTCCAGTACCTATCTCTCTGACCCCTGATTATAGATTGTCCAGTACCTATCTCTCTGACCCCTGATTATAGATTGTCCAGTACCTATCTCTCTGACCCCTGATTATTGATTGTCCAGTACCTATCTCTCTGACCCCTGATTATAGATTGTCCAGTACCTAACTCTCTGACCCCTGATTATGGATTGTCCAGTACCTAACTCTCTGACCCCTGATTATTGATTGTCCAGTACCTATCTCTCTGACCCCTGATTATAGATTGTCCAGTACCTAACTCTCTGACCCCTGATTATGGATTGTCCAGTACCTATCTCTCTGACCCCTGATTATGGATTGTCCAGTACCTATCTCTCTGACCCCTGATTATAGATTTCCAGTACCTATCTCTCTGACCCCTGATTATTGATTGTCCAGTACCTATCTCTCTGACCCCTGATTATAGATTGTCCAGTACCTATCTCTCTGACCCCTGATTATAGATTGTCCAGAACCATTTCCCTGACCCCTGATATTTAATATGTATTGTCCAGTACCTATCTCTCTGACCCCTGATTATAGATTGTCCAGTACCTATCTCTCTGACCCCTGATTATAGATTGTCCAGTACCTATCTCTCTGACCCCTGATTATAGATTGTCCAGTACCTATCTCTCTGACCCCTGATTATTGATTGTCCAGTACCTATCTCTCTGACCCCTGATTATAGATTGTCCTGTACCTATCTCTCTGACCCCTGATTATAGATTGTCCAGAACCATCTCCCTGACCCCTGATATTTAATATGTATTGTCCAGTACCTATCTCTCTGACCCCTGATTATGGATTGTCCAATACCTATCTCTCTGACCCCTGATTATAGATTGTCCAGTACCTATCTCTCTGACCCCTGATTATGGATTGTCCAGTACCTAACTCTCTGACCCCTGATTATTGATTGTCCAGTACCTGTCTCTCTGACCCCTGATTTATTGATTGTCCAGTACCTATCTCTCTGACCCCTGATTATTGATTGTCCAGTACCTATCTCTCTGACCCCTGATTATAGATTGTCCAGTACCTATCTCTCTGACCCCTGATTATTGATTGTCCAGTACCTAACTCTCTGACCCCTGATTATTGATTGTCCAGTACCTATCTCTCTGACCCCTGATTATAGATTGTCCAGTACCTATCTCTCTGACCCCTGATTATTGATTGTCCAGTACCTATCTCTCTGACCCCTGATTATTGATTGTCCAGTACCTATCTCTCTGACCCCTGATTATTGATTGTCCAGTACCTAACTCTCTGACCCCTGATTATAGATTGTCCAATACCTATCTCTCTGACCCCTGATTATGGATTGTCCAATACCTATCTCTCTGACCCCTGATTATAGATTGTCCAGTACCTATCTCTCTGACCCCTGATTATGGATTGTCCAGTACCTATCTCTCTGACCCCTGATTATAGATTGTCCAATACCTATCTCTCTGACCCGTGATTATGGATTGTCCAGTACCGATCTCTCTGACCCCTGATTTTTGTTTCCCTATTCTATGTTATTACCAGGTAATTATCTTAAAACATTACACTTTATCTGTATAGATTAGTAATACACATTGTCTGAGGTGAATGGTCTAGCATACAATAGCTGTCTTTATTGATTTAACCAGGTAACTAGTAGGCCTGGTATTCTCCTTTGTTACATCTATTTATTTGCTATATTTGGTACATGCAGTTCTGTTAATCAAACAACTTTTATCAAGGAAAAGGCTGTATACTGGTGTTGGTGTTCAATACAATGTTTGGTTTTTGTGTATAAACCATACAAAAAACGCTCTGATTTTCATTTGCAAGCTATTGAGCTCTTCATCATTAGACAGATGACTATCACCTAGATTCTATTGAGCTCGTCATCATTAGACAGGGGCCTATCACCTCGATTCTATTGAGCTCGTCATCATTAAACAGGGGCCTATCACCTCGATTCTATTGAGCTCGTCATCATTAAACAGGGGCCTATCACCTCGATTCTATTGAGCTCGTCACCATTAAACAGGTGACTATCACCTTGATTCTATTGAGCTTGTCATCATTAGACAGGTGACTATCACCTTGATTCTATTGAGCTCGTCATCATTAGACAGGTGACTATCACCTTGATTCTATTGAGCTTGTCATCATTGGACAGTGACTATTACCTTGATTCTATTGAGCTCCTCATCATTAGACAGGTGACTTAAAAAATCGTCGATTCTATTAAGCTCCTCATCATTAAACAGGAACTATCACATCGATTCTATTGAGCTCGTCATCATTAGACAGGGACCTATCACCTCGATTCTATTGAGCTCGTCATCATTAAACAGGGGCCTATCACCTCGATTCTATTGAGCTCGTCATCATTAGACAGGGGCCTATCACCTCGATTCTATTGAGCTCGTCATCATTAGACAGGGGCCTATCACCTCGATTCTATTGAGCTCGTCATCATTAGACAGGGACCTATCACCTCGATTCTATTGAGCTCGTCATCATTAAACAGGGACCTATCACCTCGATTCTATTGAGCTCGTCATCATAAGACAGGAACTATCACATTGATTCTATTGAGCTCGTCATCATTAGACAGGGGCCTATCACCTCGATTCTATTGAGCTCGTCATCATTAAACAGGGGCCTATCACCTCGATTCTATTGAGCTCGTCATCATTAGACAGGTGACTATCACCTCAATTGTATTGAGCTTGTCATCATTAGACAGGTGACTAATCGTCGATTCTATTGAGCTCCTCATCATTAAACAGGAACTATCACATTGATTCTATTGAGCTCGTCATCATTAGACAGGGGCCTATCACCTCGATTCTATTGAGCTTGTCATCATTAGACAGGGCCTATCACCTCGATTCTATTGAGCTCATCATCATAAGACAGGGGCCTATCGCCTCAATTCTATTGAGCTCGTCATCATAAGATGGTGGATTGTCACTTTGTCCACAGACTATTCTTCACTGTCTTGCATGCCATCCAGAATGGTCTTGTTATTCAGGCAGGTTTCTGATGGATGTCTAAGTTTGAAAATGATTGAATTCTGAAGCCATAATTATATAATATTGATTACAAATAACAATACAAGTTTAAACTTGTATGATGTAAAATATCTATTGAACTTACAATGATGTGCATGTGGTCTTAAGCAAATGATAGATCTAAACAAGTGATTGAGTCTTTGTATTGACATGGGCTAGGCTAACAATGTATTTTGGTGTTATTAGTCCCTTACTGGTGAAACAATGGAGACTATATAGCTTTCCTCCCCCTCTGTCTGTCTGTTTGTCAGTCTGTCAGCCTGTCAACTCAGTTTTCCACACTTTTATCAGCCATGCCTCAAGGTATGTTGGTGATAGTTGGTATGTAACTTCAGTATAAGTAGCTACAGACCAAGTTTGAGTTTCAGGGGTTTTGGGTCAAGGTCACTGTTACTATTTTTAGCGGGGCTGGTAGGGGATATTTATTGCTTTAGCAATACTCTCAGAATGCTTATTTATAAACATTTATATTATCAAATGTTTACAAAACTAAATGTGAAAGAGATGTTATCATTAAATGGTTCATACAAAATTGGTATTAATCTAAAATTGATTTTCATTTTTTTTCAGAAAATAAAGCAGAGCCCTGTGTATTGACTGAGGGAGAGGAAGTTGTAAAAGGCGATTCACAATCAGATGACAGGGGAGAGACTGTAGATCTTGAAACCATAGCAACAGGGGGAGACAACCCAGTCGAAACCATGAATACAGAGGCAGCAATGAATGATAAAGAGGGTCAGCAGACCTCTGAACAGGAAACGTCACAGGATGTTCCAACAGGAGACGAACCACAACAGGAAACAACGGGGGAGAAGTCTGAAGATAAAGGAGAGGAGAAAACAGATGTGAGTGATGAAAAGGAAGGAGAGTCTAAACAGGAAAATGAAACAAAACCTGAAGAAGAGAAAGGTGAAGAAGAGAAGTCAGCATCAGAAGCTACTCCTGAAGTTTTAGGGACAGAGAACGCTTCTCAGAATGAGGAGGCAAGCAAGCAGGAGGAAAAGCAGAATGAAGGAAAAGGTGAAGAGGAACAATTGACAGAAGAGGGTAAACAGGAAGAACAAAACAAAGAACAGGAGGAGGAGAAACGACAACAACAGGAATCTTTGTTAATGAATCAGAATGCTGAGAAGGAAGCATTCCAACAGCTCATGGACCAGAATGTGAATCTAGAGGCAGAATTTAACAAAATGAAAAATCAGTTTGATGAGATTAAGGGGAAATATGTGGCAATGGAATCAAAAGTATCTGAAGTCTCTAACGAAAACGAGGAAAAGAAGTCACACATCAGTAAACTGGAGGAGGAGATAAAGAAACTGAAGAGCCAGATACATGACGGAGGGAGTGAAGACAGTGAACAGAAGATCAAGGACCTACAACAGCAGCTATTGAGGCTGGCAAAAGAGGACGAAGAAAAGGATAAAGAGATCAGTACACTCAAAAAGGAACTTGATAAAAAGGATGTTAAGCTGTCAGAATATGGGAATGGGGGTACACAAAACCAACCCTCTAAATCATGTACCATTCTGTAAAAATAATGTGACAAGATTAGAAATACAGCAGCTCACAGAACCAGTCCTCAGTACTATGTGTACGTAGGGGACATCACAGCAGTATATTGGGGTAGAACATCTGTGAGAGATGTACTGGTACATAGGGGACATCACAGCAGTATATTGGGGTAGAACATCTGTGAGAGATGTACTGGTACATAGAGGACATCACAGCAGTATATTGGGGTAGAACATCTGTGAGAGATATACTGGTACGTAGGGGACATCACAGCAGTATGTTGGGGTAGAACATCTGTGAGAGATGTGCTGAGGGATTCAGGTATAGCCTGATAAAATGTGCCGTCCAGTTGAAGCTGTCATTCTGTCCATAAACAGTCTAGGTCAGAATTGGTGCCTGACCTTCATCTGTATTATCCTGGTTGGTTAACTACAAGTGTGAATTTGAATTTAGTTCAAATGTGAACATGCAAGGTACCAATATTAAATTTCTTGACCGATATATAAGATCTCTGACATGGATATTGAATGGTGATAATGTAGATATTATTAGCATCATGTTTAGTTACGACTACATGAATGGTTACATCGAACAGTTTACATATACAATACATGTGAGATTGTTAGACAAGTTTTGTTGCTGAATCCAGGGTACAGGTCTGAATCCAGGTCATAGGTTTAAATAGTGGGCATGGGTCATGATCCTTGTCATGGGTCTGAATCCAGGGTATGAGTCTGAATCCTTGTCAAGGGTCTGAATCTGGGGTATGGGTCTGAAAAGTGATCGATCTGTATCCTTCGCATGGGTTTGAGTCCAGGGGATGGGTCTGTATCCTGGTCATGGGTCTGAATCCTGGTCATGGGTCTGAATCCAGGGTACAGGTCTGAATCCTGGTCATGGGTCATAATCCTTGTCATGAGTCTGAATCCTGGTCATGAGTCTGAATCCTGGTCATGGGTCTGAATCCAGGGTACAGGTCTGAATCCAGGTCATAGGTTTAAATAGTGGGCATGGGTCATAATCCTTGTCATGGGTCTGAATCTGGGGTATGGGTCTGAATCCTGGTCATGGGTCTGAATCCTTGTCAAGGGTCTGAATCTGGGGTATGGGTCTGAAAAGTGATCGATCTGTATCCTTCGCATGGGTTTGAGTCCAGGGGATGGGTCTGTATCCTAGGGATGGGTCTGTATCCTGGGGGTGGATCTGTATCCTGGGGATGGGTCTGTATCCTGGGGGTGGGTTTGTATCCTGGGGGTGGGTCTGTATCCTTGGGGTGGATCTGTATCCTGCGGGTGGATCTGTATCCTGTGGATGGGTCTGTATCCTGGGGATGGGTCTGTATCCTTGGGGTGGATCTGTATCCTGGGGGTGAGTCTGTATCCTTGGGATGGGTCATATCCTGGAGGTGGATCTGTATCCTGGGGATGGGTCATATCCTGGGGATGGGTCTGTATCCTGGGGATGGTCTGTATCCTGGGGATGGGTCTGTATCCAGTGGATGGGTCTGTATCCTGGGGATCGGTCTGTATCCTGGGGATGTGTCTACAAAGTTTTTGCTGCTACATTTACTGGTATGCTAGCCTGGATTCTCTGTCATTCCTTTCCAGAGTACATAATGTAGTACCAAAGTATGTTAACATACCATATTTATCCTATAATAAGCTCACCCCTCTACTTTCATTTAAAGTTGATGGTTTGGCCCCCTGGACTTATTACAGAATAAATATGGTACCACTATCAAAATCAATTATTGTCAATTTTTAACTAATATAAAAATGTTGAAAGTTAGAAATCAAAATGAAGGTGCTATGTTCACATTGAAATTGTCTGCTTAATTAAATAATTGATGTTTGGTTGATACCTTGTTAAAAGTCCCACAGCATTTATGGACATTGAAATACAAAGAATGGAGGGTTTTTGTACAGAAAATAGCATTTTGTGATTATCTCCGTGTTTTGTGATGTCGGATGTAGTTAGATAGTGTTAACACCTCACAGTTGATACTTCATTAGTTCAAACTAATCCAGGATTGTTTTTACTGTAGTTTAATGATTATAGCCTATACGGACAAAATGGATATAAATATCTGACAGGGCCGTTTCCCATTACACCGTTCTTAACACTTAGGTGTTTCTGTGATAGTAACATAAAGTTTTAGTTATAGTTTATATCATATGTATTCCATACCTGATGTAAACTTTCTACTCTGTATCAATTGATTTAAACAGAATTTTTATTTGAAATGTTACTGAGCTTACTTACTTATATCTTTGTGTTACAATGTATATCAGTGTCAAATCCTGATATGATGTATGTTATTTATAGGAAAATGTATTTATTTACAACTTGTTGTAACTTATAATCCGTCCATGTATGTTTATGTGATAGAGAAATATAGACCTGCCCTAGATTTGTTAGTATGAGCTATTCAGTCCAAGTCTAGGAAATTTCTAGATTTCATTTGGTGAGCAACTAGCTTACAAACCACATTTGAAATTACATGTTATTTTTAAAAAAAATTTTTTTTAACTTGTCAATCTTTTTAGATACATTTATTTTTGCAAATGTATAGTTGGTAAAATTCTCCATTCTGTTTTACTGATGTGATTACTGGTAAATGACTGCTGTAGACGATAACAACAGATGGAACATTCTTGTTTGAAAATATATCAGAAGTAATCAGCATGCCAGGCGTCAATCTCGTTTTATACTTTAAAATATAACATCTAAGATATAATGAAAATTTGGCATACAACCTCTAAAATACATTGACAATACGGAAAGCACAGCGTATAATAATACCACTTCCTCTGTAAATTTATCGTCTTGTTACCTGTAGTCATGGAGTATTTATTGAAATATCAAAACAAATGAAATATTTGACAAGTGTTTTATTTGTTGATTGTTAATTGTTAAATTATAATTAAGACTTTGAAATGTTTGTTTACTTCATTAGAAGGGAAAGTGCTGATTGGTTTACATTGCAAGGTAGATAACTCTTCATTCCAAATATGACCTCACTGTGTATATTGTTGAACTGTGGTCAGAAGACCGTGCATCCTTACTACATACCTGGTAATTGAATCAAGTTATTTAATCCATTTACACCAGATCAAGTCCCAACAAGTTAAATTAGCTGAGTTCAGCTTTTTAGCCTTGTTATTTTACTTAATTAGGCAACTAAATCCGTCCATTTGTTTCTGTAATTTGTGATACAATCTAGTTTCCTTTTTTTAGTAGCTGATCTTAATAAACCGCAAACCTTATTATAATCTCTGGGTATATCGAGTACACTGTTATATCGAGTACACTGGCTCCTCAGCCATTATCGTGTACTCATTAGCCATATCTGAGGGTACATCATGTCCCATCAGCCATATCTGAGGGTCCATCATGTCCCATCAGCCATATCTGTTGGTACATCATGTCCCATCAGCCATATCTGTTGGTACATCATGTCCCATCAGCCATATCTGTGGGTACATCATGTCCCATCAGCCATATCTGAGGGTACATCATGTCCCATCAGCCATATCTGAGGGTACATCATGTCCCATCAGCCATATCTGTGGGTACATCATGTCCCATCAGCCATATCTGAGGGTACATCATGTCCCATCAGCCATATCTGAGGGTACATCATGTCCCATCAGCCTTATCTGAGGGTCCATCATGTCCCATCAGCCATATTTGTGGGTCCATCATGTCCCATCAGCCATATCTGTGGGTCCATCATGTCCCATCAGCCATATCTGAGGGTACATTATGTCCTATCAGCCATATCTGTGATACATTTCCTTTCTAAGTCAATTTACAACTCTTACTTTAGTTTATTCTTCTTTTGTGTTACTTTTATTTTTGATTTTGTAGTAGTTAGTTTATTTATCAACAACAGTAAATCCCATTCATCTCAGTGTTATTATACTGACACAGATTTACAGTAAATCCCATTCATCTCAGTGTTATTGTACTGACACAGATTAACAGTAGATCCCATCTATCTCAGTGTTATTGTACTGACACAGATTTACAGTAGATCGTCTTTAGTGGGAAGGTTTGTGTTGGGGATTTAATTTCAAACAAACATTACATATTCTCTCATTAATAGATTTATATTTGTTTTCATTATTTCTTCTATGTCTACAGCATATATGGGAACACATGATCATGGAAATATGAAGGAAAAACTAGTAAAACCCAAGCCTCTGTTATCAATGGATATCACATCAAAATTTGAAGAAAAAAATCATTTCTTTTAATTTATTTCAATTAAGCAATTATTTGATAAGTTCAGCATTTGCAATTTTACAGATTGAAAATAAATCAAAACTGCCCAAATGATTTTTCATTGCCCTAAATATAATGGCTGTAGGACACAACAGTTCTTTAGAATAGTTTTAATGAAAATTGATGAAAACTTATACCAATATTATCATTGTTGAATAGAAAGATAGAAGCTATCAATTGAAAAAAATAAAGTTTCAAGTTAAAATAAAGGCAGATTGGATATCACTGTGAAATGTTTTGAGAAATTGAATTTCTGTGATAATTATGATTGGTTATAATAAATCCTATTTTTATTTTTTATTTTATTTATTTTATTTCATTTTATTTATTCATTTTCGACAATATAAAGTATCACCTTCCCCATCATTTTTTGTATTGTTGTAGTTTATGTAACAACTTTACCAGCTTCATGTACCACACATAATATGGACATGACCTGATTGACAAATAAAATCTTTTCAAGCCAAAATTATGAGGATGACTTTCAGAAAGAATAAAATCAGTTATAAATCTTTGTTTTGTTTGTTGTAATAAGTGAGATAACTGTGTTACATACCTACTATGATCCTAGGTAATAACAACAGTGCTCATCTGTCAAAATTATCACAATTACCTGCCCCAGTTGAGATTGTGGTACTCCCCAGTCAGTGTGTGGGTGATTTACCTCCTCCATCAGACATCCCCCCATTGGTATATAGATGGTTGTGAGACATCCCCCCATATAATTATATGTATATGGTTATGAGACATCCCCCCATCAGTATACAGTGATAAAGATGGTTGTGAGACATCCCCCATCAGTATACAGTGATAAAGATGGTTGTGAGACATCCCCCATCTGTATATAGATGGTTGTGAGACATCCCCTATCAGTATACAGTGATAAAGATGGTTGTGAGACACCCCCCCCCCCCCCCCCCCCCCCATATAATTATATGTAGATGGTTGTGAGACATCCCCCATCAGCATATAGATGGTTGTGAGACATCCCCCATCAGTATATAGATGGTTGTGAGACATCCCCCATCAGTATACAGTGATAAAGATGGTTGTGAGACATCCCCCATCAATATACAGTGATAAAGATGGTTGTGAGACATCCCCCATCAGTATATAGATGGTTGTGAGACATCCCCCATCAGTATACAGTGATAAAGATGGTTGTGAGACATCCCCCATCAGTATATAGATGGTTATGAGACATCCCCTATCAGTATACAGTGATAAAGATGGTTGTGAGACATCCCCCATCAGTGTAAAGATGGTTATGAGACATCCCCTATCAGTATACAGTGATAAAGATGGTTATGAGACATCCCCTATCAGTATACAGTGATAAAGATGGTTGTGAGACATCTCCCATCAGTATACAGTGATAAAGATGGTTGTGAGACATCTCCCATCTGTATATAGATGGTTGTGAGACATCTCCCATCAGTATACAGTGATAAAGATGGTTGTGAGACATCTCCCATCAGTATACAGTGATAAAGATGGTTGTGAGACATCCCCCATCAGTATACAGTGATAAAGATGGTTGTGAGACATCCCCCATCAGTATAAAGATGGTTGTGAGACATCCCCCATCAGTATACAGTGATAAAGATGGTTGTGAGACATCCCTCATCACTATACAGTGATAAAGATGGTTATGAGACATCAGTTCTGTCGTCAGGACAGTGTCAAACATTAAAACGTATATTCAGGCGAACATCCAATTCCAAGGTCACATTGAGGCAGTGGGTGGGGAGACATTAGGAAAAGGTAACTTTTGGAGAGGAATATCCCAAATGTAGTCGTCTCTTACGAATCATACCAATGGAACAGCCGATACACTTCTTATACTCTATCTGGATCATCAGCGATTATCTGAAAATTGCATTCACAACTTGACACTTCTTAATTAGAGAAATGTTTTATGTCTATTTTTGAAAATATATTATCAGGAAGAGGAAGTCTACATACGAGTGAAATTACACATCGCCCTAGCTTGTAATTAAGTCTTAGATCAACAATACAAAATAACCCAGTCTGTGTACCAACGGACTGAGGATATAGAAGTCCAAAAGGGGAATTCTCACCTGGTGACAGAAATGACCGTATCAGAACAGTCAATGTCAACCGGCATGATTCGACCATCCATCCGTACAGGTTGCAATGATAAAATAAACTTTTAAAAAAGGCTTTTTTAAAAGCACATTTTACTTTTAGAGTTAAAAAATTCAAGAAAATTCATGTAACTGTACAAAATTGCACCGCCTCTACATATATAGGAAATCTAAGTTCCGCACTTGGCACTTTCATCACCACTCGTATATGACAGTGGTAAGGGTCCCGAATCATACAGGACAGTGGTAAATGTGGTAGACTTCCGTCCCGTCCCGAATCACGTATGACAGTGTTCAATGTGGTTAACTTCCGTCCCGAATCACGTATGGCAGTGGTAAATGTGGTAGACTTCCGTCCCGAATCATACAGGACAGTGGTAAATGTAGTAGACTTCCGTCTCGAATCATACAGGACAGTGGTAAATGTGGTAGACATCCGCCCCGTCCTGAATCACGTATGACAGTGGTAAATGTGGTAAACTTCCGTCTCGAATCATACAGGACAGTGGTAAATGTGGTAGACATCCGCCCCGTCCTGAATCACGTATGACAGTGTTCAATCTGGTTAACTTCCGTCCCGAATCATATAGGACAGTAGGACGGGTGTTGTAGTCAGGGTTATTCCGTACTTACTCATATAGGACAGTGTTCAATATGGGAGAGACTTCCGTCCCGAATTATGTAGGACACTGTTCAATGTGGTTAACTTCCATCCCGAATCATATAGGACGGTAGGACAGGTGTTGTATTTAGGACTATTTCGTCCATACTCATGTAGTTTTCAATGTGGGAGACTTCCGTCCCTCATATAGGACAGTGCCCAATGTGGAACACTTCCGTCCCTACTCATAAAGGGCAGGTGTTCTATTCGGGACTTTTCCGTCCTTTCTCATGTAGGACAGGTGTTCATTGTGGGAGACTACCATCCCTACTCACGTAGGACAGGTGTTCTTTTCGGGATTCCTCCGTCCTTATCCATGTTTGGCAGTTGGTCCAATCGTATGTGTGATTTTGAGAAAGTTTGCCCACCACTTGAGTGTATGCCCGGGTATTATATACATTATGTATGTTTAAACAAACACTGAGACATGTTTAGAAGAGTTTTGTGAGACCTTTCCAGATCGCCTTTCCCAAACCAATCACTGTGCCCAACAGCTGATCTCCGATGTTTGTTTTCCCGTTTTCAACTTCTTTTCGCACAACCTCCCGTGTCGAATTCTCCGAGGCAGCGTATTTTTTCTCGAGTTCCTTCAGTCGCTTTTCCTTGTTGTCATCCTGTTCACGTTTCGCACTGGACACCTTCCTTTTCATATCATTAAGCTGATGACGCAGTGATTCTATGTCACCCTGCATCTGTCTCACTGTACCATCCGTCTTGACGATTCCGTTGCGCTTCTTCTCCAAGTCGGATAAATCATTTTTAAGTTGTTGGCTTACCTTACGACCAGCGCGCTGATCCTGATCAATCTGTGCACGGATTGATTTAATGTCTTTATCGATTTCCGCTGTTCGTAGTCGCCTGTCTCTAACACTGTGACCTCCTCCGGATTCTGCCTCCTTTAATTTCATCTCTAAATCATGTTGCTGTTTCTCATATTTCTTACGCAGTTGTTTGTAGTACCTCTCATTTTCGCCCTCGACCTCTTCAATATCGCGACGTTTCTGTTCCTCTGCTACACTTCTTATCTCAGCTTCTCTTATCCTGATGACGTTCTCTGCCTCCATGTACAGGTCGTTTGTATAATAGCGACCACGGTTGGCCTCAAACAGATCTTCGACTATTTCCATCAGTTCGTCGACCTGGCGTGACATCTCTCGTGAGGTTCCTTTATTGTTGAATCCGACACACCGTCCGCCACAACGACTCAGGATGCTGGCGAGTCTCGGCGGAATTCCGCTAAGGTGGTCGTCAAGTGACATGTGTTCGTCATGCAGGTCGTCCATTCTTGTAAACAAGACTATCATATATTTCTCAACCGATTTACCAAAACTTTTCATGAAATGTTCCACCGATTCATGCTCCTCCTTCGTAAAACGTCCAATACGGAGGACAAGGATAAAGGCGTGAGGTCCCGGAGCCGTAACCCCGATACACTTGACGATCTCTTTGGTCGTAGTATCATTGTCCACATCAGTGTCGAATATACCCGGGGTGTCAACCACGTGAATCTCCTTACCATTCCTCTGGACCACGCCCCGCCGACAAGAACGGGTGATGGATACTCCGGAAACTTTTGAGTGAAAATAATCGCCGCTCAAAATACTGTTACCGGTAGCGCTTTTTCCACTTCCGGTTTTGCCTAATAGAACCAGTCGCCGCTCTTTGCTATTCACACAATCCTCCCAAACAGGTTTGCGACCGTTTCTTGATCTTGGACCTGAAGCCGAGTCATTTTGTGAGTCCCGTGTTGGAGTACCACTGGTCCTGGACCTTATGCCTCCTGCAAAAAATATCAATCTATAATGCATATTGAAAGAATTTTAAGACATTGTTGGATTATTGTACCTCTAAATTGGATGACATAGCCAAAACACGCACTTTGACTATGCAAGAACGGACGCTCATTAAGCATACGGTACCTCCATTCCGAGTTACAATATGAACAGTTTAGAATTTCAGTCGCATATATACATAACTAATATTATTAATCATTTTAAACATTGTACGTTAGCTTACGTCTGCCGTCATCTGGTGTCCTGCGACTGTCATACCCGGGATCGTGTGCCGAGTGCTTGTCATGTTTTCTGTCATAAGGTGGTATTTGTCTGTCGGGTGGTGAAGGAGTCCTTTTCTGGTATCTGTTCCTGTCCGTACGTGCTGGTCCCGGGGGACACACCTGCGGCTCTCCTGGTCGTGTGGACTTGTTACAGATCTTACACTTGTAGGACGTATGGTTGTTATAGTACGTACATTCAGTACATTTCCATTGGCGTCCAGCCTGGTCTTCTGGAAATATGATATAGAAAGACGTACTATATGCAACCAATCTGAAAATTGCCCATGTAAAAGTCATGTACCTTTGTATATTTTATCATATTTTTGTGTGGCCTCATATTTTAGCATCTCTTTTTCCTAACATTTCACCGTTAATTAGTTTAGGGGTCTCGGTGAAATTTCACTACATTTGTTTCGTCTCCTACTGTAGGATACTAAAAATGGAAAAAAAATATATCGCTTGGCTAGAGAGAACTTCTAAGTCTGATAAGCCAGAGGTTTGATTTGATCCCTTAAGGAGGCATTGAAACAGATTAAGATTGAAATAATGTTCCCTGTTACACTTCGGTTCCTACCCTGTGGTTTCCCCAATTTCGTCCTCGTGCGCTACTTTCCCATTATATATGGAATTACCTCCCCTACACCACAGAAGGACAACAACAGAGGGGATATTTTTTTCAGTGAATATCGATTTAATTAACCGATACAGGTCGTAATAAGTGTACCAGACAGCCGACGACGGCTCCATGCAAATAATTTTAATTGGGTAAGGAAGAAACTAGCTAAATATCGCTCGTAAGAAGGAATTATCTACATTGACCCGGAACAATGTCTTCTGGTCGTACAAAGAACAATGTCGGCGTCCATAGCAACACCGGGGGAAAAGTCTGGCAAGCCTTTTCGCCCAAAATCAGCCGGAAGATCGACGACTACCAAGTCACAAGATGTTGTTACAAGTCAGTCGAACAATTTTCAATCCCCCCATGGGTAGTGATGCAGAGAATGAAGCATGGAAATATGTTGTCTGTAAAGTGAAATTCACAGAGGATGAAGCCAAACAATTTGAAAGTGAGCGATGCCTGTCCCAATATTACACCAAATTTCAAAGGAAAATAAAACAGGAGTATGCGATGTTACCAATCTCCGATTCAATGTATTTCTGTATAGACTGCAAAGTGAATGTCAAAAAGGTATTCTTACCGAGAGGGAGATAGAGGAAAATGAAAGGCCATAACTGCAGGATTGAATTAAGAGTGTCATCACTTGAAGAAGAGATAAAAACCAAATGTGATAAAGAAACTGTTATGAAACTTATCAAAAACCGACAGCAAATAACATATTTCGATAGTCAAAGAATTGAGCAGCAGCAAAGTAAACAGTCAGCAGAATTTAAAACCGTAATCGCGGAAATCTAGGAAAGAAGAAACAGGGGGAACAATATCATCCTACATGGAATACTTGAAATGAGCAGTAGTGATGCTAAGGAACGCTTAAAGTATGATAATCGTCACGCGGAGAAAGTTCTATGACAATGTGAAGTTGATAGAACAGAAGTTATCACCAAATGCATGCGCCTGAGAAAGTTTAACAACAATAAAAAGACAGGCCTCTAGTAGTAGGCTTGTCAAGTCAGGAAGCAAAAAAACATTAGAAAATTAGGTGAGAATGAAGATCATCTCGAGAAAACTGGGATTAGCAACGACTTAACACAATCGAAAAGATGCCAAGAGACAGTTCTCAGGAAACAAGCAACAGTGAAAACAAAACAATCGTCGGGGAATTACATATTCAAAGCTCGGGGATCCTCATCGGCCCGGGTCAAAATAGCGACAAAAGCCGAAAACCGCGGGTAAAGAAAACAGAGAATAAGACCTCATTGCCAAAAAGCAGATCAGTTAAAGAATAAAATATAGGAACTCAATATTGGGGTCAATGCTACGGAACCAGACATAATAGGAATCACAGAAGTAAAAGTAAGTCGAGAATACAGAACAGTATAATAACAGAATACTCATTTGACTGGAATCTGTACTACAAACCACTTAGTAAGAACATTGAAAATCCGGAGGGTAGGGGTTTCTGTTTCTTATTAAGTTGGAGCTGAAAGCACAGGAAGTGGAAATGGAAACACACTTTCAGGAAAAACCTTTTTGTGGAAATAACCATACGAGAGAAAAAAAAAATCAAAATTCTAGTAGGCCTTATATACAGATCAAGACTCGGGAACCGTTGAGAAAAACAGTAAATTACTCGTTCTGGTAGAAGTTACACGGACACGAAAAAGTGTTGATAATGGGAGATTTTAACTACCCCGGGATTAATTGGCAGTCGTGGAATACTACGGGAGAGAGCAACGGAAATCAAGAATATAAAGCAGGAGAAGAAACATGCCTCAATGGAGCTGAACCATTTTACCATTTCAACAGAAACAGTATGCAGAATTCCAACCAAGAAAAAGACAGGTGTAATTATAGACTTGGATCTTGCATTTGATGAACATATATATGAAAAAGTTAAAAAAAAAAAAAAACAACTCTTTATTTGCACTTCTCAGAACATGGCAGTTATGGACATAAAGTCCTTCATCCCACTTTTAAACGTTTAGTAAGATAGTAGCTTGGCTATGCTAGTTCTGTGTGGACACCACACATTCAAAACAAACTGATAAAATAGAGAGTGTTCAAAGGAGATCGAGCGTCAAAGTGTCTACCTGGAATGAAGAACCTAACCTACAATGAGAGGCTGGAGAAACTAAAGCTACCAACACTGGCCTTCACGAAAATCAGAGGAGATATGACGTAATAAGGAATGCTTTACTGCCATATCACTCGAAAGATGCATCCTATCGTCACAGCTGTAGAGGACATACAAAAAGGGTATTCCCTAAACGAGCAACTACCATGCTAAGACAAAACTAGTTTTCGATCAGAACAGTAACAGTTTGAAATGAACTGCTTGAACATGTAGTGTCAGCAATAAATTTTGTTTTTTTCTAAAACAAGTTGGACAATCACTGAACAAAATCAAGAACTTTATTTCAATTATAAAGCTACAATAATAGCATAGAGAACAATATACATGTTAACGGATAAAGTATCGATAATATATTTATTTATAATGTAACTATTGCTAGTCTGGTATAGAGGACTATTAAAAATAATAGTCCTGAATCAGAATAAAACTTATCTCAAAAACAACAACCACTCCCTTGGGAAAGATAGAGTTTAGATTCGACCTACCATATCTGGTTCCGCACCTCCTCCTCCGAGGATCATCTGACCCTCCAGCTGACGTCGGTCTCCCAGGTAGACTGTCCCAATCGTACGTCAACCCACTTCCGCCCCGCCTGCTGGATGACGAATTTCGGTGCTGATAACGACCACCGCTAAATCTTTGTTGACTACACGAAACACAGGTGGAATCGCGTTCACCGTTGATGCCGTTGCAGGCTCTGCATTCCCAGTTGTCTCTGGAAGCTAATAAGATATATGCATGTGTAGAATAGATAGTGATTTCGAGGCTCGACAGGGCACGAGAAATTGTCTTCCATCTTCATTTGTGCTACTGTGTTATAGTTATATATATTAATATATATATGTACGTATACCTTCCTTTATTTGCTCATAATTGGATCATAACCACGTGGAATGTAGAACTTGATTTGTGATAAACAGAAAAAGCTCTCTAATGTGAAATTCATATTTGTGAAATATTTAGGCATATCTAGATTTTAAATGAGCTTGAAAGGCGTCTCGGAAGTATCAGAAGCACGTATCAACGTACAACAATAATAGATAAATTAAACACAATATTATTTTCAAAGGCTACACGCTAAAATAATTTTATATTTCAGTTCATATACATGTACTATATACATGTACAGTTACAATTTCAAAAACCTTGAAACAAATATTTTATTGACTAGAATCTATCCGTAATATAGAAATCGTCATTGCGTGTAACATCACTTTTGATAAGTTAGTTAGGGCATCTGTGTAGTAATTTTAGAAGGCAGTGCCCATGAAGAAAGACAAAAAGTAGATTATAAAAACCAACTTGAATTATGTTTGGCGGTTTATTACGACTTTTAGAATAGTATGACAAAACGAAAAGTTAATCCTACTTGTATGTCTGAACATTTGTCGTGGTAAACAACTTTTTCTCTGTTTTACTAAACACGATTTAATATCTGTTAATGTTCAGTACGGACATACAGCCTCAGTCTCGTCCAATTGTAAACCACGTTAACGTATTTGTTTTAATTAAACGAAGGTAATTATGATTAATGTAGACTTACCCATGGTAAAACAGGACCAACGTCTTTCCTTATATCGCTGTCCTTATATCACAACCACACACCACACAATGTGGATATACCTAGGAGTTACTTCCGGGCATACGTCATTGAAGTAAATATTTCCTTATATTTCTATAAATACTGAAACTGTACACGAAATGTGAGATGTGAATAAACTAGCTTATAGCACGTGACAACTTGACATGTAATCTTTCCTGCCATTACACGCGATGCTTCAGTCGACAAGAATAGCGCGTGATTAAGTAAAGTAAGTTTTAAGCGTTCTCCGAAATTCACTAAAATCTCCCATCTTTTAAAAGAAAAAAACACCAAACAAAGTAGATAAAGTGATAGTATGGCCCCATCTTACATAATAGAAAATTAAGTAATGATTTATTTATTTCAAATTTTCAAAAATTACTTATACTCAAAAATCATCTAAAAACTAAATATCACATCTTGCCATACCCCACCCCTTCCCTCTATAACTTTTAATCAGAATAAATAACGATCTTATATCAATTTGTCGAAATCTAAGTTCTTGTATACCTTTGAAAATGCCCGCATCAATATAAAACTAACGTTCACATAATCTGTAGGGTGTGCTGAGATGTCTGTACTACAATGTAATATGTAGGGTGTGTTGAGATGTCTGTACTACAATGTAATCTGTAGGGTGTGTTGAGATGTCTATACTACAATGTAATCTGTAGGGTGTGTTGAGATGTCCATACTACAATGTAATCTGTAGGGTGTGTTGAGATGATCTGTACTACAATGTAATCTGTAGGGTGTGTTGAGATGTCCATACTACAATGTAATCTGTAGGGTGTGTTGAGATGTCTATACTATAATGTAATCTGTAGGGTGTGTTGAGATGTCTGTACTACAATGTAATATGTAGGGTGTGTTGAGATGTCTGTACTATAATGTAATCTGTAGGGTGTGTTGAGATGTCTGTACTACAATGTAATCTGTAGGGTGTGTTGAGATGTCTGTACTACAATGTAATCTGTAGGGTGTGTTGAGATGTCTGTACTATAATGTAATCTGTAGGGTGTGTTGAGATGTCTATACTACAATGTAATCTGTAGGGTGTGCTGAGATGTCCATACTACAATGTCATCTGTAGGGTGTGTTGAGATGTCCATACTACACTGTAATCTGTAGGGTGTGTTGAGATGTCTATACTACAATGTAATATGTAGGGTGTGTTGAGATGTCCATACTACAATGTAATATGTAGTGTGTGTTGAGATGTCTATACTACAATGTAATCTGTAGGGTGTGTTGAGATGTCTATACTACAATTTAATCTGTAGGGTGTGTTGAGATGTCCATACTACAATGTAATCTGTAGGGTGTGTTGAGAGATCTGTACTACAATGTAATCTGTAGGGTGTGTTGAGATGTCCATACTACAATGTAATCTGTAGGGTGTGTTGAGATGTCTATACTATAATGTAATCTGTAGGGTGTGTTGAGATGTCTGTACTACAATGTAATATGTAGGGTGTGTTGAGATGTCTGTACTATAATGTAATCTGTAGGGTGTGTTGAGATGTCTGTACTACAATGTAATCTGTAGGGTGTGTTGAGATGTCTGTACTACAATGTAATCTGTAGGGTGTGTTGAGATGTCTGTACTATAATGTAATCTGTAGGGTGTGTTGAGATGTCTATACTACAATGTAATCTGTAGGGTGTGCTGAGATGTCCATACTACAATGTCATCTGTAGGGTGTGTTGAGATGTCCATACTACAATGTAATCTGTAGGGTGTGTTGAGATGTCTATACTACAATGTAATATGTAGGGTGTGTTGAGATGTCCATACTACAATGTAATATGTAGGGTGTGTTGAGATGTCTATACTACAATGTAATCTGTAGGGTGTGTTGAGATGTCTATACTACAATGTAATCTGTAGGGTGTGTTGAGATGTCTGTACTACAATGTAATCTGTAGGGTGTGTCGAGATGTCTATACTACAATGTAATCTGTAGGGTGTGTTGAGATGTCCATACTACAATGTAATCTGTAGGGTGTGTTGAGATGTCCATACTACAATGTAATCTGTAGGGTGTGTTGAGATGTCCGTACTACAATGTAATCTGTAGGGTGTGTTGAGATGTCCATAATACAATGTAATCTGTAGGGTGTGTTGAGATGTCTGTACTACAATGTAATCTGTAGGGTGTGTTGAGATGTCTGTACTACAATGTAATCTGTAGGGTGTGTTGAGATGTCTATACTACAATGTAATCTGTAGGGTGTGTTGAGATGTCAATACTACAATGTAATCTGTAGGGTGTGTTGATATGTCCAAACTACAATGTAATCTGTAGGGTGTGTTGAGATGTCTGTACTACAATGTAATTTGTAGGGTGTGTTGAGATGTCTGTACTACAATGTAATCTGTAGGGTGTGTTGAGATGATGTCTGTACTACAATGTAATCTGTAGGGTGTGTTGAGATGTCTGTACTACAATGTAATCTGTAGGGTGTGTTGAGATGTCTATACTACAATGTAATCTGTAGGGTGTGTTGAGATGTCTGTACTACAATGTAATCTGTAGGGTGTGTTGAGATGTCCGTACTACAATGTAATCTGTAGGGTGTGTTGAGATGTCTTACTACAATGTAATCTGTAGGGTGTGTTGAGATGTCTGTACTACAATGTAATCTGTAGGGTGTGTTGAGATGTCTGTACTACAATGTAATCTGTAGGGTGTGTTGAGATGCCCATACTACGATATTCTTGGTTTGGTTGGAAGAACTTTAACCTTATTGCGGAACAGCGCTTAACAAAAAGTGAAAAGCGTAAGTCCGGAAGAAAACATCAATTATTTTCAGAGCCATTGGACCAAATATTCCACAGATTAAGGATGTCGTGAGATGTCCAATATTTGATCTAACGATCTATCAAGTTTTAAGTTTTAAAGTTCGAATTATACTTTTTGAAAACTGATCTAAACGCAGAGTGAACATAGTCAAAACAATCATGTTATCATATACAATAAACCAGCCTTTATTAGTATTCTAATCAATTATTGATTTCCAACTCTGCGAATATCGGCTCAGCTGATACTTTGATTATATACATATTTTACATTATAATAAGTGACTGGAGCTCTGAAGTTCCAGAGTTTGATAAACGGGTAACTTTAATAGTTTTATTTCTTAAATTAAACTTAAGCTGTCATTCTTGAATATTCTTCTACAATTATGTCGGCATCTATAATTGCTATATTTCATGTCGCCTTTTAATTTCAATATATTTTACTAACGCCTACTTCAGTACATACAGTACTTTGATTTGTAATATACGATGATAAGTTTTATATACCACTATATCACAGCAACATAAAGGGCTCAAAGCGGTTCACAAATTAGTATAAAACTCCTCATAATTATTTCACTTGTCGATTGTTCTGCCTCGTAGAGTAAACACTTAACAATTGAGGGTTCCGGACATGCGAAGCTAGCTGGGACCAAATATTAAAAGCTACAGCTCTAGAGATCTGGACACACGTAACCATTTTTCCAGTGTCCACCACGTAACCGTCCTTACTACCTGCGCTCTTCCAGCGTCCGTGTCTCGTCCAACATCTCTCGTCCACACTAGAGTTAGCGGCCGCGCTAGCACCGCCTGATCTCAGAGAGTGTAAACCAAGATTCTGATTTGGTCCGAACGCTGACTACACGTCTCTAAGTACTGAGTGACCATTTGGATACCTTCATGTGGTACATGTAATCTGTTTTCCTTTGTATCCCATCTGATGCTTACCCAATGTAGTCTCTGCATGGGTATCCAAGTAGTTTTCCTCAGCTTATAGAAACCCGAGGTTTATCAGGTCCGACTCCAATGACCCTAACCCCCACAGTTGAAGCATCTCCTGCTTCTTTAGCGGCGTGGCTTTCGTGCACGTGATGTGGTCCATTGCGCCGTTTCCAGTCATATGGTTGTTTTTGTCGAAACGCTGGGTTGTAAGCTAGTCGCCTGTCGTTCTGACGTTTTTGACGTTTTGCCATCGGCTAGTGACTGTGCCTTGATAGTCCCTCTTTCGTCATGGCTGTCGTCAGCAAAGAATTTGTTTCCTACTCGCTAAGGTCAGCCCGCCTCAGACGAGTCTGCTAATTTCATCAGTTTTTGGCGTTGAGAAACCAACTGTATACCTTGTTCAACTTTTCTCATTAGGCTTGTTGCATGTTCATCGTTCATGGAGGAAACATTTGTCTCAACTTCCTTAAAATTGTTTAACTTTCTGACGTTGTGCTTATGATGTTCCTCGTTTTCACGTTTTTGAATTTGTAATCACCTTTCAGTTTTTCCTTTCGCTCATTATTGTGTTTTGTGACTGAGATATGGCTGCTGTGATTTGGGCCTGTATACAGACGTCTGAGTGCGAATCAATGATACCGCCGTACCATACCGCTGGGCAGCTAGATAATAAATTTCACCTTTCTACGATACCTCCTTTCGCCTGTATCACGTGATCTATCACACGTACAGAGCGAGTAGCATGAACAATACAGTTTCACGGTTTATACTAGGGAAACGCGGGAAACTTTAATTACCCATGGTTACTGGGCTTTTAGCACCTATGTCTTTCTAAACTCTCTGGGAAGACACACGGCATTTCTTGCATTGCCCTACCACGTACTCATTTACACCATGGAGTTTCTTGTTCAAGGATACAACACAGCGCCCATGCCAGGACTCGTCAACACATCGCCGGTGCCGGTACTCAAACGCTAGAGCCTTCGGTCACGTGACCCTGCGTCCTACCACTAGACCACCATACTGGTTTTATCATCCAACGAATTACAAAATTCAAATCAATGATTTTCCTTGGTGTTTTCAACTGCTCTATTGAATTGCTGTTATATGGACGAAAGGGAGGCAATTGGAATGATATATGCTGTTAAATCATGGACGAAGATAAGCAATTGAAATGATAAATGTTGTTAAATTCAGAACGAAGGAAGGCGATTCTGATGACAAGGGAAAAGTCTGGACGCAGGGAGCGATTCTACTGACAAAGGATGTAAAAGTCTGGACGAAGGGAGGCGATTCTACTGACAAAGGATGTAAAAGTTTGCACGATGGGAGGCGATTCTACTGACAAGGGATGTAAAAGTCTGGACGAAGGGAGGCGACTCTAATGGCAAATGATGTAAAAGTTTGCACGATGGGAGGCGATTCTACTGACAAGGATGTAAAAGCCTGGACGAAGGGAGGCGATTCTAATGATAAGGGATGTAAAAGTCTGCACGGAGGAAGGCGATTCTGATGACAAGGATGTAAAAGCCTGGACGAAGGGAGGCGATTCTAATGATAAGGGATGTAAAAGTCTGGACGAAGGGAGGCGATTCTACTGACAAGGGATGTAAAGTCTGGACGAAGGGAGGCGATTCTACTGACAAGGATGTAAAAGTCTGGACGAAGGGAGGCGATTCTACTGACAAGGATGTAAAAGTCTGGACGAAGGGAGGCGATTCTAATGATAAGGGATGTAAAGTCTGGACGAAGGGAGGCGATTCTAATGACAAGGATGTAAAAGCCTGGACGAAGGGAGGCGATTCTAATGACAAGGATGTAAAAGCCTGGACGAAGGGAGGCGATTCTAATGATAAGGGATGTAAAGCCTGGACGAAGGGAGGCGACTCTAATGGCAAATGATGTAAAAGTTTGCACGATGGGAGGCGATTCTGATGACAAGGGATGTAAAGTCTGGACGAAGGGAGGCGACTCTAATGGCAAATGATGTAAAAGTTTGCACGATGGGAGGCGATTCTACTGACAAGGGATGTAAAGTCTGGACGAAGGGAGGCGATTCTGATGATAAGGGATGTAAAGCCTGGACGAAGGGAGGTAATTCTAATGATAAGGGATGTGAAGTCTGTACGAAGGGAGGCGATTCTAATGATAAGGGATGTAAAGTCTGTACGAAGGGAGGCGATCCTAATGATAAGGGATGTAAAGCCTGGACGAAGGGAGGCGATTCTAATCATAAGGGATGTAAAAGTCTGGACGAAGGGAGGCGATTCTAATGATAAGGGATGTAAAGTCTGGACAAAGGGAGGCGATTCTAATGATAGGGGATGTAAAGTCTGGACGAAGGGAGGCGATTCTAATGATAAGGGATGTAAAGCCTGGACGAAGGGAGGCGATTCTAATGACAAATGATGTAAAAGTTTGCACGATGGGAGGCGATTCTACTGACAAGGGATGTAAAGTCTGGACGAAGGGAGGCGATTTTACTGACAAATGATGTAAAAGTGTGGACGAAGGGAGGCGATTCTAATGATAAGGGATGTAAAGTCTGGACGAAGGGAGGCGATTCTGATGACCAGGAATGTAAAGCCTGGACGAAGGAAGGCGATTCTAATGACAAATGATGTAAAAGTGTGGATGAAGGGAGGCGATTCTGATGACAAGGGATGTAAAGTCTGAACGAAGGGAGGCGATTCTAATGACAAATGATGTAAAATTCTGGACGAAGGGAGGCGATTCTACTGACAATGGATGTAAAGTCTGGACGAAGGGAGGCGACTCTAATGACAAATGATGTAAAAGTTTGCACGATGGGAGGCGATTCTACTGACAAGGGATGTAAAAGTCTGCACGGAGGAAGGCGATTCTGATGACAAGGATGTAAAAGTCTGGACGAAGGGAGGCGACTCTAATGACAAATGATGTAAAAGTGTGGACGAAGGGAGGCGATTCTAATGATAAGGGGTGTAAAGTCTGGACGAAGGGAGGCGATTCTGATGACAAGGATGTAAAAGCCTGGACGAAGGGAGGCGATTCTTATAAGGGATGTAAAGCCTGGACGAAAGGAGGCGATTCTAATGATAAGGGATGGTAAATTCTGAACGAAGGGAGGCGATTCTAATGCCAATTAAAGGATGTAAAAGCCTGAACGAAGGGAGGCGATTCTAATTATAAGGGATGTAAAGCCTGGACGAAGGGAGGCGATTCTGATGACAAGGGGTATAAAGTCTGGAAGAAAGGAGACGATTCTAATGATAAGGGATGTAAAAGTCTGGACGAAGGGAGGCGATTCTAATCATAAGGGATGTAAAGCCTGGACGAAGGGAGGCGATTCTGATGATAAGGGATGTAAAGTCTGTACGAAGGGAGGCTATTCTAATGCCAATTAAAGGATGTAAAGCCTGGACGAAGGGAGGATGATTCTGATGACAAGGGATGTAAAGTCTGTACGAAGGGAGGCGATTCTACCAGAGACTTGTATATCACAGAGACTCGAAAGATAGATAAGTCTCGCTACATCTCGCATGCACCTTTTGTTATCTGAAGCGGAAGCTTTGTGTCGCGAGATTTGGCTGTGCGCCTGCGCCTTGAACACGGAACTAACGATTGTTGTTGTTGTGACGGCGATTGGCACATGGCTTCGCATGTCAGCTATAACGAGCGTGGCGACGACTGTCTGGTATTTTTTTACATTCGCGAGTTTGCTTGTGTACTCGTCAAGTTGTGTCAACATATATATCATTTAACAGATAAAACCTAACTTCGTTAGAAAAAAAAAATGAGTGTCCAGGACCGTTTGGGTAATTTTGACCCAAAGTTTAATCACATGTTATTTCGGGTCTGTCTCATCACGTGAAAGTGCCCGTTTTCTATTATAAAATAAAGTATTTTCTCAACGTCAGACCAAATTCAAACTAAACACATTTATGTAAGAAATATCAAAGAAAATATATCATTTAACAGATAAAACCTAACTTCGCTAGAAAAAAAGAAGTATCCAGGACCGTTTGGGTAATTTTGACCACAGTCTGATGCGGGGACGGCGAGGTTATATTTCCATATGCCTCTCGAGAGATTTGAAGATGTTTACACTTGCAGCATCAATGGAATTACAAAAAATATACACAGTTTTGTTCAACTGCTCCAATCTCAAAACCAAACATATAACGTACGTGCTATCTCGGTCTATCTTTCCGCAATATTTGCTTTAAATTCAGCGTAGATCAAGGCTCAACGAAGCGATGAAATCAATATGGCGGCGACTGACGAATTCGGGCTCCAAAACGAGGCACTCCGATACTTCCGGGCATAGCTGATATTTGGTAAGATATATAGACTGTTACCAGTCTCTGTGATATACAAGTCTCTGATTCTACTGACAAGGGATGTAAAGTGTGGACGAAGGGAGGCGATTCTAATGACAAAGAATGTAAAGCCTGGACGAAGGGAGGCGATTCTAATGATAAGGAATGTAAAGCCTGGACGAAGGGAGGCGATTCTAATGATAAGGAATGTAAAGCCTGGACGAAGGGAGGCGATTCTAATGATAAGGGATGTAAAGTCTGGACGAAGGGAGGCGATTCTAATGATAAGGGATGTAAAAGTGTGGACGAAGGGAGGCGATTCTAATGACCAGGGATGTAAAGCCTGGACGAAGGGAGGCGATTCTGATGACAAGGGATGTAAAGCCTGGACGAAGGGAGGCGATTTTGATGAAAAGGGATGTAAAATTCTGGACGAAGGGAGGTAATTCTGATGACAAGGGATGTAAATTTCTGGACGAAGGGAGGTGATTCTAATGATAAGGGATATAAAGCCTGGACGAAGGGAGGTGATTTTAATGACAAATGATGTGAAAGTCTGGACGAAGGAAGGCGATTCTGATGAAAAGGGATGTAAATTTCTGGACAAAGGGAGGTGATTCTACTGACAAGGGATGTAAAGTCTGGATGAAGGTCATTGAAGGGAGGCGATTTTGATGACAAGGGATGTAAAATTCTGGACGAAGGGAGGTAATTCTGATGACAAGGGATGTTAAAGGGACAATATGATTCCAGTGGTCGTTACAAATTCATTTTCACTTTCACCATTTTGAGTCAACATACAGTACAATGAATTATATACGTAACCAGTAACCATTGTGTATCATCTACAATGCATCGCCACCGGATATTGCATTATAGCTGAAGCGATAAAGTTGAAGCGGCGGCCTTTGTTGATGGTAAGATTTCATAGATTTTCCCTATTGTTAATTGTTCTTTTAAGTTAATACTTTTTGTGTGCGTATATATAAGAGTTCCACCTTTACTATGCATTAGCGATAGAGCCTTGATTACAATTCAAATGTCGTTTTGGCGAAAAAATGTATCGCCTAATGTAATCGAAATGTCACTGGTGATCATGTTGTGTCATACAATCTGTGTCAAAATCAATTAGATTGTGCTTTTTATTGACGGAAGACATTGTATATAACAATAATATTATTTGACTCAAGTTTGAAGCCTATATGCGGTGTTTTGACTGAGATATTGTCAAAACAATCAAAAAGCCGGTGTACGGCAATTGTTAAAATTTGTACGGCGTTTTGCAGAATTATCAAACTTGTTATTTCTTTTCTCATTCCAGGTAATTATGCAATATGGCGAGGAGTTTTATTTGTGTGTATTGTTCAGGACAGAAGCCGATATTTCGGGAAATAATACAGGACATTGTGTGAACATGGCGGTAAAGAGTTGACAATTCATGTAAATATTTTACTGTTCTTCGTGTAGCACTTTGTACATATATAAATAAAATTATTTACATGTTTCCAGAAACCAAGGTAAGGCTCTATCGCTAATATATTCTACATAGTAAAGGTGGAACTCTTATATATACGCACGCAAAAAGAATTAACTTAAAAGAACAATTAACAATAGGGAAAATCTATGAAATCTTACCATCAACAAAGGCCGCCGCTTCAACTTTATCGCTTCAGCTATAATGCAATATCCGGTGGCGATGCATTGGAGATGATACACAGTGGTAACCATAGAGCGGTCCATGATTTATCTAATTATGTCATGTTGATAGCAATACAACGTGTATTCACACACACACACACACAAACACACACACACACACACACACATATATATATATATAAATGTGTTTGCTTATTATTTATTCTTACCAACATATTACTTAAATCAGGGACGCATATCTCAACAGAAATACTATTTATTATCTTCCGGATTCCGGATCCGTGTTCTTCCGGTTTTATTTACAACCCCCTTGTGCACAAGCTGACCTTGCTGGAACTGAGTTGAGTCTAGTTCGCTATATCCTATTCTTTCTATCATGGAGCAACAAAAAGAAAAATCTGAAAGGGCCGTTGTTTTGGCTGTAGATGGAAGCGAACAATCGAAGAAGGCATTCAATTGTAAGTAGTTACTAGTAGGCACAATATATCTTGGGTACTAAATTGCATCAAACTCGGTGATAAGGTTTAGCTATTTACGTCTGCATTCATTTTTCAAGATTTTCTTGTTTCAGGTTTATGATCGTGATCATATATAAAATGAAGCAGTTTAAGATGATTATCTGTCTATTAAATGTGGGTAGTATTGCTTAATATTATGGTTTCTAGGACCTATCGGTTATCTTTTCAACTGCCGCCAGATTCGAGGAATGCGGGTTGAAGTGGGCGGAGCGTTTGAGTAGGTAGAGATCTCCCATGCCTGCTGTTGATGATACGTCGCATGCGGACATGGACATGTTCGTTTATGTGGACAAACCAGTTCGTCAGTTTTTAAATGTAATATTTCAAACATATATCATGACGGACCTGCAAATGTTGATACATGCCTTGGAAGTCTTTGTCAAGGCTCGTCAGAAAACAATATAAAATCACCAGTCCGTCTTTATTTCATAAACGAACAACACCGGTTCAATATGGTCAAACCGTTTGGACTGCAAAAACGAAAATGGCCCATGAGTGTTAATATTTCTTTTACATGAACAGCAGTATTCGTAATTTTCGCATTGTGTCATATGCATTCATTTCCTGTCCCAAACTTAATATTTGTGATAATTTACGAATTTATTTTAGTTTTTAGGGTTAAAGTTGTCAAGCATAAAGGATAGTTTGACATTATCAAAAATATTGTGTCAATTCAAATAAAGTAGCAAACTATTTTCAATTTAACGTGTGTTTCCAGAAATACCTTTTTAATAAATGTGTTGAAAAAAAGATTGAAAAACTAGATAAGTAGTTTCTAATTTTGAACGTGATTAATCATAGATAAAAGAGTCTTCCTTGTGTTACACCAGGTTTCATAAAAGGTTGAAATGACTTTGGCTTTCTGGGCATTTGGGCTCCTTGGGTATATACAAATGTAGCCTTTTTACTGTACAGACAGGGATGCATCTTGTCGGCTGATGTAACTTACCAAGATTACTGAGATGTAAATTATTATAGTTACAAGCAAAATAAAATGTGAAGGGGCCAGTGTCTTCAACCACAGGCAAATCATGTCCAAATCATTATTACTAGGCATTCATTTTAATTGGATGTACATACACACAACTCTTAATTACAATTAGAAAATAATATACTTCACTTCTGCGATAAAAAATTGTAAATTTAAGGAATGCAACAATATTGAATAGTAAGAACTAAGTCTAAATTCTTAAATACTTCTAAGACCTGTGGCTCCTATAGTTTTAGCTGTAATTTACCTACGTTGACACCGTTAATTATACACTGGGACATGCTGGGTTAACTCTCACTAATCTCTGCCTAAGTGACCTTGACAGCTTGTAGGTGACTGTATATTTTGGTGAAGGGCATGGAGAGCACTTCACGATAGAGCAGTTAGTTTGTTTTATGTGACAGATATCCATAAATAAAACAAGTGTGATGACGTGTCAGATGTGCACTAATCAGATGTAGGTCATCAGGTACAGGTAAATCTATGTAAATTAGTGCTAGCTAGCATCAATTTAAGCAAATATTCCTTCACACGGCGACTTGTTGATGTGTTATAATCTCACTGCATCCATTGGATGCATTATAATTCCAAAATCTGCCATGCAATGAAGATATAACACATCTGAGAGTCCCTTGGACCCTACAAAACAAAATTACAGGGAAAACCCTGATAACCTCCCATCAAATGTAGTGTACATAATTAATCAGTTTGAGTATGAACTAGATGAGCACTTGAAATATATCATTTTAAAGAAAAAGTAAGGCTATGAAATCATGATTATGAACTGACTGTAAAAAAAGATTATATAAATCCTGTACATGCATGTTGTATGTAAGTTGTCAGAGTAAATCTTTGTATCTAGGTATCTCCTTATTCCTTAGGCCCCACAACTGGTCTTTGAGGTAGTACTGGTACGGAAAACCCAACTAAGTGTCTTAGTATAGTCATAAGAGGTCTAGCTACACAATACACATACCTCTACACTATAACTGTATGTGAAGAAAATATTTTTTTTATGATGGCATAGTGATAACACACATGCCTTTGACCTAGACAGCAGGGGTTCCATTCCCAATCAGACACAAAATCAAATTAGATTTGTTGTACTGAGCTGGAGACATTTTTTAATTCTAAAATACATGTACAAAAAAGTGAAAAATAAATGAAAAATACATACATTTTGTACCTACTAAAACATAAGTTGAGTTTTTCACTAAAATTAACCATTTCCATGGTAACACAAATATCTCATCAATTAGAATCTGTGAGTTGTGTACAAATCTGAAGTCCTGTTTATGTACAGCTTGTAGTGTAAGGATCATGAATATTCCCAAGCACTGTATTGACTATTAGTACTCTGGCTTTACTCAGCTGTGGTTTCCTAAAAAAATCAATAAACCATAAATAATTTCTGTACAGTTGCACAGTACTGATAGATTCTGTTAGATTTGTAGGGAATTGCATTTGAATTGAAATCTAATTATAGCTGGATTACAACCAGAAAGATCTCGAAGCTGCAATAAAAAAATTCTCAATTGTTTCATAGTTTATTTAATTCAGTTGTATTACCAAATTGAACCGCTCATGCATTATTTATTGTAAGGGTGAGTAGTAACAGTGAGCGTCCTTTTCGTGGTGACCTATCTAGGGTGACCTATATATAGGTTGACTTGCCACTAGAGAGATAAATGAACTGCTGTCTGTGGGAACACTGACCCTCAGGTATTGTTACACCAGTACATTGTTACACTGCTACAGATCTAGACTGGGATACAACAATGAAAAACTGGTGTCTCACCAGGTGGAGCTGTAGTGTTAGATATACTGTGATGTTTATAGCTACCAGAAATATATCTACAACAATACTACTAGTGCTCTGGCAGGCATTCAGAAACTAAGGAATGGGTTAATATTGAGTACTTGTCTACAAGGTTAAATTTCCTGCTCTGTATAAAAAAAAAGATGGAAATCTGTCTGGTACATGTATACATGGCAACCTCTTAAGAAAGGCATTTCATTCTTGTAATTACAAAATTCACTGACGAGGCATTTCGTTCTTGTAATTACAAAATTCACTGACCGGGTCAAATGGAGCCACCTTGGCACAGGTGTAATGTAATACACTGGTTAGCACGAATGGTGATGGACTCCTCTCTGAAGGCATGGTGACTGCATGTGGTTCTCTCTCACCAAACCTCAGGCCAAGGGGTGGGGATGTTTTGTTTATGTAATCAGGCCAGGGTAAAATTGTCAGGGATTTCCAGGGTTTTAGAGGGATGACTGCTCAAATATGGGATAAATTTGACGCTGATTGGAATCCGAAAAAAAATATACCAAAGTGAGATTTAGGGCCAGGGAAATCTTGATATTCCGGGGCCTTGCGGCCTTATCCGGGATGGTTAACACCTACGTTCATAAAAGTTAAGGAAGATGTATCAAGCATTAGAATTGGCACAATCCATGTCTTTACGGGGAAGTCACATGCTGAGCATGTAGAATTATCACATTTGATGTCTTTAAAGTGAAGTAACAGACTGAGCATGTAGAATTGGCACATTGCATGTCTTTAAGGGGAAGTAACAGGCTTAGCATGTAGAATTGGCACATTGCATGTCTGTATTATCATTGAGGAATTGGTCGAGCTGCCTTGCCTGATAATATTATAACTGAGGAATTGGTCGAGCTGCCTGATAATAGTTGGTAAAAGATCAATACTGTGTGATGGAACTTTATCACAATTTCCCGTTGATTGTTCTCTGTTGAAGAGAAAACCTATAACCTGGAACAGTCCTCAGGGACACTTTACTGGTGTTCTGTAGCAGCAAAACATCAATAAAAGTAAAATAGCTGATACTGATACACTAACTGATCCCTATCATGTAATAGAATAAGGAAATCATGTTAATATATATATGCCCCTCAGAGAGAAAAAAACATGTGCTTTTTAAACGAACATTAATGTTCGGTTATTTGAGGAAAGAAATATGCCTGTCCAGGAGAAGAGTTCACCTGTCCTGAAACCAGGTAAATTATACACCTAGTCTTTGGTTAGATGTTCACTTGTCCTGAGTAAAAGTTACACCTGTTCTAGGTAAGAGTTACACCTGTCCTGGGCAAAAGTAACTCCTGTCTTGGGTAAGAGTTACACCTGGCTTTAATAAGAGTTACACCTGTTTTTGGTAAGAGTTACACCTGTCTTGGATAAGAGTTACACCTGTCTTGGATAAGAGTTACACCTGTCTTGGATAAGAGTTACACCTGTCTTGGATAAGAGTTACACCTGTTTTGGGTAAGAGTTACACCTGGCTTTGATAAGAGTTACACCTGTCTTGGATAAGAGTTACACCTGTCTTGGGTAAGAGTTACATTGTCGTGGATAAGAGTTACACTTGTTCTAGGTAAGAGTTACATCTATTCTAGGTAAGAGTTACATCTGTTCTAGGTAAGAGTTACACCAGGATAAGTGTTATACCTGTCCTGGATAAGTGTTACACCTGTCCTGGATAAGTGTTACACCTGTCCTGGATAAGTGTTACACCCTGTTACACCTGTCCTGGATAAGTGTTACACCCTGTTACACCTGTCCTGGATAAGTGTTACACCCTGTTACACTTGTCCTGGATAAGTGTTACACCTGTCCTGGATAAGTGTTACACCTGTTACACCTGTCCTGGATAAGTGTTACACCCTGTTACACCTGTCCTGGATAAGTGGTACACTCTGTTACACCTGTCATGGATAAGTGTTACACCTGTCATGGATAAGTGTTACACCTGTCATGGATAAGTGTTACACCCTGTTACACCTGTCCTGGATAAGTGTTACACCCTGTTACACCTGTCATGGATAAGTGTTACACCCTGTTACACCTGTCATGGATAAGTGTTACACCTGTCATGGATAAGTGGTACACCTGTTACACCTGTCCTGGATAAGTGTTGCACCTGTCATGGATAAGTGTTGCACCCTGTTACACCTGTCCTGGATAAGTGGTACACCCTGTTACACTTGTCCTGGATAAGTGTTGCACCTGTCATGGATAAGTGTTACACCCTGTTACACCTGTCCTGGATAAGTGTTACACCCTGTTACACCTGTCATGGATAAGTGTTACACCCTGTTACACCTGTCATGGATAAGTGTTGCACCCTGTTACACCTGTCCTGGATAAGTGGTACACCTGTTACACCTGTCCTGGATAAGTGTTGCACCTGTCATGGATAAGTGGTACACCCTGTTACACCTGTCCTGGATAAGTGTTACACCTGTTACACCTGTCCTGAATAAGTGGTACACCTGTCATGGAAAAGTGTTGCAGGCTTATTGCCTAAGGTCATGTTACATTGCAAATGGATATGAAATGGTCTAGGTAGGGAATAGTTTAACAACTTCACATTATAAAACACAGGTCGTGGATACTAGTGAAAAGTTACTACTTCCACTCAAGGTTAACTATTCTATATATAGTAGAAAAGGAATTACTTGAATAGTGGAGACTGATTACAACCCTCTAGTTTGGCTTGAGAAAACCAAACTGAAAAACCAGAGACTGACCTCAAATTCTTCAAATGATCAGTTCTTTTGACCACCAGATATGTTGTGTTTACTATGTATATCTATAACTGCTGTTAAGTTAAAAGATTTAAGATACTTTAACTTTTTAAAAGCTAATTTGATTGATATTAAATATATTTGATATCTTCAACTGAATTCTAAATAAATTTTCAGAAATCCATGTTATATATACAAGTACATAGACTGTATATGCATAATACCTATAGATATACAGGTAACAGTAGTTCTATAAATAAGAACAATGATTAATTTTAAACATATATACACTGTACTGTATATATTCATGCATAATCTACAGACATAGCAAGATGGATACATGTATGCATAAAAGACTGATTGTATGCTAATGAGAGTTGATATGTATTATGGTCATACATATAACAGCAACTAAGTTATCAAAGCTGGCTTAGTGTTACAGCTTGTGTCACTGTAACTGTACCAACACTACCTTCACTGAGGACCTCGTAAATATCCAGATCAAAGAACGTCTTCCTTCTATTAGGTCATCTGAGAGAAACTTGGTGACTTTTTCCAATCTGTCTTTGGTTTTCATTTTTTAACATATCGACTTAATTCTTGCCAAAGGCCAGACTACATTGTAAACTATATAGTCCCCTACACACAGGAGCTTACATGTTACATGGGCCAAAAGTGTCAAATAAATTTGAATTTCAAAAATCTTACTCAGATGACCCAAATACAGTACTAGTAGAATCATACTCTTCGTGATGGAAAGGTCTTATAAGGTTTGTATATACCCCTGGGTTTCACGCTTCCCCATGGGGAAGAGGTAAACTTCAATAGAGTTGATATATGAAAAACAAATTGACTGAAATTTCAAAAATCTTCTTCTCATCAAATTTACAAATTTATACAGGGAAATGACATCTTGAGCAGTTTGTGAGTGAAGACTCTGATTAGAATTATAACCCTGAGGTGAAAAGCTAATTTCATATGAACATTTTAAGTCTGCATGGCTCACCCTTAGGGACTACAAAGGAGCAGGGCCCAGGGCCAAAGGTCAGATTTCAACAAACTTCATCTTTTATGTTATAATTAGCAACAAATACTTTTCATTATTGGAAGGGTCTTGAGATATATGTACCATCAACAATACGGACTTTAGTACTCTTTTATCCGCAGAAGCTTGTATTTTTGGGTGTATTTATTTTATTTTTTTCAATTTTCTGTTGAAATTGATTCAGCCTTGATTGGCATTATGAAATTATGATTGAATCTTATGAAGAGTTTGAATATGTATTGAAACTGAAAACTTTATTGCATGCTCCTTCCTTGGAATGGGATGAAATTTAATGGAGTTTGAAATTCAAAACTGGTTGGAATTACATTTCAGTCTGATCAGGAAAACAAAATGGGTGACATGCAATGATGCATGCAGACAGCCATCTTGGATTTGGACAGTTGAAGTTTGTTAAAACACTATGTTGCTTGAGAAGTACAGCAAAGATTTTTCTTAAATTTCAAATGTAGTTTCCCTGTGGTTCCTGGCTCAATTTTGAGTCTGATCGAAAAACAGGATGACTGACAACTGGTAGCTGTTTTGAATTTTGACAGTTGATATGTTGGTTTTGCAGATTTCTACAGAAGAAACAGGAAGGATTTAAAAAATGTCATATGTAGCCTAGGATCCCATGTGTCCCTAGTTTTTCTCATTCAATTAAAGTCATTGGAAAAACAAAATGGCTGACAGGTGGCCATGTTGGATTTTGCCCTAGACTTGGTCCCTGAATTAGTTGTTTCAATTCATCAATCTTTAGTTTGATTGCAAACGCAGGCAGCCATCCTAAATTTTGACAGTTGAATTTCGTGATTACTATTTCTTGTTCAGAAAAAGCTATTCTTATATCAGTAAAGATCAGTCTAGTATGGGCTCATTGTATTACCACTCTTGTTAAAAGTACCCTATATTTGTACCTCATTATAGCCAGTTCTCCCTAAAATAAGTACCCTATATTTGTACCTCATTATAGCCAGTCCCCCCCACCCTAAAATTAGTACCATATATTTGTACTTCATATTATAGCCTGACCCCCTCCCTAAAATAAGTACCCTATATTTGTATCTCATTATAGCCAGTTCTCCTCCCTAAAATAAGTACCCTATATTTGTATCTCATTATAGCCAGTTCTCCTCCCTAAAATAAGTACCCTATATTTGGACCTCATTATAGCCAGTCCCCCTCCCTAAAATAAGTACCCTATATTTGTACCTCATTATAGCCAGTTCTCCCTAAAATAAATACCCTATATTTGTACCTCATTATAGCCAGCCCCCCTCCCTAAAATAAATACCCTATATTTGTACCTCATTATAGCCAGTCCCCCTCCCTAAAATAAGTACCCTATATTTGTACCTCATTATAGCCAGTTCTCCTCCCTAAAATAAGTACCCTATATTTGTACCTCATTATAGCCAGTCCCCCTCCCTAAAATAAATACCCTATATTTGTACCTCATTATAGCCAGTTCTCCTCCCTAAAATAAGTACCCTATATTTGTACCTCATTATAGCCAGTCCCCCTCCCTAAAATAAGTGCCCTATATTTGTACCTTGTATTATAGCTAGTCCCCCTCCCTAAAATAAATACCCTATATTTGTACCTCATTATAGCCAGTTCTCCTCCCTAAAATAAGTACCCTATATTTGTACCTCATTATAGCCAGTCCCCTCCCTAAAATAAGTACCCTATATTTGTACTTTATTATAGCCAGTCCCCCTCCCTAAAATAAATACCCTATACTTGTACCTCATTATAGCCAGTTCCCCTCCCTAAAATAAGTACCCTATATATTTGTACCTCATTATAGCCAGTCTCCCTCCCTAAAATAAGTACCCTATATTTGTACCTCATTATAGCCAGTTCTCCTCCCTAAAATAAGTGCCCTATATTTGTACCTCATTATAGCCAGTCTCCCTCCCTAAAATAAGTACCCTATATTTGTACCTCATTATAGCCAGTCTCCCTCCCTAAAATAAGTACCCTATATTTGTACCTCATTATAGCCAGTCTCCCTCCCTAAAATAAGTACCCTATATTTGTACCTCATTATAGCCAGTTCTCCTCCCTAAAATAAGTGCCCTATATTTGTACCTCATTATAGCCAGTTCTCCTCCCTAAAATAAGTGCCCTATATTTGTACCTCATTATAGCCAGTTCTCCCTAAAATAAGTACCCTATATTTGTACCTCATTATAGCCAGTTCTCCTCCCTAAAATAAGTGCCCTATATTTGTACCTCATTATAGCCAGTTCTCCTCCCTAAAATAAGTACCCTATATTTGTACCTCATTATAGCCAGTTCCCCTCCCTAAAATAAGTACCCTATATTTGTACCTCATTATAGCCAGTCTCCCTCCCTAAAATAAGTACCCTATATTTGTACCTCATTATAGCCAGTTCTCCTCCCTAAAATAAGTACCCTATATTTGTTCTTTATTATAGCCAGTTCCCCTCCCTAAAATAAGTACCCTATATTTGTACCTCATTATAGCCAGTCTCCCTCCCTAAAATAAGTACCCTATATTTGTACCTCATTATAGCCAGTTCCCCTCCCTAAAATAAGTACCCTATATTTGTACCTCATTATAGCCAGTCTCCCTCCCTAAAATAAGTACCCTATATTTGTACCTCATTATAGCCAGTCCCCCTCCCTAAAATAAGTACCCTATATTTGTTCTTTATTATAGCCAGTTCCCCTCCCTAAAATAAGTACCCTATATTTGTACCTCATTATAGCCAGTCCCCCTCCCTAAAATAAGTACCCTATATTTGTTCTTCATTATAGCCAGTTCCCCTCCCTAAAATAAGTACCCTAATTGTGTACCTCATTATAGCCAGTACCCCTCCCTAAAATTAATACCCTATGTACCTTGTTTAGTATGAGTTCCCCTCATATGGCTTGACATTAAATGCTATGTTCTAGAATAAAGTAGTTTAGAATAGGTGTGCCCACGGTCACCTGTCAGAACAACAGGTGAGAGTGTCTGGTTATAAATTAAATAGATGGTAGAAATTAACATGCTGTGATGTATTAATGTGTGGAATAGACTTGTTCTGTTGGTTTGTGGAGGGTGATGTGGCTGGCTATACGAATTATCTGCTTGAAGTGCAGGAATTAACGTTCTCTTACCCTTGTACATACAGAAGGCCGATAGTTGTGTATTAAGGTATAGGTAGTATGGCTCATAAAGAGTTAATGAGGTTGCTTAGTTCCTGATGAAATCAATTTTATTTACAGTATACATTCTTAGAAAGACAAGATTAATGAGATTTTTACTAAAAAAAACTTGGTATAAAGTTAACATTTCTAACAAAACATCAAAAGTGTACAGGTATGTGCTAATGTTGTTGTTGTTTTTTTTATGGAAGGGGGGGGGGGGGCATGGAGAATAATGCTGTAGAGTACTATGGTAGCTACCTAGTACTCACCATGAGTGACTCATGATCAGATATATACCAGTATATGTGGCACTAGCCTCAGGACTTAACTGGTCCAGCTGTATGTTGTATAAACTTGATCCTGGCCATTGTAACATTGAACAGTGAAGCTCTGGTGAAATAATTACATGTCTATTAAAACTGCATTGTATTTTATATATCAAATTAATAAGATTGTGTTAACATACTTAACAAACAGATATCTACCAGTGTTTACTACACACATATATCTACCAGTGTTTACTACACACATATATCTACCAGTGTTTACAACAGATATCTACCAGTGTTTACTACACAGATACCTACCAGTGTTTACTACATACAGATATCTACCAGTATTTACTACACAGATATCTACCAGTGTGTACTACACAGATATCTACCAGTGTTTACTACACACAGACATCTACCAGTGTTTACTCCACACAGACATCTACCAGTGTTTACTACACACAGATATCTACCAGTGTTTACTACACACAGATATCTACCAGTGTTTACTACAGATTTCTACCAGTGTTTACTACACACAGATATCTACCGGTGTTTACTACACACAGATATCTACCAGTGTTAACTACAGATATCTACCAGTGTTTACTACACACAGATATCTACCAGTGTTTACTACATAGACATCTACCAGTGTTTACTACACAGATATCTACCAGTTTTACTACACAGATATCTACCAGTGTTTACTACACACAGGTATCTACAAGTGTTTACTACACAGACATCTACCAGTGTCTACTACACACAGATATCTATCAGTGTTTACTACACACAGATATCCCCACCCAATAACCATACATAGCATGTATAGGCATGAAAAGATACATACAATCATGATGTTCAATCACTTACTAAAATGATGTCGCATCTTTACCGCTATTTTCTATGTAAACATCTATCCTAGCTTTACTTGTAGTTTCGTATCCATATGTCTCATTTTTAGCTCACCTGGACCGAAGGTCCGGTGAGCTTATGCCATGGTGCGGCGTCCGTCGTCCGTCGTCCGTCCGTCAACATTTGCTTCAAATCGCTACTAGTCAGAAAGTTCTTATTGGATTTTGACCAAATTTGGTCAGAAACATCCTTGGCAGAAGGGGATAAGATTTTGCATAAATGGTGACTCTGACCCCCAAGGGGCCTGAGGGGCGGGGTCCAATAGGGGAAATTGAGGCAATTCCTTTAAATCGCTACTAGTCATAAAGTTATGAATGGATTTGAACCCAATTTGGTCCGAAACATCCTTTGGGGAAGGGGAACAGATTTTGCATAAATGGTGACTCTGACCCCCAAGGGGCCAAAGGGGCGGGGCCTAATGGGGAAATAGAGGTAATTCCTTCAAATCGCTACTAGTCATAAAGTTATGAATGGATTTGAACCCAATTTGGTCAGAAACATCCTTTGGGGAAGGGGAACAGATTTTGCATAAATGATTACTCTGACCCCCAAGGGTCCAAAGGGGCGGGGCCTAATGGGGAAATAGAGGTAATTCCTTAAAATCGCTACTACTTATAAAGTTATGAATGGATTTGAACCCAATTTGGTAAGAAACATTCTTGGGGGAAGGGGAACAGATTTTGCATAAATGGTGACTCTGACCCCCGAGGGGCAAAAGGGGCGGGGCCCCATATGGGAAATAGAGGTAATTCCTTTAAATCACTACTAGTCATAAAGTTATAAATGCATGTTGTAAACTCAGAGAGTCTGGACTTCATTATTTCTTTAAAGCAGTTGGGATCCCCACGCTATAACCATAAATAGCATTGTTTGAGGTTAACAAACAAAAGGAATTGAACATGAACATTATTTTGACATTTGGTCAAATCCAACCAGGTGAGCGATACAGGCCCTATGGGCCTCTTGTTGTTGTGTGTGTTGAAAAGTCGGAATCAGAAATCAATAACTTACAAAAGATTTAATTGTCTCTTTAGATGTCATATTTCATATTTTTGTATCAAAATATGTAATCAAATCAACGATCACGTGATCCGTCTGTGCACGTCTGATCACATGATCAATTGGTCAAAATGGGAGTGCCTTTTGGATACAGGCTTCATCCGAAACTCTGTAGTGTGATGTTTGTCACTAAGAGTATTTATCAACACGAATTAAGGCAAGTTGCTTACAAGTTGTTAATCTGTTTGTTCACATGTTTACCTTGTTTTTTCTTTAATTACTTAGGACTAAACTTTGTTTACAATTAACGTTATTGATTCAGAGCCTGATCAGACCACAGGTGCCTGACTCGTTTTATAAAATAATAACATGGCTAACTCCTGTAACGTATGCAGACATACAGCGTACAATGTGTCTGTCAAAGGTATTGTTCAAAACTGTAAAACTTCTTACATTGTAGAGATGGAACACACATATATATATACACACACACATTTATACTGACAATGTTATTATAATACAGTATGTACAGGATTAACAAAATATGATCCTTTGACAGGCGGCTCATAATACAAAAAACACAATATAAATCATCATAATTATAATTGTATAGCTCTATTTTTTCGTTGAAAGAACATTGTTTGTGTTTGGTAATTTCCATTGTTCATTTAATTCATACTCAAAAGTTGTAACTATGACTAGGTGCTGTCATGTATTCAACATATCAACAATTATATGTGTTCTTGTTATTTCTGTTTCTAATTGAATTACATGTATACTTAAGTGCACAGATTAATTCTTAAATGTAAAAATACATTGTAAATGTTTAATACAAATTTAACCTGTCATGTTAAACAATATGATTGGAACCATGTGAATAACAACACTATTCTAATACACAACACTGTGACAACAGTACAATTGACAGTTGTTTGTAGATCAGTATAATAATTAGTCTTTGATAATGCAATTCAATAGTACATGTACTAGTCTCTGTGAACTGGACAAGTGGAAGTTTGAAACTTAATTGGACAGTTAAGACCGTCATCAGGATGGTTAAAAGCATTATGTTCATCAGGACGTTTTAAACACTTAAGTATGAATGTTAACTACTAAAACAGAAATTTGTTTGAAACACTTAAGTAGAAATGTTTAACTATTTAAGTGGAAGCCTGTTTAAACAATAAGTAGAAATGTTAAACAACCTAACTAAAAGTGTTGATTTTAAACACTTAAGTAGATATGTTTAAATACTTTAGTAGAAGTTTGTTTGAAACTTCAATATGGTTAAAACCATTGTGTACATCAAGACAGTTAAACCATTACACTGTGTGTCCATCAGGATTGAAAACCATTTCATCTAATTGGCTTTAAAATCTTGAGAAGAAACGTTTAACTACTCAAAATCTCACTCTTGAATGTATCTATCAACAATCATGTTGATATCAGTTTAATCATTCTTCTTGCTTTATTTCAAATATCACCTTTTCATCTGATTAACGCCTCCCTCAGTACTTTCAGTACTTTGATTAATTTCTGATATCTTTCAGATGATATATATATAGATATATCTTGCTTAAATGTTTCCCCAGTTTCCCTTTATATGCATTGTTTTCTTACTGTTTCAGGGTACATGGAAAATATTCAAAGAGATGGAGATCATGTCTTTGTGCTGACTGTTGGAGATTTTTCTCAAAAGATTAACTTTGGAATTTTACGTAAGTCAATGCTTTTTTAGCTAGCCCTAGTGGATAGGCAAACCAGTGACCGTCTTAGATTTTAACATTTAAAGATATGAATTTAAAAAAAAAATGTATTGAGATTATTTGTTGATCCTCTTTCTGTTGCTTTGGATGCTGAATTTGTTACAGATCAGTATGTTTATATTTGTGACGGATCAGAATTGTTTATATTTGTGACGGATCAGAATTGTTTATATTTGTGACTAATCAGTATAGTCATATTTGTGACTGAACAAGTACAGTACAGCCATATTTGTGATAGATCGGATCAGTACGGTCGTTAGCTAACCTGCTGGAAGGGCAAATGAGCTTTGTTCAAATAAATGATCTTGACCTTCATTTAAAGTCACAGGGATCAAATAGGCTATAATCTTCAAACAACTTCTTCTCAATAACCATGAGGCCCAGGGACTTATATATTGGGCATGTAACATGCTGGGGTGATCATCATCAAGAGCTACCAAGATTGTTCAAATGAATAGCCTTAACTTACATTAAAGGTCACAGGCTAGGGGTCAAATAGGTTTAAATATTAAAACAATGATTTCTCAATAGCCAAGAGGCTCTTGAGACCTGATAATAGGTCAATAGTATGCAGGAATGAAGGACTAGAAAATTTATTGACATGAATAAATTTAGCCAACACTGGTATTTGAATAAAGTGGTAATCAGCATATATAGTATCTGCAGAAATGACCTAGATCAACTTTAAAGTTGCTTTTAGCCAGATGAGCTTTTATTTATATTTGTGATGGATCAGTAGTTATATTTGTGAATTAAGAATGCCTTTTAGAACAGATAATTATATAATTAGTAATAGGAAAGGGGAGGAAAAGCAAAAAAATATATTATGTGTATGTGATTGCATGTATTATGTTTCTGATGTATTAGTAAGTCACAACATTATGCAAATTATTTTTTTTGTGCATTTGTCAATTAATTTGAATCAATTCAGTTTCTTCATATAACTCTCAGAAAAAAATTGACAATAAACATCTCACTACAAGGTATAATTTGGAAACAAGTTTAGGATTTTATATAACAACATTATCTAATTTGATGTTGGCTTTTACAACATTGATTCTATCAGATATTGGATGATCACACAAATAAAATATCTGCATTTAGAAGAAAAAAGTTCAATGTTAATGCAGAGACTATATAGGATTTTATATGAAAATTGTTTTTTGTTCACAGCTGGGAACTATTCAGAAGAACGGCTCAAAGAAATCATTGAACAAGTACAAGCTGAAAGCAACAAGGTTGAAGTAATGTTAGCTGATTTTGTGGAACAACTCCGTGCTAAACGAGTATGTAAAAAAACATGTATTATTATTATTCTTTTTCTGCGTTATTATATTTGACAGTACAACATGGCATAGTAAGAACATGCAGAGATGTACAATATTTGGGGTAACATTCAGATTGGTGGATGAATTGATAGAAGTTATCAATCACATCTCTCCTCAAAATCACACAAGCCTCCATGTATGTTTGATAACATCGCTGATGAAGTACATCAGTAATGCTCATTTTGATTGGTGGAAAATTTCATACATAAGGGCAGTAATTTTGAATCTCCGCTAGCTTAGGCCAGAGCCGATGACTATATCTGGCAAGGGTTCGTGGAGTATAACGCAATCAGACGTCATGACTAGCCAAGATGGGTAAATTGAAGCATTACACTGTTTTCCTACTAATTAACTTTTGCAATGTTCAGAGAGCTATCAAAGTGTACATGAAGGTTCCTCACAGCTCACAGCTTGGACTGCCTCGACCTCTAGCTTGAGACCTTTAGTGTGCTGATAGAGTATAGGGAAATACTATTAGTTCCGTCTTTTCCTGATTTAGTTTAAGCATATTGGAATTCATCCAGGTACTGATGTCATTTAGACAGGCTTCTAGACTTGCTGTTGTGTCCCAGTTGCCTTGTGGTGTAGATTTGCTTGTTGTTATGACAATGGTACTGAATGCTATGACGACAACAAATTTTCCTGATTGGTTTAGACTCCTTGATGAAGGTTTCTCATTTCCAAAAGATTTAGACGAAGTAAAGAAAGATGAGATCAGTCTAGTATTGATCCAATAAACAATCGATTGTGGGTCACCAGGATCACTCCGACATCTGTTTTAATAACAAAAATCATACATTTTTTTTATTTCAGATCCATGGCGAAGCAGCACATATTCCAGAGAAAAATGTTGGTGCAGGCATTTGTGAATTTGCAGAGAAACACAATGCATCTATGATCTGTATGGGGACCCGTGGCCTGGGGACTATGAGGCGGACTGTGCTTGGAAGTGTCAGCGATTTTGTTGTCCACCACTCACGTTGTCCATGCATTATTGTCCACTAACCATAGACTGATTTATGTCCTGTTGTTAATAATCATGTGATCTTCTTGTGGGGCGACAGTTTGGTGTACAATCTCATACCTAACTTTTTAATATTACCTTTTTGATAATCAGTCTTTTGTGAAAGTGAAAAGACATGCATATCTTCCACATCGGTAGTTTTTATTTCGGCTTATTATCATCAAATGTCCGTGGTCCTTCTGTAAACAATTTTGTTATCGCTATTTCATAAAAAGTACAGGAAAGATTTTTCTAAAACATGATGTTTAGGGTCCCCTTGGTCCCATTCAACTTTGAGTCTGATCCAGAAATACAACTTTGAATTTTGACAATTGAAGTTTGTTATCTTGAGAAGTAATATGTAGGTTACCCTTGGTCCCTAGTTGTGCCTATGTGATTTCGAGTCCGATTGGAAAACAACATGACTGAGAGGTATTGGAATTTGTCTGTGTTATCTCTGTTATGTACGTATACCTGATCCTATGGGATCACTGGTTATTTGAGCTTTGTATACAATGCCAAATCATTAAAATTGAAGCCCACATAATTCACATGATTATTAGCAGCAGTAAGTCCTCTAGTGTTGTTGACCTGATAGTGACTGTAGGGAGAACGTCTCCAGTAGATATGCACCCAGAATTTTTATATCATCACTCATAGTGAGAACAGATTAACACCTTAAACAAATATTTGGGCATTGGGCAAAAAAGACCCATACACACCTTTTTAGTGTTGATTTCAGATAATGCTTCATTTTCTGATCCAATATATGGTATGTTAAATTCGACTCGACAAAAGAGCTAACCCCATTTCCATTGGCTAAATTGTCAAGAATTGAGATATATGAATTTCTCTGGTTTGTGAGATTGGATATCTTGTCTGTGAGCAAATGGAAACGAGGTTAGAATATGTTAGTATGTATCACATTTAAACCTATCATTGATACAACCTATTATAAATAAAGAATTATTGAATATTAGATAGGTAAATGTCTCCAGATATGAGAACATCACGTGACATTTAATAGTATCACATTTGATATGGCTCTTGATCACACAAATTAGTATTGTGCTTCAAATGTTACCATGCAATGTCTTTGTGCAATGATAAGGATTTGTACAAGTTAGTATGTCCTCGTCAAAATCATCAAATCGCTGGTATAAGAAAACGATTGTGTTCTCCTATACTGACATTTACTTCACCAATAATATTGTTTTCTGGCATAATATATTACCAAGATAAAATGAAGCTGTTTTTATGATGACTGGCATTGAACATTGTTCTTGTGAAAGTGCTATTCTTTTAATTGAAACTTTACACATATTATACGTATACATATTATACGCATTTAGTTATACAACATATACATACTGTTGACTATGATATTGGATATTCCAGCAGGTTACTTGATGTAGCTTCTGCGGGTGGTTATATTGTTGCATGTGCATAGTTACACTGTTAGTTGTGTTTTATACAATAATATAATTTAGTTATCATTTAGCAAACTATAACAAATTACTTTTAAGTGTAGCTTTTAAAACCTTGTCAGGTACCTCTATGTTCTCTTTTTACATTCCATCAGTATTTTCTCTTTTGACAGGAATGACTCCTCTAGTAGGTGGGGCATAATCGGTTTTACATGCATGCTACAAGGTGGTGGGCTTCTAGACAAACTTATTGATTATGTAATTATAATTAAATGCAGCTGATAAATAGAATCAAGATACTGCAGATTGTAACTCATTTTATACTGTAAATCCTGCAATTTAACACAGATTTGTGTTTATATATATGTAATCAGAACTATGAAGCTTGTATGTAGTTGTAAATTGATTTGCTAATTCAGTGATTAATTTTGCTTGTATTTGAAAATAAGACAAATGTTTCGTCATGAAATACAAAATTGTAGCTTATGAGAAATCAAGAAACAAATTCCCCTTCAAACAGAGGTGGATCTGAAACATTTTGAATGTAGCTTGCTATGCATTTTTAAAGATTTTTTGTAATAAACTTCTAATTGGTGATCTGGTTTTGTTTTTTCACCACTTGTTTGTGAACACTAACCTACAACATTTCAGTGTCTGTAATCAAAATCCTAGGTGAAACTGTTCCTAGTTTTATTACACACCAGTGTGCCTCTTCAGGTTAACTACATCTGACAAAAGGGATTGTCATACAAACTACATCTGACAAAAGGGATTGTCATACAAACTGACAAAAGGGATTGTCATACATATACAAACTACATCTGACAAAAGGGATTGTCATACAAACTACATCTGACAAAAGGGATTGTCATACAAACTACATCTGACAAAAGGGATTGTCATACAAACTACATCTGACAAAAGGGATTGTCATACAAACTGACAAAAGGGATTGTCATACAAACTACATCTGACAAAAGGGATTGTCATACAAACTGACAAAAGGGATTGCCATACAAACTACATCTGACAAAAGGGATTGCCATACAAAGTACATCTGACAAAAGGGATTGCCATACAAACTGACAAAAGGGATTGTCATATAAACTACATCTGACAAAAGGGATTGTCATACAAACTACATCTGACAAAAGGGATTGTCATATATATATACAAACTACATTTGACAAAAGGGATTGCCATACATTGTAGTTGATAATATTTGCAGTCATTTATCATAGGGTAATATCAATACCCAGCTAATATTTATGCTGTGAATTATAAATCTATGCACAAATAAATTGCTGTATCACTCATTTACTGTAGAACCTTAAAGGGGATTTACTGTAGAACCTTTACAAAGGGGATTTACTGTAGAACCTTTACAAAAGGGGATTTACTGTAGAACCTTTACAAAGGGGATTTACTGTGGAACCTTAACAAAGGGGATTTACTGTAGAACCTTTACAAAGGGGATTTACTGTAGAACCCTTACAAAGGGGATTTACTGTAGAACCCTTACAAAAGGGGATTTACTGTAGAACCTTTACAAAGGGGATTTACTGTAGAACCTTAAACAAGAGCTGTTGGAGAACAGCATAGCTCGTCTCGCAAATGTTTGTCAATAAATAATTAAAATATATTAATTGGAATGGTTTCGCAAATTGCATTAATAATATTTATATTGTTTACTTGATCAGATTATGCTTTGTGAATTCATGCAATTTTCAAAACCATACCAATTTACATATATATAAATTATTCATTGACAAACATTCGGGAGACAAGCTATGCTGTTGTAGATTAAATGAATATATTAAATACAAATGTAATTGCTTTTGGACATATTTCTTCAATTTTTTGACAAAATATTATCCTAATGAGAGTTGTCTCCCTTGAAAAATGTGGACCGGTATAAATTGTCTATTGTGAGCATTTTCACATTGTTTTATTTTCAGTTTCACCCCAAGAAGGGATAGTGTAACTCCATAGGGACTCTTTTACCAAATATCAGCACCCTAGTACAATCATAAAGTGATGTGTTAAATAGCTTTCAACATTTGCACAAAAAAATATTTCAGTTTAACTTCAGCAAGGGATAGTTTAACCCCCACAGGGAACCTAATACCATGTATTACTATGCCTTTCAACACTCACAATATAAACTTAACACAAAGTCCAAAGATTTAAAAACAAAAACAAAAAAACACAGATTTAACAAGAGCTGTTGGAGAACAGCATAGCTCGTCTCGCAAATGTTTGTCAATAAATAATTAAAATATATTAATTGGAATGGTTTTGCAAATTGCATTAATAATATTTATATTGTTTACATGATCAGATTATGTTTTGTGAATTTATGCAATTTTCAAAACCATACCAATTTATATATATATAAATTATTTATTGACAAACATTCGGGAGACAAGCTATGCTGTTGTAGATTAAATGAATATATTAAATACAAATGTAATTGCTTTTGGACATATTTCTTCAATTTTTGACAAAATATTATCCTAATGAGAGTTGTCTCCCTTGAAAAATGTGGACGGTTATAAATTGTCTATTGTGAGCATTTTCACATTGTTTTATTTTCAGTTTCACCCCAAGAAGGGATCGTGTAACTCCATATTGACTCTTTTACCAAATATCAGCACCCTAGTACAATCATAAAGTGATGTGTTAAATAGATTTCAACATTTGCACACACAAAAAAAAAATAAAAATTTCCCCCAAAAAATATGTCAGTTTAACTCTGGCAAGGGATAGTTTAACCCCCACAGGGAACCTAATACCATGTATTACTATGCCTTTCAACACTCACAATATAAACTTAAAACAAAGTCCAAAGATTTAAAAACAAAAAAACACAGATTTAAAAGAAAAAATCCAATTTTTTAAAGTTTTACTCCAGGAAGGGATTGTCTTACTCCATAGGGACTCTATTGCCAAATATCAGCACCCTAGTACAATTATAAAGATGTATTAAAACATCTTAACACTTGCACCAAAAATTTAACGCAGAAATATTCGAAGTCCAAAAATTTGAAAATTCTGGTTTTTTCCCAAAAAAATCTTTTAGTTTAACTCTGGCAGGGGATAGTCTAACCCCAGAGGGACTCTATTGCCAATTATCAGCTCCCTAGTACAATTATGAAGTGATGTATTAATACCTTTCAACACTTGCACCGAAAACTTAACGCAGAAATATTCCAAGTCCAAAAATTTGAAAATTCTGTTTTTTTCCCAAACAAATCTTTTAGTTTAACTCCGGCAGGGGATAGTTTAACCCCAGAGGGACTCTATTGCCAATTATCAGCACCCTAGTACAATTATGAAGTGATGTATTAATACCTTTCAACACTTGCACCAAAAACTTAACGCAGAAATATTCCAAGTCCAAAAATTTTCAAAAATCTGTTTTTTTTTCCCAAAAAATCTCTTTGTTTAACTCCGGCAGGGGATAGTTTGACCCCCACAGGGACCATATTACCATAAATTACTATGCCTTTCAACACTTGCACCAAAAATTTAACATTTGGAAAACCGACGCCGACGCCGGAGTGACGACATAAGCTCTCACTCTTCTTCGAAGAGACGAGCTAAAAAGGAAAAGGGGAAATATATGAAAATGAATACCCAGGATCTGGTTCTGATTAGAACTACAAAATGAAATGAGTATACATTAGATTATGTATTATACTACAACTACCTTTGGTTTGAAACATGAAATTATTAACAAAATGTTTCAGAAACCTGTAGTCCATCCCTGCATCAACAGACGGGTTAAAAAAGTAATGACAAAGTGCCGTCTCCATTTATCATGAGACCCCAGAGGGATCTTGGCTCACACCATTGAATGATTCATATCAGTCATATGAAAGACTGATCTTTTCTGTTCTTTTACATTCTTTCAATCTTTCAAAACATTTATAACTTCATATAACACAATAAAGTAGAAGCAACCTGCAATGTCAAAATCCAAGATGGCCGCCAAGTGTCCATTTTGTTTTTTGATCGGTCCCAACTTCCAATATGCACAACAAGGGACCAAGGGAAACTTGCATATGAAATTTGAGAAAGATCCCTTCAGTACCTTCTGAGATGGTGATACATGTAACAAGCTTAAATTGTCAAATCCAAGTTGGTCGCCTGTCGGCCATGTTGCTTTCTGATCAGCCCCAAAATGCAATATGCACAACTAGGGACCAAGGGAAACTTTAATATGAAATTTGAGAAAGATCTCTTTTGTACTTTCTGAGAAAGGGTGATCAACTTCTATTGTCAAAATCAAAGATGGCTTCCTGTTGTCAATGTTTGTTTTCCGATCAATCCCAAAATGCAATATGCACAACTAAGGACCAAGGGGAACTTGTATATGAAATTTGAGAAAGCTCCCTTTAGTACTTTCTGAGAAATAGTGACAATTGTTTAATGAAGGACAGACCATGGATGCAGGGTGATTTGAATAGCCCACTATCTGATGATGGTTGGGCTAAAAAAAGTATATACTAAACCAAATGTATATCAAACGGTGGTCAAGATATTCTCTTGTAACTGGAATCACTTTACTACAATGATTGAAGTATGCTTAGATATCCAATATATCTAAAAAAAAAAAATTATGTCGTTTGATATTTTCATTATAGAGTAAAAATAGCACTACATGTATATGAAAATGAGTAACCAGGTACCAACCCTTCTAATAAAGTAGTTTATTTTATAATTTTAAGAGCTATAGGTAACAAGAACTACCTATATTTGGCACAAAAATGTTTAAATTGGATCTTGGATAGTAATCTTACAGTTTATATAATTTGTAGTTGCAATGTAGAAAACCTTTGCTCTAAAGGCCGAGATCCTAGCAAGGTGTCCGCCCTTATAATCTCTACTCCAGAATCAGAATGGAAAACACAGGACCTCCATTAATGACTAATGCATAATGATTCAGGCAGATGAGCTAAAAATTGTTAATGATAATATTATCACCAAGGGGAATAACTCTGTAAGTTCCTGATAAATAACTTCCATATTCGAACCTGTCCGAGATCTTGTCGATATATGGCTGCATACAAAGTGTCATCAAACTTGGTGGATATTTATACATCAAGTTACCGTATTCACATGGTAATTGTTGACGGGCGGACAGACGCCACGGTATGGCATAAGCTCACCTTTGTCCTTTGGACCAGGTGAGCTAAAAACCAAATTCACAACCATATTTTTGTGACATATGTTTTTAATCAGTTTTCCATTGATAATTTACATCAGAATATAATTAATACAGAAAACATTGTCTTAAACATAAAAACAAGAACAAAAAAAATATGACATTTTGCAGCACTTTTGATAATGATTTGATCTTGATACTATAAACAAGGGAAATACAAGAGGCAACAATATAACCCAATACATGATTGATATTAATTATGTTGATTATAACATGAAAAGTGCTGTGACTACAATGAAGTTAAATGAGGTTGGTCTGGTATGAAATTTCACACTTCATTATTGAGATATCCTACAGAATATGTATTGTACAGTTTTTACACCACATTTAGTAATATTTTTGAGAACCTTTCAGGAACATGAAACCCATCTAAACTCAAACTCTACGTCTAATATGTAAATCTTGTCAATAAAGTTTAGTACAAAGGAATAAGCACTCTTTTGTAAAATTTCACAGAATATAGCTGCTTTGTACAGTCTTTGGGAAATAAATTAATAAGATACACTGCCAGAAAACTCCCAAAATGGGAGGTGATCCCTCTCCCGTGTCGGTGGAAACTCATTGCGACAAGTATTATGCACTACACCAGCCAAGCATCAACAGTGCTAATCCTTCACAGTCCAGTTAAACTGAATATTGTGTTGTACACTAGGGAAGCCTATACTGCACATAGGGCACCTCTACGTCTTCACCCTCTGTATCGTTACAACACAGTTCTAACACCAGTGCCTTCACATAGGAAGGAATCTTCTTCTTGGACACTTGTTTCACCACCTCCGACATTCTACAATGTAAATATAATGTACACCATTAACGACTTATTTTGTGGGGGAAGGGTCCCAGATTAACTCTACTACATTACTTTTTTCTACATGAAATAACAGCATTATCTTTTGTACATTTTATTGCAGACCTGCATTACAGTGATACTTGGACCAGATGTATACTCTTTCAGCAGAATATCTCCCATGGGGAGGACTCCAGGTTTGTTAACAAAGACCACTAACATAAGTAATTTAACTCAAACAGTAATGCAGAGTAAGCCACATTTTATCCAGCATTGGCGATACATAGATTTTATTTTACCTGGAGTCCTCCAGCAGATATATATTTTACTGGAATAGCCCTCAGTTTTGTTCTCGATGCAACCAAAATATTACTGAAAAAAAGGACCTTTTAGAAGTTGATAAATTAAGAACATTCTTCTCTTTGATCATCAAATAGGGATATAAGACTTACGGCATTTTCAATCGTTCTGCTCGTTTAGCAGGGGACATGAAAAAGGAGTACAGCATGGACACACCCTGAGACAGCATGGTGATCTCCAGGTTCAGGTCATTCTACAAACAAATTTGATACCAAATGAGCATTGAAATAAACTTGTTACTCTATATCAATATTGGGATTTAAACTTTCCCAATAATTATACATGTATGTCCCAAAATAAGTTCTTCAATGTTTGAAATGCATTCAATAAGTATAAAAGCAATTTGGACAAGCAGCACTTATCTTCTTCCAATATTCAGGGTTCACTTCACAAGTTAGAAGTTGATATTATCGTTTATATTCATTCTGAAAATTCTGACAAAGATAAATACACCACAAATTTCTGACAAATCACTTATATCTGAAATGAAGGTTATTTTTTACACCGGTTTCTTCTCCCCATCCCCCACTACTTAATACTGAAATTTATACCTACTTTAAAATAGTCCAAAAATTCTTGCAGTGTCATCTCGCCCTGAATCTCGAATCGATCCCAAAGAGTGAATTCTTTGTCGTAGTACTGAAAGTGTTCATAAAGTTCATGTAATTACTTTGCTAGTCTGTAATTGTATGTCAACACATCACATGTACTGTAGTACTGATAATGATAAGGTCAACAGGTATATCGGTACACTACAGGTATATCAATAATACACTACAGGTATATCAATACACTACATGTATATCAAATTATCAATACAATACAGGTATATATCAATACACCACAGGTATATCAATACACTACAGGTATATCAATACACCACAGGTATATCAATACACTACAGGTATATCAACACACTACAGGTATATCAACACACTACAGGTATATCAATACACCACAGGTATATCAATACACTACAGGTATATCAATACACTACAGGTATATCAATACACCACAGGTATATCAACACACAACAGGTATATCAATACACCACAGGTATATCAACACACTACAGGTATATATCAACACACCACAGGTATATCAATACACTACAGGTATATCAATACACCACAGGTATATCAACACACAACAGGTATATCAATACACTACAGGTATATCAATACACTACAGGTATATCAACACACTACAGGTATATCAATACACTACAGGTATATCAATACACCACAGGTATATCAATACACTACAGGTATATCAATACACCACAGGTATATCAACACACAACAGGTATATCAATACACTACAGGTATATATCAACACACCACAGGTATATCAATACACTACAGGTATATCAATACACCACAGGTATATCAATACACTACAGGTATATCAATACACTACAGGTATATCAACACACAACAGGTATATCAATACACTACAGGTATATCAACACACAACAGGTATATCAAATTATCAATACAATACAGGTATATATCAATACACTACAGGTATATCAACACACAACAGGTATATCAAATTATCAATACACTACAGGTATATATCAATACACTACAGGTATATATCAATACACTACAGGTATATCAATACACTACAGGTATATCAATACACTACAGGTATATATCAAATCACTACAGGTATATCAATACACCACAGGTATATCAACACACTACAGGTATATATCAACACACCACAGGTATATCAATACAATACAGGTATATCAACACACTACAGGTATATCCGGAATATTAAATCACAAATTGGAAACTAGGCAAACATACTGTAGTTATTACATTATATATGATCACAAAGACAACAAGTTTTTGATCTGATGGCTACATATTCAACAATATCAGAACAATTATTAACAAAATTTTTCAATTAACCATGATGTAGGAGGGAAGATTTGATTTTTTTTTTCCACTCAAAATATACAATATGTAATATAAGCATTTATATTATGGAAATGTTTGATATTCTTAAATGAAATATCAACACCAGGTATGAGGGAGGAGATTATGATCAAATCAAAGACACATTTACAGAGACATTTAACAACTGGAAGCATAGCCTCACCTTGTTTACTGGAGCCAAAAGTGGTTCGGAGAAAGCGAAGAACGGTAGTGCCAGATTCACAAATCCATTCTTGTAGAGTTCTATTTTCTTATGACCTTGGGCAAGCTGGAAGTGAAAAGGCATTATAAATGTTAATTATCATATTTTATCATCTAACAATTTATATATATTTAGTTTAAGACCTAATATTTTTTCAGATTAAGAATCAAAGTATTAATATTTGAAACATATACAATACAGTGAACCTATCAATTACATTATGTAAGACCACCTGGGGGACCGAGTGAAAGTGGTCTTAATACTGAAAACTATCAAGCTCTTTTAAACGGACACATAAATATCAGGCCAATTATGATGATTGGTGGGGAATTTCAAGACTTGAATATGTAAGACAAATTTCCAATGACACAATATAGAGACAGAAGAATGAGTCGGTTTCAGAGTCTAGGGTGGGGAACGAAAGAAAAACTGGGTTTCAAAGTCACCAACAGGCAGAATTCTAAACTGTCAATACCCCGCTAAGTAAACGAAGGATTGATAAGAACTTTCAAGCCCAGGGACATAATCTGATGATTTGTTTATTGTTATGATGGAATGAGTGGTCTAGATAAACAAAACATTGAACACTGGACATGCAGCAAGCTGTTCACGCCTCATTGCACACCAGATAAGTTTGACCAGACGGCTGGCTGCAATCATGGGACTGTCAAAAGTGGTTGTAATACGGGATAGCAGGGTGGTCGTATTAATGAAGTGACCCATAAAAAATGTGACTAAACAAGCGCTCATAATTGGAGGGTGGTCGTAATTTTGAGGTGGTCATTAAGTGAGGTTTCACTGTAATTTGATTTTGACAAGTTGATTATAAAAATTTGGAACTAAATTAACAAATGTATCCGTCAAACTTTCATGCATATTATTTTCAAGGTTATACAGGAAACAATACATTAATATTAATGACAATGGGGTCGTTCATGACTTACCTTGATGAGTTCAATCCCAACCAGGCCAACCACTAGAGCTGTGGTTGTAGCAATGGCCGGGATGATCTTCCCAGCGATCAGTTTACTCTGTAGGTATAAAGGTACACAGTTTTATTAAGTCTGAACTGTTCACTTAAAGCTATGCAGCATGAACAAAGACTTAACAAAGCAACTGAAAGTAACAATTTCTTATCTTTGTCATGGATTAATCATACAGAATTAAATGAGGCATGTTAGCTAGCTGTTCATAGTACTACATACGTCCACTTTTTTTTTTACTATATTTGGTTTATATTTTATTTTTTTTTATGATATGATTTTTGACTGGAGCCTTTTGACAATAAATTTGGCAATCATAGAGATTTTTGAAAGGAAAAACCATTATTTTAACTTGTCTCGAAGCACCTTTTTCCTTACAACTGAGTTGATCAGGTACATGAGGTTGTTAAATCTATCTATTGTGTCTTTGACACTTGTTGAGACTTCCTTACAGAAAGTCTACTTTCTTACAGCCAACAGATAAAGCCAGTATTTATCCTTACCAAATGGGATTTGTTTTGCATAGTAAAAATGTAAAATTCAAATGGAAATCTGGAGGATAAGTTGCAGGATTTTATGTCCTTGCACAGAAATACCAGATTTAGATATATTGGCACTTCGAAGTTCATTAATAAACTACAATTGGGAAAAGGGCCAAATTATATAGACAAGGAAAAACAATGGTGGCTTACCTTGTGTCTGTCTGCTGGTGTGATGTCATAGTTCTCAGCTCTAAGATTCGAACATGCTACTATGAAGTCCATGTGGAAATTGGTATCATCATCCTTCTCAAACTCTATGGGTACAAGTTTGCTATCCTTCCACTTGTTTGGGGAGCCCAGTTCCTTCTGGCAATGATCCACCAGGTCAAGATCTATAAACAAACACAGCATGTAATATCGGCTCAGTTACAGGGAAATGTAGTTAAATAAGACATTAGGTCATGCGATTAAAAAAACACTGTTTTTTTGTATGTGACATTTACAGCTCCTCAGATTGTGAATCAAAAGTTACTTTCTATCTACTAGTCCACTATCTTGAGATGATGTGCACACTGCCTGTGTATGATCAGTATTGTTTAAATATTTATCAGATGACTTATCAGTATATGGCCGACAGGTTTATGGTACCACTAATGAAGATTAATGACCTTTCCACAATGCACTCATTTGACCTTTGATATATGACCTTATAATTATATGATGTTTAAGGATTATTGTACATTGGATTATTGCGGCTTTGCAAATTTTAACTAACAGATCTCTTTGTCAAGTGGACCAATGGAAAAAAAGAAACCAGAGTATACCAACAGAATAATATCATCTCATACCCGAGTTCCCTCCACCTCGGCTAGCCTCCACCTCAGCCTCAGTCGTCTCGATTTTCACTCCTGATCGTGGTTTGAATTCAGGCACTACAACTTCAGAGACCATTTTCTTAATTGCATCCCTGTCTCTTACTTGCTTGATGCCATACATCTCTGCTCGCAAGTTGGCGGCAGAACATACATAGTCCATGTGTACCACCTACAATAAAGTAAATAGTACCTGTTACCTCTGTAAGACTGGAACACACCTGGGTTAATGATTACAGAACCCTGTAAGACTGGAACACACCTGGGTTAATGATTACAGAACCCTGTAAGACTGGAACACACCTGGTTTAATGATTACAGAACCCTGTAAGACTGGAACACACCTGGGTTAATGATTACAGAACCCCGTAAGACTGGAACACACCTGGATTAATGATTACAGAACCCCGTAAGACTGGAACACACCTGGGTTAATGATTACGAAACCCTGTAAGACTGGAACACACCTGGGTTAATGATTACGGAACCATGTAAGACTGGAACACACCTGGGTTAATGATTACAGAACCCCGTAAGACTGAAACACACCTGGGTTAATGATTACAGAACCCCGTAAGACTGGAACACACCTGGGTTAATGATTACAGAACCCCGTAAGACTGGAACACACCTGGGTTAATGATTACAGAACTCTGTAAGACTGGAACACACCTGGGTTAATGATTACAGAACCCCGTAAGACTGGAACACACCTGGGTTAATGATTACAGAACCCCGTAAGACTGGAACACACCTGGGTTAATGATTACAGAACCCCGTAAGACTGGAACACACCTGGGTTAATGATTCCAGAACCCCGTAAGACTGGAACACACCTGGCTTAATGATTACAGAACCCCGTTAGACTGGAACACACCTGGGTTAATGATAACAGAACCTCGTAAGACTGGAACACACCTGGGTTAATGATTACAGAACCCCGTAAGACTGGAACACACCTTGGTTAATGATTCCAGAACCTCGTAAGACTGGAACACAATTGGGTTAATGATTACAGAACCTTGTAAGACTAGAACACACCTGGGTTAATGATTACAGAACCCCGTAAGACTGGAACACACCTGGGTTAATGATTACAGAACCCCGTAAGACTGGAACACACCTGGGTTAATGATAACAATCTATTGTGGTTTATTTTAACCCTTAACAAAATCACTGAAAATGACAAAGAGAATTTTTTTTTTATCAACATCTATTCATAGTTCCGTCTACATGGTAGTGATTTATACCTTCTACACAATAATGATTTATACCTTCTACACAATAATGATTTATACCTTCTATACTATAATGATTTATACCTTCTACACTATAATTATTTATACCTTCTACACTATAATGATTTATACCTTCTACACATTAATGATTTATACCTTCTACACTATAATTATTTATACCTTCTATACTATAATGATTTATACCTTCTATACTATAATTATTTATACCTTCTACACAATAATGATTTATACCTTCTACACATTAATGATTTATACCTTCTACACTATAATTATTTATACCTTCTATACTATAATGATTTATACCTTCTACACAATAATGATTTATACCTTCTACACAATAATGATTTATAATTTCTACACAATAATGATTTATACTTTCTACACAATAATGATTTATACCTTCTACACAATAATGATTTATACCTTCTACACAGTAATGATTTATACCTTCTTTGCTGTACTGATTTATTACTTCACATTTTACCAATTTCACACTTACGTTTTCTGTATCAAAATTCAGTGGATGTGGGCATCTCTTAGGACCTGACCAAAATGGTGCTCCTGAACTTGTCAACTACAAAGATAAATTTCACAATTATTTCTTTCTAATAAATGTATGAGCTACTAATTTATAAAGCAGTTTTCTTTCTCACATTTGTTTAGCTTAAAAATCACCAAGACCAAAATTAGTGCCAGCATTGCATTTTCAACACCACTAGAATGTCTAACACATCAAAATAATACAGTGAAAAGCCCTGGGATTTCATTATGTGTTACATGTCAACAAAAAAGCTTCATAACCACTTAGACATTTTTTACAATTGTCAAGACGTGTTACCAGATTCAACACTAACATACTGACATCTACATGTAGATATATGTTCTTACCTGATCTGGGGGGAAGTTAAACAGCAGCTTGACTGATGTCATTGTGGTAGTTTGACTGGAAAGAGGTGCGTGCAAATGACACACATTCCTGGAAATTGCTGGGTCGTTCGGTAATCAGAGCTTTGTACACGGATTCAATTGCCTCAACCTTTGAAAGAAGATGGAACAGTACAGAACATGTTGTCACTGCAGATTTGCTGGCTTATTATCATTTTTTCTTGTTGTATATGAAGTCATCTCAAACAAAATTTCATTTGCCAGTTTATTTTACATCTGTAACTTTTAAACAATTTAATTTTTTGGATAATTTTTATAAACCCTGGAACCAGTTTTGATTTTAGCAGAGACCTTCCATGGTCATTAAAATAAGACCAAGATTTACTAGAATGAAATAGTGTCGAGTCTTGAACCTGTATGCTAGAGATAATTAACAGAAGGTATTCTCCTCAATGAATTCATTATACTTCGAGCATTTTAGCATTCCTAAACAGAATTTGAAAACTAAATAATAAATAGGTCACTATGAGTTTGTTTTATGGATGAACTTACACATTGTGTGCCTTGTAGCTTCAGCGTCCTTTCCATGAACTTTGGGTCATTGATGAACTGAAGCGCTACCTCTGCTGGCTGAGTGAAAACCCCTTCAAACTGGTATCGTGCCCACTATAGTTAAATGAACATGTAAATTTAGAAACAACATAAAGAATTATCCTAATCACCATTACATAAATTTTAATTATTAAATGTAATGTATGTAAATATTAGTTGTTCAACTATATTTTCCTAAATGAAGATCTCTCATCGAGGTGGAATCCTCTACATCACAGACTTTCCAGGACAACATTAACTCACTTCCCCTCATTTGTCCTTCTTTAAAAAAAAAAATCTGTGCCCAATATGCAATTTATATACATTTTTTTTTAGATTATAAGATATTTTTACATGAGAAGAAATGAGCCAACATTTGCCAAACAGCACAAGTTTAAATACCACCATAACAGCAGTACTGTTATTAAATGATGACTTACCTGTAATGTATGTTCTATGGCGTTAGGAAAGTTTTTAAGGGTACAAGTGGGTATGGACTTCTCTGGGGGATCTTGTGACGAGGAGTAGGACTCTGTCACATGGGGAATCACAACCTACAACAAACCACACTCGTACAATAAACACAAGTACAATCAATGATTGCGAAAGCTCACCGGTGGCAGCAATCACACTATGCATTCATTTTTTATGTATGTATAAGCATGTAAATTTGAAATTGTATGTCATATAATATCACTCCTAGACCTCTAATGGATGTATTAACTAAATAAGAAGGGTGTGGACTTACAAGCTTTCCAAAACTAACCCCTAACATCTTTAAAAGTGGGGTTTTCTGTCAAAAAAGTAAGTCCACTAATTGGTAAAATGCAGAAAAAAAAAAATCACAAATTTGTTTTGCATGATTTTGCCATATCATCACTCCTGGATCTCTAATGAATGTATAAACCAAATTAGAAGAGTGATAGGTGTATACTTTTGGACTTGCCCCCAAAACTTTAAAGTGAGCTTTGGTGCCAAAAAAGATAAGTCCACAAAATGGTTAAATGCAAGAAAATTACAATTTTTTTCCTGGATGATTTTGCCATAACATCACTCCTAGACCTCTAATGAATGTATAAACCAAATTAGAAGGGCATGAGGTGTATACTTTTGGACTGACAAGCTTTCCAAAAACTTACTCCAAAAACTTTAAAGTTTTGGGGTGGGACGCCAACGTGGACGCCGGGATGACAGCATTAGCTCTCGGTTACTTGTAACCGGTGAGCTAATAACAGGAAGAATTAAGGAACATTATTTTGTTTATAATTATCTCCTTATAAAAACAGTATTCATGCTCAAATCATATAAAAGGAAGAATTAAGGTACATTTTTGTGTGTGTAATTATCTCCTTATAAAAACAGCATTAATCTTCAAATCAGTCTCCTTCCCTAGGGCTTATCTGTTAACAACATTAAGCTTACTATTTAAAATTGATGATTTTGAAAGGGATAAGGGACTTATTTGTAGTCAGAGGCTTATTCATGGATATATACAGCAGTATGAAGTTTAATATTTGCATTAGAAGGATGGTGACTATGAAGAGTTTTATCTGTATGAAGCCAGATTAGTAATCCAGATATACCTGTATATTTACATTTGCTCCGCATTTCATAGACACAATGCTAAGAGGCAGTTGCCACCATACGCCTATAACACCCAATGCCTCAGGCTATAACACCCAGTGGGTCCTTTGACATTACAAAAGGCAGGATTTTTTTGTGTTGGTTTAGTTATTTTCAAAGTTAACGAAAATGGTAAGACAATGTAAATATAAGTATTGAACAGTGGTTTTAATGTTGTTATAGTCGATATGGAAGCAAGATGTATGGTGGGCAAATGTAGCATAGGACCCCGTTATATATGCTACAATTGCCCACCATACATCTTGTTGCCATATCAACAGTTATCAACCCCAAATATGAATGACTTACCTGTACATTTCCCTTTGTTCCTAGAGTGCCTGACTCCAGTAGAGATTTACAGTAATACACACACCGTCTGTCCATGTACATTCCTACAGAAAATAATCAGATCGACTCCAGTGGTAATATAAAAACACCCCGGCTCTTAGCATTAACACTGAATGTAAATTCTTTACAAATATATAAAACTTCATTTACAATTCTTTTTATTGTCCTTCGGAATGACGACTGACACTCTTAGCATTACAACTGAATGTAAATTCTTTACAAATATATAGAATTCCATTTACAAATCTTTTTATTATCCTTCGAAATGATGACAGACTTTATTGTTGTAGTTTTACCTGAAATTTTAAACTAAGACTTACTAGCATCAATGTTGTCTAGAGCATTAGCAACACCGTCCAGCTTCTCAAAGAAGTCATCAGTGTAGATGTTTTCTGTGTCTGCTCCCACTCGGTTCTCATGTGATGTGATATTAAAGTTTGGATTCATTTCCTTGGCAGCATTAGCAGCTGTTGATGACTTAGGTTTTTGTATATCCTTGGATCGGAACAAAAACTGCCTGTTAAGGTTAGACTTCTCAATGATGTCCATGTCTGTGACAGTCACTTGTCCACCCTCTCCTGCACCCAGACCCATCAACGCCCAATTCTTCAGCATTTCACAGCCAATGGCTCCTGCCCCAACCTACAAAATATCAAAACTGGAATTAGTTATCACTTTCATGCTAAACAGAATGCTCCAGCTGTGTAATTTGGAGTTTTTCAGGCTGAACTTCAATTACTTGCAAAGAATTATGTTTATTCATTTTCTTTCATATTAAGGCAGAATTGTTATTACCACACTTTAACACGTCTTAAAGACAATAATCTACTTTCATTTTTGGTTTGGTTTGGTGGATGGGGGTAGAGAGATTTAAATACACGACAATCTACTTTCATTTTTGATTGGGTTTGGTGAGTGGGGGTAGAGAGATTTAAATACACGACAATCTACTTTCATTTTTGATTGAGTTTGGTGGGTGGGGGTAGAGAGATTTAAATACACGACAATCTACTTTCATTTTTGGTTTGGTTTGGTGAGTGGGGGTAGAGAGATTCAAATACACGACAACCTACTTTCATTTTTGATTGGGTTTGGTGGGTGGGGGTAGAGAGATTTAAATACACGACAATCTACTTTCATTTTTGGTTTGGTTTGGTGAGTGGGGGTAGAGAGATTTAAATACACGACAATCTACTTTCATTTTTGGTTTGGTTTGGTGGGTGGGGGTAGAGAGATTCAAATACACGTCAACCTACTTTCATTTTTGATTGGGTTTGGTGGGTGGGGTAAGAGATTTAATAACACTATTTGTCTTCAATATTGCCAACTTACCAAAAAGTAATTTAATGAGCCCATTTTCTTCTGGAATTCCTTTCCAAACACAGCCACCTGTCCATCGTATCGACCATTCACCTATAATACAGGTTACTTTATCATTGTAAATAGGACTGCCATTCCTTTAGTTAGGCAATTACCCCAGAGTACCAAACTCCATTCAGTGACTAAAGCTAACAAGTTGAAGAACAAGAGGCCCATGGGCCTTAACGGTCACCTGAGATTTGAATTATTTCAGTTTATTTAATTGACCCTTTTTGCCCCCCCCCCCCCCCCCCCCCCCCCCCTCCCTATCAGCCCCTAGGGTCAGTCAGGGCCAACATATGCATATTAAAAAATGTGATTTACCTATATAAACTATAGTAACACGTCAATGGTGACAATGTTTACAAAATTAGAATGAATTCCAATAGAAATAAAAGTCAAAAATGTTATTTCCCTATATAAACTTTAGTAAAGTTTAGCCCCACCCCAGGGGCAAACTTGAGACCCCAGGGTCCTGAAATTCACAATTTTGGTAAAGAACCTTCAAACCAAGCCATCTATGAAGTGTATTTGATTCCAGCATATCTGAGAGTAGAGAAGAAGATTTTTGAAGTTTTAGTCAATTTGGCCCTTTTTAGCCCCGCCCATCAGCCCCTGGGGGTCAGTCAGGGCCAACATGTGCATGCCATCAAACTGTCATCCCATGCTGACAATGTTTACAAAATTAGAATGAATCCCAATAGAAATAAAATAAATTAAAGTCAAAAATGTGATTTCCCTATATAAACTATAGTAAAGTATAGCCCCTCCCCAGGGGCAAACTTGAGACCCCTGGGTCATGAAATTTACAATTTTGGTAAAGCACCTTAAGACCCTTCCATCTATGAAGAGTGTTTGATTCCAGCATATCTGAGAGTAGAGAAGAAGATTTTTGAAGTTTTAGTCAATTTGGCCCTTTTTAGCCCCGCCCATCAGCCCCTTGGGGTCAGTCAGGGCCAACATGTGCATGCCATCAAACTGTCATCTCATGCTGACAATGTTTACAAAATTAGAATGAATTCCAATAGAAATAAAATAAATTAAAGTCAAAAATGTGATTTCCCTATATAAACTATAGTAAAGTTTAGCCCCTCCCCAGGGGCCAAACGAGAAACCCCTGGGTCATGAAATTTACAATTTTGGTAAAGCACCTTAAGACCCTTCCATCTATGAAGAGTGTTTGATTCCAGCATATCTGGGAGTAGAGAAGAAGATTTTTGAAGTTTTAGTCAATTTGGCCCTTTTTAGCCCCGCCCATCAGCCCCTTGGGGTCAGTCAGGGCCAATATGTGCATGCCATCAAACTGTCATCTCATGCTGACAATGTTTACAAAATTAGAATGAATTCCAATAGAAATAAAATAAATTAAAGTCAAAAATGTGATTTCCCTATATAAACTATAGTAAAGTTTAGCCCCTCCCCAGGGGCAAACGTGAAACACCTGGGTCATGAAATTTACAATTTTGGTAAAGCACCTTAAGACCCTTCCATCTATGAAGAGTGTTTGATTCCAGCATATCTGAGAGTAGAGAAGAAGATTTTTGAAGTTTTAGTCAATTTGACCCTTTTTGGCCCCGCCCCTCAGGCCCCTGGGGGGTGGGGACCATATAATTTACAATTTTGGTTGACCTTTAGCTATAGAAGCTTCCTGCAAAATTTCATAGAATTTGGTTTGTGGGTTTTGGAGAAGTTGAAAATTGAATTGTTTACGGACGCACGACGGACGACGGACGACGCACGACGCACGACGACGGACAAAAGGGGATTAGAATAGGTCACTTGAGACTTTGTCTCAGATGACCTAAAAACTCCTAAGTTCTATTTGGTAACATGTAAATCAGTTTCGTTTTGATTAAATGTACGATTAATTCAAGGAAAGTATCTCCATTTTCTCAATGTCGGCCATTCTTTTATATTCTATGAAATATTGGAGGCCATATCACAGAATAATTATAATTAGATGGTATTATAAGCCTAGGGGGCCCCAACACATGAACTTGACTCAAAGTATGATGTGGTCTTGTTGAATAACAATGAAATAACATTTGTTTAGAGATGGGATTAATACCAGACATTACCACAGCATATTTGTAATATAAACTCACTGGTGCACAGGACTCCTCGGTGAGAGCAGTGTCCTTGTCAGCAGGCAGACACTCCAGTGCATCAAAATACACATACTGGAATATAGGGTTAAATTTACCAGAGCAGGCCTTCATCACTTCCTGGGCTGTCATCCCTCCAATAACGGCGGCCACAGGACAGATATCACCACGGGCCGTGTAGGCTAACTCTCGCAACACATCAACATCAAACTCATCTACCTTAGCTTCCGATTTACTGTTGATTTCCTTTACCATGGCAACGAACTCCTCAGCATCAGCCTAAAATATATACACCACAAATATACAGGTTACCTGGGTACATAAACACCACAAATATACAGGTTACCTGGGTACATATACACCACAAATATACAGGTTACCTGGGTACATATACACCACAAATATACAGGTTACCTGAGTACATATACACCACAAATATACAGGTTACCTGGGTACATATACACCACAAATATACAGGTTACCTGGGTACAAACTCATCTGTATAAACCTAAAATATATACACCACAAATATACAGGTTACCTGGGTACATAAACACCACAAATATACAGGTTACCTGGGTACATAAACACCACAAATATACAGGTTACCTGGGTACATATACACCACAAATATACAGGTTACCTGGGTACATATACACCACAAATATACAGGTTACCTGGGTACAAACTCATCTGTATAAACCTAAAATATATACACCACAAATATACTGATTTCCTGGGTACAAATTCATCTGTATAAACCTAAAATATATACATCACAAATATACAGGTTACCTGGGTACAAACTCATCTGTATAAACCTAAAATATATACACCACAAATATACAGGTTACCTGGGTACAAACTCATCTGTATAAACCTAAAATATACACACCACAAATATACTGATTAGGCCATATAAAATGAATTCGTTGGCTCTCAAGCCAATTTTTGAAAAAAATGATGAGGGAGGGCAGTATTTTATTTTACTGTTTTATTGACTAAAAATCTTTTTGTTAAAATGCTTGAAATATTGGCGAAACTAAAGCGTGAACCTGAATGCTGTTTTTTTTCAGATTATTTTCCTTCAAGCTTACGGGCGCATTATAGCCATTTTATTTTGTTTTTGCGATTAAATCGGCAATGCGGCTACATTTTTTTGGATGTGGGCTGGCCTGAGAACCAATTGGTTAATTTTTTAATGGCCCTAACAGGGTACAAACACATCCGAATATATACATCACAAATACTGATTATTTCTGAAGACTTTAAACATACTTCAATATACTTCAAAGGAAGTTGTAAGTAAATTTGCATGCAAGAACATTTTTCATGGCAAAATATTATCTATATATGTAAAATTCAGAATTGTTGGAGCAAAAAAAATATCATCCTGGCTTTTATTGTGTAACAATGATGTCCAAACTTCTGTATACACACCATTACCCTTCATGGGTGTATATTATACAACACAAAATGGGTGACTGAATGCTATACCTTGCATCTGCTCTTTGGTAGACATCCCTTTTTCTTATTGAACTCGCTCAGTGCTTGAAATGCTATGTGTAACTGTGCTGGACGATCAAATTTGCCAAAATCGGTGATCACACATTCTGGAGCTTTTAAAGATTCCGAAATGGATTTCTGTAAATATAAAGAATTATTACTTGCACTTACTCACTGCATTAAACAATGTTGAAAAAGGTATAATTAAAACAAATTAAATTACAAACAATCGGTGCATTTCGCAACTTTTAATGACTGCTTATTGGATATTTTAGTACATTTTGTAAACAATTCATTTAACACTTACAAATGTAACTGTCTGTGGCATCTTGACTTGGGTGGCCACACCTCCTCGAACATAGTTAGAAAATCCAGATGTATCTCCAATGCTGAATGTGAAGGGTCCTACAATGCAGCAAGTCAATATCTGTTACTTATTTTGCATTTAAATTGAATAACCTTAATATTACATGAATCATTATTTCTAATAGAAAACCTTTTAAAGATTAAAAAGCAAATGTAAAATTAGGCTTAAAACTTAATATTGAATCACTATATTATCAAAATTCAATACCTAAAACTTTTATTTTTCTTGGCGTGCATCCATTGAGCTGTGACATTCCCTTGATCTCAGAAAAGGTAACAAAGTCTCCATCAGAGTATCCATGTCGTGCCTCATCCAGACAGGTAACCACGCCATCAGTATCCGTGGTGATGGATGCTACCATGTTACTGATTGGCTGCTCTCCATCAGTGTCATACACAGTAAATTTCTCACCAAAGTCACAGAAAATCTTCCTATAAACATTGACATTAATGACAATTTCAATACCTAGCCTTTTATTGAGATCATATAACATGGTGTTTGTTCGTGTGGAACAATAATTTGGTGTTCTATTAACATCGCCAATAACTTTCTGACCTGAAATGCTTTCACTGAAATTAATAGAACTAGGAAAGAGGGAGCAAAGTTAAATTATTTTCTCTACTACAAATTCAAAAGAAAAAGACAATAGCAAAACGCTATTTAATTATTTCTTTCTTGAATTAGCTGTAAATATCCAATAACTTTGAAAGTATGACCTGCCACACTTACCCAAACAAGCCCCTAGATTCTGCAGCTATGAAATGTACTTTATTAGCATGGCACATCTCTCCAATTTTCACCTGTTCCTCAAAGTCAGAGTTAGTCAGCACAACGACCTACAACAATATCATTGTCACGCTACATAAACCGCAATATCATTTCCAGGCCACATAAACTGTAATATCATTTCCAGGCTACATAAACCTTGAGTTTTGAAATATTTAAGTAAAAAAAAATTGATATTTAGCCCCACCCTTTAGCCACTTGGGGCAAGTCAGGTCTAACATGTGTGCATACCATTGAGCTGTCATCCCATGCTGATAATGTTAACAAAGTTAGAATGAATTCCAATAGAAATCAAAGAAATGATAGTCAAAAATGTGATTTCCCTATATGAACTATAGCAAAGTTTACCCCCTACCCAGGGGCAAATGTGTGACCCCAGGGTCATTAAATTCACAAATTTGATAAAGCACCTTAAGATCTGTATTACCGTATTTGTCCTAATAATGGTGCAGGACACAGGTAATTCACTGTTGGGGTGCCATTACTAAGGTCTGTTATTCTGAAGTTTTATGAAACAGACATTGCAAAATACCCAAGGCTGTGGAAACAGTAAAATATTTGGTTATAAAAATGTTTGGGAGTTGAGCTTAAATATCAGTGGAATATTCCTGTAAAATTGTATAAGCTTAGACAATGTGAAGAGTTCTGTTCAGTGACTAATTTTGCTAAAGAAAATTGAACACAAAAAGTAACAAAACAATTTCAAATCACAGATTATTACCATTTTACCAACACCATTTTGATACTCAATGTTTCCCCCCCCTTCTTCTTGGAACAAGAGGCCCATGGGTCTTAATGGTCACCTGAGTTTTGATAAATTTTAGCACATTTGGCCCCTGTAACCTTGAATGAAAGCCAAGGTCATCTATTTGAACAAACTTGTTAGCCCTTCATCCCAGCATGCTACAGACCCAATATCAGGTCTCTGGGCCTGTTGGTAAGGTAATTGAGAAGAAGTTGAAAATGTAAATTGTTTACGACGAACGATGCACGACGCCGGAAAAAAAGCGATCGCAAAAGGTCAACTGAGACTTTGTCTCAGGTGACCTAAATATCTACCCAGTAATTTAAATTTCCCTCCGACATCAATAGTACAATGCAATGAAATTATAGATATATATATATAATGTTTCAGACCTGTGCAAAATTGCATATCTTATTGATGCTATCCGAATACCAATAGTTACAACATATCCAATGAGCTTTGATCCATAACCTTTGAGTTGCCGTTACTCTCAAATCATTACATACTGAAATCACTATACTTTACATGAATGTTTTATTTACCTGAAATTTCTTGATAAAGTCCTCTGTAAGCTCTGCAGTATGACATGAAACTGGAACATAGGTATTCAACTCAGCAAGACGAGGGAGAGATACAACAGCGCGGTTCTTTCCCACATCAGCCTCACGCAGGAAAAACTATCAGGAAAAAAGGCAAATACAAGACATACTAGCAAGGAACGAATGAAACAATTTAAAACATTCAAAACATAAGGGGAAAAGATTAAAACTTTTTCATCTACTTTTAGTGTTCTCTCAAAAAGTTTGAAGTATACAACATTTCTTTGGTGGAATGATATGAGTGACTGTTCACTTAATTACTAACAAAAGTATTCAACTAAGTGGATTTTGTGGACTGATAATAGAGTAATTTTTTCCTCAATGACTTGTAATATGATTTATGATTACATTAGTTTGAGGGTTTCTTGTCCTTCTGTTTTATTATCAATTCACCAATTCATTCATATGTATATAAACCCTTATTTTTACCAACACATTCATAAACCCTTATTTTTACCAACACATTCATAAACCCTTATTTTTACTAACACATTGATATGTATATAAACCCTTATATTAAAGCTTTGAACAACAAACCATATATGTTAATCTTTAAATGGATTCAACATATATACAAGAGAAACTATCCAAGAATCTTCTATTTTGTTTTTACCCAAATAGCTGGAACACATGACACAAAGAGACAGATAGGAATTCAGTAAATCAACTTGTGTTTGGCCTTTTTGACAATTACACTACCAATTTGACAATGGAGTGTAACAATGTTTTGTTCTCCTTTTAGAAGACCTTATAGTTACCTGTGAACTCAAATCCATCCACGAAGCATTCTGTGTGTCCTGAATAGTGACAGACTTGACTCCACCTAGGACGACGTTTTTGGCCACCTCAATACCCAGACCTTTCATCCCACAGATAAGGATGTTGGATTTTGCCATCCTTTGCATGGCATCATGTCCCAGTACATACCTGTAGGAATCATCAAATTATTCAGTATTTTGTTTTTGTATCTGTTTTATATTTCTTTACTTTTTGAACAATTCTATTCATTATACAATATGAATGTTTCAAATACTATCCATATACAGCTAGGCTGCTACAGATCTTTAAAAGAAACAAGTACTTAATCTGTAGCAGCCTATATTGATCAACATCCTAACAAAAAAAAAAAAAAATCACTAAGAGTTGTAGAAATTTTGAATTAAATTTCTATTTACAGTAACAATGACCTTGGCCATTGAAAAAGAGTATCATATATCAAATACAGAAATATACTTACAACTGTCTGGAATACAGACTTTCATCAATGTCTCCCTTTTCTTCTGCCCCATTTTGCGCCATAGTCTGAAAATATAATCGATAATGAAATGCAAATATATACTATATATCTAAAATAAATATAAAGATCCGTATCTAGTGTGATTAAGACATGCTTATTCATAAAATTAAGGTAACAGGTATTATTTCCTTTAATATTTCCCCCATTTTGTTCTCTGTATATTATAGTTAACCCAGCAAAGTTGCTGATAAAAAAGTGCTTAAATTGTATGCATGTAATTATGTTAAATCTATATATGTTTTAATTTTTAAACTGAAAGAAACACGTCCTAGATCTGCTAGCTTGGGAATTAAATTAAAGTCCATTCCTATGTTCAGAACATGACACTTGATATTAATTAACTATAATCAATATAAACTCTGCAAATGCTAGATTTGATTCTGATTATATGCTATTGTTGTAAATATTGTCTTGTCTTTATGATATATATAGTAGTTAAAATGCGACTAAACCATAAACATTATAACTGCATATATGCATATGTATTTTTGCCAGGGCCAGCACAATTTACATTGAAGTAACTCTGACATAACATATCCATAACTACGGGTGAAATGGTTCAGGATTTATTCTGTTTGGTTCAGTTTGTTTTTTTCTACTACATTGACACTATATAGCTACAACAGGTCAAGCAAAAAGCTTCTAAGTAATAAGTAGAAATGTAATTTTTGCTATAAGATACACAATCCAACATAATAATTTCAAAAATTTTAATTAAGAATAACAATTAAGACCTCTCTTGAGGTATAAATAAAATAACAAGTAACAAAAAGAATGAGACCATATTAAATTAATTCAAAGCAGTGTACTATAGGCTTACAGTACTGAAGCACAATTCAAATGTCTGTCAGATGTATTTCGCCTATCAAATGAAAGCTACCGCTTCAATTTTCATTGTTCTTTAGAGTAAAATGTTGTATTTTTTTGTTTTTCAAAGTAAATTAATATATATATTATGCCTCTGTGTTAATGCAGGTGACCAACCTAACTTGGATCATTTTTTCTTTCTTTTTGAACATCGATGTTGAGTTTAGACGTTTCTCCTAAGCTTGCTGATCGTCTACTTTCACGCCATGTTTCCGCTTAAGATCAGATGATATAGCAAATGTAGTGTCGTACTATATCTAAAAGAGTTTCCCCACATGTTACACACTGTTGATTTCTCATTTTTATCATCAGGTTCTGGTTTTAATAGGAAATAATCTCACTCATTTGACAAACGCCTCATATTCGCCACCATTGTATAAGTCAGTCAGCTAGCCGCTTGATCATTACGTGAGCAGACAACAAGTCTCTTGTTGACCGAGACTACCATTTCGCAATGATTAGCACTGAGTAATTTTAGAAGTGAAACCAACTGAAATCCGGAATTTACAAACCAAAAACCGCACCAACGATGTTGAACCGAGGTTCATCGATTTTTAACCGAACCGTTGCACCTCTATCGATAACATACTACACTTTTGTCAATCATATCTTCTATATCTTATCATGATTTATGTTGCTTAATATCTTTATCATAAAGCCCAGATATGGTGAAACACCTGCCCAGATAAAATCTCACGATATCCATGTTGTTTGTACATGTGAATTTGTATTAATCAAAACATATCCTGTACACGTCCACTGTTAATCAGTACAAAAAGTGCAAATATAATTTTGTATATTATATAGTATTCATCCTTTTGTCTATTTTAATATTCACACATAATCATTATGTCAGAAACAGTCAATGTCAAGGTATATAATTCTACTAGTCTTAACTTATATTTCATAATCAATGATATACAGCATCATTAGAACTGGAAATTTAAAGAATCAAATAACATGCAATGCAAGTCAATAGAAAGAAAAAAAATAATGCATAACTTATTTATGCAACTGACCTTAAAATAGACCTAGAATTCAGCTTAGAAGAGATTTAACTGTTAGATAATACAACTCAGCTCAACACCAGAAATCACTTTGATTCTGTGCCTTCCAGGAAACTTGAGGAGTGGAGTCTAGATCTAGAACATTTACAAGATAACTACAAACATATCTAAAGTCTTACCCGGAAATTCTTACTATAGATATATCATCCTAAGTGGTAAAACCCATGTACTGGCTATAATTTTACTTTCAGTTTCCATACACTAATAAATAATACACCCACAACTATAGTACACATGTACAGTATATATAGGTCACCACTTAAATCCAGCATACATATATAAGGTTTGTTCCTTTATATGTGTACAGAAACTACATAATTTTTATTCTTTTCTCAAATACATTATATATTTTCTAAATACAGATGGAACTCATAACAATTAATGAAACACTACTTTACATAACAAGACAATCCTATTTATCCAGAACAATATATTAACTTGTCAAACCATTGTAGGACATAAAGTAGGTGTAAAGCACATGATCAGGCAGCATACTGGTACAATTAATGTCCGTCAGATGGTCAGGATCAGGTACAATAATTAGTAAATATTATAAAGGACAACACTAGCTACGGTTATAGAAGGCAGTGATATCCATAAAGGACAATAGTTACTCTCAGTTATAGAAGACAGTGATATCCATTAAGGACAATAGTTACTCAGTTATAGAAGGCAGTGATATCCATAAAGGACAATAGTTACTCAGTTATAGAAGGCAGTGATATCCATAAAGGACAATAGTTATAGAAGGCAGTGATATCCATAAAGGACAATAGTTATAGAAGGCAGTGATATCCATAAAGGACAATAGTTATAGAAGACAGTGATATCCATTAAGGACAATAGTTATCAGTTATAGAAGGCAGTGATATCCATAAAGGACAATAGTTACTCAGTTATAGAAGGCAGTGATATCCATAAAGGACAATAGTTATAGAAGACAGTGATATCCATTAAGGACAATAGTTACTCAGTTATAGAAGGCAGTGATATCCATAAAGGACAATAGTTACTCAGTTATAGAAGGCAGTGATATCCATAAAGGACAATAGTTATCAGTTATAGAAGGCAGTGATATCCATAAAGGACAATAGTTACTCAGTTATAGGAGGCAGTGATATCCATAAAGGACAATAGTTATCAGTTATAGAAGGCAGTGATATCCATAAAGGACAACATGTACAGTTACTCAGTTATAGAAGGCAGTGATATCCATAAAGGACAATAGTTACTCAGTTATAGAAGGCAGTGATATCCATAAAGGACACAGTTATAGAAGGCAGTGATATCCATAAAGGACAATAGTTACTCAGTTATAGAAGGCAGTGATATCCATAAAGGACAATAGTTATCAGTTATAGAAGGCAGTGATATCCATAAAGGACAATAGTTACTCAGTTATAGAAGGCAGTGATATCCATAAAGGACAATAGTTATAGAAGGCAGTGATATCCATAAAGGACAATAGTTACTCACACAGGGGCTTGGCACGATTTTCCAAATGATGCTATATATATAGACTATCATTTGGAAAATCGTGCCAAGCCCCTGTGGTTACTCAGTTATAGAAGGCAGTGATATCCATAAAGGATAACATTTACTCTCAGTTATAGAAGGCAGCGATATCCATAAAGGACAATAGTTACTCAGTTATAGAAGGCAGTGATCATGATATCCATAAAGGACAATAGTAACATTTTTTCCATAAAATACTACGTCACTGCATGCATCACGACTGTCATTGGAATTCCATTCATAGTTCAAGGCTATTGAGAGTGATGTCGATCTCGATCGCCATGGCGCGGGGATGTTTTGTGGCTTGTAAATTTAATTGATAAATTCACTGTGATTTTGGCAACTACATGTGTGAACCAGCGAACGGTGACTCGGTACGAGTATATAATGATCTTTTCTGTGACATAGGATTATATGTGTTTAATATAACCGGTTTTCTTGATGGAATGACGAAGGTAGGTCAGTCAATAACGATGATCATATATTGAAAGACTAGGATGACAGTTAGGGGTTTTCCTGGTTACTCTGTACAAATATAGACTGAGTTACAATTACAATAAATATTTTTATATGAACATCGAGGGGTGTCATTTTTACCGAATATTTGCTCATTTAAGAGCCAATTCCCAACTTCCAAATACACAGGTTACTGAGTAGGCCTGACAGTACAGTAGAGTGACAAATTTCAGGCCCCCGTGCTGACGCAAATGGAACCATTTCGTCGGTTGTGATGTTTGGCCTTTTTTTAATATTTTTTTTCTATGTATGGCTTTTATTTTACTTCCTGTCATTGCCAGGTGATTGTGTGTGTTTACATGTTTTTAATGACAAACCTGTGGGGTAGGCCAGTCTGTACTTTGCTATAACTGTTACAACAGGCCTGTAGGCCTAGTCTACTGTACAGTAACGGAGTTATATTTTCGCTCAGATGACATGTCTAATCGTTTAATCGTGTAGCCCTATTGGTTTATTGCTGATCATGATATGATATATATTTATCTCAGAATGTATGTATTTTTATAGTTAAGTCCAACGTTTCAAAACCAACCCTGACGATAAGGACTGTCGGATGTAAACCAAAGCAGACAACATTTTAAGAGTTGTCCCCCTTGAACGCAGATTACTACGTGCGTGTGAAATGCTATGTAAGATAGATTTATCTTACATTAGCTATCTTACATGAGCAAACTCTATCCAAACATGGCGAGATATGAGAGAAATATATATCTTTTATAAATTCTTTTAATGATTTTCGATCATGTGCCCACCAATAGCCATGGTATGTGATTTTGAATATGGAATATTAATGCTGTCTTTATATAATTATTGAACCATCATTATTTTGAACTATTTCATGAGTCAAAGTTAGAATATCTCAGAAATCTGAAGGTCGAAAATTTACCTAGATGCCAAACAGTATATATAGACTGGCATGTCCCTTAATACCAGGAGTTAAATCCAATTTTAGGCTAAACCAAAACGGGTGACAATAATATACCATGCATGGCTATGTAGCACTAGCAGTAAATTTCAGTAATTATATCATGCACCAAACATTTTTTTATGATAAAAATTGTTTGCTTCCAACTTTTCTAAAAAGCTATGTAGTTAAAAATCCATTTAATCTATTTAAGTGATCATGAAAAAGAGTTTGATTCTTGCTTCCATGATAAGCAAAAGAACCAACAATAATGATTGAAAAAAAAAAAAAAAAATTAGGCCCCCGGCCCTTGTCCTGTAAATAACATTTCATTCAAAATTTATTTCAATATCTAAAAGCTTTGTTTGTACTGTAGTATCAAATTATTTTAATATCTAAAAGCTTTGTTTGTACTGTAGTATCAAATTATTTTAATATCTAAAAGCTTTGTTTGTACTGTAGTATCAAATTATTTTAATAAATAAATTGTGTTTTATATGACCACTGTAACAAAATATTTTGAACAGAAGCTTAAATTAAGTATACTGAAAAATGTGTTTCTTTAATTTTATTTAAATTTATATTTGTTATTTAGGTAACTTAATCGATTAATGACTAGTACATTTTCACACAGTAGAAATTAAAACCCGACAAAGGGAAACTTAAAAGAACAACTTTAATTGTTTAAATATAATACTTTTATATTCAAAATCAATTTAATTTGCTTTCAGTTGCAGGCAAAATAAACAACAAACAACTTTAATAAAAATATTTGTGTCAAAAAAAGAAAAGAAAGACAATTACAGAAATTGATCAGGGTCAGAAGAAGTGGATTATCATCAATACTTAGCAAGCCATGTTCAAATTTGGGTCAAAAGTGGACTACTGATCCTAATGATTTTATTATTAATAAGGAAATAAGCTCTCGATCTGTTACAATCAACACCAAAAGTTAATGTGCAAAACCTGACTATGCATCATTTCAGGTGCCTGCACAGGAAATCCTTTTCCTCCATCTTTACTAATTACGATACATCTAGATCAATATTCAGCAATACACATCAGAAGTCGCAGAACAAACAAGAACACAAGAAAAAGATGCAGTTTTTATTAAAATGATTAACCCTGCCAGGTAGCTCACAGGTTTAGTGATAATTAAGATTCTAAGATAAGGAAGAGAAAAGCAAGTAGCATGAAATGGCAAGAAATAAAAAGACAGATTTGTAATATTTTTCAAAGTATATTCCTGGATGTTTGACTTATCCTAATGTAAAGCACCTAAACCAGCTCAACCATTTTTTTAGACCTTTTTCTTCGATATGATGCCAGAACCAACAGAAGTATTCTACTTTCCTTTTAAGCATCAAATGAAGAAGTAGATAATGTGTTAATTTTTGTTGGGAAGAATAATTTCCTGTCCCATCCTGAATTCATCAGCGAAACACTGACAATCATAGCTACTGGGGGGTGTTCCATAACACCTGTAAGATATTATAAATTCTACCAGGTCATCAGTATAACACCACATTGACGAAATCAAAGGTCCTTGATTTTGATATTATATGACACTTATTTGTCGACGGCTGGAAAAGCATTATGTTTATCTTGATAACAGAAACTAAAACAGACACTGTGGATTTGTGTCATCACAATGAATGATTATGACATCATAAATGCTATTTACTTAAGTTGGTGTTTCTAAAAATAGAAACATCAAATTGCTAGACGTCTCAAAATATCAACTTCCATATATGCACATGACCAAAGTTTAGCAAGTGACAATTGAGCAAAACCACATCTAATTTTTCAAAATGTATTATCAATTATTGGTCTCAACAATAAAATCTAAAGATTAAATGAAAAACCAATTTCAAAACAAATTAGTATATTTGTGTATTCACAAGTATATTTGTGTATTCACAAACAACCAGGTCTATTTACTAACTTTCTAGTTGGAAATGTCAAGGATCAGGTTGAGGATCTCAGAAATTCCCAATTATTTTCAGGTATTCAACAGTAGAGCTTCTTTATATTATATACTGATTTTTTAGTTTCTAAATGACAAGAACTAACAGCTACAGCTGTAGATAGATTCATGCAATATAACCAAGATTGAAGTTTACCTAAAAACTTATTTTTTTGAGATCAAAATTAAACAAATTTCAATAAATGGTATGCAACCTCAAGACCTACTTCAACCTGAAAACTTTACACACTGTGAGATTAAGGAGGAGAAATAGCTGCAATCACACGTAGGATTCACAAACACGTGTTACAACAACATTTACCGATGAAGCCTTGGTAACCTTTGGGCCCATAAACAATATCTGAAAGTAGCAGAGTAACAACAGCCTTATTGAATACTTTGTTCAATGTAAATAAATTTGGCATCTTTAATAACATATAATTTGTATAGTGTGATATTAAATATTTGGAAAATCAGGTTTCAACATTAACTGTTACCCAACATTCAGGGGCAAAGTAAAACATAAGTCCGGACTATTTCATTCTCTTTCCCCTTGTCTGACTAGGCAACCTTTATATGATGTCCAATATTTGATTAACCTTCCTATGTAACACCATGTAATACCACACAAAATAAATGTTTTCATCAGTAGCATTGTTGAAACAATGCAGTTTTCTGATGCTTTTGTAAAATCCAAATCATCGGTTTTACAAGCATATGCAATAATTAGTATAAAATTACCATAATATTTTTCAACATCCACCAATTTTGGCCACTAAGTCGGACCTAGTGACAAGCTAATTTATTGAGGGCTCCGTTTCTTCAAATACAGAATAAAATATCAAGAAGATGACTAAGAAAAAAGTTACAGGACATGATGAATTGAAATACAACTATGAAAAGAATGCCAGAAAGAGTTTTCTTCCTAATTTTCTAATTTTCCATGGCCTGACATCAAGGATCTGATCGGCCTCATTTCATTGTACTGTAATTGAAGGCTGGTGTAAATTTGTTTGGGGTCGACACTTCACGCTTATATGCACATTCATTCCGTTTGCAATGCAGTTTTTCTTTCATACCACCTGCATGAAACTAAAAAACATTCCTATCAATGCTTTAAAACATATGAACTGAATTTGAACATTAAAACTGTGATTTCAGTACATGTACGTCCACTAGTGTAAAAAAAATCTAACCTCTGAAGCAAAAGTACAAAAACATAAAAACTCTTGAACCCTATAAAGTGGTTTTGGTTGATGGAGTAAAAACCTATTTTACAATGCTTCTGCTTGGGATCAAACCTGGAACCTTCAGCTTGCTAGACTTATGGTAATGCTTTACAGAGAATGAGCCATGGATAACTTCTCCCTCGTCAACTTCAAGTCAGCAGGAATTCAAAGTTAATATTTATTATAAATTAATATTCATACACCATAACTCATGTTTCAAAATGTAGGAACAATTATCAAACAAAATAGAAAATATGACTATGACTGAATAAAACATTTTCAACACATCTGAAACACCAACACAAAGAATATGAATACATTGAAACACTGAAGTCCCTGCCCTCTAGCTATAGGAGATCATTCTTGAATGCACTGTTACAATTGATACGAAATTGAAGAGATACACAATTGAACGACAAGTACACTGCATAACAAATTCAACAAGAATCGTTTTCTTTAGGAGATCGGTTTAAATAAAAGGAAAGTCTGTCAAATATAGCCATAGAAACTTTCAATGATAATTTGGAGCAATGGTTCATTTCAAGCAAATAAATGGGTGAAATAGTCTGGGTCAATGATCACGGACACATAGTCTCGATCCAAAAAGACAAAATAAAAATACAAATATCACAAATAAAGATCAGATGAACAAAACAAACTAAGAAAATAAGTAAAATAACCTCCACTGAGTTGGACGATGCTTTTTCTCCTACACACGACTCTAATCGCGGTTTCTTGGCAGGGGGGTCCTCAGAATCGGTGCAACTGGACATCTGAAATGACACAAAGGAAGTCGAACTCATCTCTTACATGAAGAGGACAGCGTCAAGAAAAATGCCTTACTCCTCGTTTGATTCATTGAACTCACTAAATACACTACAGAACCATATGTCACTTCAATTAAGCTGCGTAACTGACCAGGAAAACTGCAGACGTTGCAGCTAAGCGGCTAAAAATATGGCGGACGTAAGAGAGACTGTCAACACGTGCGGCGGGGGGAATCGAATACTCTCGGACCGAAATAAATTACTGAGGCTCATTTGAATAACAAAACAAAATGTCAATCAAACACAAACGACTGTATTCAAATGGAAAATTAACAAATATAAATTAATAAAATAAGCATATATCGTGAAAATAACATGACAACGTCATTCTCCAAATGGGAAAATACCGGCAACCAAACAAATTATTTATCCGATTGTTGAGGCCACTTACCAAACTGCACCGGAGAAATCTGTCGTATTACTTGAAACGTCCCACGAAAATTATGAGCAAATTCTTGATCCAAAGCTGAATATATAAGCAGTTTCAGTTATAAATAAATCTTATATCACAAGAACAATGGTATCTCAATCCTTGGTTATATATGTCAGGTGGGTATATTTGACGATGACTAGTCAGAGCGTATTCTACTTCCTGTTTCTATGTCATCCTGTAGCATTGTGGGTAATGATGATGTCACAACCACTAGCTTTCATTTTCGCTTTGTCTCCTAGGCAAAGATATCGACAAATATGAGACACTACATTTTTGCTTACATCTCAAAAAGTAATGAAGATATGATATATAAACCACAATAGCATGTCGACATATTTTAACTGTCTGAAGAAATGTCTTGCATAATGCAAAGATGACAAACAGTACTAAACATAAACATGACATACCGATATTTATTGTTCGACCGAACTGTTGTGCTATTTTTGAACGATTACTCTATTATAATTAGAGCGCCGATGCAATATATTAAGACTGAAAAGTACTAGGCACAGAAGACAAACTAAAGAAAATAGGTTACCACATCAATATATCAAACAACTATGGCTAAGAATGATAGAATTCATTAAACGTGTTAATTAAGAAAGGATAGATACAGTTGAATGTTATTTAACCTTTACGTAATGCACTTCATTTAAGCTACAGGTAAACTAGTAGTACACTACGTTCAGTCAGGTGCGACCACAAATCCCCCTATACAGGACGCCCGTGTTAGATACCTGTAGTTGTTACATTTACAGACCAGTGTAAATTGACTGCCTTAATTATATCTTTAAATGTTGATAAAATTTTGTCTCACATTAACTCGAGATAAAATTGGCTGCGGATCTTATATCCTATATCGCTCAGGAGGAATTCAAACTCTATCAATTGAATTTGTAGTGGATTTTTTATCATTATTTTTTTTTTAAAGATTTCATTTTAAATCTATTTGTTTTCTTAAGTACACTGTATATGAACATCTATTTCAATATCTATTATTTTATCCGACAAAAATATTTTTTAATTCAGAGACTATCGGAGACCTACATATATATGTATCTCTGATTCAATGTATTGTTACTTCACTAATATCTGTTATTTCAACCATGAAATAATTTCACAGTACATAATCAAGAATCAAGAATCAGAAGTTTCGTATATTCTCATTCATGTTCTGTAAGAGACAAATAATATCTACTCAACAAGTTATGTTCATGTACCTGTATGTATGATTGGTACTCTCAGGACATGCCTGTTGTCATGGCCACCTGGGCCCCAGGCCCAAGGGCCCTAACCCCACCTCACCACCACCTTATGGACCTCCATAACACCTTACCTATATATATGTATCATAATGTAATATACTGGACTGAAATTTAATCTTAATGTATTTGTGTACATGCTTTTTATATATGTTATGTATATATGTATATATGTATATAAATATCTTCTTTTTTGAGTCTGGTATAGAGGACTATAAAATGTCCTGAACCAGAAATAAACTATCTTATCTTATGAGGATCAGGCCTAAGGTTTAAGGTGTGTCTGTTTTAACACCTGGCCATTGTTTTGTCGCCACAGGGGTTCATTTTATAACATGCTATGCCAGGCTCCTCTGCCGTTTATTGTGGGTTTTTTTGTGAATTATAAAAAAAAAAAATATTTTCTATGTATATTTTTCTTCACAATTAAGATATTCAATAAATGTAGTTTATATGCTGATTTTCTTTAATTACAAGAAGAGTTAAAATCCACAACAGCTATATATGTCAAGGTAAAGAACAAGTAATCAGTTTCTTAATACTTAAATACTGATCAAAATGCATCCCAAAATTTTGTTTTTAAATATTTCAAAAAACATGTTAGCTTGAACTGTAAAAAAAACTTTGGCTTAAGGTCCACATGATCCACATGAGTATATAATATAATTGTTAGCAGGTAACTTTATAGAAGAAAATTATGAAATTACAAATACAAGTGTTGTATGACAAGTACAGCTCCAGATACATGAACATGTATGTGTGTTATATCAGCTTAAAACTGTTGCCCTCCCCCTCCCCAAGTTTGCCAGTTTATGTATTTCATAACAAAAATGACATTAATTGTTCCCTCAGGCCATTATCTCATTCTGTGTTACCTGTAATTGATACATGTACCTGGAATCAGATACAATATGTGAGATCTTCAAAGTATTAGATACCTGCACACGGGTACATGTACAGAAATTTCAATTATTTCAGTAAAGGAAGATGGAAGGTGTATTACAAGTAACATGAACCTTTTATAAACTTAAAATTTTGAAATGTAGAACTGTTATGATCACTTAATTACCAGTACATTCAATTAATCTCTTTCTTTACATGTTAAATCAATATTTAATTAATTAATTCATGTGTTCAGGTTTCTGACTTTAAGCATTGGATTTTATACACATAGAATGTACAACATAAATTATGGGCTGAATTAGGTTTTGATAAACGTAATATCACATCAAAAATGAAATTATGATTATGCTGCTTAATTTAATCTGAAATTAAACTACAATATAAATTAAATGTATCGAATTGAAAATGTTCAAGTAACGATTAATTGTTTTCAAATGTTGTATTATACTTTCATGTGATGAAAACAAAATTACCGGAATTAAACATGTGAGATATATAACTGATTAATCAATACAAAATATAAAGTACCAAAAGATAAATAAAACTTGGCTTGAACAATTTAACTTTGTTCAAGGATTTATAAAGTAATTCTTAGTTACAGTGTATAATCAACAAGAATAGAAATATTGAAATATAACTAATCTATTAAACTTCCATAATCTTTTTAATAACTCTTTGAAGATAACTTTATTTAATTAATTTATTTAAAGGGTTTTACGTCTACTATTACTATATACTACAGGTAAAAATCACAGGTATCCTTGGGTACTGCCCATTACCTGTATGGGGGTTTTGCTGTTCATTACCTCTTAGGATGTAGTGTACTACTATAATTTTCCTGTAGTTTAAATGTAGTGCACTACTAGTGCACTATGTGTAAAGGTAAGCTTACACTCAACTGTATTTAAGAGCAAGCAAAACGTAACATATAAAACTGTTGGTTACTTCAAGCACACGACTCTGAAGTATTCGACGAATCCTAGATTTGTTTTAAAAATTACGTAAACTTTACATAAGTCACGTTGTTTCGGGAGAGAGAGCGTTTAGATAAAATAATTTGCTCTTTTTGAACTTATGGAATCAAGACAAGAAAAGGAACTTGGCGTCTACAAATTAAATTATGTCGTCTTATTCATATCAGTCATTTTGCTAGAACTTAAGGTGTAGGACACGAAACCGAAAGTTAATAATGATTAGTAGACTCGCCGATCAGGTATAACAGGGAAAAGCTTGCGTGTACCATTTTTGTACACGTGATAGAAAATAAAAACATATTTTATATTAAGATATACATGTATATAATAATATAATCAGTTGTCTTATCAACTTTTTGTCGTAAATTTCTGAAAAGCCTTAAAGACCACACTATACATTTTAGCGTTTCCAGGGTTTGGAGGCGGAGGAAAGCCGGAGTACCCAGGTATAAACCAACGGCCACGTTTAGTTCCAGGAAAGTGTTCCAAGTGTGTTTATTTTTAAGTAAATATGTATTCAATATCAAAATACTATCAAACTAGATTTCATTTTTAAATGTGTTTGAATTGTAGGTAAAAATAGATAAATAAAAAGAATGAGTATCGAGTTAGCGCAGTGGTACCCCTGCCGTTCAGACCGAGGTCCTCCCGACAGACGTTTATATCAAGTGCTTTAGTCTCAGTTGAATAAGGTTGTCCCACCACGCTACGGCTCACCCCGATCTCTCTTGCTCAAATCTATACTGATAAATATATGATACGCACGTTGTGCAATATCCTGTTTGGTTTGTAAGAGTGATTTCCCTTTAGTTTGTATGCATTGATACATTACTATGAAGGATGTTTTTAGCGATATCAACAATAACACATAAAAAAACCCTATCAGGATTATATCTGATATGTTAAAATCCTTAAAGCTCTCAGACCAGAACTGTGTAGAATATAAAATTCTGACATTTTTAAAATGTTTTTTTGGGGTGACACTTAAAAAGAATGTATCGCATAACTGGCACAATTGAATTGGTATTTACATGTTAAGGGAAGGAAATATATGTATACTAAATGTATATGTTCGTAGTTTGTGTCCTGTATACTAACTTTCATCTCACTGTTAAATCGATTAATCCGGCTACCTAAGCAACCCCTGGAGGTAAACTCTAGCTGGAATAGGTTTCGCTATCAATTTTTAGAAGAGCCAGTCTTGACAATGATTTAAAAATTGAAAGAAAAGTTAACCCCTGGTGTGAAGATACCAAGTCAGGACCCTCAGCCAAGGAAGCCGGGAGAAATTTGCAAAATCGGACAGTGGATGTGAAATGCTGTGTCTGAAAGTGAAGAAGGGAGATGTCAAAGAAAAAAAATAGATATAACAAAATCTGCGATTCGTTTAAGGACATTCTGCCAGCTTTGGTTTGGATGGATTTTAAAGGTTACCATGGCATCAACTACATCAGTCATACCTGGTTATATGGTCCAATATGTTGATACCGAGTGGATAATTACGGGTACTTTTAAGGGGACTTGTTAATCTCTCTAAAATCCTATCAAACGCAGGCAAAATAGTGTCTTCGGCTTCATCGGAGACACCATATTCTCAACTTCTCGAGATGATGTTGGTATCTTGCGTCATATTACAGCAATTTTACATTTTCTGATCTATTTTTGTTTCAGCCGTCCACTAATGTACATTGATGCGGAAAAGGTAGACAGTTGACACATGGTCAGGTAGGCTTATAATACTTTTTACACATTAATACGTATGTTCCATACACCAATTGTTTTTGTACATTGTAAATGTATGTCGACCAACAAACGTATTGTTTCATGCATCTCCAATTCCTTAATTAATTTGTTACTGTTGTTTATGATACTGAATTCATGTAATACAATAAATATAATGAACCACTTGTTTTCATGTACAATCCTGTGGGATTGTGGGATAGCATGCTGTGCTGTTGTTGTTGTTGATACAAACGCAACTCAGTTTTTTTACCCCTATCCAATGTAAAACAAAATGTACAAGGTGAAATGAACCGTGGTTCCCATCCCTTGTATTTCTCCAATGATTTAAGGGTATCAATGATTGCAAAACAAAGCAAGTTTAACAATGGAACTGCCATTCTATATTTCAGCCTTTTGTGAGTCTATTTCTAGTTTTAAAGAATCATTCCAGGCTTCCTCATTTCTGGCCTCAAACATCACTGAGATATCCATAAAGGTTATCATTCCTAATAAGGTATCTGTTCCGTCTATAACTAGTATCATCTTTCAATGTGATATTCATGTGTGCATTTCCAAAACAAAACTGTCGCCTAAACAGAATCACAAGAACACATACATATATCTATTATAAAACTCGAAGCGGTAGTTAAAATGCCTGAATGTAAAACGAGTATTTAAGACGTTAATCAACATCATAATAAATGGTTTGAAATAAAAAGGCTTGGTGAATTTGTTACGAAACACATTTGTCATTTCTGATCTCAACAATATTTTTTCCAATGTTTCTATTTGTTTGTTTCATTAAATATTTGCATCAGTTAATTACAGTGACAATAATGACTCCGCTTTTGGTGACGGTATTTTATTTGAATTAGTAAATCTTCGATCAATTTTCTCCTAAAAGTGTTAGTTTGTAGTTTCCATGTGCCTATCATTTATTTCAGTAATGGGTTTATTTTTAAGTAAAATGTATTCAATATCAAAATATTAAAGTAAATTTCCTTTTTAAATGTGTTTGAATTGTAGATAAAAATAGATAAATAAAAAGAATGAGTATCGAGTTAGCGCAGTGGTACCCCTGCCGTTCAGACCGAGGTCCTCACGACAGGCGTCTATATCAAGTGCTTTAGTCTCAGTTGAATAAGGTTGTCCCACCACGCTACGGCTCACCCCGATCTCTCTTGCTCAAATCTATACTGATAAATATATAACAGGCACGTTGTGCAATATCCTGTTTGGTTTGTAAGAGTGATTTCCCTTTAGTTTCTATGCATTGATACATTACTATGAAGGATGTTTTTAGCGATATCATCAATAACACATAAAAAAAACCCTATCAGGATTATATCTGATATGTTAAAATCCTTAAAGCTCTCAGACCAGAACTGTGTAGAATATAAAATTCTGACATTTTTAAAATGTTTTTTTGGGTTGACACTTAAAAAGAATGTATCGCATAACTGGCACAATTGAATTGGTATTTACATGTTAAGGGAAGGAAACAGATGTATACTAAATGTATATGTTCGTAGTTTGTGTCCTGTATACTAACTTTCATCTCACTGTTAAATCGATTAATCCGGCTACCTTAGCAACCCCTGGAGGTAAACTCTAGCTGGAGTAGGTCTCGCTATCAATTTTTAGAAGAGCCAGTCTTGACAATGACTTAAAAATTGATAGAAAAGTTAACCCCTGGTGTGAAGATACCAAGTCAGGACCCTCAGCCAAGGAAGCCGGGATAAATTTCCAAAATCCGACAGTGGATGTGAAATGCTGTGTCTGAAAGTGAAGAAGGGAGATGTCAAAGAAAAAAATAGATATTAACAAAATATGCGATGCGTTTAAGGACATTCTACTAGCTTTGGTTTGGATGCATTTTAAAGGTAACCATGGCACCAACTACATCAGCCATATGTTGTTATATGGTCCAATATGTTGATACCGAGTGGATAATTACGGGTATTTTTAAGGGGACTTGTTAATCTCTCTAAAATCCTATAAAACGCAGGCAAAATATAGATTATACAGACACTCTTGAAGTTACAAGGAGAATTATACCATTTTTTCCGACAACCGTATAGTGTCTTCGGCTTCATCGGAGACACAATATTCTCAACTTTTCGAGATGATGTTGGTATCTTGCCTCATATTACAGCAATTTTACATTTCCTGATCTATTTTTGTTTCAGCCGTCCACTAATGTACATCGATGCGGAAAGGTAGACTTATAATACTTTTTACACATTAATACGTATGTTCCATACACCAATTGTTTTTGTACATTGTAAATGTATGTCGACCAACAAACGTATTGTTTCATGCATCTCCAATTCCTTAATTAATTTGTTACTGTTGTTTATGATACTGAATTCATGTAATACAATAAATATAATGAACCACTTGTTTTCATGTACAATCCTGTGGGATTGTGGGATAGTATGCTGTGCTGTTGTTGATACAAACGCAACTCAGTTTTTTTACCCCTATCCAATGTAAAAAAAAAATGTACAAGGTGAAATGAACCGACGTTCCCATCCCTTGTATTTCTCCAATGATTTAAGGGTATAACAATGATTGCAAAACAGCACAAGTTTAACAATGGAACTTCCATTCTATATTTCAGCCTTTTGTGAGTCTATTTCTAGTTTTAAAGAATCCTTCCAGACTTCCTCATTTCTGGCCTCAAACATCACTGAGATATCCATAAAGGTTATCATTCCTAATAAGGTATCTGTTCCGTCTATAACTAGTTTCACCTTTCAATGTGATATTCATGTGTGCATTTCCAAAACAAAACTGTCGCCTAAACAGAGTCACAAGAACACATACGTATATATCTGTCATAAAACTTGTAGCGATAGTTAAAATGCCTGAATGTAAAAAGAGTATTTAAGACGCTAATCAACATCATAATAAATGGTTTGAAATAAAAAGGCTTGGTGAATTTGTTTTGAAACACATTTGTCATTTCTGATCTCAACAATATTTTTTCCAATGTTTCTATTTGTTTTGTTTCGTTAAATATTTGCATCAGTTAATTACAGTGACAATAATGACTCCGCTCTTGGTGACGGTATTTTATTTGAATTAGTAAATCTTCGATCAATTTTCTCCTAAAAGTGTTAGTTTGTAGTTTCCATGTGCCTATCATTTATTTCAGTAATGGGTTTATTTTTAAGTAAAATGTATTCAATATCAAAATATTAAAGTAAATTTCCTTTCTAAATGTGTTTGAATTGTAGATAAAAATTGATAAATAAAAGAATGAGTATCGAGTTAGCGCAGTGGTACCCCTGCCGTTCAGACCGAGGTCCTCCCGACAGGCGTTTATATCAAGTGCTTTAGTCTCAGTTGAATAAGGTTGTCCCACCACGCTACGGCTCACCCCGATCTCTCTTGCTCAAATCTATACTGATAAATATATGATAGGCACGTTGTGCAATATCCTGTTTGGTTTGTAAGAGTGATTTCCCTTTAGTTTGTATGCATTGATACATTACTATGAAGGATGTTTTTAGCGATATCAACCATAACACATAAAAAAAACCCTATCAGGATTATATCTGATATGTTAAAATCCTTAAAGCTCTCAGACCAGAACTGTGTAGAATATAAAATTCTGACATTTTTAAAATGTTTTTTTGGGGGTGACACTTAAAAAGAATGTATCGCATAACTGGCACAATTGAATTGGTATTTACATGTTAAGGGAAGGAAATATATGTATACTAAATGTATATGTTCGTAGTTGGTGTCCTGTATACTAACTTTCATCTCACTGTTAAATCGATTAATCCGGCTACCTAAGCAACCCCTGGAGGTAAACTCTAGCTGGAATAGGTTTCGCTATCAATTTTTAGAAGAGCCAGTCTTGACAATGATTTAAAAATTGAAAGAAAAGTTAACTCCTGGTGTGAAGATACCAAGTCAGGACCCTCAGCCAAGGAAGCCGGGAGAAATTTGCAAAATCGGACAGTGGATGTGAAATGCTGTTTCTGAAAGTGAAGAAGGGAGATGTCAAAGAAAAAAAATAGATATTAACAAAATCTGCTATTTGTTTAAGGACATTCTGCCAGCTTTGGTTTGGATGGATTTTAAAGGTTACCATGGCACCAACTACATCAGTAATACCTGGTTATATGGTCCAATATGTTGATACCGAGTGGATAATTACGGGTACTTTGAAGGGGACTTGTTAATCTCTCTAAAATCCTATCAAACGCAGGCAAAATAGTGTCTTCGGCTTCATCGGAGACACCATATTCTCAACTTCTCGAGATGATGTTGGTATCTTGCGTCATATTACAGCAATTTTACATTTTCTGATCTATTTTTGTTTCAGCCGTCCACTAATGTACATTGATGCGGAAAAGGTAGACAGTTGACACATGGTCAGGTAGGCTTGTAATACTTTTTACACATTAATACGTATGTTCCATACACCAATTGTTTTTGTACATTGTAAATGTATGTCGACCAACAAACGTATTGTTTCATGCATCTCCAATTCCTTAATTAATTTGTTACTGTTGTTTATGATACTGAATTCATGTAATACAATAAATATAATGAACCACTTGTTTTCATGTACAATCCTGTGGGATTGTGGGATAGCATGCTGTGCTGTTGTTGTTGTTGTTGTTGATACAAACGCAACTCAGTTTTTTTACCCCTATCCAATGTAATAAAAATGTACAAGGTGAAATGAACCGACGTTCCCATCCCTTGTATTTCTCCAATGATTTAAGGGTATCAATGATTGCAAAACAAAGCAAGTTTAACAATGGAACTGCCATTCTATATTTCAGCCTTTTGTGAGTCTATTTCTTGTTTTAAAGAATCATTCCAGGCTTCCTCATTTCTGGCCTCAAACATCACTGAGATATCCATAAAGGTTATCATTCCTAATAAGGTATCTGTTCCGTCTATAACTAGTATCATCTTTCAATGTGATATTCATGTGTGCATTTCCAAAACAAAACTGTCGCCTAAACAGAATCACAAGAACACATACATATATCTATTATAAAACTCGAAGCGGTAGTTAAAATGCCTGAATGTCAAAAGAGTATTTAAGACGTTAATCAACATCATAATAAATGGTTTGAAATAAAAAGGCTTGGTGAATTTGTTTTGAAACACATTTGTCATTTCTGATCTCAACAATATTTTTCCAATGTTTCTATTTGTTTTGTTTCGTTAAGTATTTGCATCAGTTAATTACAGTGACAATAATGACTCCGCTCTTGGTGACGGTATTTTATTTGAATTAGTAAATCTTCGATCAATTTTCTCCTAAAAGTGTTAGTTTGTAGTTTCCATGTGCCTATCCTTTATTTCAGTAATGGGTTTATTTTTAAGTAAAATGTATTCAATATCAAAATATTAAAGTAAATTTCCTTTTTAAATGTGTTTGAATTGTAGATAAAAATAGATAAATAAAAGAATGAGTATCGAGTTAGCGCAGTGGTACCCCTGCCGTTCAGACCGAGGTCCTCCCGACAGGCGTTTATATCAAGTGCTTTAGTCTCAGTTGAATAAGGTTGTCCCACCACGCTACGGCTCACCCCGATCTCTCTTGCTCAAATCTATACTGATAAATATATGATAGGCACGTTGTGCAATATCCTGTTTGGTTTGTAAGAGTGATTTCCCTTTAGTTTGTATGCATTGATACATTACTATGAAGGATGTTTTTAGCGATATCAACAATAACACATAAAAAAACCCTATCAGGATTATATCTGATATGTTAAAATCCTTAAAGCTCTCAGACCAGAACTGTATAGAATATCATATTCCGACATTTTTAAAATGTTTGTTTTGGGGTGACACTTAAAAAGAATGTATCGCATAACTGGCACAATTGAATTGGTATTTACATGTTAAGGGAAGGAAATATATGTACATGTATACTAAATGTATATGTTCGTAGTTGGTGTCCGGTATACTAACTTTCATCTCACTGTTAAATCGATTAATCCGGCTACCTAAGCAACCCCTGGAGGTAAACTCTAGCTGGAATAGGTCTCGCTATCAAATTTTAGAAGAGCCAGTCTTGACAATGATTTAAAAATTGAAAGAAAAGTTAACCCCTGGTGTGAAGATACCAAGTCAGGACCCTCAGCCAAGGAAGCCGGGAGAAATTTGCAAAATCGGACAGTGGATGTGAAATGCTGTGTCTGAAAGTGAAGAAGGGAGATGTCAAAGAAAAATAGATATTAACAAAATATGCGATGCGTTTAAGAACATTCTGCCAGCTTTGGTTTGGATGGATTTTAAAGGTTACCATGGCACCAACTACATCAGCCATATGTTGTTATATGGTCCAATATGTTGATACCGAGTGGATAATTACGGGTATTTTTAAGGGGACTTGTTAATCTCTCTCAAATCCTATAACGCAGGCAAAATATAGATTATACAGACACTCTTGAAGTTACAAGGAGAATTATACCATTTTTTCCGACAACCGTATAGTGTCTTCGGCTTCATCGGAGACACCATATTCTCAACTTTCGAGATGATGTTGGTATCTTGCCTCATATTACAGCAATTTTACATTTCCTGATCTATTTTTGTTCAGCCGTCCACTAATGTACATCGATGCGGAAAGGTAGACAGTTGACACATGGTCAGGTAGGCTTATAATACTTTTTACACATTAATACGTATGTTCCATACACCAATTGTTTTTGTACATTGTAAATGTATGTCGACCAACAAACGTATTGTTTCATGCATCTCCAATTCCTTAATTAATTTGTTACTGTTGTTTATGATACTGAATTCATGTAATACAATAAATATAATGAACCACTTGTTTTCATGTACAATCCTGTGGGATTGTGGGATAGCATGCTGTGCTGTTGTTGTTGTTGATACAAACGCAACTCAGTTTCTTTAACACTATCGAATGTAAAAAAAAATGTACAAGGTGAAATGAACCGTGGTTCCCATCCCTTGTATTTCTCCAATGATTTAAGGGTATCAATGATTGCAAAACAAAGCAAGTTTAACAATGGAACTGCCATTCTATATTTCAGCCTTTTGTGAGTCTATTTCTAGTTTTAAAGAATCCTTCCAGACTTCCTCATTTCTGGCCTCAAACATCACTGAGATATCCATAAAGGTTATCATTCCTAATAAGGTATCTGTTCCGTCTATAACTAGTATCATCTTTCAATGTGATATTCATGTGTGCATTTCCAAAACAAAACTGTCGCCTAAACAAAATCACAAGAACACATACGTATATATCTATTATAAAACTCGTAGCGGTAGTTAAAATGCCTGAATGTAAAACGAGTATTTAAGACGTTAATCAACATCATAATAAATGGTTTGAAATAAAAAGGCTTGGTGAATTTGTTACGAAACACATTTGTCATTTCTGAATTCAACAATATTTTTTCCAATGTTTCTATTTGTTTTGTTTCGTTAAATATTTGCATCAGTTAATTACAGTGACAATAATGACTCCGCTTTTGGTGACGGTATTTTATTTGAATTAGTAAATCTTCGATCAATTTTCTCCTAAAAGTGTTAGTTTGTAGTTTCCATGTGCCTATCATTTATTTCAGTAATGGGTTTATTTTTAAGTAAAATGTATTCAATATCAAAATATTAAAGTAAATTTCCTTTTTAAATGTGTTTGAATTGTAGATAAAAATAGATAAATAAAAAGAATGAGTATCGAGTTAGCGCAGTGGTACCCCTGCCGTTCAGACCGAGGTCCTCCCGACAGGCGTCTATATCAAGTGCTTTAGTCTCAGTTGAAGAAGGTTGTCCCACCACGCTACGGCTCACCCCGATCTCTCTTGCTCAAATCTATACTGATAAATATATGATAGGCACGTTGTGCAATATCCTGTTTGGTTTGTAAGAGTGATTTCCCTTTAGTTTGTATGCATTGATACATTACTATGAAGGATGTTTTTAGCGATATCAACAATAACACATAAAAAAAAAACCTATCAGGATTATATCTGATATGTTAAAATCCTTAAAGCTCTCAGACCAGAACTGTGTAGAATATATAATTCTGACATTTTTAAAATGCTCTGTCTTTTGGTTGACCATTATATGGAGTGTTTGTATATCCCTTAACTGGCAAGATTGAATTGGTATTTACATGTTAAGGGAAGGAAATAGATGTATATACTTTAAATCGACTAATCCGGCTACCTTAGCAACCTCTGGAGGTAACTTCCAGCGGGAATATGTCTCGCTATCAATTTCCAGAAGAGCCAGTCTTGACAATGAGTTACAAGAGGCCCAGAGGGCCTGTATCGCTCACCTGGTTTCATGAGATATGAAACAAGAATGATGCTGAAGTATATTTGTCGCTGGTATTGCTATGTCAATATATATCATAAGCATTTTATATGGGTACATGTACATTGGTTTTATTCTAATACTGAAAATTCCAAAAAAAGTGCATTAATCCGCGACCTCAGAGGGATGCTACCACACAAATGTGAGCGATATCCATTGCTTAGTTTCAGAGAAGAACTTGTTTAGACCAATTGACCCCTTTTGACCCTGACCTCTGCCCCCTTGGGGGTCAGCTCCTTCCTTTATGCAATTTGAATCCCTACCCCAATAGGATGCTACCAGTCAAACCATTGCTTAGTTTCAGAGAATAAGTTGTTTAAATCAATTTAGCCAAATCGACCCCTTTTGGCCCCACCCGTCAGCCCCTTGGCGGCCCGGGTCAACCCCAACATTTTTACAATTTTGAATCCCCACCCCATAACCATGCTACCATACAAATGTGAGTAATATCCATTGCTTAGTTTCAGAGAAGAAGTTGTTTAAACAAATTGACCAATTTTTGCCCCGCCCCTCAGGCCCCTGGGGGGTTCAGCCCCACCATTTGTACAATTTTGAATCCCCATCCCATAGGGATGCTACCCGGGAAATATGAGGGAAATCCATTGTTTAGTTTCAGAGCAGAAGTCGTTTATTTCAATTTTGCAAAACTGACCCCTTTTGGCCCCGCCCCTCAGCCCCCAGGGGGGTCGGCCCCGTCATTTGTACAATTTTAAATTCCTACCCAAAGGTGATGCTACTAGTAAAATATGATATATCCATTGCTTGGTTCCAGAGAAGAAGTCAATTATATGAATATAGCCCGATTGACCACATTTGGCCCCACCCCTCAGGCCCCTTGGGGGTCAGCCCCATCATTTGTACAATTTTGAATCCCCACCCCATAGTGATGCTACCTGGCAAATATGAGCGATAGCCATTGCTTGGTTTCAGAGAAGAAGTCGTTTATACCAATAGCTCCAAATTGACCCCTTTTGGCCCCACCCCAGAGGCCCCCAGGGGGTCAGCTCCATCATTTGAACAATTTTGAATCCCCAACCCATAATGATGCTTACAGGCAAATATAAGCGATAGCCATTGCTTGGTTTCAGAGAAGAAGTCGTTTATATCAGTATAGCCAAATTTACCACTTTCGGCCCCGCCCCTCAGGCCACTGGGGGTCAGCCCCATCATTTGTACAATTTTCAATCCCCACCCCATAATGGTGCTACCAGGCAAATATGAGCGATAGCTTGCTCGGTTTCAGAGAAGAAGTCGTTTATATGTATATATCCAAATTGACCACATTCGGCCCCGCCCCTCAGGCCCCTGGGGGGGTCAGCCCCATCATTTGTGCAATTTTGAATCCCCACCCCATAATGATGCTACCAGGCAAATATAAGCGATAGCCATTGCTTGGTTTCAGAGAAGTTGTTTATATCAATATAGCCAAATTGACCACATTTGGCCCCGCCCCTCAGGCCCCTGGCGGGTCAGCCCCATCATTTGTACAATTTTGAATCCCCACCCCATAATGATGCTACCAGGCAAATATGAGCGATAGCCATTGCTTGGTTTCAGAGAAGAAGTCGTTTATATCAGTATAGCCGGATTTACCACATTTGGCCCCGCCCCTCAGGCCCCTTGGGGGTCAGCCCCTTCATTTGTACAATTTTGAATCCCCACCCCATAGTGATGCTACCTGGCAAATATTAGCGATAGCCATTGCTTGGTTTCAGAGAAGAAGTCGTTTATATCAGTATAGCCGGATTTACCACATTTGGCCCCACCCCAGAGGCCCCCAGGGGGTCAGCTCCATCATTTGAACAATTTTGAATCCCCAACCCATAATGATGCTTACAGGCAAATATAAGCGATAGCCATTGCTTGGTTTCAGAGAAGAAGTCGTTTATATCAGTATAGCCAAATTGACCACTTTCGGCCCCGCCCCTCAGGCCACTGGGGGTCAGCCCCATCATTTGTACAATTTTCAATCCCCACCCCATAATGGTGCTACCAGGTAAATATGAGCGATAGCTTGCTCGGTTTCAGAGAAGAAGTCGTTTATATGTATATATCCAAATTGACCACATTCGGCCCCGCCCCTCAGGCCCCTGGGGGGGTCAGCCCCATCATTTGTGCAATTTTGAATCCCCACCCCATAATGATGCTACCAGGCAAATATAAGCGATAGCCATTGCTTGGTTTCAGAGAAGTTGTTTATATAAATATAGCCAAATTGACCACATTTGGCCCCGCCTCTCAGGCCCCTGGGGGGTCAGCCCCATCATTTGTACAATTTTGAATCCCCACCCCATAATGATGCTACCAGGCAAATATGAGCGATAGCCATTGCTTGGTTTCAGAGAAGAAGTCGTTTATATCAGTATAGCCGGATTTACCACATTTGGCCCCGCCCCTCAGGCCCCTTGGGGGTCAGCCCCTTCATTTGTACAATTTTGAATCCCCACCCCATAGTGATGCTATCTGGCAAATATTAGCGATAGCCATTGCTTGGTTTCAGAGAAGAAGTCGTTTATACCAATAGCTCCAAATTGACCCCTTTTGGTCCCACCCCAGAGGCCCCCAGGGGGTCAGCTCCATCATTTGAACAATTTTGAGTCCCCTACCCATAGGGATGCTTCTGACCAAATTTGTTCAAATTCTGATCAGCGGTTATGAAGAAGAAGTCAAATAAGTCAATTGTTGACGGACGGACGGACGGACGCCACGGTATGGCATAAGCTCACCTTGGTCCTTCGGACCAGGTGAGCTAAAAAAATGAAAGAGAAATTAATTTCCGGTTTAAAGATACCAAGTCAGGGTCCTCAGCTAAAGAAGCCGGGGACACTCCCAAAATAGGACAGTGGATATGAAAAGCTGTGCCTGAAAGTTTATGTAGTACGGAGATGTCAAAGAAAAAATAGATATTAACAAATCTGCGATTCTTTTAAAGACATTCTGTCAGCTTTGGTTTAGAAGAATTTTAAACGTTACCATGGCACCAACTACATCAGTCATATCTGGTTATATGGTCCGATATGTTTATACCAAAAGGATACTGACGGGTAAGGGGGCATGTAAATCTCTCTAAAATCCTATAAAAGGAAGGCAAAATATGAACAAAATATGGATTATACAGACACTCTTAAAAAGTTACCAGGAGAATTATACCAATATTTCCGAAAACCATGTAGTGGCTTCGGCTTCATCGGAGACACCATATTCTCTACTTCTCAAGATGATGTTGGTATCTTGCCTCATATTACACTCATTTTACATTTCCTGATCTATTTGTATTTCAGCCGTCCACTAATGTACATCGATGCGGAAAGGTAAACATTTGACACATGGTCAGGTAGGCTTATGTTCATTTTTACACATTAATACGTATGTCCCTTACACCAATTGTTTTTTGTACATTGTAAATGAATGTCGACAAAACAAATGAATTGTCATATGCTTCTGAAATTCCTTAATTATTTTGATGTCTGTAGTACAATCCTCTGGGATTGTGGGATAGTATGCTGTGTTGTTGTTGATACAAACCCAACTGAGTTTCTTAAACACTATCCAATGTAATAAAACTGTACAGGGTGAAATGAACCGAGGTTCCCATCCCTTATAATTCTCAAATAATTTAAGGGTACAACAATGATTGCAAAACCAAGCAAGTTTAACAATGAAACTGCCATTCTATATTTCAGCCTTTTGTGGGACTATTTCTAGTTTTAAAGACTCATTCCAGACTTCCTCATTTCTGGCCTCAAACATCACTGAGATATCCATAAAGGTTATTACTCCTAGTAAGGTATCTGCTCCGTCTATAACTAATATCATTTTACAATGTGATATTCATGTGTGCATTTCAAAAACAAAACTGCCGCCTAAACAGAACCACAAGATCACATACATATATCTATCATAAACTTGTAGCAGTAGTTAAAATGCCTGAATGCAAAAAGAGTATTTAAGACGTTAATAAACATCTTAATAAATGGTTTGAAATAACCCTAGGCTTTGTGAATTTGTTTCGAAACAAATTGGTCATTTCTGACCTCGAAACTAATATATCCAATGTTTCTATTTGTTTGTTTCATTAAATATTTACATCAGTTAATTATACATTGACAATAATGACTCTGGTTTTGGAGACGAGTAAATCTTCGAGTTTGTAGTTTCAATGTGGTTAATATTTATTTCAGTAATGTGTTTAATTTTAAGTAAATATGTATTCAATATCAAAATATTATTAAACTAAATTTCATGTTCAAATGTGTTTGAATTAAAAAATAAAAATAGATAAATAAAAAGAATGAGTATCGAGTTAGCGCAGTGGTACCCCTGCCGTTCAGACCGAGGTCCTCCCGACAGGCGTCTATATCAAGTGCTTTAGTCTCAGTTGAAGAAGGTTGTCCCACCACGCTACGGCTCACCCCGATCTCTCTTGCTCAAATCTATACTGATAAATATATGATAGGCACGTTGTGCAATATCCTGTTTGGTTTGTAAGAGTGATTTCCCTTTAGTTTGTATGCATTGATACATTACTATGAAGGATGTTTTTAGCGATATCAACAATAACACATAAAAAAAAAACCTATCAGGATTATATCTGATATGTTAAAATCCTTAAAGCTCTCAATCAGAATTGTATAGAATATCATATTCCGACATTTTTTAAATGATCTGTCTTTTGGTTGACCAATATATAGTAAGGATGTTTGTATATCCCTTAACTGACAAGATTGAATTTGTATTTACATGTTAAGGGAAGGAAAGTTATATACGTATATACTCCAGCGAGGTTACCGCTCGCTATCAATTTTTAGAAGAGACAGCCTTGATTAAGAAATCAAAAAGAAAAAGTAGCTAACCCCTGCTTTTGAGATACAAAGCCAGGGTTCTCGGCCAAAGAAGAAGGGAAGAAATTTCAAAAATTGGACAGAGAATACTTTTCGAGACAGTTTCGAAGTATTTGGAAAACTTAACCCGGAAGTTTTAAGGCAAAAAATATCTGGTGGTGCTTATATTGCATGAATTCCAATAGTCAATGGGCTCTCAAATGATCTATAACCCTGTTGTATCCGTCTACAGAAATACTATTTCACGACCAGGTATGGAAAATCACCAGCCCCGATAACGTATCACGAAATCACAAATAATACCTCTATAACATTGCTGAAACCTTGTCTCAAGTGTAAAAAGTCGTAGTCAAGAATATACATTACGTGTTTATGTTTGTTATAGAGTCTGTTATAAGGATATGATATTGTACTGACATAGAGTCTGTTATAAGGATATGATATTGTACTGACATAGAGTCTGTTATAAGGATATGATATTGTACTGACATAGAGTCTGTTATAAAGATATGATATTTTACTGACATAGAGTCTGTTATAAAGATATGGTATTGTACTGACATAGAGTCTGTTATAAGGATATGATATTGTACTGACATAGTCTGTTATAAGGATATGATATTGTTCTGACATAGAGTCTGTTATAAAGATATTATATTGTTCTGATATTGAGTCTGTAATAAGGATATGATATTGTACTGATATAGAGTCTGTTATAAGGATATGACACTGTTCTGACATAGAGTCTGTTATAAGGATATGACACTGTTCTGACATAGAGTCTGTTATAAGGATATGATATTGTACTGATATAGAGTCTGTTATAAGGATATGACACTGTACTGATATAGAGTCTGTTATAAGGATATGATATTTTACTGATACAGAGTCTGTTATAAGGATATGATATTGTTCTGACATAGAGTCTGTTATAAAGATATGATATTGTACTGACATAGAGTCTGTTATAAGGATATGATATTGTTCTGACATAGAGTCTGTTATAAGGATATGGCACTGTTCTGATATAGAGTCTGTTATAAGGATATGATATTGTACTGATATAGAGTCTGTTATAAGGATATGATATTGTTCTGATATAGAGTATGTTATAAAGATATGACACTGTTCTGATATAGAGTCTGTTATAAGGATATGATATTGTTCTGACATAGTCTGCTATAAGGAAATGATATTGTTCTGATATAGAGTCTGTTATAAAGATATTATATTGTTCTGATATTGAGTCTGTTATAAGGATATGATATTGTACTGATATAGAGTCTGTTATAAGGATATGATATTGTTCTGACATAGAGTCTGTTATAAGGAAATGATATTGTTCTGATATAGAGTCTGTTATAAAGATATGATATTGTACTGATATAGAGTCCGTTATAAGGATATGATATTGTTCTGACATAGAGTCTGTTATAAGGATATGATATTGTTCTGACATAGAGTCTGTTATAAGGATATGATATTGTACTGATATAGAGTCTGTTATAAGGATATGATATTGTTCTGACATAAAGTCTGTTATAAGGATATGACACTGTTCTGACATATTGTCTGTTATAAGGATATCATATTGTTCTGACATAGAGTCTGTTATCAGGATATGACACTGTTCTGACATATCGCTGTTATAAGGATATGATATTGTTCTGATATAGAGTCTGTTATAAGGATATGCTATTGTACTGATATAGAGTCTGTTAAAAGGTATGATATTGTTGTGACATAGAGTCTGTTATAAGAATATGAACTGTTCTGACATATTGTCTGTTATAAGGATATGATATTGTTCTGACAGAGTATGTTAGAAGGATATGATATTGTTCTGATAAAGAGTCTGTTATAAGGATATGATATTGTTCTGACATAGAGTCTGTTATAAGGATATGATATTGTACTGACATAGAGTCTGTTATAAGAATGTGATATTGTACTGGTATAGAGTCTGTTATAAGGATATGACATTGTTCTGACCTAGAGTCTGTTAAAAGGATAAGCCACTGTTCTGACATAGAGTCTGTTATAAGGATATGATATTGTTCTGACAAAGAGTCTGTTATAAGGATATGATATTGTTCTGACAAAGAGTCTGTTATAAGGATATGATATTGTTCTGACATAGAGTCTGTTATAAGGATATGATATTGTTCTGACATAGAGTCTGTTATAAGGATATGATATTGTTCTGACATAGAGTCTGTTATAAAGATATGATATTGTTCTGACATAGAGTCTGTTATAAGGATATGATATTGTTCTGACAAAGAGTCTGTTATAAGGATATGATATTGTTCTGACATAGAGTCTGTTAAAAGGATAAGCCTCTGTTCTGACATAGAGTCTGTTATAAGGATATGATATTGTTCTGACAAAGAGTCTGTTATAAGGATATGATATTGTTCTGACAAAGAGTCTGTTATAAGGATATGATATTGTTCTGACATAGAGTCTGTTATAAGGATATGATATTGTTCTGACATAGAGTCTGTTATAAGGATATGATATTGTTCTGACATAGACTCTGTTATAAAGATATGATATTGTTCTGACATAGAGTCTGTTATAATGATATAATATTGTACTGATATAAAGTCTGTTATAAGGATATGATATTGTACTGACATAGAGTCTGTTATCAGGATATGACACTGTTCTGATATAGAGTCTGTTATAAGGATATGATGTTGTTCTGATATAGAGTCTGTTAAAAGGATATGATATTGTTCTGACATAGAGTCTGTTATAAGAATATGACACTGTTCTGACATATTGTCTGTTATAAGGATATGATATTGTTCTGACAGAGTATGTTAGAAGGATATGATATTGTTCTGACATAGAGTCTGTTATAAGGATATGATATTGTACTGATATAGAGTCTGTTAAAAGGATATGATATTGTTCTGACATAGAGTCTGTTATAAGAATATGACACTGTTCTGACATATTGTCTGTTATAAGGATATGATATTGTTCTGACAGAGTATGTTAGAAGGATATGATATTGTTCTGACATAGAGTCTGTTATAAGGATATGATATTGTACTGACATAGTCTGTTATAAAGATATGATATTGTTCTGACATAGAGTCTGTTATAAGGATATGATATTGTTCTGACATAGGGTCTGTTATAAGGATATGATATTGTACTGACATAGAGTCTGTTATAAGGATATGGCACTGTTCTGATATAGAGTCTGTTATAAGGATATGATATTGTACTGATATAGAGTCTGTTATAAGGATATGATATTGTTCTGATATAGAGTATGTTATAAAGATATGACACTGTTCTGATATAGAGTCTGTTATAAGGATATATTGTACTGATACAGAGTCTGTTATAAGGGTATGATATTGTACTGACAGTGAGTCTGTTATAAGGATATGACACTGTTCTGATATAAAGTCTGTTATAAGGATATGATATTGTACAGATATAGAGTCTGTTATAAGGGTATGATATTGTACTGACATAGAGTCTGTTATAAGGATATGATATTGTACTGATATAGAGTATGTTATAAGGATATGATATTGTACTGATATAGAGTCTGTTATAAGGATATAATGTTGTTCTGACATAGAGTCTGTTATAAGGATATGATATTGTTCTGACATAGAGTCTGTCATAAGGATATGATATTGTACTGATATAGAGTCTGTTATAAGGATATGATACTGTTCTGACATAGAGTATGTTAGAAGGATATGATATTGTTCTGACATAGAGTCTGTTAGAAGGATATGACACTGTTCTGACATAGAGTCTGTTGTTCCGACATAGAGTCTGTTGTTCTTATTTTCGTATTTAATGTACATGTATGTAGATGTACTTCCTCGACGTTGTTGAGTCATTGTATATATGACCACAATCACGTTTCTAGCAGGACAGTTTATTGTAGTGTCTGATCTTAAACACAATATAAAACTACAGTTTGCTACTATCAGATATTTAATCTAAAATGCAGCGATACGAAATACAAATAAAACTAAAACAATGTATATATGATTGACGGAGGAAATGTATATTTGATCGTCTTAGAGATAAAATTATAATTCGTAATCAGCCAGAGTTCAGAGTTATCGTTTGTTTAATGTAAGGCAAGTATTCGGAATGGCTGAGAATACACTGATGACCGATCATCATAATTTTTAGTAACTAGAGAGAAATAATCTCGTTTCTACAGGTTTCTGGCACCTTCGTTTCTATCATAACAGAAGACCCATCGTATCTTTTATTATGTCAATATTCAACTCACACAATGTCTGGTCAAACGTTATAGTTCCTCAAGTTAAGCTGACGATACCTTAGAGCACTGACTTCTTGGTATAAATTAGATTAGTTACCATAACTTGATGTAGTGAGGATGATGTTCTAAGACACATACCATACTGTGAGTATATTCGTCAATATCTGTGTGAGGGCAGCTCATTATGTTTTCTGCTCTTTTGAAAAAAAATGTTTGAACCTTTTAAAAAAAAGGTCTCCAATACGGATCAATCTACGATCATTTAAACGTGTGCACTACTGCACATTTATACCCCGTGACACTACATGGGGAAGCCCAGTAAACATGTATGACAGCGATGTATGTAAGTATTACCACTTTGTGTTCTAAAGTTGTACATTTTATTTGGAAATCCTTGTAAATCAATCAGTTAAGTGTTCTTCGTACAACATATTTGATATTGGTCTGAACAATATACAGTGTATCTACAAATTGTCACAACATGGCGCTAGAAGTAATCAACACCATGGTATATCACTGGCGTTAATATACCCTGCTAACCACATGTCTTTATAATTCCAACGATAATGTAACGGCATCTATGCTAACGAAAACATATACATATTACTGCAGTAACGACATAAGATGTAACACGCACATTATGTTGCTATAGTTACGCAGGTATGGCACATTGCTATAGTAAGGACACGAACACTCGCTATAAATAATGACAGCTTATCACTCTTTGCTATGTATAAAGACACGTTCACAGGTAATCATAATAACGACGCCACGTTTCAAACGTAGCTATAGTAATGACACCACTAACACGTCGCTTTAGTAACGAAACGATTAAGCTATTTTATAAAGATATGATAAGGATATGACACTGTTCTGACATAGGTTCTGTTATTAGGATATGACATTGGTCTGACCTAGAGTCTGTTGTTTTATGTAAGGCAAGTATTCGGAATGGCTGAGAATACACTTATGACCGATCATCATAATTTTTAGTAACTAGAGAGAAATAATCTCGTTTCTACATGTTTCTGGCAACTTCCTTTCTATCATAACAGAAGACCCATCGTATCTTTTATTATGTCAATATTCAACTCACACAATGTCTGGTCAAATGTTATAGTTCCTCAAGTTAAGCTGACGATACCTTAGAGCACTGACTTCTTGGTATAAATTAGATTAGTTACCATAACTTGATGTAGTGAGGATGATGTTCTAAGACACATACCATACTGTGAGTATATTCGTCAATATCTGCGTGAGGGCAGCTCATTATGTTTTCTTCTCTTTTGAAAAAAATTGTTTGAACCTTTAAAAAAAAGGTCTCCAATACGGATCAATCTACGATCATTTAAACGTGTGCACTACTGCACATTTATAACCCGTGACACTACATGGAGAAGCCCAGTAAACATGTATGACAGCGATGTATGTAAGTATTACCACTTTGTGTTCTAAAGTTGTACATTTTATTTGGAAATGCTTGTAAATCAATCAGTTAAGTGTTCTTCGTACAACAGTTTTGATATTGATCTGAACAATATACCGTGTATCTAGAAATTGTCACAGCATGACGTTAGAAGTAATCAACACCATGGTATATCACTGGCGTTAATGTACAATGCTAACCACATGTCTTTATAATTCCAACGATAATGTAACGGCATCTATGCTAACGAAAACATATACATATCACTGCAGTAACGACATAAGATGTAACACGCACATTATGTTGCTATAGTTACGCAGGTATGGCACATTGCTATAGTAAGGACACGAACACTCGCTATAAATAATGACAGCTTTTCACTCTTTGCTATGTATAAAGACACGTTCACAGGCAATCATAATAACGACGCCACGTTTCAAACGTAGCTATAGTAACGACACGACTAACATGTCGATAAAATAACGTCAGGAATAACTTGTCATTTTTAGTAATGACACCACTAACACGTCACTTTAGTAACGAAACGATTAAACTCGACATTCATGCTAATGCTACACATCATAATTATGAAAAAAGTATTGCACTACAAGAAATATACGCGGTATCAAGTAAAATTAAATTAAGCCTACTGCCCATTAGAAATCAATATTTCAGTATTAATGGAGAAAAATATGTGCATATCCTAACTAGTATTTAACTAATTCAAAACTTCAATGGCTGAAATGTAGAAAACAGATTTCTAAAAAAAAAGAATAAAAAACAAATCTTTATTTCAAATTTGCAAATAGATTGGTAAAAAACTAGATAATAACCAATACATTTTTGTAAAATTGATCAAAAAGCAATAAACACATTTACTTGTATCATATAATTGCGAAAAAATCTACAATCCCATCAATAAACACATTTACTTGTATCATATAATTGCGAAAAAATCTACAATCCCAACAAATCAATAAACATGCACAGATTAAGTTGAATAACTTGATAATACTATAAAGCAGTACATGTATAACGCCAATCATCTAAAGTACCATGAAATACAGACCATACCACCGTATACTAAGTCAACTTTACTTGAAATTGACACTAACAGCTTGCCGACCTTGGTTTACATTGTAATTACTTTAGCCTTTTATCTTGTTCTTTTGTGTGTGTGTTTGATTTTGATCAGTGTTTCGGCATGCATATGTGCACGTAATGTATATATAAAATAAGCATTCGGGATAAATTCAGTGTCACGGTATGTAGACAAATCGTTACAGTGCTCCGTAGAACTTGTATTGAATTCCAAGTGTCGACAGTTGTTTTCCGATATGGTTTTCGAAGTTTCGGCGTTGATGATGTTCTATAAATATATTTTAAACAACGATATCTCACAATCTCGGTCCATCTAATTGCTTCATTGTTTACATTTTGAACTTTGAACTTTTATTACACCTGATAAGGACATGTACACGTACGTAGGACAACTCGGTGGCTCACATTTTTTCGTCACAGTCTATACCCCTGGTTCACTATACCTGTACGAATGACACACGACGTAGAACCTGATCAGTGGTTGTAGTTACTCCCGGTGTGGCATGGTATTTTGAAGCATGGTAAAATGAACATCGGTAGGTTGCCTTTCTTGGGAAACTGGTCAGTAAAAAGGGGATCTCGGTTAATTATGAAAATGTGAAGGCGTTGCTGAAATGGTCAGTTTCCCGTTCTAGAAAGGATGTACAGTCGTACATTAGTTTCGTAAACTATCATCGGGAGCACATACAAAATTTCGCCAGGTTGGCCGCTCCACTACATGCACTGACAGGACCAAAAATGGAGTTCTGTTGGACTTCTATTGAACAGAAATCTTTCAAAGATGTCCGGTCTGCACAATCAGTTTCACAATGCTGGGGTTCCCAGAGCGAGATGGGTTACTAGTATTCATCTTCGACACAGATTCTTCGAACGACTCCATTGGGACAGAACTGCTGCAAATTCAGAACCGTCAGGAGCGAGCGATTTGATATGGCAGCCGGGTGTTGACACAATACAACCCGAAAAGAACTATTGACTGTAAATACCTTTACTCGACAATATCGGAATTATCTCCTTTGGAGAAAGTTTGTTGTCCGGACTGATCATAAATAATGATACTAAAATAAATCAAAGCAATATGTTTTGTACTGGTAATTTAGCATTCGAAATTGATCAAATTACCACTACATGTAATTGAATTAATAATATTGTATCATTATTACATTTTATATCATAATATTACGTTGATCACTCTTCTCTTTACATGTATTCATATGGTGTGCTGATGCATAATCGCACGCTGTTACAATTTGTTTTCACCTATGGACCGAAAGGCCAAAGGAATAGATGAACTAACTAGTATAATGTACTAACGGAGAAAAGAAACGCAAGTTTATTTTCGATAGTTGTAATTTTACATGATTATTTTTTGATGTGTTCATAGTGCAGGTCTAAATCAGTAGCCTATGTACCCACCCCTGGCATCAGTCGCTGCTCTTACATCTCCTTTACATTGACCCCATCAAGGCGTTTATTGCCCTTTGAGGGATGTTATTTCACTCCTGAATAAGGTGATGAAAAAAGAGCTCATCCATTTACAATTTACAGCGCATACTATACAACAGGATTACACGGGGCATTTGTTACAGGTAAATGTACCACAAGATTACACTAGGACATATGTTACAGGGAAATATACGACAGGATTACACGGGATATATGTAACAGGTAGATATATTACAGGATTACACTCTGACGTTTGTAACAGGTAAATATACTACAGGATTACACTCTGACGGTTGTAACAGGTAAATATACTACAGGATTACACTCTGACGTTTGTAACAGGTAAATATGCTACAGGATTACACGGTGACGTTTGTAACAGGTAGATATACTACATGATTACACTCTGACGTTTGTAACAGGTAAATATACTACAGGATTACACGGTGACGTTTGTAACAGGTAGATATACTACATGGTTACACTCTGACGTTTGTAACAGGTAAATGTAAAACAGGGCTACACTGACGTTTGTAACAGGTAAATATACTACAGGATTACACGGTGACGTTTGTAACAGGTAAATATACTACATGATTACACTCTAACGTTTGTAACAGGTAAATATACTACAGGATTACACTCTGACGTTTGTAACAGGTAAATGTACAACAGGGTTACACTGACGTTTGTAATAGGTAAATATACTACATGATTACACCCTGACGTTTGTAACAGGTAAATATACTACATGATTACACCCTGACGTTTGTAACAGGTAAATATACTACATGATTACACCCTGACGTTTGTAATAGGTAAATATACTACATGATTACACCCTGACGTTTGTAACAGGTAAGTATACTACAGGATTGCACGGGGATATATGTAACAAGTAATTAAGAGCATTTCAATATATTGTAGAGTATTGATAATCCGATCTAGAATTGAGAAAGGAAAATGAAGAGGAAACACGAGGATGACTGTGAAGTAGTATATTCTCGGGTGAGTTCCACATGACTTCGATCTGATTAAAATACAGATCATCAGTATACACTATGTTATGACTGTGTATTATGATGATCTGTTTTCGGAAGAAGAGTACTTCATGACATCGAGATTATCAATATACATAAATATTATTTTGGTACATGAAGTAATCTCAGGGTGATTTCAGTGAAATGTTGAATTAATTATATAACAGTATATCTTGGTTTTGGAAAAATGGAATGGCCATGAACCTTTTGGGGTGGGGGTGGGGTTGGGGTGAAGGGTGAGGATTTTATATTATTTCACAAATACTGAATTTCACTCATACATATTTAACAGGAAATATATGTAATGATATGAAGATATATTAATTAATATTTGACAGGATGGTTCGAGTAGCTGCTTATTGTTTATTGAATCATTAACAATATCTTTTTTATTGATAGGTGGAGTCCCAACCTAATTTTGGTGAGTAAGTAGCAAAATAGATTCAATGAGGCGATAAATATATGGAGATTTTTGTTTTTTAATAACCAAATTTCGAAAACCTGTTATTCTATATAAAAAAATTATGACTACCAGTTCAATCAGTCACTCCAATCAGATAGGCGTTTTGACAATCAAACGACATATATTTTTATTATGGTATGTCCATCAGGCGGGATAAACGATAAAAGTTTTTATACGCGATATTTCATTTCGATGATATAAACGTGTACAACTATTTTCCATGTTTGCAGATACGTCAAACTTTATGTTACATTTGCAATGCATCTTAAAGTTTGATTATATATATGTTATAGGTAAAATGGCAATTGCTATCGGAGGGGAATGGAAATCTCTCGGGACAGCCCTGGGATACAATCTTGCGCAGTTAGATCATTTAACGGAAATTTACCATGAAAGACCTGTTAAAAGGAATCGCATTATGTTGGAAAAATGGTGGGAAGCTATGAAATCGGAAAAAGAAGGTTGCGAAGTTGAACAACTCCTGTCAAAAATTCTAGATGATTCAGGCCTCAAAATGATTGCAGAGGAGGAGCTTGCAAGTGGCTGTCGAGGTAAAATGCCAGTAAATATAAATGTATATCTCCTTCTCTTCTCTTAGTAACTTCAACACAAGTGAAATATACCCCTAAATCAGTGTCGCAGTAAGATAACTTAAAATTAATGTTACAGGATCAACAACAACTTATGGAATGGGAAGCCTGGTGTCAAAAATCATTTTTGATATTGAAAGCAGTATCAAGAAAGGTATGAAGAAAGCAAAACAGAACAAAACAAATGAAATAATTATTTGGTATATTTTAATCATTATAAAGTCTTTTTATATAAGACAACGATATGGGATTTTTTATCTGATTTAGTTGCCGTTCTTTTATCTCCTATTACACTGCCCAACGTCAGCCACTTTAGCTAATGTTCTCCACTGTTCAAGACGTCATTTCCCCCCAAGTAGTGACCTACCAAATTTATTAAAAAGACTTAATGTTATCCTTGCTTGACGCTTACATTAAAATGTATTCATAGTGACAGTGCAATTTAAAAAAACTTTGAATTAAGATTAAAAAATATATACGCAGTTTTAGTATTCAGAAATAGTTTCTGAGATATACCCTCTGATTACACTATATTTCAGTCATCGTATCTAAGGGAATACCGACATTTAGCTTGTTCTCTGGTCATGTCTCCCTTATGGCAGTTACATGTATCGTCCATCCATCCGAGGAGGTTTATTGATTCCGGCCCCTGACTAGATCGGGTGATTGAGTCTGCTCCCCCTAACAAGTGAGGGTTATTAAGCCCCCCATCCCCTCTCAAACCCGTGAAGGTTATTGATTCTGTTCCCAAACCGATGAGGGCTACAGAGTATTGATTTTGTCCCAAATAAAAATCTTTCTTAATCCCAGATAGCGGCCTGTCGGCCATTTTATTTGCTTGGTCAGACCCAAAACTGAATGTTCACAACAAGAGTCCAAAGGAAATCTACATTCGAAGCTTGAGATATATTTCTCAAGTACCATTCAGCAAATAGCGATGACAAACTTCAACAGTCAAAATCCATAATGACTACCTTTCGGTTATTTTGTTTTACCGATCAGACTTAAAACCAAAGAGACCATATCTTTCCAGTACGTCTCTCAGGAAATAGCGATAACAAAGATTGTTTACGGACGGATAATGATCGATTGACCTGTGACGTAGAGCGATTGAATAATAATATACCATGTGAAGATGTTGGGCTAAAATCTTTCAATTGTCCGGTTATCCATCAAGGTTATTGTTATTTGACCTTTGCTGCGTTATCATATGGCAGAAGGTCAAACGATGTAAAGGAACAATAGAATAGTACCGAACTGTATTAAGCACTACCTTCATTAGTGGATAGATTTATTGGGCTTAATATATGAAGTTGCCTTTAAGCTTTATATAGCTAACTTTATGAAACTTCTACTTTTGCAGATCAACTTCAATGTTACATTGAACAATGGAAAGTTCGCGATGAAAAATACTTTGAGCCAAGGTGCTTTTCGAAAATTAAAGAAACCTTTGTTAAAAATGGATGTTTGACTTTGATAGCGTCACCTGGAGATGGGAAAACGGCCACCTGCATGCATCTCGCTCTCCAAATGATGGACTGCGGTTACAACATACTTCCAGTAAACACATCAAAAGAACTGAAAAAGTGCAATCCTGCAGAAAGAACACTATTTATACTGGATGACCCAATTGGCACGAATATGCTCGAGGAAAGACGTATTCGTAGTTTGCTGAAACAGCGTATTCTATTTGAAAGCTGTATAGAAAAGGGCAACACAAAGGTGATTATAACTATGAGAAAAGGGTTGTACAAGGAAGCGAAACATTTCATTCAGGACAGTTTCCTGGGAAAGCATTGTTTCGATCTTTCAGCCGTGTGCAATCAGTTGAATCTAAAAGAGAAAGAGGGAATTATGGAAAAACATGGCCTACCAGCGGCCAAATTGCACATAACCGAAGACTATTTCCCTGGGTTTCCTGTTCTTTGCCATCTCCTGTCAGTGCCTGATATCTCTGATTCTAACGAGGTACTCGGCCCTGCTAGCGTGATCAAAAAACAAATAGAGGATTTAAGACGATCATCCAAAGTTCATCAGTATTGCGCATTGAGTTTACTTGCGCTTTTCGATGGTATCTTTGAAAGAGACATTCTATTAGATATGGAATGTAGCAAGACGACATCGATGAATTCTAATGTGATTGACATTATTCGTTCGTGTGGTTTGTCAACCAAACAAAGTACCTTCCGTCAACTTCGCGAGTCTCTTGATATAATGGAGGAGGTCTATGTCATGAAGGATCAAAATGGAAACTTCCAGTTCTTGCATGATTTGATATATGACGCCGTCGCGAGCGTGTATGGAGCCGAGAACATTCGAGTTGTCATTCAACATTTCAGTCCGGCGTTTCTGCGATCTCGGATTCGAATTGAACATATTGGATTTGGTCAGATTATGTTGTTACACAAAGACTTCGCCAGATTCGCTGAACGTATCTCTAAAGACCTTAAGGGGGGTTTCATAGTCGACGTCTTCACAAACCCGTCCATCCTAAATGCAGAATTCCAGAAATGCTGGAAAACATGTCTACTAAAGTACTCCGATGCCGAAAGGAAAAAGATGCTTTCGTATCAACCTGAGGTGACCATGTTTGATGAAAGAGAAATGAAGAAGGCTCTTGACTACGCTATCTTATCAGCTACACCTATACACTGGTTAAGTAGGCTTGGGATGTGCTCCTTTCTGCGTGAGATGCTAGAAACATTCGAGGGCACGTTTTTGAAGACATTGCCGGGGAATACCATGCCATTACATTTCGCTGCTGGCTATGGACATTTAGCCACGGTCAAGTTGCTCTTACATTTCAATGTTGACGTCAATGCAAAATCCAGTCTGCAAATTGATGAAAATTTGTCATCAATCGGTGAATATTACACGGGATTTACGCCCCTTTTGTATGCATGCAGAGAGAACCACGTCGACGTGGTTGACTGCTTGTTGAAGAATGGCGCCAATCCCGATCTGGTGCGAGACCATGGGGGCTCCCCAATGCTGATTACAGCAGACAAAGGGCATTACATCGTTATCAAGACATTATTACAACACAATGCAGATCCGAACATATGCTGCGAACATGGTACATCACCACTTTTCCTGACATCACAGGAAGGACATAGTAAGTCGGCCATAACTTTACTAGAAGGTGGAGCTTTAATTAATCATAAGAAACCTTCAGGGATGTCTCCTCTAGGCGTGGCTGTAAAAAGGGGTCATATAGACACTGTACTGCGTCTCCTGAACCGAGGCGCAAACATACACGTAGCAGATAACGATGGCAACACTCCACTCCACATGGCTGTACAGACAAGAAGGACAGACATTGCAGAGATGTTGATCTACCGTGGAGCTGACCCGACCTTGCGAAACAAGGGAGGTGACTCTGCACGAAGTATGTCATTGAAAATGGACGGAACGCCTTTAATCAAAACACTTCATGGTCTGCCAATCGGAACGGGTAAGATATGACACCAGATGTACAGAATACTCCTGGATACAATATTCAAAGCTGAGGAAATGAAACAATGTAAAATGTATCAATATCGGGGTACAACGGTAGTATAACAATACATACAATCAATCGTTTAATGTATACATGTGAAAAAGTAATGTTACAGTGTTTGTTTGAATTATGTTTTTGTGTATAGGAAAAATAAGTGTTGCTGTTCAGTTTTTCTGAATGTTTTTTCTATGCACATACATCTAGCAAAAACACACTTTCGCTTATACATTGCATTCTAATGATTGGTTTTGAATGCATAACTATAGCTTTTTCATGTTCACGCTCTCATTGATTGTTATTAAATTGATTTATTTGTAATACGCAGAAATACAACATTTTGAAATATTTTTTTATTGAAAGAGAATAACAACGTAGATACAATATGTTTAAACATACAAAACGTGTAAATCAGGAGAAAATAATACCACATTGTTAAAATAGAAAAAAAAAGTTTTAAAATGTTGAATACATACGGAAGTTGGTTGAACATGACATAATAAATACACATTCCTGGCGCACGATGTCTTGAGAAGTTCTTTCTCAGTATATGTAACTGAATTCATACTTTATACACGTAAAGAAAATTAAAGCTATGATGATCATGTGTAACCACTGTATCCTTGTCATATTTATCATCGCAGTAAAACAAGTTGGTGTTCGCCATTTATAGACGGCAAACATAAGCTAATCTTCATTATGGTTTGTTAAATTGTTTAACAAAATCCAACAATAACATTTTAATGAATTTTTTATTTCGTGGAGGACGGACCAAATATTCAATATGGAAAAAATTGTAGGTCACGATGGATGACATCAAATACAAAAATGTAGGTCACGATGGATGGCATCAAATACAAAAAAAAAATGAAGGTCACGATGGATGACATCCAGAACAAAAAAGGTCACGATGGATAACATAAAATACAAAAAAGTAGGTCACGATGGATAACATCAAATTCAAAAATGTAGGTCACGATGGATGACATCCAGAACAAAAAAGTAGGTCACGATTGATAACATCAAATACAAAAATGTAGGTCACGATGGATGACATCCAGAACGAAAAAGTAGGTCACGATGGATAACATCAAATACAAAAATGTAGGTCACGATGGATGACATCAATTACAAAATAATTAGAAAAACAATATCAAAAATAAATAAAATCAAATAATGTAGGTCACGATGGATGACATCCAAAACAAAAAAGTCAGAATGGATAACATCAAATACAAAAATATGTAGGTCACGATGGATGACATCAAATAAAAAAAATGTATGTCACGATATATAACATCAATTGCAAAAAATGTAGGTCACGATATATAACATCAATTGCAAAAAATGTAGGTCACGATGGATGATATCCAGAACAAAAAGTAGGTCACGATAGATGACATCAAAAACAAAAATTCCTATAAGGAATGATAGCGGTATTAGTCAATAAAGAACGCATTTATCCAGCTTTAATGTTAGTCTAAGTGTCACAAAACAACTATTGGTTACAACGTGATCACGTCCAGAGCATCCCCTGAATGTAATACGAATGTTTACAAAGCAACGCTTCAAGAAAAGGGGGTTTATTGCCGTTGACTATCAAATGTTTGTACAAACGAACAGCATTGTCATTATTATGGCTCATGACTCTAACATATATTATATCTCCACCTAATTTCATTGAGAGTTATGTTTGGGAATATCCACACGAGAACATGACAGTCACTAATCCTGTGATGATTAACAACACGAATACGTACAGTCTCAGAAAAAACTTATCCAATATGCGGGAAAAGTCTCTCCATGACAGATTCGTATCCATCCAAGCATTTCTCGTCGCAGGTTTTTGTTCACTATCCGATTCCTTTGCCTGACATTCGCTTACTTGTTCTACTTTCTGTTGATCCCAGTCACATACAGATACATGTCTATCACCAGGTTTCCTTATTGTGTCATCCAAGGGGACGACACTCGAACTCCGGATGTTTTTTCCGATGTGCTGTCCAGAACACTTCCAGCCGCTGATCATGATTAGGCACGCCATGTAACACTTCCGTACCGCTACTGTTACTTCCGCATCCGGGTCTTTATGGTAACATTCCAGGACAATAATGGATAGGAGGACAGCAACTACTCCCATGATTAGAACGATCATGGTGTACACGGCTGTAATGAGGAATGAATGTATCATATCACATAAGAACCGAAGCTCAAATAAGTTAGGTAATGTTAAAAAATAAAACAAAACAAAAAACAAAAAAAACAACCAATATAAGAGTGAAAAAATAAAATAATTAAAAATTTTAAAAAAAAAGACAAAAAAATAACAACAACAAAACAACAACTCATACCCTGAAAGGACGCTATGGTGACATCAAATAATTAATTATGATACCACGATGGTTATATATCTCTTTTTAGGCGACATGTAATGTGTTTGTAGACTTCGCGTTGTTTAAGCCAAAGATATCCATTTGATCTTGAATGAGTGTGAACGTAGAGAGGACGTAATGAAAAAAAAAAACATCAACGATTTAACGACAATAAGGTAAGTGGCAATTTATTGATGAGTTTGAGCGTATGACTTCTGTCAACTATTTATGATGTCGCAATACTGGTATTGGCGTAATGACAAGACATTGGTGAGTTTGAGCGTACGACTTCTGTCACCTATTTATGATGTCGTGATACTGGTATTGGCGTAATGACAAGACATTGGTGAGTTTGAGCGTACGACTTCTGTCACCTATTTATGATGTCGTGATACTGGTATTGGCGTAATGACAAGACATTGATGAGTTTGAGCGTACGACTTCTGTCACCTATTTATGATGTCGTGATACTGGTATTGGCGTAATGACAAGACATTGGTGAGTTTGAGCGTACGACTTCTGTCACCTATTTATGATGTCGTGATACTGGTATTGGCGTAATGACAAGACATTGATGAGTTTGAGCGTACGACTTCTGTCACCTATTTATGATGTCGTGATACTGGTATTGGCGTAATGACAAGACATTGATGAGTTTGAGCGTACGACTTCTGTCACCTATTTATGATGTCGTGATACTGGTATTGACGTAATGACAAGACAGATCATGCCATTTGCGTGAAATAAGTTTTAAATTTTACGTACACAGTATGGAGACACTCAGCGCTGCTGCCGGTATGTTTGAGGAGATAACCATCATATATACAGCATAGGCCAGCAGAACCGTCAAAGAATAGCCGATCTTCTCTCCGGAATCTGGAGGCAGTTTGAACACCAGGGCACTGAGGAAGGACAACAGCATTGTGGGAAGTATGGTGTTCATGAACACGTACAGAGGCCTCCTCCTCATAGTAAAGTTCACGTGGAGAGATGAATAGTCACCTTTGTCCCTCTCTGTGCTGCTCCTTTTCTCCTCGAGGGTATAATTCCGTAACTCCCATTCCCCGTTTTCCTGATAACTTTGTAATCGTATAGGGTCTTTGGAAAAATGCAGGTTAATCTCGCTATGAATAAAAAGATAATACTCATATTCTGTCAGTATTAGATTGATATAGTGAAGTGGTTCGGTTGATTAACAGTTATTCTGTAAGCCTTCTGTCGTCAGCATCTCCTCAGAATTTTGACGTGATAACAAATGAAAATATTGATTACTGTGAAAAAGGTCATTTAAAAGGCAAATACATATAAAATCTTACGAATGCTCACTCCAAATAGCTATATCTCTTCCTCACATCTATTTTCCCAATCCTACATCTTAATGTATTTCTATATTACTATATGATGTGTATATTTCTAAATTTGAAAACATTTTATCAAATGTACTTTGCGACTTACATAGTACAATACACAATGCAGTCAAACCTATTCTAAAGGTAATACAAGAAAACTTACATAGTACAATACACAATGCAGTCAAACCTATTCTAAAGGTAATACAAGAAAACTTACATAGTACAATACACAATGCAGTCAAACCTATTCTAAAGGTAATACAAGACAATGGTTGATTAAGGTTTCACATGCTCTCCCTTGTATCCTTTTTCGTTATTTTAAAAAAGTAAAAATATCATAAAGTGTATGAAATAAGATATAATTTATATTAAAGTTTATACTTAAGGCAACGTCTACGAAGAAATTGGTTCTTTTTCGGTCTCCAATGTGACAAAAGAACATGAAGATTAACCTGTATACCAAGCCCACTTTACGATACATGCCACTTTTCTCTGCTCCCTTTAGGGAGTTTATAGCTAGGCTTATCATCAATATAACATGATCTCACCTGATTCTGTAAGCACGTGTACTTATGATTAAGGAACATATCTGTGTGTCGAAAGGATAGAAGGTGACATCACAATAGCACTGGACCGTGAAAATGCCTGCTGGATTCCACTCCACGTTACCCGTATGTCTGACGCGCATAGGGACATCTGGATCACTGATGATTGACATGTCGGAGACGCTGGGAAATGTGACGTGAAACATGATTCAATGAAAAGGTTAAAGCTTAGTGAAACTAGATAAACAATTTACTTTTTTTACTATATATATATATTTCTTATCAATATGATTTAAGATTGATATCTACCTACGTTATAAGGTCTAAGACCATAATTGACTCCATTTATGTTTCGAATGGAATTTTTGTTTTTATTAAAGTGTGGTATACTATAACATATATGATATAATTCGGCGAAAAAAGCGTGAATAGCTCGGTATAGGTATTAATCTGTACTTTGAAAAACAAATTTGTAAATAGATCACCGCTAAATTAATTTAATTCAGTATATGAATGTATCACTGTATGCAATGCATATACTTTAGTTCGGTTATAGATGTGACATAATTTCGACGACAACCACTTCCGTGAATGTGACAAAATATCGGCATTATATCGAATATTTTCCTAAATGTAGCAGAATATCGGCGTTATATATCAGCAACTTTACTGAATATGACAGAATATTGTCGTTATAAACCACTTTCCCTGCATGTGACAGCATATCGGCGTCGTATCAAACGCTTTTCCTGAATGTGACTTTTACACTTTTCCTGCTTCCGTCTCATTTTTGTCTGAACAGATATTTTTTTTAAAGGTATTTAATTATTGATGTTTTTTTTCTACACAGATATTTTTTATCTTTCAAAGTTATACAGCTTTTATTTTTGATGTTATTCTATTACTATTGATCATTGATATGAAAACAAATTACGCAATTGAGGGATTGGGTATCAATCACAAATAGGTTTCAGTTTAAACAAAAAGGGTCTTAATGTACGCATTTAAACTTATTTACGGCATTAAGCGTTACTGAACTGGATAAATAGACACTATTGATTTTAGTGGAAAATATTTTAAAATAATTGTACGTTTCTTAAAGAAATCAACGTTACTCACGAATTCTCGATGTTGATGGGTGGAAGCCAAGTGTAACTCTCTGCGGTAAAAATATCGGGGATGGACCGTGATAGCTGTACCCCAGGCGTGCCTCTTCTGGTAAAGTTTGTCCATTCCAACCGTTCGTCCTTCCAGGTCTGTTTCGAAAATATATAAAATATGCCATATCTGTAATTAGTCTATTCCAACTTTTCTTCCTTCGATGTCAAGAATGCCAAATACCAAATACTAATTCGTTTTATGAAATCAAATTTGAATTTTAGATGATTTAAACTTCAATCTTATACATTGGGTGGATATTACATCATGTATCCTCTAGGACTCAATATGGAGATAATAGCATGCTCCACTGGTATTAACTTGGTTACTATTCTGTCTGTCTACCTTCGAAACCAGTTCGTCAAAGGAATCCACACTATGATGTTTCATTATGACTGTCATGTACTGTGTAAAGAGTTCAAATAGATACTAGTCGCACGCCCAGTACAATTGCATTCTCGTTTAAAATGTTGTTGATATCCTCTTTTGAAAGATTTGGAAACCTACCTTTGACAGTGTCGTCTGCCATCTTCGTTGTTTACACTATGTCTATATCGAGAAGATGTTTGTTTCAAGGGACACTACTGGTAGCTGGATGACACAGATATTGGTAATTTAATTCACCAATACCTTTTTTTTTTTTACTTTTCCCCAGAAGCGGTCGTTGATATTGTCTTTATATGTCTATGTGGCCTGCTTTCAACCATTGAGAAATGACACAATTATAGGAAAATCAAAGGAAACGTCGTTGATAATTCCCATCAAATAACATTATGGCGTTAGGATATCAGTAACACAATTAGGAAAGGACAATATTTAAAGAATAATAATGAAAAATCTCATTTCACATTGACAACAGATTAGAGGGAAATTGTATATATGACAATAAGACAACTCCGCTGGATGTATTAATTACTCACCACGAAAAGGAAGCCGGTCAGTGCCATCGTCTGTTTTTCGATGTCCTTTGGAAGTAGAGATTCATTGTACTAAATTCATATATATCATGTATCAGCACATCCTTGTAAATCATGTAGAATATATAACTGAATCATTTATTTTAATAATGTTTGTGGCATTGGTATAAGTTATAGATACATATGTCAAGAAGTAAAAAAGGGGAACTGAATTCATAAACTAAAACTGTAGTAAAACTGAAAATATTCAATGTGTAGCGAAGATATTTATATAATACTTTTAAAAAAAAAAGTATAGCTTTGAGGAAGTTGGTTAGTAAAGAATGGGGAAAGGGGGAGGCAAGGGGGAAGCTAATTTCATAGTTAAAAAATGTTCACGTTATATATGAGATGTCTAGAGATCAATGAACCAGTGCTGTGGTACAATATCATTCAATTCATAAGTATGTCAAGGGTTAGTAAGGATGGATGATCAATTAAAAATTGGTTGCTGCAATTGTAGGGGTCTATCATCTGATCAAATAAAACGTCAAGATATTTGTGTTACCTGTAAAAATAAATATGACATATCTGTCTTAATCGATACACATCGACTAAAGAGTCTGAATGTTACTGGGCTACTGAGTGGGGTTGTTACTGGGCTACTGAGTGGGGTTATACGGCCAGACTTTGCTCCTTTTCCAGTAGAGCAGGGGCATTGCTATTCTCTTTAAAAATACTGTTGAATTTGAAATCGCAACAAATGAAATTAAGGATCCAAACGGTAACTTCTTAATACTTGAAATTAAATTATTTGACTGGAAGATAACCCTGGTGGCTCTGTTTGGTCCAAATGATGATAACCATACTTTTTTTGATAACATACACCGTAAGCTCGAAACTTTAGATAATAATCCTATGGTAATTTGTGGAGATTGGAATGTGTCTCTTAATTATGACCTAGATACACTTATTTATAGGCAGAACAAATAATACCAAAAGCCAAAATAGAGTTCAGGAAATGATGGTTTCTTTAGATATTCTAGACGTGTGGAGAGAAGAAAATCAAAGAAGTAAAAGATATACTTGGAGAGGTCCACAAAAAACAAGCTAGATTAGATTACTTTTTAGTCTCTACGGATTTAATATCTTTTATTACAAATACTGATATAGGAATAAGCTATAGATCGGATCACTCTCCAGTCTCTGTTTCTTTTAAATTTGTTGATAAAGATAAAAAAAAGGGGGGTAGAGGTACGTGGAAATTAAATAATTCATTACTTCACGAAGATATATATATATATAGAAAAAGTTAAAGAATGTACCTCAGACACATTAAATCAGTACAGAACTAGAGATAGCACCTCCCCAAATGAATATACAATTGGGGAACAATTACTTTAGGAAACTATTAAATTAATGATAAGGGGCCTAACCATAAAATATTGTTCGCACAAGAAAAAAAATCGGAGCAGATGAGGAGCAAAAATTAGAACTAGAATTAAGAGATCTGTACTTAGGGGAAGGGGCTAATATAAATGAAGCCGAAATAATGAGGGAGAACTATAGCAAATTATAGAAGAAAAGATTAAAGGTATGATGATTAGGGCTAAAAAAAGGGATTTACAGTAAAACTTGTTTCAAAATTATAAACCGAGGATAACAAAGAAATATCAGAATTAGAAGAAATTATGAAAGAACAGGTAAAATACTACCAGGAGCTGTACAGAAGCAGGGATATAGAACTAGATGAAGTACATAGGCAGTCTTTTTTAATATTGAAAACCCGTATAACTATAAACTAAATGTGGAAGAATCAGTAGAGATGGCAGGTAAGCTTAGCAGGTTAGAATGCTTAAAGACTCTTAAAACATGAAAACTTCAAAATCCCCCGGCTTAGATATACAGTTGAGTTCTACAAGTTTTTCTAGAATGACATTTATGGACACTTAATAAACTCTTTTAATGAATATCTGGAAAAGGTCAATTATCTATTTCTCAGCCCCAAGGTATTATAAACTGTATTCCAAAAGAAGGTAAGTCTAAAATGCTTCTAAAAAAATAGTTAACTGTACATGTCCATCAACCCTGTTTTTTTTTGTTTTTTTTAACCATTAACTTAAATAAAAAGTTTTGTTCAATTTCAGTTTTGAATGAATATTACTATGCATATAAACATTAGTAACTGTACACGTCCATCAACCCTGTTTTTTTGTGTTTTTTTTTGTTTGTTTTGTTAACCATCAACTAAAGTTTTTTTCAATTTCAGTTTTTAAATGAATATTAATATGCATATAAATATTAGTTGACTGTAAATGTATATCAACCTTGTTTTGTTTAATTCACCATTAATTTAAATAAAAAGTTTTGTTCAGTTCAATTTTTGAATGAATATTAATATGCATATAAACATTAGTTAACTGTACATGTCCTTTGGTGGGAATTGATATGTTGTTACCCGGTACATGGACCCAATGGGGAAATATCTGTCAGTGACCGAGAATCACGGAGGGGTAATAAAGTTAAATACACATTTATATGTATTAATACTACAGTTTGGTATAATCTCAGTATGCTTTTTGCCATGTATTTGGATTATGATATCATGTATTATGTGAACATTGAAAAATAAAAAATAAATGAGATTTTTTTTTATATTTTAATAATAAAATTAGATCGCAAAGAAATGGCCATAAAATTCAAATTTTAAATGCATATTGAAAAAAAGACATCTTCGGTTTTTATGTATGTTAAAAAGACATCTTAAGTTTATGCTTATATTAAAAAGACATATTAAGTTAATATGTATGTTAAACAGACATCTTAAGTTTTAGGTATATTAAACAGAAATCTTAAGTTCATATGTATGTTAAAGAAAGACGCCCTCCGGATACTGTAACATGTATCTATATGAAGGTGCCGCGGTGGCTCTGGTTAAGGTGAACCTACTACCATCTCGGAGAGTTTGAAAAAACCCCACACAAACCAAACCATAGGAGACAAGTGAACAGTAACTTTATCGATCAATTTAGTAATACATTAGGTATGTAGAATAATGAGTATTTAACGACATCAAGGAGGTATTCGCCCTTCGATGACTCGTCACCGATGTAAGGAGTCAATATTAAACTACACGAAGGCGGTCTTCCGCACTTCTGTGACTCGAGTGTGAAGGTGAAGGTGTTTGTGTGTGTATGTAGAGTTGTGTTTGGATTTATTAGGTTTGTTCAGTTTGAGTCCTTGTAATGAATTAATTATGTACGTTTTACAAATTATAATTTTCTCTTCGCTACATTTACTGAACAGGTAGAATGAATTATAGATACATATACTATATGGCGCTTTTTTCTTTTTCAGAATGAAACTATTACATTTTTTCTTTTTATCTCTACCTATAATGGTTTTATACTCCTATTGATTTTAATGGAAATATTCTATCATTTAGATATATCTACTGCGTACTACTGGATTGGGAGATGGGGGGCTAAATAATTGCTATTAAATGGACGACACCTCCTTACCAGTTTGTTGATACGCTTCAGTCGAATAGACAGGTAGACATGTACAACGCCGATGGGACGAATAAACTTATCATAACTTAGTCGGTCGAATATCTTTAAACGTAATTCCTGCTCCACGTTCCGACTAAATGAGTCATAGTTTTCCTCTTCGGAGGATTCCTCACTAGCAGAACTGATGCTTTCCTCTGAGGTCGGGGCCGAAGTACTCTGCTGCGACAACACGCCACCTGTCAATACACAATACTATATTTAATGGTAGAGTGAATTAAAACGGTATATCGAAACACTTGCCTTTGAAAACTTTTAACCATCTTATTATGTTTATACTATATATCGATGTTTGCGGAAATCAACTGTAACAATTGATTACAAAAACATAGAGTCTTTTATACAAATATAAGTATCCATAAAGTATGAATGTCATTCATTAGTATGTAATTATATAGGATACCATTTGTTAGAATTTACTTTGTTAAAATATCGTTAATTAGGATGTCATTTGTGATAATGCTAGATGTTAAGACACCGTTAATTATGATAACAGGTAAGTTATGTTCCTTCCAAATATGTAATACCACAGTAAGATCGTGTCACTATCTCATTTACGTGATTCTGCGCCTGACACGTGACCTATGAGGAACAAATTCCATTGATATTATATCCGGTTTACGTATTAGAAACTGTTAATACCTACTTGTATACAAATATCTGTGTGCGGGATCAAACAACCTTAATCAATTAAAAAGAATTATATTCTGACATGACGAGTCTGACTGACTCACGAGCCTGATACCATCAGTTAACTCTGACGCGTACTTCAGATTCATTAGAGGGACGAACCAAGTAAGATCAATAATCGTCACTATCTAAGCGTTAGAAAGGTATCACAGAACTCAGTCTATAATGGGGACTGTTTACAGGCTAAAGAGAGATGTTAACAGGATGAAACAATCTTAATGGCATTAATTGATACAATAAAATAACTGTTGACACATACAGGTGTGACATTGTTGTTGATTTCTTGACATATTTGTTTATATTTGAAAAAGAAAACTACCTTATCAAACCCAAAGTTCTATTTTAAAAAGCCAAAGTTCTATTTAAAAAAGAACACTACTTTATCAAACCCAAAATTATGCATGTATTTTAAAAAGAACATTACATTATCAAACCCAAAATCTATTCTAAAAAGAACACTACCTTATCAAACCCAAAAAATATATCTTTAAAAGAACACTACTTTATCAAACTAAAAATTCTATTTTAAAAAGAACACTACCTTATCGAACCCAAAATTCTATTTAAAAAAGAACACTACTTTATCAAACCCAAAATTCTATTTTAAAAAGAACACTACCTTATCAAACCCAAAATTCTATTTAAAAAAGAACACTACTTTATCAAACCCAAAATTCTATTTAAAAAAGAAAACTACTTTATCAAACCAAAAATTCTATTTAAAAAAGAACACTACCTTATCAAACCCAAACTTCTATTTAAAAAAGAACACTACTTTATCAAACCCAAAATTATATTTTAAAAAGAACACTTCTTTATCAAACCCAAAATTCTATTTAAAAAGAACACTACTTTATCAAACCCAAAACTATATTTTAAAAAGAACACTACTTTATCAAACTAAAAATTATATTTTAAAAAGAGCATTACTTTATCAAACCTAAATCTCTATTTTAAAAAAGAACACAACGTTATCAAACCAAAAATTCTATTTTAAAAAGAACAATTCTTTATCAAACCAAAAATTATATTTCAAAAGAACACAACTTTATCAAACCCAAAATTATATTTTAAAAAGAAAACTACTTTATCAAACTGAAAATTATATTTTAAAAAGAACACTACTTTATCAAACCCAAAATTCTACGTTAAAAAGAACACTACTTTATCAAACCCAAAATTCAACTTTAAAAAGAACACTACTTTATCAAACCCAAAATTCTACGTTAAAAAGAACACTACTTTATCAAACCAACAATTCTATATTTAGAAAAGGACATTACTTTATCCAACCAACAATTCTATATTCAGAGTGCTTAATTTACGGTATTTTCAATAGTTTTATTATTTTAAGTAAATAATTGAATATAAACCTTCAGCATGTATGTTATAGACTATATAACATATGTAATATCAATAATTCAGAGAAGTGATATGCTTAATGAATTAATGATTTAACTAATTCAATTAATTTATATATCTACCTCGATTGATTGATATCATTTATTCCAAGAATATGTGATTTCATTCATTTGATTTAGTGATATGATTAATTCATAAGTGATATCATGAAATCAGTTTAGTGATATCACATTTTCTGGATAAAATGACGCCCATAATTAACATATTTCCTCAGCTATTTTTACTATGGACATTTCTTTATATGTTTATTCCTAGTAACTGCATGACCTTAGACAGTAATTAGTACCGTAATACAAAATGAATCTTATCGAACTTAATCTGTTAATTCTGTAAGTATATACAAGCAATGACCAATAGCGCTCCTTATAAGCAAATGTTACATATTTATAGAGATTACTGAAATATTTGACATTAATAACACGAAGGAATTGAGCAAGCTTTAATGCACTGGGTGACGAAACAGACTTATACATTGTGTAAGACTAGTAAGTGCTTAGATAAAAGGCACTTAAAGCCTTTATGATTTTGTAACATATAAATCATAACAAAATTGCAAAACTCACTTTACTCTCCACTCTCTATATTCAAATGAGCTGCGCGAAAATGTGTCATTCACACATGCGCAAACTGGTTTGTTTTGAAGAATGAATTTACAGAATATTGCAATTATAGAATTACTAGTAAAAATCCTTTAAATAACTGAACAAGAACGTGACATATCAACAGTGCACATCTTTAAAGTAATAATAGTAATGATGATACTATTATGTTAAAAGTTGCCATTACATATGATCAAATTATATTGGCACAAAATACATAATATATATAATGTATATTTGGTGTTTAAAGATCTAATTACCCTGTATTCGCGATCAGGAAAGATAGTTTGTACTAATTTGTATGGAATGTTTACTACAGAAAGTTAACAAGGCAGTGTTCCTTGAAATTATAACTCAAACTAGTTGAATTGCGACATATAAAGGCAATAATAATTCAAATAATAATTATCACTGTGAAGTTAAACAATCAAACAGTATCATTAAGACAATGGCAATAATGATATAATATTGCCTATAACGATCTCATGATTATTCTAATTATGAAAAAGGAGCCTACCTGTAAATAAAAAGACAAATATCCACTGTAGAAGAAAGAGCCGTGGATACCTTTTCCCCATCATGCTTCTTCGTATGAGCAGACCCTTATCCCATCAGCTTTATGTATAGGACGTGCGATCGATTGTGTTTGTATGGTGACTTTACTATAGAGCCCGAAGTCATAACTTTCTGTTGTTTATCTCCGTACGTACTCAGAATTATCACAAATAAAGAATACTTAGGTTCAATTAGCGCAATCAATAAAATCAACTGTGTATCCGGTGTATGTGAGATAAACAGCCGACAAATAAACTGATACATTTCATCAACGTACTAATAGCGTTATCCAAACAACGGGACCATATATACCTGTGATAACTAAAGGTTTTGTACCTAAAGGTAGACAAGGTCAATTCTAAATTTCAAACCGGCATAACTAAGCATTATTTAGGACCGTGTATTATCATAATAATATTAAAACCACTTGTAAATGACAACAAGAGGCCAAGAGGGCCTGCATCTCTCACCTCGATATTTCAGTAAGTATGGCAAAATACTCCGATTTAAGTGAATTTTCATTGTTTCCCCTAATTTTGAACTGACTCTCCCAACAATGGTTCAAACTACAAGTTGACTAAATTATGTTATTGTTTAAAAAAGTATTTAAATTATTTTCCTACATCTCCCCTACTGAGCCCCATTTCTCCATCCCCACGGGTGTCACATTTGTAACAGAGCGCATGGTTAGCCTACGCTAGTGATCCAACCCGGGACCTCTGGCTTACTAGTCTATGTAAAAGACATCAAAGTCTATAAAATAGATCGATTTCTTTCAAGTAGATAAATATTGTTTTCGAATTCACGGAACTGAAAAGGGTTTTCATATCCGGGACTCGAAAGTATTTATCACGAATGTGCTTGAAATCGAAACATTCTATTAAAAAGTGCTGCACTGTGAATTGAGCATCACATGCATAACACACCGGTGGATCCTCTCGTTTCAAAAGGAACGAATGAGTAGGATATGTGTGCCCGGTACGGAGCCGAGAGAGGACTATTTCCTCTCTACGATCCTTCCGACTTGGTTTTGATGTTTTAAGTTTTGGTTGTACTTTAAAAAGTTTGTTGCTCGTCTCGAGAGACCAGCGTTGCTGCCATTTACTCTGAATGGCAGAACTAATTACAGGTTTGAAATCTGTATATGGTATTTTAATATTTGTTTGTTGCAGATTTAGAGCAAGTTTTGCTTGGCGGTCAACAAGTTTGTTGCCTTTAATTCCGACATGGCTCGGAATCCAAAGTAATGTTATTTTGCATTTTTTTAAGATACGAGATATTCGTAAAACAAGGTTTTGTATGAGTATATTCTTTGGATCTCGTGATTGTAAATTCTAAAGGACAGATAGAGAGTCGGAACAAATTATTGCCTTTCTAATGCGTTGTTCTTCGATATGGTCGAGGGCCAAATCGATGGCACATGCTCCCGCAGAGAAGATAGAGGCACCATCTGGTAAGTGGATTGAAGAGCAATGGTGATCGGAATATCATGCTGCGGAGACCTTTACTCCATCTTTTGAGCCATCAGTGTAGATCTGAACGTGATCGGGAAAATCTTTAATGCATTCCCGAAAGGTGGATTTGTGTTCTTCGGGTAATGCACTCGATTTTGCCCTCACGTGTAGAGTAAGGTTAATACCAGGTGTTTCGACAAGCCATGGCGGTACATCCGATACGGTGTATTCGCCTATGCTGTCTAAGCTTATGTTAAGTTCATGAAGAAAATTCGAAATTCTAATGCCAAATGTTGGTAAGAGTTTTTGGTTTTGAGTGAATATGTTTCGGTATTGCGGATTGACAACAAGGTCAAAAGCCGGATTTTTCGGGTTGGATTTCAGTTGGGCGGCATATTGAAGAGAAAGTTTTTTCTTTCTGTCATTTAGGGATGGTTCATTTGCCTCAACATAAAGGCTCTGCACAGGTGTTGTTCGAAAAGCACCAAGTGCTAGACGTAATCCTTGGTTTTGGATAGGATCCAGCATCTGCAGGTAAGAATTTCGTGCCGATCCATAAACGATGGAGCCATAGTCGAGTTTTTATCGAATAAGTGCCCTATAAAGGCGCAGAAGCATTTCGCGGTCTGTGCCCCAGTCAGTATGGGATAGTACTCGTAAAATGTTCATTGCCTTTGAGCACTTATCTTTCAAGTATTTTATTTGTGGAACAAAGGAGAGTTTCGAATCGAAAATTAGTCCGAGGAATTTAGTCTGCTTGACAACTGGAATTTTGATACCATTTAATGTTAGATCTGGATCATTATGTGGTTTTCGTTTTTGGCAGAAGTGCATGCAGACAGTTTTTTGATCTGGAGAATTTAAAGCCGTTTTCATCCGCCCATGTTTGTAGTTTGCCTAAACATTGTTGAAGTTGTCGTTCTATCGTGTGCATGTTCTTCGACCTATAGAAGATCAAGAAGTCATCGACGAATAGAGACCCTTCAGTTGACTTACCGAGATATTTAGTTATACTGTTGATTTTCAGACTGAAAAGTGTTACGGAAAAGATCCCACTCTGAGGGACTCCCATTTCCTGTTTTGCTGTTTCAGAATAAGTTGAACCTACGCGAACTTTAAAATGTCTGTCAGATATATAGTTTGAAATGAATTTTGGGAGATTCCCACGTACACCAATTTCATGCAGCTCTTTCATAATACCATATTGCCATGTAGTATCGTATGCCTTTTCCAGATCAAAGAACACAGCGACAAGATGCTCCTTCTTCGCGAAAGCTTCTCGAATGAAGGTTTCTAATCTGACCAGATGGTCTACTGTTCCTCTGCGGTTTCTGAATCCGCTTTGGAGTGGACTCAAAATATTATTGGATTCAAGGAACCAAACAAGTCTAGTGTTTATCATCCGTTCAAGTGTTTTGCAAATGCAACTCGTTAGAGAGATTGGACGATAATTATTTGGTTCAGTGGTGTCCTTACTGGGTTTTAGAATTTGAATAATTGTAGATTCCTTCCAAGAATCTGGGATCTTTCCAGATTCGTAGACTTGATTAAAAATAGATAGGAGACAACGTAAGGATGATTTCGGTGGATGTTTCAGGAATTGGTATGGAATTTCTTCAGGCCCAGCTGCTGAATCGTGTGATTTGTTTAAGGATTCAAGCAACTCTGGGAGATCGAATGGTTTATGGTAACTTTCTGTGTTGGAGGATTTAAAATTGAGGCGTTTCTTTTCTTTTACTTTTTTGAATGTTTGAAATTTTTTAGAGTGGTTTTTGGCTGATGAGTTTTGGGCTATATTTTTGGCAAATACATTCGCAATTTCTGATTTAGAAGAGAAAATTTGTTATTGATAAGATGGGATGATGGTGCCGTTTTTCTTTTTCAACTTATTTTTCGCAACTGATCCCATACCTTTTTAGATGATGTGTTTGAAGATATTTTAGAAACGTATTCCTTCCAGCTTGGGCCAGATGAGCTAATAATAAATTGTCAATGATAAAAGGGCAATAACTCAGTAAGTTACTGTTAAATAATTTCCATTTTCGATTTCCAAGATCATGTCGATATATGGCTGCATACAAAGTATCCTCAAACTTGGTTGATATTTAATGGAGTTAATATGTTCATAAGGTCCAATAATGGTATCATTAAAAAGGACAATAACTCTTTAAGTTACTGTCGATTATTTCCATTTTCGAAATCCTCCCAGATCTTGTCGATATCTGGATGCATACAAAGTTTCATCAAATTTGGTTGGAATTCTCTGGAGTTATCGTGTTCACAAAGTCCAATAAAAATATTATTACAAAGCGCAATATCTCTGTAAGTTACTGTCGAATAATTTCCATTTATTACACTCGTCCGAGATCTTGCCAATATATGACTGCATACAAAGATCAGACTTGGTACTCAAGTTATCGTGTTCACAGGGTAATTGTTGACGAACGGACGGACGGACGGACAGACAGACGGACGGCTTGACAGATGCCGGACGCCGGAGGCCACGGTATGGCATAAGATCACACCTTGGTCCTTTTGACCAGATGAGCTAACAACGCCTAATTACGACTAGAAGACACACAAAAAACATACACCTGATGTATAATAAACCGTATGACTACATACACCTGGTGTATGATATACCGTATGGCCACAGACACCTGATGTATAATAAACCGTATGAATACATACACATGATGTATAATAAACCGTATGACTACATACACCTGGTGTATGATATACCGTATGGCCACATACATCTGGTGTATGATAAACCGTATGGCCACATACATCTGGTGTATGATATATCGTACAACTACAGACATCTGGCGTATGATATACCGTATGGATACAGATATCTGGTGTATGATATACATGTACCGTATGGCCACATAACCTGTTGTATGATATACCGTATGGATACAGACATCTGGTGTATGATATACATGTACCGTATGGCCACATACACCTGTTGTATGATATACCGTATGGCTTAAGCTGAGTACAAAATTAACACTAATTACAAGATGACGCATTATATTATAAAACCGCATATTTTACACAAAAAGTGACATTCCTCAAGATATATCAAAATGGTGGAGGAAAATTCAAATCCAATTCTTTTCAGTTTCTAGGGTAGTTTTACCATAATAAGGTATGAAAAACCAGGGTATGAACTCTATCCTTATCCTATCGTTATGACGTCCAAACTTCCTCAATTCCTCATACAGTGCCTTTGTTTTCTTTCGAAGTATGTAGTAGCCTTCCAGTTGCCGTATGTACTCAATAATAGAAAAAATTCACTCCATATATATCGCACAGAAAGTACCACTACAAAAAAGTCACACCGGAATATAAGAACATTTCATGGATACACGACGCGATTCTCTATAAATACCAAGGCAAAACAGTCCCCACATCATCTTTCAAACGCGCCGGAAAATGTCACCCCAGGACATAGCCACATTGCCTGGATACACAGCGAGATTCTCTTTAAATACCAAGACAAAAAAGTCCCCATCTCCGCTTTAAAACCCCAGGCAAAAGGCTACCTCAGGACATAAAACCATCCAATGAAGACAAACCATTTCATCTTTATACATCAAGAGAAAATAGTTCCTTCTGGACATAGGAACATTGCTGTGGGATAAGCCATCCTCTTCAAATACTACGACAAAATAGTTCCTTCTACACATAGGAACACTGCTGTGGGATAGCCATCCTCTTCAAATACCAAGACAAAATAGTTCCTTCTGGACATAGGAACATTTCTGTGGGATAGCCATCCTCTTCAAATACCAAGACAAAATAGTCCCATCAGGTGATTACATTCCATCAGGATAAGCCTTCCTCTTTAAATACATGTACCAAGACAAAAAAATGTCCCATCAGGACATAGGAACATTGCATGAAGACAAGCCATCTCCTCTTTAAAGAAGGATCAGCTCTGAACTTAAATACATTACATGGAGATACGACATCCTCTTCAAATACCAAGACAAAATAGTCCCTTCTACACATAGGAACATTGCTGTGGGATAGCCATCCTCTTCAAATACCAAGACAAAATAGTTCCTTCTGGACATAGGAACATTGCTGTGGGATAGCCATCCTCTTCAAATACCAAGACAAAATAGTTCCTTCTGGACATAGGAACATTGCTGTGGGATAGCCATCCTCTTCAAATACCAAGACAAAATAGTTCCTTCTGGACATAGGAACATTGCTGTGGGATAGCCATCCTCTTCAAATACCAAGACAAAATAGTTCCTTCTGGACATAGGAACATTGCTGTGGGATAAGCCATCCTCTTCAAATACCAAGACAAAATATTACTTTCTGGACATAGGAACATTGCTGTGGGATAAGCCTTCCTCTTTAAATACCAAGACAAAATAGTCCTTTCTGGACATAGGAACATTGCTGTGGGATAAGCCTTCCTCTTTAAATACCAAGACAAAATAGTCCTTTCTGGACATAGGAACATTGCTGTGGGATAGCCATCCTCTTCAAATACCAAGACAAAATAGTCCTTTCTGGACATAGGAACATTGCTGTGGGATAAGCCTTCCTCTTTAAATACCAAGACAAAAAAGGTCCCATCAAAACATTGGAACATTGCATGAAGACAAGCCATCTCCTCTTTAAGAGGATCAGCTCTGAACTTAAAGAAATTACATGGAGATAAGACATCCTCTTTGAAAGCCAAAGACAAAACGTCACCTCAGGACAAAGAAACATTCCATGAAGACAATGCAGACAACTTCTGTAAAATCAATAATGTACATGTACAAACTCCAAGACCAGAACAAATACTGTCTGAACAGTCATGGCGTCGAATATGAAATAATCCACTTTTATAACTTGATGATTTTTATGACTTATAATTTCATTTATTTATTTACTTATTTTGTTGAAACCTATCTACTTATATTATCAAATTAGATATTTCAACTTACGACGAAACAATGGAAAGGTGGGTGACATCTGTTGGAGACATCGAAGATATTAGAAATCGGAGGCCGAGAACCAATATATATATTTGTCAGTAGTATTAAGATGTGTAAGAACAGAAATATGCGAGGATAGACTCTGATCATCTTGGCTAGAATTTCTGTACAATTAATATGTGTCTGACAATATAGATCAATGCTGTGATGTAAATGTAAATACATCAATGTGACGTTTACATCAAGCTGATATCAATAAACGGTAATCCAGAGTTCATGATATACTTTGTGTATGGCTTGTGTGTCTCCTCGTGTCATCCCGAGCCACGTGACATACCACGCCCACGTACCCTATCTTTATCTACATACGTCACTGCCGCCGTAATCTTCAACATCACAGGCGATGTGTGATTAACTAACAAAGGATCCATTAGATAATGCTTCGTTAGACAAACGTTTTTCAAATTAGTTTCTTTTTAGACCAATCAGGAAGATGGCAATCTGTTAATGATACTGAATCCTGTTGTGCGTGTGTTTTCGTTAGGTTGACTAATGAGATAATTAAGAAAATTAACGGCGAATCAACTACTATATCATCGGGACTGCTAGCCACGTCGCACCAAACACAGTCACCCTTAAACCAAATTAGACTAAATGTGCATATCTTAGGATTATTTGTTGTGTAAATTAATGTAACGTGTATGGCATAACGAGATTTAGACTGAAGAGCTCAGGAGCTTGATAGCAATGTCTTGTTATCGTCACGATTTATCCAATTTTTATCCAATTATCGGAAAAATCAATGTTAAAAGTACGTTGGGGTCAATGTTCTTTATCAAGAAATTTAAGTCATCATTTTGTTCTGTGTTGAAGAATATTTCATACGTATGTTAATTGCCGCCTAGCTTTCATAAATGACCTCAGGGCAGGTATGATATAATATGTAAGTAACACTGGTGTTTACATAATAATGACCTCAGGGCGGGTAAGAGATAATATTTATATAATACTGATGTTTACATAGTAAATGACCTTAGGGTTGGTAAGAGATGATATTTATATATTACTGGTGTTTACAGAGTAAATGACCTCAGGGCAGGTGAGAGATAATATTTATATATAACTGATGTTTACATAGTAAATGACCTCAGGGCAGGTGAGAGATAATATTTATATAATACTGATGTTTACATAGTAAATGACCTCAGGGCAGGTGAGAGATAATATTTATATAATACTGATGTTTACATAGTAAATGACCTCAGGGCAGGTGAGAGATAATATTTATATAATACTGATGTTTACATAGTAAATGACCTCAGGGCAGGTGAGAGATAATATTTATATAATACTGATGTTTACATAGTAAATGACCTCAGGGCAGGTGAGAGATAATATTTATATAATACTGGTGTTTACATTGTAAATGACCTTAGGGCGGGTAAGAGATAATAGCTGACATTTTATCATTGCGTTACATTGATGTTTAATTATTCAGGTAACATAAATGTTTTACTATTCACGTAATATAAATGTTTTAAATAATCACGTAGCATTAATGTGTTATTATTCACATGACATTGATGTTTGATTCTTCATGTGACATTAACGTTTTAATTACTCACGTAAAATTGATTTTTGATTAATCGCGTGACATTGATGTTTCATTATTCACGTGACATTGATGTTTTATTATTTACGTAACATTGACGTTTGATTATTCACGTAACATTGGTGTTTGATTCTTCACGTAACATTGGTTTTGATTATTCACGTGACACTGATATTTTAATTATGTACATAATACTGATGTTTTAATTATTGCGTAACGTTATTATTTCATTATTCACGTAACATTGACGTTTTATTATTCAGTAACATTGATGTTTGATTCTTCACGTAACATTGGTCTTTGATTTTTCACGTGACACTGATATTTTGATTATGTACTTAACATTGATGTTTTATTTATTTGTGTAACATTGGTGTTTTAATTATTCACGTAACATTAATATTTCATTATTCACGTAACATTGATGTTTTATTATTCAGTAACATTGATGTTTGATTATTCACGTTTTATGTTTTATTTATTTGTGTAACATTGGTGTTTTAATTATTTACGTAACATTAATATTTCATCATTCCCGCCACACTGATGTCTTATTATTCAAGTAACATTGATGTTTTATTTGTTAATTAGCTGATGTAATAAGTACCATTATCAACAAAAACACAATTCATATATACCAACATGATAGCGATACGGTAATTTCAATTAAAAATCGATAAAATGAGGTCAAAATATAAAAAATAAGGACTTACCTATAAAACATCGAAAACAGTAAGATGACAATAAAACCAAGCGTTCCGAAGAGTAAGCGTCTTCTGCGTCACCCGTCATACACGGTCCGGCTAAGTCCCTTTACCAAACGAGTGTTAGGGTGGTGACAACCATTACGCATATCAACAAATATCTAACACGTCTTGTTTCATATCACACATGGATTTTTTTTTCAAATAAGATTATAATTTCGACCATTAGATATTCCCATGGTTTTGATTAAATCTCGAAGTGTTAATTTATCCGTCAGTAGTCGCCATCTGCCGTGTATTAATAAACATGTATGGTATAAGGCATGCGTTAATGTTTCTCCCCGTCCTTAAAGGTAGGGGAGAGGGTGTGTATACGAATTCCATATTAGCCTACCACAAACACACAACCAAAAGGAAACAAACCGAAGGTTTAACCCTTCACTGAATGTACATCTTATTTAGGTGGTGTCTTTGACGACCTTTACACATTTTCTGTAAAAGTGTTACCTAGAGTTTAGAACCGGAATTTCCCCACGTCCCAGTGATTACGTGTCCACGACACTCGATTATTAATAATTCCATAAAACTGCGTTTTAAGGTCGGGACCTTATCATCTAAAGGATCTGGTTATTGTTAATGTGTCACATTTATTGACAGCATTACGAGTCACAAGTATCACATATAAATCCTGAAGGAAAACTTTCTTCTCTCTCTATTATTGACAATAATATTTCTTGATGACTATTCGTGCAATCCTCTCCACATAATGACAACCTTCTCACAAAAATCTTTCACGATATCATGGGTGGTACTGATGACACAGCCCAAACATGCCCTTATGAGTAACCCCAGTACTTGTATTCTATCTTTTAATGACGCTTTCCAATTGATATATTGAGGCTTCTGAACAACTCGTTACAGGCAGTTGTTAATTTTCTGTGGAGAACTTCATATATTATTAGTTCTCCGTATGCTGATTAAGGTTTTCTTCACTCGAAAGACATTGGAATAAGGTAGTTTTTATAGTAGAAATTTGAATAAAGCATAACAATATCCATGCCGACAACCAATACCGATGGAGAACAATAGTTCACGACATGTTTGCGTACACATTATATGGGATATATGTTAATTATTGAAGCTAGATATAAGGAATCAGGAAATATGTATTTCTTTAAGGAATTCCCAAATTTCCGCTGCTCCCCAGTAATGAGCATTATTATTGTTTTTATTGTTACCTGTAACATATGCGGAAGTTTAGCACAGTAGAATTGTTTATAACATTTTCACCAGTCACACGCATATTTTATACGGAAATATGAAACTCATGTATTATTCATTTAACTCAGTTGTGTAATGTGTTTCCCCATTAAGTCACTGTTACATATCTTCTTGCTGTGTTGTAAATGCATATTATGTAAGCAATAGTTGAGGACGCGGGAAACTACCCGATAAATCCTGTCATCATAATCACAATATTCTCCTAACTATAAAGTGATTTAACTACATGTGACAAGTGACTTCAGTCTAGGCCCCCTGTCATTAAACACCAAAACATTGGTGGAATTTCCGTGATGCTGTTTAGGAGAAATGGATAAAGTCAAAGTTGACCTGCTATCTCATTGTAGAACCATAGATTTTTCTTTTCACTCCTACAGACTTTTTTCTTAGTATTACAAGTATCTATCTCAGGAACAGCTACATATGTATTATTGGGGAGTTCCAACTGCCCACAAAATGAAAGTCAACACCCAGGACACTATTCTATATTGTCTGATATAATCACATATAACAATGACAGTAATCATTTGTTTTATGTACCGCTGTATCACGACATCGAATTTATTCAATATTATCATTTCCGTGATTTTTTATTCCGAGTTTACAGGGAAATAAAAAAAAAATAATATAATCCCGATGAATAATAAACACACATACTTTGTACCTAGTGGGACATAAAGCTATCTAACAGACACATTTGTATCTGGATACGGAAGTTAGATGGGTGTTATATTGAGAATCGACAGAAGTGAAAGCTTAATACCAGCGAAACTTCCAAACAGGACAGCCAATACATTGGAGGAGAATTTAAGGTAAATTATATAACTTAATATATAATTTGATATATAACTTAATATATAACTTAATATATAACTTAACTACTGATAAACCGATTCACCTCTCTTTATTTATGAGCATCATTTCATTAACAGAAGTCACGTGCCATAAACACATCGATATCACTATCTCAGCTAACGGAAGTTGGACTGACCATATAGGACAATACATTATCAGTAAAGCCTATAAAAACTTGGTCGGTTTAGGAATCTTAAATTTAGTACAGTATTGGCAGGAAATGTCTTCAAACAATATATTCTACTTTTATCAGACCTTTGTTAGAGTATGGCAATATTGTATGGGACAACATACAATGCCAATGTCAGATGCTTGAAAATATACAACTCGAAGCAGCTAGAATCGTGACAGGTGTTACCAAACTCACAATTCACGACCGGCTGGGACCTTCTTTAAGTACGAATGAAGAAACATAAAATTGTCCAATTCCATAAGATTGTTCATGGTCAGTGCCCTTTCTACCTAACCAATGCTCTACCTGCTCGTCATACTAATATACATTCCCATAATACCAGAAGTTGTCTAGCCATCTGCAGTTGATTAATGGAACGCAGTTCCAAATGACATAAAATATAATCCTTCAATAACTAACCTTAAACATTTCCTAAATACCGATGCTATTACTGTTCCCTCACACTACTATTACTGCAGAAGTAGACACGGCCAGATCCATCATGCACGACTTATGATGAATTACAGCTCCTTAAATAGTCACTTCTACACACGTAACTTAGTCGATAGTCCTATGTGTTCTTGTAATCAGTCTGCTGAAACTACCGAGCATTTCCTCCTCGATTGTCCCCAACTACTAAGCTAAGAATGCAATGTTTTCGGAGTCGTTCTCCAGATTATATTGTTAATACCTTAGTATATGGTAGTCTAGACAGCCCTGATGGATCTATTGTCATACATTATATGTTATCATGTAATCCTCGTTTGTTCCTGAAATCAAATGCCCTAAGCATCATCCCTTTTCAAACTTTTATAACACGTGAACTTGTCAGTACTGTTCTATAGCCTTTCTATAAACATAGGGAGACGGATTTACATAAGTACTAAGTGTTTGTTTCTGAATCCTTTCATGTCTTTTTTATAATGTCGGTAGAGTGTTTTACGATCTCGGGCACTAAATATGTCAGTACTTGTACGCTTCACATTGGTCATTAGTCTGATTAAGGTGACAGTGTAGTCATCGAAACGTCACACTCTTAAATATCATATTGGTTGTGTTATGTAACTTAAATATCATATTGGTTGTGTTATGTAACTTCTATAAAATGTACATATCATACTTAAGAAAATGACATCGCCAGGTATATTAAGACCGGTCGAAAAGAGGGACAATGTAAAAGGCCGATTAAAGCTGCATGTAATAAACGTTTAGAACGTACGAACATTCTGATTTCATAGATATAGTTGACAAGCTGTCGTGTATTGCTCCGTCTGTGATTTTATTTTAATTTCGTGATGTATTCTGATATACTTTTTGTTTTCACGAGATATTCCGATGATTGGTAATTATAAAAACAGGATGGCCTCCTTTGAGATGAAATCTACATCGGAAGATGGGCTGCAAAATGATAACAATTACCAGAGCCGAAGAGAACCGGAAGTGGCTCTAGAACAAAGCCTGAAATACGATCTACAGAAGCACTTCCAAAATCCCTTCAGTAACTGTGACAGCAGAAGAATTTGCAGACCTGGCGGGATATCGGTGAAACTGGTGGTGCTAGCCACCAAGTTGATCTTCATTATTGTCACAGTTATGTACGATTTAGATACATGTATATATATTTAATACAAAGACAGGAAACAATGCCTAATACGGTAAAAATATGTTAATTAATATGTAGTAAGTGCCATAAACACTATAGAATGATTTTCATTCAATCAATTACTTGTAAACTTTGTCACCCGTACCACATGGGTTTTTATTATAGAGAACATACTCAATAAAAGGAAATGTGGGGTAGGATTTAATTACACTTTAATTAGACTTATGAACAATAGTTAAATGTTCAATACAATACAATGACTTAACAATGGGATATTGTTGTGATTATGTTTTCGTTAATAAATCCAGATCATGACAAGGAAACATATCCTAATTGATAAGATTAGGAAACAGTTAAGGCTGGTGATGTCGTATATACTAAAAGGAAACATGATAATAAAATGTCCGGGTTTACGGAAATAAAAACATGCTACTGAATGTAATAATAGTGTAATTCAAAAATGTAATTTGTGAAAATTTTATCCATAGATATTTAGCACCCTCGTCAACATCTTTTTAATTCCCGTAGTAAACCCAGCAATTTCTTATTGTGTTTCCGTTCCCTTCCAGTAGTTTAGTACTTTATACTAATGATTAGTCGTAGCTACATGGATTTGGTTTATTTAAGTAGTTGATATAAAAAAATGTAGTGTATTTGCAGTTGGTTCAGTTTGGAAATAAGCGTGCTAGTATCGCCAAATACATTGATCGCAACAACTTGGCTCTGAAGCATTTGCTACTACAGGACTGGTCAATTCTTTACGAGACAATGCCATATCCTCCGGCCACTGGTCAGTATGCCCTGTATAGTATAGACGAGTTCATCGGACACATCAACCATACCGTTCACAAGGTCAGTCCTTAACTAAGAACCGGCAAAGTGACGTCATCGTAGGATAAACCAGTTTAATTTGACGTCAGTAGACTCATTGTTTGTGTGTTTAGTTAGATATCCAATTTACATTTGACGTCAGTAGACTCATTGTTTGTGTGTTTAGTTAGATATCCAATTTACATTTGACGTCAGTAGTGTCATTGTTTGTGTGTTTAGTTATATATCCACTTTACATTTGACGTCAGTAGTGTCATTGTTTGTGTGTTTAGTTAGATATCCACTTTATATTTGACGTCAGGTTAATTGTTTGTGTGTTTAGTTAGATATCCAATTTACATTTGACGTCAGTAGACTCATTGTTTGTGTGTTTAGTTAGATATCCAATTTACATTTGACGTCAGTAGTGTCATTGTTTGTGTGTTTAGTTATATATCCACTTTACATTTGACGTCAGTAGTGTCATTGTTTGTGTGTTTAGTTAGATATCCACTTTACATTTGACATCAGAAGGTTAATTGTTTGTGTTTCGTTATGTATCCACTTTACATTTGACGTCAGTAGACTCATTGTTTGTGTGTTTAGTTAGATATCCACTTTACATTTGATGTCAGTAGACTCATTGTTTGTGTGTTTAGTTAGATATCCACTTTACATTTGACATCAGTAGTGTCATTGTTTGTTTGTTTAGTTAGATATCCACTTTATATTTGACGTCAGAAGGGTCTTTGTTTGTGTTTCGTTATATATCCACTTTACATTTGACGTCAGAAGGTTAATTGTTTGTGTGTTTCGTTATATATCCACTTTACATTTGATGTCAGTAGTGTCATTGTTTGTGTGTTTAGTTAGATATCCACTTTACATTTGACATCAGTAGTGTCATTGTTTGTGTGTTTCGTTATATATCCACTTTACATTTGATGTCAGTAGTGTCATTGTGTGTGTGTTTAGTTAGATATCCACTTTATATTTGGTGTCAGTAGTGTCATTGTTTGCGTGTTTAGTTAGATATCCACTTTATATTTGGTGTCAGTAGACTCATTGTTTGTGTGTTTAGTTAGATATCCACTTTATATTTGGTGTCAGTAGGGTCATTGTTTGTGTGTTTAGTTAGATATCCACTTTACATTTGACATCAGAAGGTTAATTGTTTGTGTGTTTTATAGATATCCACTTTACATTTGACATCAGTAGTGTCATTGTTTGTGTGTTTAGTTAGATATCCACTTTACATTTGACGTCAGAAGGTTAATTGTTTGTGTGTTTTATAGATATCCACTTTACATTTGACATCAGTAGTGTCATTGTTTGTGTGTTTAGTTAGATATCCACTTTACATTTGACATCAGAAGGTTAATTGTTTGTGTGTTTTATAGATATCCACTTTACATTTGACATCAGTAGTGTCATTGTTTGTGTGTTTAGTTAGATATCCACTTTACATTTGATGTCAGTAGTGTCATTGTTTGTGTGTTTAGTTAGATATCCACTTTACATTTGACGTCAGTAGTGTCATTGTTTGTGTGTTTAGTTAGATATCCACTTTACATTTTATGTCAGTAGTTTCATTGTTTGTGTGTTTTATAGATATCCACTTTATATTTGGTGTCAGTAGTGTCATTGTTTGTGTGTTTAGTTATATATCCACTTTACATTTGACATCAGTAGTGTCATTGTTTGTGTGTTTAGTTAGATATCCACTTTATATTTGATGTCAGTAGTTTCATTGTTTGTGTGTTTAGTTAGATATCCACTTTACATTTGACGTCAGAAGGTTAATTGTTTGTGTGTTTAGTTAGATATCCACTTTACATTTGACGTCAGTAGTGTCATTGTTTGTGTGTTTAGTTAGATATCCACTTTACATTTTATGTCAGTAGTTTCATTGTTTGTGTGTTTTATAGATATCCACTTTATATTTGGTGTCAGTAGGGTCATTGTTTGTGTGTTTAGTTAGATATCCACTTTATATTTGACATCAGTAGTGTCATTGTTTGTGTGTTTAGTTAGATATCCACTTTACATTTGACATCAGTATTGTCATTGTTTGTGTGTTTAGTTAGATAACCACTTGATATTTGATGTCAGAAGTTTCATTGTTTGTGTGTTTTATAGATATCCACTTTATATTTGACGTCAGAAGGTTAATTGTTTGTGTGTTTCGTTATATATCCACTTTACATTTGATGTCAGTAGTTTCATTGTTTGTGTGTTTCGTTATATAACCACTTTATATTTGACGTCAGTAGTTTCATTGTTCGTGTGTTTAGTTAGATATCCACTTTACATTTGACATCAGTATTGTCATTGTTTGTGTGTTTAGTTAGATAACCACTTTATATTTGATGTCAGAAGTTTCGTTGTTTGTGTGTTTTATAGATATCCACTTTACATTTGACATCAGTAGTGTCATTGTTTGTGTGTTTAGTTAGATATCCACTTTACATTTGACGTCAGTAGGGTCTTTGTTTGTATGTTTTGTAGGTATCCAATTTACATTTGACATCAGTAGGGTCTTTGTTCGCCAGCAATAACGAAGATCATCCAGTCACTATATGTGTTGATTACTATGGCTTTGGGGTATACAACAAAACGACCAAAGATATTCTGCTTGACCAGACGAAAAGGAAAGGTGAGTTTACAATTATGGGATATGTAGATGTTGATATCATCATTAATTAATATCAGTTAATACAAGTAGACTGACTGTATGATATTGTGTTCCACAAACAATTTGAAGCCATCCGAGTTACAGTAAATTAAGCAGCAATCAGATATAAACAAGGAAAATGACCTCAAATTTAAGTCATATACTCACGATCATTACACGTGATGTGTGACATTATCATTTTGATCAGTTTGTAGTAATGTTGGCACCAACTCCAGTGACGATTTTAACTTGAACCCTAGTATTTCGGATTTGATGCGCGGCGACAACGGGGCGCTTGTCAGGTAGGTGAACAGTCACATAATCTAATAATGATAATAATGATAATAATGACATCTTTTATCTATCCAAGGCTCGATATCTAGACATGTCATATTTACAATATGGCCCTGCATCAATGCGTATTGATATCGCAGAAAAACCTACACGTGGGTGTTACATAAAAACATCTTTAGATACATATATATTAAACACAAGCAAACTTCTTACTCAGAAAGTAGGTACGAGGGCTGATTGACATGGTGTGAGCCTCATATTGAAGTATTTGAATTGCCGGACATATTGTATTATTTTTCAACATAATCCTCTTCAGTATCTATACACTTTTGCCAGCGGTGATTAAGTCACCGACTGCATGTATGACGTCATCATCGGACTGAAAGTGGGTGTCTGAAATAACTGTTTTCAATTTTGGAAATAGATGAACGTCTGATGGAGCGAGATCAGGTGCAAAGGCCGATGCACATTCAATTTAAAACCACAATCGTGAATGACAGCCATGGCAATGACAGACTCGTGAACAAGAGCATTGTCTTGATGGAATACACAACTTTAGTGAGCTTTCCGCGGCGCTTTGATTTAATGTTTTCCCGTAACTGCCTCAGAAGTGAAGCATAGTATGTGCAATTGATTGTTTGTCCCTTTTGGAGATAATCTATCAGCAGAATACCATATGATTCCCAGAAAACCGAGGTCACAACCTTCACAGCTGATTGAACAGTTTTTGCCTTCTTCGGCGGGTGAGAGCCAGGGTGCTTCTATTGTTTCGATTTTTGGATTGGCCTCTGTGGATGTTTCATCCATAGTGAGAAATCTCTGAAGAAAGTTGACATGATTTTCCTCAAAAAGGTTAAGATTAGCACACGATAATGTGCGCCTGGTGTACTTCTGATCAACTGGCAGAAGTCTTGTTACCCATCGGACCCAAAGGTTTCTCATTGCAAGATCCTCGGCCAAAATGGAATGTACTCTTTCCTGTGAAATGCCAACTCTACTGGCCCTATATCTTTCTGTGACTCGTCTGTCAGTCATAACAATATCATGAACTTTACTGACCATTTCTGGGGTTGCAACATTAACAGGCCTTCCAGGACGGGGGTCATCGTCAAGTCTCTGTCGGCCGTGCTTAAATTCCGCCACCCACCTTTTTCACTTAAGCATATGAAGGGGCATCTTTCCCTAGTGTTGCTACCATATCATTATGGATACTCTTAGATGTTAAACCCTTTTTTATCCGAATATTGGATCACTGCTCTTTCACCGATTTTGTCCATTTTACATAAGCCGCTTGTCTTGTTTACTTTAGAGTGCTAACTCGTCGATATAAACTAACCAAATGAGACTGGTCCGTGGATACACTGCCCTATATAGTCAGAGAATTGTAGGACTTAAAAAGAACATCATTGGGTACCTCCTTCAATACGAGGCTCACAACATATCAATCATTCCTCGTATATCAAAGAAAAAGAACAAAATTAGGGGTTTGAGAAAAAACCTTGAAGTTAAATTTGGTTCAAAGTTGCAACATTACAGACATTTCAAATATTTTCATTTAATAAAACAGACCAGGTGTGTACTAATGAACGCTTCAGATGATACGTTCTGGTAGTAGCAATATGAAACTTGTCGAGAACAGAAGACCTTATATTTCTAAAACGGACATCTCTTACATAAGTAAACATATCGAATGATATAGTACCCCCTGTAAAAATATGTAAGCAATAACCACTTTCCTAAAAATGAAGTAATCTTCTATGGGCACTTCATTGATCAAAAGAGTATTTTATAGCTAGTAAACACAACTCTAATATCAATTAAACCCTTGCTGTCTTTTTCTTAAGTTCTGATGTTTTATAAATACATGATTTATTACAAGTCTCACTCCAGTCTACAAAACATTAGATTTATAACTAGCCTCACTACAGTCTACAGAACAATAGATTTATAACTAGCCTCACTACAGTCTACAGAACAATAGATTTATAACTAGCCTCACTACAGTCTACAGAACAATAGATTTATAACTAGCCTCACTACAGTCTACAGAACAATAGATTTATAACTAGCCTCACTACAGTCTACAGAACAATAGATTTATAACTAGCCTCACTACAGTCTACAGAACAATAGATTTATAACTAGCCTCACTACAGTCTACAGAACAATAGATTTATAACTAGCCTCACTACAGTCTACAGAACAATAGATTTATAACTAGCCTCACTACAGTCTACAGAACAATAGATTTATTACTAGCCTCACTCAAGTCTACAAAACAATAGATTTATAACTAGCCTCACTACAGTCTACAGAACAATAGATTTATAACTAGCCTCACTACAGTCTACAGAACAATAGATTTATAACTAGCCTCACTCAAGTCTACAAAACATTAGATTTATAACTAGCCTCACTCATATAATCAATACTCACAGATAATCAATATTACCAGATAATCAATATTACCAGATAATCAATACTAACAGTTAATCAATACTAACAGATAATCAATACTAATAGATAATCAATATTACCAGATAATCAATACTAACAGATAATCAATACTAATAGATAATCAATATTACCAGATAATCAATACTTACAGGTAATCAATACTAACAGATAATCAATACTAACAGATAGTCAATACTTACAGGTAATCAATATTACCAGATAATCAATACTAACAGATAATCAATACTTACAGATAATCAATATTACCAGATAATCAATACTAACAGATAATCAATACTTACAGATAATCAATACTCACAAGTGATCAATACTTACAGATAATCACTATTCACAGAGAATCAATACTTACAGATAATCATTACTCACAAATAGATTTACCCTTACCTTTTTAATTGGTATAAATTCTTGTTTTCCAAACCCAGACTTATTCGAGTAGAAGTTGAATTCATCGTTGATTCCGTCCATATAGACATGGAGAATACAGAAACCAGTCCAATGTGCTTCCGTATTGAAGGAAAAGTACGTCCATTGATGTATATATATATATAGACCATTAATTTTATTTTATTTTATTGTTTAATAGAAAGGAAAATTTAGATGGAATGAAGGTAGAGCTTTTATGCGTGTGACAAATTTAGGTTTTATATGAAGTATTTTAACCACTAAAGCTTAATAATCTTCATCTTGTAATTGAGTAGGATTCAAGCTATATAAATCTTTCTTAAAACAGCTTTACTGCTTAAATCCTTTAGGTTAAGAGAACCCATTAGTAAAATAATTTCCGTTGAATTATTTTTCATTTATTAATTTTTTTTTTATTTCCTACATTACAGATATTATTTGATAACTCCGATATAAATGGCCAGATTCCAGTCCAGTTACAGTCAGACGTACGGGAAATGGTGTGCACGCTTAACGGGACCACGTCAAGTCGGAGTAAATACAGATTAGAAAATCCTTATGTTATAAATCTAGGGCAAGATACGAACAAAACGTCTATATTTGCATGGAGACTCTTGAAAAGTACAAGGACCATGTGTTCCGAGAGTGTATGCGTCTTCTGATTCATACACGACACCCATCTTACATAATTCGGACTAAATCAAGGAATCACATGAGAACTTGGGTGGTGACAACGGAACTATTAGACATATCAATAAACACTGAACACGTCTGCCTTCATATCACACAAGAGAATAAACTATTTCTGTTTGAGATAATATTTTCGGTCATGAAACTTCTCCATGGTTGAAATCAACATGTATCTATCAAAAGCCTGTGTTGTAACGGATATAGTGATAATGGGAACAAGGGTAATCGAATCAACTGGGACATAAACACACCGTAGGTAGGACAAACAGGGAATTACTATAAAGAAATGGACAATTAACCATCGCGAATTTAAAATCATAAGCTGTCCCTGCTGTTTACGCTGTAAGTTAAGATCGAGGTTAACAGCTTGTGTTGACTAGATCTATGTTAACAGCTGATGTTGACTAGATCGAGGTTAGCAGCTGATGTTGGCTAGATCGAGGTTAGCAGCTGATGTTGACTAGATAGAGGTTAGCAGCTGATGTTGACTAGATCGAGGTTAGCAGCTGATGTTGACTAGATCAAGGTCATCAGCTGATGTTGACTAGATCGAGGTTAGCAGCTGATGTTGACTAGATCAAGGTTAGCAGCTGATGTTGACTAGATCAAGGTCATCAGCTGATGTTGGCTAGATCGAGGTTAGCAGTTGATGTTGGCTAGATCGAGGTTAGCAGCTGATGTTGACTAGATCAAGGTCATCAGCTGATGTTGACTAGATCGAGGTTAGCAGCTGATGTTGACTAAATCGAGGTTAGCAGCTGATGTTGACTAGATCTAGCTTAACAGCTGATGTTGGCTAGATCGAGGTTAGCAGCTGATGTTGACTAAATCGAGGTTAACAGCTGATGTTGGCTAGATCTAGGTTAACAGTTGATGTTGACTAGATTTACAATATAGGTCGGTAGCTGATGTTGACTAGATCGAGGTTAACAGCTGATGTTGACTAGATCTAGCTTAACAGCTGATGTTGGCTAGATCGAGGTTAGCAGCTGATGTTGACTAGATCGAGGTTAGCAGCTGATGTTGACTAGATCTAGCTTAACAGCTGATGTTGGCTAGATCGAGATTAGCAGCTGATGTTGACTAAATCGAGGTTAACAGCTGATGTTGGCTAGATCTAGGTTAACAGTTGATGTTGACTAGATTTACAATATAGGTCGGTAGCTGATGTTGACTAGATCGAGGTTAGCATTTGATGTTGACTAGATCGAGGTTAGCATTTGATGTTGGCTAGATCGAGGTTAGCAGCTGATGTTGACTAGATCGAGGTTAGCAGCTGATGTTGACTAAATCGAGGTTAGCAGCTGATGTTGACTAGATCTAGCTTAACAGCTGATGTTGACTAGATCGAGATTAGCAGCTGATGTTGACTAAATCGAGGTTAACAGCTGATGTTGGCTAGATCTAGGTTAACAGTTGATGTTGACTAGATTTACAATATAGGTCGGTAGCTAATGTTGACTAGATCGAGGTTAGCATTTGATGTTGACTAGATCGAGGTTAGCATTTGATGTTGGCTAGATCGAGGTTAGCAGCTGATGTTGGCTAGATCGAGGTTAGCAGCTGATGTTGACTAGATCGAGGTTAGCATTTGATGTTGACTAGATCGAGGTAAGCATTTGATGTTGGCTAGATCGAGGTTAGCAGCTGATGTTGGCTAGATCTAGCTTAACAGCTGATGTTGACTAGATTGAGGTTAACAGATGATGTTGACTAGATCGAGGTTAGCATTTTATGTTGGCTAGACCGAGGTTAGCAGCTGATGTTGGCTATATCTAGTTTAACAGCTGATGTTGATTAGATCGAAGTTAGCAGCTGATGTTGGCTAGATCGAAGTTAACAGCTGGTGTTGACTAGATCGAGGTTAACAGCTGATGTTGACTAGATCGAGGCTAGCAGCTGATGTTGACTTGATAGAGGTTAGCAGCTGATGTTGACTAGATCGAGGTTAGCAGCTGATGTTGACTAGATCTAGGTTAACAGCTGATGTTGACTAGATCGCAGTTAGCAGCTGATGTTGACTAGATCGAGGTTAACAGCTAATGTTGACTAGATTGAGGTTAACAGTTGATGTTAGCTAGATCGAGGTTAGCAGCTGGTGTTGGCTAGATCGAGGTTAGCAGCTGGTGTTGGCTAGATCGAGGTTAGCAGCTGAAGTTGACTAGATCGAGGTTAACAGCTGATGTTGGCTAGATCGAGGTTAGCAGCTGATGTTGAGTGATGTCCTTGATTTCAGCTTCTACAAGATATATTCTATTGACATGATCATAAATGTTTTGTTCTTTAAAGATAAAACATCGTTAATATACCTATAGGTAAAATGAAAGGTATAACAAGGTCTCTGTTAATTGTTCTGATAAGCTCTTTAATATAATCAGTCTGGTATGAAAACTAAGATCAGGTCAGCCAACATAGGAGTACAGTTTGTTCCCATGGGTAAACCAATAGTCTGTTGGAATATCTATTCACCAAACTCATGGAAATCCCTATGGGCAATAGTCGTGTGTTTAACGAAATATTTATACTTTCCTGTTGTAGGTGAGACAAGTGTGTTTGTACTGGCCAGTATCACCATCCTGCTCACTGGTTTCAGCCTCGTGCTGTACTCGCGCTCCGTGTTCAAGTCGGTACATCTGTGTTGTGTAAGTATAGATTGTGTATCTTCAGCCCGTTAGTGACCCATAAAGACATATCTAACAATGTTAAGTAATTTTACGTGGGGAGATTGTGGAAATCAATATCTTTACACTGCTCTTTCTGATAGACTTCTTATTGGATTCCCCAGATCTTTTATACCCCCCCCCCCCCCCCCCCCCCCACCACCACCACCACCACCACCACCACCACCACCACCACCGCTCTATTCAATATTAACATTATATATTTGATATATACTTTAGTCCGGGGACTATAATTACTAAATAGTAACAAGCTTTTTATGGGGATTTGAACGGTATTTTCATTGCATTTATGGCGGTATGAACGCAATGGGATACAGACATATTCTATATAGCGCGTTAGCGCGCTATATAGAATATGTCTGTATCCCATTGCGTAGCGCTATATAGAATATGTCTGTATCCCATTGCGTAGCGCTATATAGAATATGTCTGTACCCAATTGCGTAGCGCTAAATAGAATATGTCTGCATCCCATTGCGTTTATACCACCGTAAACGCAATAAAAAACACTGTTCAATACATATCTTTACATCAAGCAATTTGTTGAAATGTCGTGCGAAGAAAATAAAGGCCGTGATGTGTTGCGACGTTGGTAACTACGGCAGTCGCGGTTGCTAAGGTAATATAGTTCTAATCTACGCAAAGACACCAGTATTGTTTAAAAAATTCAAAAAAAAAAAAAAAAAAAAAATCAACATTTTTGTTTAATACATTTTACGTTTTCAATTCATTAATATATTTTTTCGTTTTCAATTCATTAATATATTCACAATCCATAATTTCCGTCTAGCATTAACTATGCTTGTCAAGCACAGCAGGTATTGAGACATTTAGTAGTGACATGGTCGATTATTCTACAGGACCTTGTACGCTTCAGTCATTTTTTGTTAGTTTACCTCATGGAGAAGTTAAATATTCACTCATTTCCGCAATCTTCGGTTTAGTTTTTGACAAATCACTCACTTGGCATTAGCTTTTTGAACCAGGATCATCGAGTAACAGGAAAAAACGCTAAAATTGTGTAGATCAGTCCATTGAAACTGGTGCCGTCTAGTTGACGTTCCGGTAACGTCAAAAAGAGACGACGTCATGATTATGTTACCGATTCCAGCGCTTATCAATCCGCTGAGCCTTTTTTCACTGTTTTACGCTAATTGTAAAGCAGTCAGAGGTTACTAAGCTGAAGAAAGGAGAAATGTAAATTTATTTTTATATATTTATAGAAAACGGGAAAATACATGCGGGCAAAACTTGGCACTCCCTTATCGCTGTCCGATCAGTTGGAGATCGTTAACACAAAGGAAATTATAACCATGGTCGGTGACGTCATCCTCTTGATCGCTCTCCTCCTCTTCATCGCACTCAGCTCAACCGTAAGCTCCTTACTTACTATTTATAGCTTTTACCTATACCATGGCTAACTAACAGATAATCAGCGCAATAGTTATACAGGAAACCCATTAATACTGATAGCTGAGTTACACGGATTTGACCCAGGTTTTTATGGCGAGTGTCGGCGATGAAGTAGAAGACGTGTTCCCTTCAGGAACACATGGTCTTACTGTGTATAACCGTAAACCAAAAATTGAAAGTTTTTGCTAAGATGTGCATTATTGTATGCATTAATACAATATGCAGCTACTACTCCATTCGAACCCATTATAGTTGTGATCTATATGTGATTCTTAGACCCTCTGTATTAGACACATTCTGGAGTAACATGGGGGTCAAAGTTGACACATGTTGCGTAGTACCAGCTGAACATGAATCCTTATAAAGGATGCTGGGAAATTGGCTGATAATATTGACGCATTGAGAGATCGAGAAGGTATGCAATGAGGTGTACAGCTGTTTGCTTTACTAAACACGCTGTATATCCAATTATCAAACCCGAACTTATAAAGTCATTTTTTGTTCGTCCTGGATAAACATTCCATTCATAACGACAATGACGCTTTCGGGCATATGTATAAATGACAAGAGAAATGTAGTCAGGCAGATGTTAATAATCCATTATCTTGATTCATCGTTGTGTGAGCTGTGATTGCTACCTGACAGCTTGTTTTCACTACTTGTTCACATATCTTTTAGGAAAATTGGGTGTCTACGGATCACATATATAATAGGTTTATATCTACAGACGGTGTAAATGCATAAAATAATCCAAATGTTTGTTATACCTCTCTGTATGTAGTCTGTGCGCCACCTTCCTGATACCAATATCCGGTGTACAGGTATACATACCCTTTTACTTTTTAAAGGGTCTCCATGCAAACTTAGCTTTTGGCCGTATTTTCCCTTATTTTATCGAGTTTTAATTATAGACTTGAATCAATGAAGACATTCAATGTAGACATTCAATGTTGCTATCTTTTCGGACAAGTATGCGCTTATTTACTTCAGGTGATGCAGTCGCCGGCCTTCTGGTATGACATATGTAGTGTCCTGTTTGCCACTGGCTTCATCCTCGTATGTTTCGGAGCCGTCCACTTCCTCTCATTTAGCAAGGGTTTCCATGTGAGTACCTCTTACTGCACTGACAAACTGAATGCATGATAATAAGCATTGCTTAGAGTAACCCTAAGGTGAATGTTTAAAAAAAGACTTACCTGTATCAATGGTAGGTATCACTAAGAGTTTTAATAATCATAGTATTTTATTAATCTGGGTAATGAGAAAGGAAGTGTAAAATGTACCGCAGACATTCCTTCATTATTATGAGATTTCCAATAGAAAATACCGGAATGTATGTTCTTAAATGTAAAATTGTTATTCATTGTATGTTAGGGTATTAACGTCTTCACAAATACTAAAAAGTAAAGGAAATTAATCAATTTGGGAGCGGAACCAATGAAAGTTTATGCCATTGTTCAATGATTGACAGAAATATTATTTAAAGTAAACAATGATTCGCATGTCAATCATGTATGACTATGTTACAGATATTGTTTGACGTGATGGGGAAATCCGTGCTGCCAGTGTTACGGTTCTTAGCTTGTGCCGCAATACTGTACGTAAGCTTTGCTCTGTGTGGCTGGATCGTGTTGGGACCTTATCATATTAAGGTGCTTAGAAATAATTGTAGTGTTTCCTTTATACAATTGCTCTACAAAATTTAATGTCCCCGAAACAACCAGGGCCTTACACCATTAGCTAGGGTCTTATAAGGACGGGCTTAAGGAGACACACCAATAGCTATAGTTTTATAAGGACGAGCTCAACGAGACACTATAATAGCTATAGTCTTATAAGGACGAGTTCAAGGAGACACTAACAGCTATAGTCTTATAATGACGGGCTCAAGGAGACACTAACAGCTATAGTCTTATAATGACGGGCTTAAGGAGACACTAACAGCTATAGTCTTATAAGGACGGGCTCTAGGAGACACAGACAGCTATAGTCTTATAAGGACGGGCTCAAGGAGACACTAACATCTACATTTCTTATAAAGACGGGCTCAAGGAGACACTAACAGCTTTAGTCTTATAATGACGGGCTCAAGGAGACACTAACAGCTATAGTCTTATAATGACGGGCTCAAGGAGACACTAACAGCTATAGTCTTATAAGGACGGGCTCAAGGAGACACTAACAGCTATAGTCTTATAAGGACGGGCTCAGGGAGACACTAACATCTACATTTCTTATGAAGATGGTCTCAATGAGACACCAATAGCTAGGGTCTTATAAAGACGGACTCTGTTTCTGTGTTGTCCACCTTTAGTTTTGGTGTCATCTTAGTTCCTATGTTGTTTACCTTTGGTTTTGGTGTCTCCTCAAATCCTGTGTTGTCCACCTTTAGTTTTGGTGTCACCTAAAATCCTGTGTTGTCCACCTTTAGTTTTGGTGTCACCTCAAATCCTGTGTTGTCCACCTTTAGTTTTGGTGTCACCTCAAATCCTGTGTTGTCCACCTTTAGTTTTGGTGTCACCTCAAATCCTTAGTTGTCTACCTTTAGTTTTGATGTCAACTCAAATCTTTAGTTGTCTACCATTAGGTTCGGTTTCTCCTAAGTTCCTGTTGTTCACCATTATGTTTCGTATCTCCTGAATTTCTGTGTTGTCTACCTTAATTTTCCTGTTCTCCCAGTTCCCGTATTGTTCATCTTTAGTTTTGGGGTCTACTGAGTTCCTGTGTTGTCTACCTTTAATTTTTGTGTCTCCTATATTGTTTACCTGATATATTTTGTGTATTCTCAGTACCTGTATGGTCTACCTGGTATCTTTGGTGTCTCCTCAGTACCTGTATGACCTACCTGGTATCTTTGGTGTCTCCACAGTACCTGTATGGTCTACTTGGTATGTTTGGTGTCTCCTCAGTACCTGTATGGTCGGTTTTCTGATCGTGCAAACCAGTTTCTTGCTATCGTTTTCTTGATTTTATTGAAATGAAGACACAATTTTGACATTGCTCTTTTTTCTGTTTTGCATTTTGGAGAGTAATTGAAAAAATATATAATTATAAACTAATCTTTAAAAGGTTTTCAATCAGATTTTCACAACAAATCTTTACGAACAAAACTAATAATGTTCACAATGTGTTTTAGTTCACCTCAATCTACAGTACGTTTCGGTGTCTATTTGGTCTGATCGCTGGAGACGAGATCTACGTGACACTGGCCGCTATCGACGATCAGTTTTCTTTTCCTTGGTGGTTCTGTGCCGTCTTCGTCACCCTGTACACTACCATATTCACCATCGTGGCCGTCAACATCCTCATCGCCATTTTTACTGCCGCCTACGAAAGCATCAAGGTAAACACGCTTAAATGTAGCTGATATCCTCTGTCGTTTACTTTTCATCATAAAAACAGAAACAAATGTTTATTTGTTAATTTTGGTTGACACAGAATTATGTATAAGTTGTCGTGTTTCAGAACCAGACCGTCAGGAACCAGGTAAAGAGTACCTTGATCGGATTCATGGACGACTGATGCCTTTTGACCGGCATATACCTACATGGAGTCACAGATCCTCGGAGTAGTAGGGACATGGGCACATGCGTCATTAGGTGTAAGGAAACAAACTGTCACAAGGGTGAAGGACATAGACTCGCACGTTACTAGGGTGAAGGACATAGACTCGCACGTTACTAGGTTCAAGGACACAGACTCGCACGTTACTAGGGTGAAGGACATAGACTCACACGTTACTAGGTTCAAGGACACAGACTCGCACGTTACTAGGTTAAAGGACACACTGAAACATTATTTTTACTTATTTTACGTATTCGTGTATTATGTATGATTTAATTATATAGGCGAGTGCTATATAATGTGTGCACAATATTGATTTTTGTCTGTGAAGCTTGCATGTTAAATTTTATATACATTATTACTATGTATATGAAATTATATGAGTACTACGGTCGTTTATGATAGGTTATGAGTACTTTAACTGGTGTCGCAGACATCCAACAGCACATCCCACCAGGTCACATTATGCTGACAACAGACAAACCTTTCATCCTATATATACCCCAAATGCCGTTAAGCAGGATCAGAATTATGCCGTGGACAGAACCTAAAGCCTTCCTTACCAAAAGTGAGGCAGTGTCAAGGAAGACATTAGGACGAAGAAAATTGTTCAGGAAGAAGAGAAAAAATAAAATCCCAAAATTGGTTGAGTCGTATTACCTTGCAAAGGGGGCAACAGTTGCAATTCTTACGCCGTGGCAAACCTCTATAAACAAAACGTAATTAATTGTTGCTCTGGGCGTACAAGTCAAGTCTTAAACCAACTCATAGTTCATTTACTGAAGTTGTATATTCACTAGCTGATCCTGTCAATTGATTATTGCTCAAAATGGAGCTTTTTCATTATTTAAGTGTTCACTTTGGTCATCTTGCAATAATAACCTTGTTAACTATTTTCTTAAACTAAGAATTCTTGTTGAATAATGTTTTATCTGGGTGAAGGTCTCTGTTATAAATGTGTGTATAACTTATGAAATGAATACCCTTCAATATTATAGTAAAAAGGAGAATTACTATCTATTTCGGTGAAAACACACAGTACCCTCAATTTATATACATTATGTAAATAAAGTAATCCTGTCGAATATGACTTAAGTTATTATATTGTGTGGAAGTTGTAATGCAATACAAGAAAGTATATGTACATGAGTGACAGAAACTTATTTTTGAACGTCAAATGAAATAGGGAAGACGGGAAAAAACAAAAGAAAAATATACAGTGTGGAACAATGGAGCATGCGGCTGTATAATGAAAAGAAACTTGGTTGTGTATTGTATATGTATGAATTGAATGTATAAAATAAAGTTTATATTAAACTTGGTTGTCGTCGTCGTCATCATCGTCATCATCACCATCATCATCATCATCATCATCATTCATCATCATCATCATCATCATCAACATCACTCATAAATTTCTAACCCGAAAAAAGGATAGAACGTCAGACCTACGTTAGAGCACTGCAGTTTGTAAGTGTAATTCCCACTGTGAACACTGATATGCTAATATAATGAGGAGCCCTGCTGATCTGTGGCACCATAAAAACGACAGAACATCATGATGAAATATAAAGAGGGGATACATCAACATTATGTGATCAAAAGAAACGTGACAAGAATTCGTTGTACTTTTTTTATTTTCATGGTTAGACAATGTTTTCATTCTTCCATGATATAATATCTATCTTAAACAAACACTCTAAGAAAGGTAATATCATTCACAACAAAAATAGATATTTTCATTGAAAATTTTTTATCGAATTTCCATACTGACATAAAAATGCTACCCCCCTCCCTCCCTCCCCCCCCCCCCCCCCCCCCCCCCTCTAACCCTCTTCCCACAAAATAAATTGTATTTGAGAATAAATTAATTTGAGAATTAATTAATTATTTATTATCATTGCACTTTTTTCCTCGATGGTCTTCGACTAAAATCTATAATTTGTTCAATTTAGATTACCTTTAATCCGGATTTTAACAGTCAGCCCGGAAGCAGACTTATATTTAGGAGAGTTGACTGAAAGGTACGACAAACGTTTCGATAGCTCGGTAAAATAGCAGTCGACATTAAGCTTTAAATAGACGTAGACATACACTTAAAAACGAACTTGGAGCACCAAACAGCTGTTAATTAATGAAATGTTGTCGTAAAACAGCATTATCGAAGTGATAACGGTAAGTCATGTTCTTATATTTCGCGATATTTATTGCTGATAAATTCATCCGTATGTAGATGCTTGAGAAGGGCGTCAAATGATACACATGATGCGACACACCCACTTGTTGGGGTTGACGTTCAAAATGACGTTTTCACGAAATGACAGCTGGCAGGTGGCGATCAATAGATGGGCATTTCAGCTGCATAGTCCACAGGTGCCTGACTCGTTTTATTAGAGTCGGGCACCTGTGCATAGTCCAATAGCTAGCTTTGTCGACTGCGGTTGAGTTTCGTGTCTACATTTTGTATGTACCGAAGTTAAGCAACGTCGAGAGGGACAGCAATTGGATGGTTGACCGCTCTGAAACTTGATTTTTTAAAAATATCTTTGTATGAGATGGTACATGTACATAGCCCCAGTTTCCTCTGGCCCACACACTATATGTCTGGTCACTTTGGTGTCGGGCCAGAGTGCACTACTGTAAGAAAACGTGGAATTCTCTGGCATCGTTTGGTTTTACTAAGATTTTGCTGCAGATAGAATAAAATCAGATGTGAAATAACATCTTCTACCTTACATTTATAGATAAAAATATATTTGCTTAACACAAAACACCCATTTAGTCTCATATTGATGTGGTATTAGGGTTCTTTTGCAAGAATGACCAAAACGTTCGTCGGTTCTTATTCCTTTTATTCGTAACAAATATGGTCCCTGCAATGTTAAAAATACAAATATATATAAACGAACTTCGTATACGAACGCACCTGACGTATAGACAATAAACACATACAAAACACTAGCGTGGCTTTCACACGGACTTACATACCCGCGCACACTGGCTGAATTATTACACGGTTCAGAAATATATTAACTTGCCTAGCTAATAAGGATAGTTAGAAATATGTATATAAACTGGCTATGAAATGTACTGAAACTATATCTAGCTTCGGCCCAGAATTATTAGAAAATACAATAACCGATACGGCATTATTTAATATAAAATATATAAAAATCCTATAGAATATAATAGAAATAATTAACAAAATATCACTAGCTGTACTCAGTGTACTCACCCTGCATATGGTGCTGGGGACCCGGCACAAAGTGTAGACAAAATAGCTATAGTGGTTCCGTAACCATGGCCCGAGACCGTATGTATATGTGGACAGCTCCACGTCTGGCTGAGAAGTGCGGTAGAGAGAGAGTCGAGGGAAAGAAAGAAGGGAAGACGGCGGGAAAAGAAATGCGCCCAAGTCATGACGCACAAGGTGTCCGTGGTCAGTCAGTCCAGTCACGAGACAATATGATTGACAGATACACAAACATTACGTCACACAATAACTTACATAGATAAAACGAAAGTAGCAATCACGTGACATCGCGTGTACGGCGGTACGGAGTGCGGATCATAGGAACATACATAATGTAATAAGATTCTAAGCACCAACAATGCGGAGCGAGGATTAACACAATGGATTGCATATATATATATAATATAGCAAACAAACACTGTGCTACATTGATATTCTATTCCATCTGTAAAGACCACACATTACGCTGGTCAAAATTTCACACTTGATTTGACGCCATATTGCAAGCTATATATACATAGGTCGTGATCTGCCTAATCACCCTATCGGAACAGGATGGAATGAAAAGAAAAAAATACAACATCTATTTCTATATATTCTACTTGTTATAATATGTAAAAAATGTATTCTTGCATGAGATATAACAGATTTGAGGAAATAATATGCTTTGTTTTCTTTATTAAAACCATCGGGTGTTTAGTTGCACTGTCACTTACAAAATGGCGGTTCAAGAGTGTACAAATTTGAGCAGGGGAAGTGAGAGGCTAGTCGTACGGGATAAACCATTGTTATGGGATAATTGAGTGTTTTTAGGTAAATAAATTATCAATTTATCTGTATATGTAAGGTAGGTGTTCTGTCATGTCATCTATTTTGTCTAAGGGACACCAATTCCACATTTTCATTTAGTAATGTACCCCGACCCTATTCCAGACATGGTGTCGGGGCCAAAGGAAACTCAGGCTATATGTAATGTAGTTGTGCTTTCTTCAACAACATTTCAATTTGTGACAGCCCTTCTTATTCATATCTTAATGCATACAAATAAAAGTTTAAATACTTTTTCATATGTAAAGTATATATTGAATTTGTTTAGCTATGTACTGTTGTAGCGGAAAAGGAAGACAGTCACTGTTAATTAATGGATATCTCCTAGTTCACATTCCAATCTGCAGGAAAACAGGATGTATGCCTACACTATTTATAAACGGTAATTAGATATTTGCCATAATTTTGTTGTTATATCTGTTGTAGTGACTGCATGTACTGATCTGCGGATAGACGATGAGCCAGGCTCCTCTCTCCATGGTTTACCGTAGTGACAAACAACTGCCTGTGCTGTTCCGCACATTACATGGATTTTACCGTCTGGGAACATTTTGTGATGTGGTTCTTGTGACCTCTCACTGTAGAATCCGTGTCCATAGTGTCATAATCGCAGCGTTCAGTCCGCTTTTGTATCAGATGCTTGGAGGAGAGAGCTGGTCAATTGAGCGTCGACAGCTGGAATTGACTCTGCCAAATGTTGACTATATCTCTCTGTTGAGTCTGATTGAATATTGCTACACTGGGGTAATCACTGTTGATTCTTCCTCAGCTGACAAAATCCTAGGAGTGGCTATAGCTTTGCAAGTGAAAGAGGTGGAGAAGTTGTGTGTTACCTTCCTAAATGCACAGAGGAGTTTCTCATCTGAGGTATTAAATATGAAGTGTCCGGGTCTAATTTTAGCTCTCTGAGATGAAGTCCAGGGGAGCTATTGCTATACACCCAACGTCTATGTTGTCGGAATCGTCCGTAGACAGCTAGGTTAAAACTTTTAAAACAGTGTCAATACTAATGAGGATACAGTTTAGGTGTTTCACATGTATGTTCCTTGTCATAAGACCTTTCCATTGGTACTAAATGTGTGAACCTCCTGACCTTGACCATGACCTTTGACCAAAGTTAAACAAATAACCTTAATTGACCACAGTAGAAGATAAGGGTTTTCATATGTGACATGTACATGTGTTCCTCAAATCACAACATCTGATACAACATTTGCAGACCTGCTGACCTTGACCACAACATTTGCAGACCTGCTGACCTTGACCGTGACCTTTGACCTACTATAAAAAATAACTCTTTTCAACCCTCTCCAAGAGCTATGTTGTCTTCTGACATTTTTCTGGCAGGTCCAAAATCCAAGTTGGTCACATTCTTGAAAAAACATTTTAAACTTCTTCTCAATTTCCAAAGCTGCCTTTGGGCTGTAAATTGGTAGCGAGGTTTTTACCTTATTGAAAGTTCCACATGACCACCACAGTGGACATGTTGTAACATGATTGTGCAGTGATGGCTTTCCTGAACAAGACATATTTAAAACTTCTCAAGTTCAACCAATGGAATTCAGCTCAAATTTACATGAAATAATCCCGAGATGGTATACCTACTTTTTATATTTTGGTTAGTCAATGGCCAGTCTGGCCACCATCTTGAATAACAGTGGGATTAAACCAGTAATGGTGTTTTATATATATATATATAATATGACCATCTAGGCCCATGGGCTCCTCTTCTTTTTAATTTGCATTTTGTATGAACAACATAAAACTCCAGAGTTAAGGATTAACTGTTTATAAGTTGATCCTTGTATATTCTGAGAAGTAGCTGTAGTGATAGCTTGCTGTATTATGAATTAGACATGTTATTGGATGTTATTTATAGGTGTTGTATTCCATCTACAGTTGGTATTGGATACGAGGCCTTCAGCATTAGCTTCAGTATCTCCAGGAAGGGGAGGTAATTCACGTGAGTCAACCTTGGTGGAGATATCAAGTTCTGAGAGGTTTAGTCCGAATGTATCAACATCAGGGCAGCCATCCTCAGAGACGGGATCCACTGGCCACCCAGACACAGTACACTTGGACTCAGATGTTATTGCAGTAAAAACAGAGACCCCAGATCCACCTGTGGATTATGGTTGGTATAAAGCTTAAATAATATGAGTTATACTATAGACAATCTCCTATCCTAGATACAGACAAAACATTTTTGTGACCTTAGTTAGGAATCACAACTCTACTGTCAGTTATATAATATGTGACTTGCTTGAAGTGCCTTTACAACTGGAAATCATTACAGTGTTACAAACACAGTCTCAGTACAGTAGGATTATTGATATTCTACTATAAATTCTAAACCTAGTCTTGTCTATGGTTAAGTGGACTTAGACAGGGTAGATTTTCATTGGCCAGAGGGTTAAGTTGCCAGAGTTAGTCTTTTCTGTTTATGTTACAATCCTATACCACTGAAAATAGTTTATTGACCGTTAGTTTTACATTCCAGACGCCCAACTGTCCCACCAGTCTCGTGGAAGAGTTGTATACCTGGAGGGACCAGAAAGTCCTGTAGCCGACAGTCACAGACCTGGGATGTCAACAGTATCACACAGCATCATCGACATGTCAAAGATGTCCCCCACACTACTTACCATGCACCCAATGTTAGTTCCTACAGGACCTCCCACCCTCCAGCTCATGTCTCCGAAGGGGGAGGCAACTCTAGCTCGACAGATATCACAATACCGAGAAGGTAGCCAGGATATTGTGGGTAATGCCTCACCAGAAAGTGATGGTATCAGTGTTCACATTCAGTCTCCATCTGGTCCAGTGGACAGTGAGCAGTCTCAGGATGTACCTCGAGATGACAGAAAGCAACAAGTGACCGTTACCTGTAGTGTATGTCATGTACTGTTCAGCAGTGCAGAGGCCCTGACTCGACATATGGCTGTTCACCAGAGCACTGCCATGCCTCCTACCATACCACAGGGATCCGTTCTTAACTCCTCTGTCGAGTCAGTCAAACAACCCTCGCCAAATTTTTATCAACGTGGCCATCAGCCAGTATCTGGACTTTTGTCGTCAGCAGTGGTGCAGGGGGGTGGTGGACTTTTTAAATGTGGAACATGTGGTAAAGGTTTTAAAGATGCTCAGTCTCTAAAATTCCACAGATACAATCATGTCCTTAGACACTCTTGTAATATGTGTGGCAAACGTTTCTCAAGGAGTTGGAATCTTCATCGACATCGGAAAACACACTTCCGAATGCCCTCCTGGCCTATGCGTACAGATTTAAGGGTTGGAGAGATGACAGGGTCAACAAGTGCAGACAATCTGAATCAGTCTGTGGACCTGGAACAGTCTGTAGATCTGACAGATGGGGATGATGACATTACAGAAAGGGATGATGAGGGGGAGGAAGAGGAGGAGGATGAAGGAAGAGGTGACCATGTGACAGATCTTTTGAGTGGAGAAATGGCATAACGGTGCACTGCATTTTAATACAGATTGTACTGTCACTGTATAAGTATTCACAGTCATTAAATTTTAATCCAGTTTTAAACTGAAACATTGCATGTTGAAAAACAGTTGTGTTAGTAAATGTGTTATAATTTACAATGAATCAACTATCAGTCTCATAAATATTAATTTGAATCTAATTCAATTTCATTTTCCAAGACACGCTGTAGTAAAGTATCAAAGCTGTTCAACAGAATATCATATTAGTGGTATATGATGGATCCCCAATGGAATCACTATATATAAGTTGTAGTGTATTGTGGAGATTGCTCAATGATATGCTTACAAAGGTATCATAATGACAAGAGGAAAGCAACACCTATATCATACACAGCAATGTGTAATAGGCACTCGAGACATACACAGCAATGTGTAATAGGCACTCGAGACATACACAGAAATGTGTAATAGGCACTCGAGATATACAGAAATGTGTAATAGGCACTCGAGACATACACAGAAATGTGTAATAGGCACTCGAGACATACACAGCAATGTGTAATAGGCACTCAAGACATACACAGAAATGTGTAATAGGCACTCAAGACATACACAGAAATGTGTAATAGGCACTCGAGACATACACAGAAATGTGTAATAGGCACTCGAGATATACTGAAATGTGTAATAGGCACTCGAGACATACACAGAAATGTGTATTAGGCACTCGAGACATACACAGCAATGTGTATTAGGCACTCGAGACATACACAGAAATGTGTGATAGGCACTCGAGACATACAGAAATGTGTAATAGGCACTCGAGACATACACAGAAATGTGTAATAGGCACTCGAGACATACACAGAAATGTGTATTAGGCACTCGAGACATACACTGCAATGTGTAATAGGCACTCGAGACATACACAGAAATGTGTAATAGGCACTCGAGACATACACAGAAATGTGTATTAGGCACTCGAGATATATAAAAAAATGTTATGAGGCACTGGAGGGGCTGCGGTGGCCGAGTGGTTAAGGTGTCCCAACACTTTATCACTAGGCTCCAACTCTTGGTCGTGAGTTCGAAACCCACGCGGGGCAGTTGCCTGGTACTGACCGTAGGTCGGTGGTTTTTCTCTTGGTATTCCAGCTTTCCTCCACCTCCATAACCTGGGACGTCCTTAAATGAACCTGGCTGTTTATAGGATGTTAAATAAAATAAACCTAACCTAAAGCACTGGAGATTTTGTCTTCCATGGCATGGATAGGTCCTCGCGTGAGAAAACATGGAACAACTTGAGACTTCCTGAAATGTCATTGGAGTAGGAAACCTATAGCTTTCATATTCTTGTTTTTATTAATTTGCCAAAAAGTACAGATTTATAATTTAAAACTTTACTTTGCACCAACCACTACACCCTGCTTGTCTTGGTAAATACTTTTAATCATAATTTCTAAAATCTATGACACAGTTTTTCCTAGTCAACTTATTTGTCAATTCTGCTTCAGATGTACAACACCACAATGTAGAAAGTAGGTTGCTGTGATCAACATTTTCTGTTTGACTGACATTTGCATTCAAGCAGAAGTAAGTGTATAAATGAGTTATTATCTGTCCTGCTGCTTTTTGAATAAATGTATTCATTACATTCAGATGTCAAAAAGTCTTCATCAATTAACAATTAAAGAAAAAATTAGTACTGGTTTGAACAGCCAGGTGACAGAAGAGACGATTCATTGTCAAAGGGCACCACATGTGGTACCCAAAATCTAATGCATTTATTGCATCAGGTAATAAATCATTAATATGTTGTTAATTTATTGAGTATTTTAAGAGAAGTTTTCTGAAATCTGCTGGTGTCAGAACATGATTGATGACCTGAGATTATTTTGTAGTATTGGTGTGTCAGTGTTATATTGTACCAGGTGTATACCAAATTTGTTAGATATTTAAAGTTTAGCCTGACATTGTCTAGTCATTGTATACTCAATTGTTGGATTGTTGGAGATTAAAATGACACATTATTTTAAAATTAAAGCTCCATACAAATGAAAACGTTTTTGATTTGTTTTTAAGTGAGACATATTGAAATAGAAATAACAAACTTTAACTGTTAACAACAGATCCCAGAGTGATCTTGGCGCCCACCATTGAATGATCTTTATAGGTTCAATGTCAGATTGATCTTCTCTCTATTTTTCCCTTCCTCTTACTAATCTGTGTAAATTGAGAAAAATCCCTCCAGTACTTTTCAAACAAGGGGAACCTATACAAACATGTATATGAAATTTGAGATTTAGCGATAATGACTGTCTGTTGGCCATGTTATTTTCAGATTGGTCCCAAAATGCAATACGAGGGACCAAGGGTAATCTACATATGAAATTTGAGAAAGATCCCTTTAGTACCTTCTGTAAAATAGCGATAACAAACTTCAATGGTCAAAATCCAAGATGGCTGCCTGTCGGCCATGTTGTTTTCCGATTGGTCCCAAAATGTAATATGCATAATAAGGGACCAAGGGAAACCTTAATGTGAAATTTGAGAAAGATCCCTTGAGTACTGTCTGAGAAATAGCGATAACAAACTTCAATTGTCAAAATCCAAGATGGCTGTCTGTCGGCCATGTTGTTTTCCGAATGGTCCCAAAATGCAATATGCATAACAAGGGACCAAGGGCAACCTACATATGAAATTTGATAAATATCCCATCAGTACTTTCTGAGAAATAGCGATAACAAACTTCAATTGTCAAAATCCAAGAAGGCTGCCTGTCGGCCATGTTGTTTTCTGACTGGTCCCAAAATGCAACATGCAAAACTAGGGACCAAGGGCAACCTACATATGAAATTTGATAAAGATCCCATCAGTACTTTCGGAGAAATGGCGATAACAAACTTCAATTGTCATAATCCTAAGATGGCAGCCTATCGGCCATCTTGTTTTCTGATTGGTCTCAAAATGCAATATGCATAACTAGGGACCAAGAGGAACCTAAATATGAAATTTGAGAAAGATCCCATCAGTACTTTCTGAGGAATAGCGATAACAAACTTCAATTATCAAAATCCAAGATGGCTACCTGTTGGCCATGTTATTTTCCGACTGGTTCCAAAATAAAATATGCATAAGTAAGGACCAAGGGCAATCCACATATGAAATTTGATAAAGATCCCATCAGTAGTTTCTGAGAAACAGAGATAACAAACTTCAAATGTCAAAATCCAAGATGGCTGTCTGTCGGCCATCTTGTTTTCTGATTGGTCTCAAAATGCAATATGCACAACTAGGCACCAAGGGTAACCTACATATGAAATTTGAGAGAGATCCCTTCAGTACTTGCTGAGAAATAGCGATAACAAGAATTGTTTATGGACGGACGGACCAAGGACGCAGGGCGATTTGAATAGCCCACTATCTGATCATGGTGGGCTAAAAACCAAGATGGTGGCCTGTTTGCCATTTTCTTTAATTTTGATCAGTTTCATGCACAACCAGGGACCATTGGGGAACCCTACATACTATAATGTAATTTGAGAAATTTCTATGGCGGATGTTTGGAGGAATAACAGCATTAAATTTTAATAATCAAACTCCAAGATGGTCGCAATGGGATACAGACATATTTTATAGAGCACGTAATGTGCTATATTATATTGAATATGTTCGTATCCCATTGCATTCATACCACCGTAAACACATTTACATCAAACAAATTGTTGATATAACGTTGGAAGAAAATAAAAGTTGGGACATGTTGCGGCATTGGTAACAACAGTGTATGGCAGCTGTCGTTGCTAAGATACGAAAGTAATATATTTCCAGTGAATCAACATAAAGACACCAGCTAGTATTGTAAACAATGATAAAAGAAACAACTCAATTACATCTGTGTTTAATGCCCTTTACATTTTTAATTAGTTGATATATTCACAATTTCCGTCTCAGAATAGCTATGGTTGTCAAGCAGTGTGTTGATACAGATTTAGTAGTCAATGTAAGCTTCAGTCAATTTTGTTAGCCTACCTTAGTGAGAAGTTAAATATGCACCCATTTCTGCAATATTCAGTTTAGTTTTTGACAAAATACTCACTTGACATACTTTTTGTACAGAGATCATGGGGTAACAGGCACTAAAATTGCGTTGATCAGTCCTTTCTAAATGATGTTGTCTAGTTGATGTTTCATAATGTCACACAGAGATGTCATGATTATGTTGCTGATATTTGCGCATATTAGTTCGCTGAGCCTTTTTCAGTGTTTACCTTAATTTATTCGCAGCCAGAGTTTACTGCTGACGAAGGGAGAGATGTATCATTACCTGTCAAAACAAAGGAGATAAGTACATATTGTATCTACATTATAAATACCTCCCCTGACATGTCAAACTAAAGAAATTAAAGAAAAGCTTGAGGACGAATGGTATACAACATCTTCCCATCATTGACTGGAAGGCTACAAAACCACACAACAACAAGACAAATCTATGGTTTATTTATTTCATAATGACAAGGTAATACATCGTATATACACTGACATTTGATTTCAGAATGATGCTAGAATATTTATTCTCTGAGACATTAGTGTCCACAAAATAAAGTTTATAATAGTCAACATTAACACATCTTTGACTGTCAAAATTGACAAGCATATCTAGTAATATTCTTACATGGTTAGCTAAACCAGCATATCTCTACCTTAATTTGAAGTGAAACAATTTCTTTAACTAAAGCATAAAAGTTAAGTACTATGAAAATGCAAAAGAAATTTTAGGTCATTAGAGACTCTGGACGTGTCACTAGAGACTCTACTGGACGTGTCACTAGAGACTCTACTCCTGGACGTGTCACTAGAGACTCTACTGGATGTGTCACTAGAGACTCTTCTCCTGGACGTGTCACTAGAGACTCTACTACTGGACGTGTCACTAGAGACTCTACTACTGGATGTGTCACTAGAGACTCTTCTCCTGGACGTGTCACTAGAGACTCTACTCCTGGACGTGTCACTAGAGACTCTACTCCTGGACATGTCACTAGAGACTCTACTACTGGACATGTCACTAGAGACTCTACTCCTGGACGTGTCACTAGAGACTCTACTCCTGGACATGTCACTAGAGACTCTACTCCTGGACGTGTCACTAGAGACTCTACTACTGGACGTGTCACTAGAGACTCTACTACTGGACGTGTCACTAGAGACTCTACTGGACGTGTCACTAGAGACTCTACTGGACGTGTCACTAGAGACTCTACTACTGGACGTGTCACTAGAGACTCTACTGGACGTGTCACTAGAGACTCTACTCTGGACGTGTCACTAGAGACTCTACTACTGGACGTGTCACTAGAGACTCTACTGGACGTGTCACTAGAGACTCTACTACTGGACGTGTCACTAGAGACTCTACTCCTGGACGTGTCACTAGAGACTCTACTACTGGACGTGTCACTAGAGACTCTACTCCTGGACGTGTCACTAGAGACTCTACTGGACGTGTCACTAGAGACTACTACTGGACGTGTCACTAGAGACTCTACTCCTGGACGTGTCACTAGAGACTACTGGACGTGTCACTAGAGACTCTACTCCTGGACATGTCACTAGAGACTCTACTCCTGGACGTGTCACTAGAGACTCTACTCCTGGACGTGTCACTAGAGACTCTACTGGACATGTCACTAGAGACTCTACTACTGGACGTGTCACTAGAGACTCTACTACTGGACGTGTCACTAGAGACTCTACTACTGGACGTGTCACTAGAGACTCTACTGGACGTGTCACTAGGGACTCTACTCCTGGACGTGTCACTAGAGACTCTACTACTGGACGTGTCACTAGAGACTCTACTCCTGGACGTGTCACTAGAGACTCTACTCCTGGACGTGTCACTAGAGACTCTACTCCTGGACGTGTCACTAGAGACTCTACTACTGGACGTGTCACTAGAGACCCTACTACTGGACGTGTCACTAGAGACTACTCCTGGAAGTGTCACTAGAGACTCTACTGGACGTGTCACTAGAGACTCTACTCCTGGACGTGTCACTAGAGACTCTACTACTGGACGTGTCACTAGAGACTCTACTACTGGACGTGTCACTAGAGACTCTACTGGACGTGTCACTAGAGACTCTACTACTGGACGTGTCACTAGAGACTCTACTACTGGACGTGTCACTAGAGACTCTACTACTGGACGTGTCACTAGGGACTCTACTCCTGGACGTGTCACTAGAGACTCTACTCCTGGACGTGTCACTAGAGACTCTACTCCTGGACATGTCACTAGAGACTCTTCTCCTGGACGTGTCACTAGAGACTCTACTGGACGTGTCACTAGAGACTCTACTGGACGTGTCACTAGAGACTCTACTACTGGACGTGTCACTAGAGACTCTACTGGACGTGTCACTAGAGACTCTACTACTGGACGTGTCACTAGAGACTCTACTACTGGACGTGTCACTAGAGACTCTACTACTGGACGTGTCACTAGGGACTCTACTCCTGGACGTGTCACTAGAGACTCTACTCCTGGACGTGTCACTAGAGACTCTACTCCTGGACATGTCACTAGAGACTCTACTACTGGACGTGTCACTAGAGACTCTACTCCTGGACGTGTCACTAGAGACTCTACTCCTGGACGTGTCACTAGAGACTCTACTACTGGACGTGTCACTAGAGACTCAACTCCTGGACGTGTCATTAGAGACTCTACTGGACGTGTCACTAGAGACTCTACTACTGGACGTGTCACTAGAGACTCTACTCCTGGATGTGTCACTAGAGACTCTACTGGACGTGTCACTAGAGACTCTACTGGACGTGTCACTAGAGACTCTACTCCTGGACGTGTCACTAGAGACTCTACTACTGGACGTGTCACTAGAGACTCTACTCCTGGACGTGTCACTAGAGACTCTACTACTGGACGTGTCACTAGAGACTCTACTCCTGAATGTGTCACTAGAGACTCTACTACTGGACGTGTCACTAGAGACTCTACTGGACATGTCACTAGAGACTCTACTGGACGTGTCACTAGAGACTCTACTCCTGGACGTGTCACTAGAGACTCTACTCCTGGACGTGTCACTAGAGACTCTACTACTGGACGTGTCACTAGAGACTCTACTCCTGGACGTGTCACTAGAGACTCTACTCCTGGACGTGTCACTAGAGACTCTACTCCTGGACATGTCACTAGAGACTCTACTCCTGGACGTGTCACTAGAGACTCTATTCCTGGACGTGTCACTAGAGACTCTACTACTGGACGTGTCACTAGAGACTCTACTGGACGTGTCACTAGAGACTCTTAAGAGTTTGCATAGAAGGTGATTTGTTTATTCATATTTAGTAACAGTGATTTTGATGCTGAAAAGCAATTCTAAGCATGCTCTTTCAATAAGGAAGCAGTGTGAATTTTGAGTTACATTGGCCTATGGAAACTAAACTTATTGCTTAGAAACTGATTTACTATTTATAGTAACAGTGACCTTGACCTTTGACACTGAAAAGCAATCCAAAGCAAGCAGTTTGAGGTATATCGCTTTGAAGTATCATTTTGATTGCAAAAGCAAACTGAAGTTATTGTATGGAAACTGATTTTCTGTATTCAGCAATAGTGACCTTGACCTTTGACATAGAAAAGCAATCCCATGCAGGCACTTTCAATAAGAAAGCATTGTATGAAGTTTGAGTTCGATTGGCACTTTTGGCAGGCCCTAATTAAGTAGTATCTACACATAACGGCATTTAAAAAAAATATTAATCATGTTACTATGGAGACGGATATCTACTACTCTGATGATATGTGTAAATGTTAGAAATCTCTTATACAACAAGCCCTACTAGATAATTATTTCACTCCACCCAAGTATAAGTAATCGATCACACATCAAATGTACAGTGATCCAGTATATCACTAGACATGACAACATGTTTATTATCTGTAAAGACAGGTTCTTTACAAACATAAGCTCAATATCCTATAATATAAAACTTTAATAGCAAATTGAGAACATCATAACAATAACAAGTATCCTTAGTAAAACCTTGACATCGATAATGCATACATGATTGCTCTCTGTCTACCTTTCTTCTACCATCAATCTTCATCCCTTTACACATCTTAAATATTATCAACACTTTAACAGTATAGTATTACACCGAGGTTTTACTGTACCGTACACAAACCAGGGATCACATTTATACAGTGTAGATAGTATTACACCGAGGTTTTACTGTACCATACACAAACCAGGGATCACATTTATACAGTGTAGATAGTATTACACCGAGGTTTTACTGTACCATACACAAACCAGGGATCACATTTATACAGTGTAGATAGTATTACACCGAGGTTTTACTGTACCGTACACAAACCAGGGATCACATTTATACAGTGTAGATAGTATTACACCGAGGTTTTACTGTACCATTCACAAACCAGGGATCACATTGTAGATAGTATTACACCGAGGTTTTACTGTACCGTACACAAACCAGGGATCACATTTATACTGTGTAGATAGTATTACACCGAGGTTTTACTGTACCGTACACAAACCAGGGATCACATTAATACAGTGTAGATAGTATTACACTGAGGTTTTACTGTACCATACACAAACCAGGGATCACATTAATACAGTGTAGATAGTATTACACTGAGGTTTTACTGTACCATACACAAACCAGGGATCACATTTATACTGTGTAGATAGTATTACACTGAGGTTTTACTGTACCGTACACAAACCAGGGATCACATTTATACAGTGTAGATAGTATTACACTGAGGTTTTACTGTACCATACACAAACCAGGGATCACATTAATACAGTGTAGATAGTATTACACTGAGGTTTTACTGTACCATACACAAACCAGGGATCACATTTATACTGTGTAGATAGTATTACACTGAGGTTTTACTGTACCGTACACAAACCAGGGATCACATTAATACAGTGTAGATAGTATTACACTGAGGTTTTACTGTACCATACACAAACCAGGGATCACATTTATACGAAATAACCACTTCAGTACAAGTTCTTAGTTTACAGTACTGATGACTCTCTAGGGAAAACCTATGTATAAAATATAGTCTATATGATAAACTTTGATCTAACAAATAACATGGCATTTCAGGCAAATATATTACCAAGTGTTGAGACAGTATGACTTACACGTATCAGGAAGACAAACTTATATAACTTCAAAATTCATAATCAAAATGTTTTCCCACTTTAACTAAGAATTTTGTAATGGGATGGACATGTAACCCTATTAGTGGCGATATCATCTAAAGTCTAGCTGTACTGAATGTTTGGATTTACTGGTGACCATTAATTAAGCCCTCGAAAAGGTCAAACTTTAGTGAATGTTGTGATTTTTTGGTGGCTTATTACTCTGTGGGCTCTAAATAAATATTTTCCCATTTAACATCAGGTTATGCTACGATTTGTGGTCATAAATCAGATCATTCGTCTTTGAAATAATTTCATAATAATATAATATGGTTAATATCAAGTATCAATATATAAATGAACACAGTTTTTGAACACAAAGTATCATAAAATTATAAATAAAAAATGATAGTTAAAAATCAACAAGGCGAAAAATAACATTTAAAAGGTGAGTATTGGTTACTTATCAAACATTTCATGTTTTAACTCTATTTAAGGGGGAAAACAAATGCCACTTAAAACTGAGATATATAACATACAAACTCTTATTACAACCAGGAATAAAATATACAACACAGGTCTAAAGTAACATCAAGCCTGGGAAAAACCGTCAATAACAACACATTAAGTAAATATTACTTTTTGTTCTAACTCACTACGTAAATCACTAATTTTACAATCAATTAAATTTTACATTAACTTGCAAGGACTCCTTCACAAAATTGTATTTTTCTTTTAATATTTTTATATAATTACTATCACTGTTGAAAAATCATCCTCTCAATCTAGTCCATCAATATAGAGACCACATGAGACAGACTTATAAGGTTTCAATCTCGGTTGACATACTCATAACAAACTTGCCTTTCAATTATTCAGCCAGTGTTCAATTTCCTGATTGGACATGAAAAGGTATCGGTCACCTGCCCAACCATGTGGGTTTTCCACAGGTTCTACAATTTCCTCCAACAGTAAGACCCTTTAATTTGTACCCTTCCATCTAGCCAACAAGCATGATTAATATAAGTTTCGCAACTGTTGTAAAATAAACAAATTAAAGTTTACAGTCTCAACAATTTGATAATGTCCAGGTATAAATTGGCCGACCAGCAGCCGTTCATGTGATAGAATCTCTCAAAAGTAAATGGGTTTTTTGTAAATACCTCTTACACCAATAATTTTGAAAGAACGATTAAGGACCAACAAATAACTTGTTCTGTCCATCATCAAACAAGTATTGTGTACAAGTCACACAGATAGACATACTGTAGACAGTAATATAGCAAAACAAGCTTCATATCTATCAACATCATTGGCAAGAAAAATACTTTGCAATAAACATTTAACAATCTTGTAAAAACAGATAAAAAATAAATAACAATTATATAGAAAATTGCTTATTAGCTAAAAACAGAGAAATATTGTTAATTATATGTATAGCTGTTAATATAGTACAGATAACCTGCCATAGTAGAGTCATCAAGGTGGGTATTAATATCAATACAGAAAAACAGGTTGTTTCAGTTTGTTATTTCATTTCAAAGGAAAGGAAATAGAGGATATCTAACAGTGTCTTCAGTAATACCAAATATATTTCACGAGTAGGGCTAATATTTTGATATTTTTCACGAATGCTCCGCACTCGTGAAAAATATCAAAATATTAGCCGCACGAGTGAAATATATTTGGTATTACTGAAGACACTGTTAGATATTCTGTTTATTACATTTTTTATCAACGAAAACCCTACCCCGTATGCTAACTAGGCCTACAGCGAAAGTTTGCATACAAAAAAAAGTAGTTCCCCCTGTCCAGGTGCTGACATATATGTCGGGCTTTCTGATTGGTCAATTATTGTGGTATTTTCTAATCATTAATTTCATTGGTCAAATCAGCAAAAAGTGATATTTTTCACTAGTGAAAAATATGATATTCTTCAATAGTGAAAAATATCACTTTTATAGAATGAATAATTTTTGATATTGCACTGGTAAAAATGTAATAAATTAGTCTCTCCAACAGTTTTAAACCTTAAAATGAACATACAGACTGAAACCGACCTGTTCTGCTTCTTTGGTGAAATGCAGTGGCTTCTACCTCACTACAGTTAAGCATGACTAAGCATGACTAACTGTAAGCCAATGGGTGACCAACAACCCCCCCCCCCCCCCCTCCCCCCCTTATCTAAACAATTTAAACAGCTGCATGCACATCTACACATGATCCTTTATATTTGTGTGAAGTTTCATTAGAATCGGCCCATCAGTTTAGGAGGAGATGTCCGGACAAGATGATGGGCCGATAGCCGGACAGACAGGCTGTTTCCAGTATAGCCACCACCCTCCCTTACTTTGTTGCGGGGGTATAAATATTGTTTGGCTGTAATGGCTGACCTTCAATAGTGACTCGGAAATTTTTATGGCAGATCATCCATAGAGACTAGGAAATTTTTATGGCATATTATCGATAGAGACTACAAAATTTTTATGGCATATTATAGATAGTGACTAGGAATTTTTTTTACAGATTATTAATAGAGACTAGGAAATTTGATTGAGTTATTACAGTCCATTTTTATACATCAGTGTGTGCACAGAACACCTACCACTTTACAATCAGATGATACATAATATTATTTTCATGTTACAATTTATATGACCAGCAGAAAGATCAGTTCCCTGCGACCTTCCACCTGTTATCAGCTCTCAGTGGTGTTAAGATTCTGATAGAGCGGGGAAGGGTCGTCCATAACTACTGCAGCAGGGATGGGGATTGGCATATCAATAGCTTCTTCATAGGAGGGGGGAGACTCTGGCAACCCTTCCTCTATTGGCCGGATAGCAGTGAGGCTTGTTCCCTCCCCCGGGGACTCTGGCAGCTTTCTTCCTTGGGGTGCGACAGAAGTGGACCTTGTTCCCTGCCCTTGGGAATCTGACAGCTGTCTTTCCGAGGGTAGGGCAGGATTAGGCCTTGTTCCCTCCCTTGGAGGTTCTGCCTGGTGAGTATTTGCATATGTGTGAGTGACGCTGGGGTCTGCTGGTGGTGGCTGTCTGTTGTCACCTCTGGGGACAGCTGGAGACACGAGTCTGTCATTACCTCTGGGGACAGCTGGAGATACATGTCTGACATTACCTCTGGGGACGTCGACTGTAACTGCCAGTTGTACCTCCACTGGGTGCTGGTTCAGAGGGTCTGCATTCATGAACTGATTATCTATGTGTAAAATAGAAAAAAAAAATTATGTTTCAGTCTACTATATATGATGCATGTTATCATGTGTTGATCTGACAGGAGACACAATGTTATCGTCTGTTGATCTGACAGGAGACACAATGTTAATGTGTGTTGATCTGACAGGAGACACAATGTTAAGTTGTGTTGATCTGACAGGAGACACAATGTTAACGTGTGTTGATCTGACAGGAGACACAATGTTATCATGTGTTGATCTGACAGGAGACACAATGTTAATGTGTGTTGATCTGACAGGAGACACAATGTTAATGTGTGTTGATCTGACAGGAGACACAATGTTAAGTTGTGTTGATCTGACAGGAGACACAATGTTAACGTGTGTTGATCTGACAGGAGACACAATGTTATCATGTGTTGATCTGACAGGAGACACAATGTTATCATGTGTTGATCTGACAGGAGACACAATGTTATTGTGTGTTGATCTGACAGGAGACACAATGTTATCGTCTGTTGATCTGACAGGAGACACAATGTTATTGTGTGTTGATCTGACAGGAGACACACTGTTATCGTCTGTTGATCTGACAGGAGACACAATGTTATCATGTGTTGATCTGACAGGAGACACAATGTTATCGTCTGTTGATCTGACAGGAGAAACAATGTTAAGTTGTGTTGATCAGACAGGAGACACAATGTTAATGTGTGTTGATCTGACAGGAGACACAATGTTATTGTGTGTTGATCTGACAGGAGACACAATGCTATTGTGTGTTGATCTGACAGGAGACACAATGTTATCATGTGTTGATCTGACAGGAGACACAATGTTATCGTCTGTTGATCTGACAGGAGACACAATGTTATCATGTGTTGATCTGACAGGAGACACAATGTTAATGTGTGTTGATCTGACAGGAAACACAATATTATCATGTGTTGATCTGACAGGAGACACATTGTTAACGTGTGTTGATCTTACATTACATACCTGATCTTCTGTATAATTATAATTGATGATATTCAATGACAACATGTTTAATTAGTCTATATTATTTCAAAATATCAGACAAGAAAATATAAATTTATCAGTTTTTATCAACAGTTCATTATTTGCAAATAAAAACGTTTCAATTATTTTCTGGCGCTGACTGTACATGGCCTGACCTGTATCATTTTCAGGTGTAGAATTTTGCCTAGAAGTTGATCGACCTACTAAGCCTGGAATTTAACTTAACAATTTGAGTTGTTTCTTGAATTTCAGACAATATACAGACCAAATACTCTTTGACAACCAATTAATAAATTGACTAACAACAATCAAATAGACATGGTCCCAGCAGGTTGGTGGGATCCCTGGTGACCTTACATCAAGGTCAAGGTCAAGGTCAGTGAGCTCTATAACTTACCCATACATGTAGGTCTGTGAGTTTTATAGCTTACCCAAAGGTCTGTGGTCAGTGAGTTCTATAATAGCTTACCAATAGGTCAGTGGACAGTGAGCTCTAGCTTACCCATAGGCTGTGGTCAGTGAGCTCTAGCTTACCCATAGATCCGTGGTCAATGAGCTCTAGCTTACCCATAGATCCGTGGTCAATGAGCTCTAGCTTACCCATAGGTCCGTGGTCAGTGAGTTCTGTATAGCTATTCGGCTGGAGACGTTGGCGACTGTTAGATAGACTGGTAAGGACGTGATGAGTCTCGTGTTCCTCCTCATGGTGATACTCTTGTCGTACTATCATTCTCAGTCGAACTGCTTTAAACACCATTATAGCCACAATGATGGCCGCGATCACACTCACACCAACAATTCCAATTTTCAGACCCAATGACATGTTGTCCTCATGTTTCTTCATACCATCTGAAACATTTGTATTACATATATATACATATAGGTAGATAAAATAAATGTTCTTTAAAATGTGTAATAGTTGCCATAATAGGAAATCACCAATGATTATCAGTAAGTATTCCCTTGGTAAGTACCCCTCCTTTGCTAATACCCATAATGAAAATATACATTGTATATCTCATTCACAAGATGTCTCTCTGACGTAAATCTCCCTCAATAAGTGTCTCTCTGACGTAAATCTCCCTCAATAAGTATGTACATGTATCCATAACAGAACTATACATTGTATATCTCATTCATAAGTGCCTCTCTGACGTAAATCTCCCTCAATGAGTGTCTCTCTGATGTAAATCTCCCTCAATAAGTGTCTCTCTGACATAAATCTCCCTCAATAAGTGTCTCTCTGACGTAAATCTCCCTCAATAAGTGCCTCTCTGACGTAAATCTCCCTCAATAAGTGCCTCTCTGACGTAAATCTCCCTCAATAAGTGTCTCTCTGACGTAAATCTCCCTCAATAAGTGCCTCTCTGATGTAAATCTCCCTCAATAAGTGTCTCTCTGACATAAATCTCCCTCAATAAGTGCCTCTCTGACGTAAATCTCCCTCAATAAGTGTCTCTCTGACATAAATCTCCCTCAATAAGTGTCTCTCTGACGTAAATCTCCCTCAATAAGTGTCTCTCTGACGTAAATCTCCCTCAATAAGTGCCTCTCTGACATAAATCTCCCTCAATAAGTGCCTCTCTGACGTAAATCTCCCTCAATAAGTGTCTCTCTGACGTAAACTCCCTCAATAAGTGTCTCTCTGACGTAAATCTCCCTCAATAAGTGCCTCTCTGACATAAATCTCCCTCAATAAGTGCCTCTCTGACGTAAATCTCCCTCAATAAGTGCCTCTCTGATGTAAATATCCCTCAATAAGTGTCTCTCTGACATAAATCTCCCTCAATAAGTGTCTCTCTGACGTAAATCTCCCTCAATAAGTGTCTCTCTGACGTAAATCTCCCTCAATAAGTGTCTCTCTGACATAAATCTCCCTCAATAAGTGCCTCTCTGACATAAATCTCCCTCAATAAGTGTCTCTCTGACGTAAATCTCCCTCAATAAGTGTCTCTCTGACGTAAATCTCCCTCAATAAGTGTCTCTCATTCAAAAATCACTTGTATATATCACAAAGTATCCTGCCACCACATAACTGACCTGTGAGTGTAACATTGATCCTGAAGTTGTACACCCTCTTTGGTGTCACATACTCTCTGTGCAGTATAAACCTCACATTGTGTTTCTTCTTTGTCATCAACGATCTAGGATTTCTGTCCTTACAGCCCAAACGTCTCTGGAAATAAATTAATCTCATTAATTAACCTCATCATTTATTAAAGTATATGTATTTTGATCAATATAATTACACTGCCACCATAAGTGTGGACACCCACTGTCATTATAAAGAGGGTCAGTGAAATTACATTTATGGCAGAGCCTCAGAGGTGTAAATAAATATGGTTTGTACATGTTTATCAGTGATCAGCACGGGCTGCCATTTCCGACGTATAACAACTGTTGAGCAAGCCCCTTTGGCCCTTGGGGGTCAGAGTCACCATTCATGCAAAATCTGTTCCCCTTCCCCCAAGGATGTTTCTGACTTAATTGGGTTCAAATCCATTCACAACTTTATGACTAGTAGTGATTTAAAGGAATTACCTCTATTTCCCCTATTGGTCCCCGCCCCTTTGGCCCCTTGGGGATCAGAGTCATCATTAATGCAAAATCTGTTTTGCTTTCCCAATGGATATTTCTAACCAAATTGGGTTCAAATCCATTCTTAACTTTATGACTAGTAGCGATTTAAAGCAATTACCTCTATTTCCCCTACTGGGCCCCACCCCTTGGCCCCTTGGGGGTCAGTTTGGTTTGGTTTATTTTGTTTAACGTCCTATTAAGAGCTAGGTCATTTAAGGACAGCCTCCCATTCGTGCAACATCCATGTGTGTGGTGAGTGCGTGTGTGTGGTTTGAGAGGCTGCGGTATGTTCGTGTTAAGTCTCCTTTTGATAGGCCGGAACTTTTGTCGCTTTATAGTGCTACCTCACTGAAGCATACTGCCGAAGACACCCAGCAGCACACCCCATTCGGTCACATTATACTGACAACGGGCGAACCAGTCATTCCACTCCAAATATGCTGAGCGCTAAGCAGGAGTAGCAACTACAAAATGTACCATTTTTAAAGACTCTGGTATGTCTCGGCCAGGGAACAGAACCCAAAGCCTTCCTCACAGGGGTGACGCTCAACTAAAGGCCAAAAGTGAGGCATTGTCAAGGGAGACATTAGGAAGAAGAAAGTTGTTAAGAAATAAGAGAAAAGATCAGATCCCAAATTTAGTCACCTCTTACGATCATGCAATGGGGGCAGCAGGTACAATTCTTACGCCCTACCTGCAGGTGGTCAGAGTCACCATTTATGCAAAATCTGTTTCCCTTCCCTCAAGGAAGTTTCCGACCAAATTTGGTTAAAAATGTATTTTATGACTAGTAGCGATTTAAAGCAAAATGTTGACGGACAACGGACTGACGGATGGACGATGGATGAAGGATTTAAGCTCATAGGCTCACCAAACCTTTGGTCCAGGTGAGCTTAAAATTGGTCAACTTACCATGAGAATGATGTCCCGATCAAATGTAACAAATGGACACTGATGGATAATGAGTTCGACGTCACAGTCAGGCATGTGAAAACTCTCAAATTCGAGGAGTAGAAACTGTTTGTCACTGTCACTGTCGGGACCCAGGATAACATTGCAGTCCTTGGCCTCCGATGCATCTTTGTACTCCACTGTCTTGGCTAATATCAATGCTGACTCTGTCTCTTTTAGATAATCAACCATTACAGAGTTTTTGTCTCGACAGACTTTTTTCTTATCCATTCCAACTAAAATGATCAACAAAATACAAAACGATTTTGACTTATGTTAAGTACATGTATGCATATAGCATTAACAAATCACTTTGTCAGGACCATCTCAACATCATTGTAGCTAAGTTTGAGTTGAATGTCACTGGTGGAACCTAAGAAGAAGTTTGAAATAGGTATTGTTCAGGAAAACCATGACTCTGCAATCATATGTTACAAAATGATTCCTGTCACTGCCATGTCAAAGTTTTTAGCAGCTTGAAAATAAGTTAGCTTCCCTTCTGTAACATTCTCACCAATTTACAGCTCAACGGCACCAGTGGAACTGCAGCAGAAGCTTAAAATGTGGTTTTCAAGATGGCGGACATGGCAGCCATCTTGGATTTCAAACGAACCCGAAAAATAACAACACTTGGTCAGGACCATCTCAGGATCATTTCTGGTAAGTTATAATTAGAGCTGAACCCCACTGGTGGAACTTGACAAAAAGTGTAAAATAGGTATTGTTCAGGAAGATCATGATTGCACGATCATGTTAAAATAGGCGCTGTGGCTACCATGTCCAAAGTTTTTACCAGGCTGAAAAATAATTAATATGACAACACTATGTTTGCTTCCCTTCCTTAACAACCTCACCGATTTCAAGCACAATGGCACCAATGGGACTGGGGAAGAAGTTAGAATGTATTTTGGACCAACTGAAGAAATAACAACACTTGGTCAGGACCATCTCAGGATCATTCTAGGCAGGTTTTAGCTCATTCCCACAAGCTGTGGAACTTGAGAAGACGTTTGAAATGTGAACAGTTTATGTACGGCAGGCAGCGCACGGCAGATGGTGCACAGCGCATGACGCCGGAGGAAGCACAATCACTATAGTTCATCTTGACCCTTTGGGTCAAATGACCTAAAAATAGTAAAATGATTCTGTATACTTCATTGGTTAAGTAAGCCCTGTGCCCTATGACTCACCCTAAATTTCCTGAACCCAGACATTTTTTTTTCTTTTCATTAATTGTGCAGGAAAATAATAATCAAAATGATTAAAAGTTAAGGGAATAATTTTTTTTACATTTGACCATACCTTCACCAGGAATTAAAAACCTGGTTTCTGGAAAATATTTTATGTGATGACTGTAAAAGTTCACTGCATTATGTTAGGATGTAAAAATATACATACTTAGTAAATTTTACAGACTCGAAAATGTTGTTATATCATCTGCAAAAAACAGGCGAAAAATGACCCTGTTCTTGTACTTTTCATAATTTACCTATGATATTCATCACTTAAATTATATGTTAATTTCCTTTACAACACAATGTATACAATAGTATAAGTATTTATCATTATGTAGCAAAAATAGCCGGGGAACTATAAACAAAGTCCCGCAGCCCTCGGTAGGTGTCCTCGAGGTAGCGTCAGACACCCGCCACAATACCCGAGTTTGGAAATAAATAGTGTGGGTCGTCGAGAATCACAATCACAACTCAACACCGTCATAAATTTTCAGTCTATGTATTCAGCAACATCAGCAGTGTACAGGGCATATATAAATGGCAACACCGCTCTCGCTTTCATCAGCATACGTAGCAACATCCAGCAAAGTAACACCTAGGCACTCCAACTCGGACTCTCCCTTGAACTTCAACTAACTCTCTGAACTCCACGAAGTCCCCCCCCCCCCCCCCCCCCCACGAACTCCACTTCACGAACTCCCTCTCTGAACTGAACTCCCCGATCTCAACTCCACGAACTCACCTCCGCTCTCGCTTTCACCCCTTTTATACCAAAACCTAATGGAGCGCTACCGGAGCGGTGCCGGAGTGGTGCACACCTGTACCGGAGCCTTCCGCTCCGGTGACTTAAATGTGTAATTAACAATGTACATAACACTTAGAAAAACAATTAGCCACGAGTAAATGTTGACCATGTGTTATATAGATGGGGCATCGCTGGAGCTCCCAGACAGGTCCAGCCATTTGTAGTGGGTAATAGGGATGAGAGGCGATTAATACCTCTCTGACAGGGGCAAAAAACATGAACGGGAGCCGGGCAGATGATTACTGCCACAGGCGTGGTGAATTGATTACTTCACGAATTAGCATCCCGACATGTCCCCCCATCTAATTACCAACGGTCAACAGATTGACGGGCTATTAAAATTCCTAAAGCAAAGATGGTATAACAGAAAATAGAAAAATACTACACTAATATAGAAAAATACTGCAATTAATTATATGTAATCAATTAAAATCACTAATAATCCATGGAGATTTTTAAGAAGAAAAATTTACCCAGTTTTGTGTACTTTCCCTCTGCAACTGATGCCAACAGAATGAAGAGGATCCATATCTCACCCACAGCAAGATTCTCCAAGGTAACACTGGCTCTGTAACAACACACAAAACTCTAACAATTTTAAAACTGAGGATCAGTATATATATACAATTGTGTAAATTCTAAAGCAGATCCTGTAAAAATATTGTATCTTCCTGAATATAAGTACTATACTTGTGTAATATATAGTGTGGCAATGGGGGAGGGTCTTCTGGTAAAACCGGGGAAATATTCCAGTGGAAGGGTGTCTAGGTAAAACAGAGGAATTATTCCAATGGGAGGGTGTCTAGGTAAAACAGAGGAATTATTCCAATGGGAGGGTGTCTAGGTAAAACAGAGGAATTATTCCAATGGGGGTGTCCCGGTAAAACAGAGGAATTATTCCAATGGGAGGGTGTCTAGGTAAAACAGAGGAATTATTCCAATGGGAGGGTGTCTAGGTAAAACAGAGGAATTATTCCAATGGGAGGGTGTCTAGGTAAAACAGAGGAATTATTCCAATTGGAAGGTGTCTAGGTAAAACAGAGGAATTATTCCAATGGGAGCTCGAGGGTGTCTAGGTAAAACAGAGGAATTATTCCAGTGGGAGGGTGTCCCAGTAAAACCGGGGAAATATTCCAGTGGGAGGGTGTCCCAGTAAAACCGGGGAAATATTCCAGTTGGAGGGTGTCTAGGTAAAACAGGAAATATTCCAGTGGGAGGGTGTCCCGGTAAATCAGAGGAAATATTCCAGTGGGAGGGTGTCCCAGGAAAAATGGGGAAATATTCCAGTGGAAGGGTGTCTAGGTAAAACAGAGGAATATTCCAATGGGTGTGTCCCGGTAAAACAGAGGAACTATTCCAGTGGGAGGGTGTCTAGGTAAAACAGAGGAATTATTCCAATGGGAGGGTGTCTAGGTAAAACAGAGGAATTATTCCAATGGGGGTGTCCCAGTAAAACAGAGGAATTATTCCAATGGGAGGGTGTCCCAGTAAAACCGGGGAAATATTCCAATGGGAAGCTCGTATTCTGTCCGTATAGACCCTCGCTTTACGCTTGTCAAAATTTCATACTGTTTACCTGCCATTTTGTAAGTGACATTGCGACTAACCACCCGAATCGGAACGCAATGGACCGAAAAGACAACATATCATTTATTGTTTTTTTCTTCTTACATGGTTTAAATTAAGAAAACTCAGCTTATTATTTCCCAAAACCTGTTATATTCAATTCAAAAATTCATTATTTATAAATCAAAAGCGGTAAAATATATAAAAATAAATGTTGTGTAGTTTTTTTCTTTAATTTTCGCTCCATCACACACTGATTAGGGTAATTTAAGGCCGCCCGCGACCTACATATAGGACGGACAGACAGAATAAAACACCAAATGGTGTCGGATAACTGCACACTTTCATATAGTAGTGCACTCTGGCCCTGCACCAGACATGGGGTCAGGGCCAGAAAACTCGCGCTACCCAAATCAGAACGAAATGGACCGAAAAGACCACATATCATTTGTCGTGTTTTTCTTTTTACATAGATTAAATCAAGATAACTAAGCTTATTATTTTTCCAAAACCTGTTATATTTAATACAAGAATACATCATTAACAAATTATATGTGTGCGGTACACTTAATTTATAGAAATAATGTTGTATTTTTTTTTTCTTTTCACTACATCGCGCACTGATAGGGATGCAGGTGAGATTAGACCGCCTACGACCTACATAGTCAGCAATATGGCGTCAATTGTGAAATTGTAACCAACGTAAGGATCAAGGATCTATACATTGACCATTTCACTGACCCACGCCCATCTCTCCATCTGACATAATTTTCATTCGTAAAACCATAAACTTTTCGAACGCATTGCATGAGCACGGCACATCATTCATACTTACCTTTTCATTATCAACCATATTAATCAACTGTTCACGAATTGCATTTCCTTAAATTCGCTTTTTTCGCACTAAAGTAATAAAGTAGACTAGTTTCGAGTGGTTGTGTTTTTTTTACATCTCTTCAATGTCGTAAAAAGTCTTCACTATCGACACTTTAAAAATAAGCGCTGCATTGCTCTTGACGGCACCTGTTAATAATACTAGAAAAACGAAAAAGTATCAGCTTTCCGGATAACGGATGCATTTTGAATAATGAATAGCAAATGTAAAAACAATTCAGAGAGAGGAAACATTGTGTCATTATTATAATATACATTTATTTCAATTCTTTTTAATGCAATTTGAAAACGTCGTTAATTTAATAAAACATAAGTTTATAAATGATAATCTCCACAGTCCACCGACTCTAATTTTAGAATCTCCATTAACAAATTTTGTATACGCCCCCAGGAAGGCGTTGATGATTGATGCTGACTCGAACTGATACGTAAATAGCGATAACAAAAATGCATGTCGCACCATGGCGGTATTTGAGAAGAAAAAAATCCTAAAAGTAACCCTAGATGACACTGTCAATCTTTCGTGTGTGATCGACACTGCAGAGAAGAAATCTGATTACATTGTAAGTTTTCACTTTCTGTTTACCTTTCGTTGAGTACAAAGATGCGGATATTTAATTGTATCTGTATGTTGTTATATGTGTAATATTCACGTATACGTACTATACAGAGTCCTATAGGACATATGTAACAAGACACGTGTCATGTCGATTTGCTGTCAGCTGTATTCTGTGTCATTGATATTATGGACTGCTTTGATTAAATTATTGTTAATAATTTAATTAAGAAAATGGACTAAATTAGATACAAGTAAATAAGAATATTTTCTCCATTAGAATTAACTTTATCTTGAATCACAATATAACTATCACAGGAAGTAAAGTGACAATACATTAATCACAGAGACGTATTAATTCAAAAAGAGAACACAAGTATTTAATACACAATGGGCTACTATGCAGTAGTTATAATTACTAAGTTTATCAAAACACTTCCAGGACAAGTGTAAGTTACGTAATGTATATGCTAATGTAGCTAAAGCTATGTGATAATGAATTCATCCTGTCCTGACACAGATCAAAATTAAATCTGGTTAGAAAATGAGAATGTTACCCTTAAATCAGACTAGTCATAGTAACAATATTGGCTCAGGTTTAGGAGTTTGATACAAAATGTATGTTATAAAGTTTTTAAAAACTGAAACATTTACATCATAAGATAAAAAATATAATTTTAATCTCTTTTTGAAGGCCTATACCCTTCGTGTTCAGAGAGGCCCTAAACCAGAGAATTCATGGACTCTTACTAAGAGATACAGTGACTTTGCATCTCTTGATTCTCAACTCAAAGTTTCTAATATAGAAATTACTCTTCCCCCCAAGAAAGTATTTGGGAACTTCAGCAGGGAGTTTGTTGCAGAACGGCAGCAGGGTTTACAGGTATTTTGATTTTGTATCAAACCTTTTAAATTTGCTATTGTCACAAGTGTAAAACACGGTGGTGATTACTCATTATACTATAAAAGATATGTTAAATGGATCAATGTATATATTTTTTTTGTTCTAAGACAAATATTTTTTGATGCAATAATCTTTTTCAAGTGACTATTTATTGTATAAAGACATAAAAAAAACTATTTTAGATTGATCTAATTAATTATGATACATGTATTTAATAATGATATCATTTTATATATAATTACATGCATGTCACTATAATCTATAACTGATGAGGAGTATTGGGTACGTAATGTTTTATGGCCAATCAACAATTTGAGACAATTTGAACCAAACCAGCGCGGGGGACTATACATATACTTTTGATATATATCCTTACTATGTTTTGTTGGACCAGACCTACCTGAATGCAGTACTTGCTGAACCTCTGCTGGCTAGTTGTGTGTTTGTCAAACAGTTCCTCGATCCAGACAACTATACTGACAACATTCCAGGTAAAATTTGTTTTCCTCAAAAGTATATACAACAGGCATATACAGTCAAATGCAGGTATTTCAGGTAAATTTGTATAGTTGATAAGATTACTTTCATTGTGAAATAAAAATGTGATTTTTAAGAAAAGTTTTCTTCTCATTTTGTTTCAAATTACGTTTATATGAAGGTAATTGTCAACATATTATACATGACGTACATTAAAGAATGAACATTTTCTTGGGAAATGTTGAACTTTATTCACATTAGTTAATTTAGTTAATACATTTGGTCTTGTGTTATTATATTGTAATTGGGCTGTGACTTTATACGTAATTCATTATCATAAATAGCCCCTAATAAACTGGTAAGTCACTACATGTACATAACTGCTGACTCAAGTTTTAGGGGTGGCCGTATTATGGGACAATAAATTAGATTAAACGTGTTCACTTATTACTAGGAATGGACTCATTAATGAATAAAAACAATGGTTACATATGATTTATATGCTATGCCTACAGTTCTAGCCCTCCAACATGTGTCAATGGTGTTCCGATCGGAGAAGAGGTGGGAGGTGGTCGAGACACTGCCGGACCTGGGCACGAGACTCCGTAAGACTTACATGATGGTGAAGCCTGTTGACCAGCCAAAACAGAGACAACTTCTGTCCTGGGTCAGTTCCCTTGTTGTATCTATTAGTTATACATTGATGTCTAAGTAACAATCTGATAGACCTTTACCTGCCACTTGTTTAATCAGCTAGTTAATCTACCTTTAATTATGTAATTTACCGGTAATCCACACAAAGTAATAAACATCCACCAGTTTGTATTACTGACTGTATAGTTTAGAGAGACAAATATGATAAATGTGATTTTTCCATCATAAGAATTACTCCAATCTTTCTGATTATTGATTTTGAATTTGAAACTTTCAAAAAAAAAAAAAAATTAAAAAAAAAAAAAAAAAAACTAAAAAAAAACTTATCATAACAGTTAATCATGTGGAGTTAAAATTTTGTTAATATGTGTTTAGAAGCTTGTTTTAGAAACTTAGTTGAAATAAATTTATTTTTCTGACCAGGTGGACTTTGGACCAGACAAGAACATTCCAGATAAAGAGTTAGCTGCTATATTGAAACTGTTTCCTACAATACAGGTAAGTTGTCTATTACATTGAAACTGTTTCCTACAATACAGGTAAGTTAGCTGTTATATTGAAACTGTTTCCTACAATACAGGTAAGTTAGCTGTTATATTGAAACTGTTTCCCACAATACAGGTAAGTTGTCTATTATATTGAAACTGTTTCCCACAATACAGGTAAGTTAGATGTACGTTATATTGAAACTGTTTCCTACAATACAGGTAAGTTAGCTGTTGTATTGAAACTGTTTCCCACAATACAGGTAGAGTTTAAATAGACCAACACTTTGTGTGGTGAATGTCCCCAGCTACATGATAACATGATTTTACAATTGGCACACTGTTAATGTAATCATACCATCTACATTGTATATACAATTTGTATACAATTGTATTGTGAAAAAAAACTACTTCCAGATCTACTGTATATTGTGGAAAAAAAAACTACTTCCAGATCTACTGTATATTGTGGAAAAACACTTGTCAGATTTCAGAACAAGTATTTTCACATATGTATTGGCCAGATTGGAATACTAGTAGTACTTCACATTTGCTGGTCGTAATCATGAAAATCTATTTTGCTTTGACATGATTTAGTAGTATTAATGTATATGTTAATTCTGTACAAAATTCATGATGAAAACAGTTCTGGCTGTTGTGTTTTCGATTTCCCCTCTGACCCGAGCTAATTTTTTTATGTGTAATTAATAAAACTCTTATTTAGAATATAAGTGTTGTCGGAGATTGACGCTAAATAACCTTTGTAGATATATTCTACAGAACTAAATAACCTTTGTAGATATATTCTACAGAATTACAAGTTATCCTTTGTAGATATATTCTACAGAATTACAAGTTATCCTTTGTAGATATATTCTACAGAACTAAATAACCTTTGTAGATATATTCTACAGAACTAAATAACCTTTGTAGATATATTCTACAGAATTAAATAACCTTTGTAGATATATTCTACAGAACTAAATAACCTTTGTAGATATATTCTACAGAATTACAAGTTATCCTTTGTAGATATATTCTACAGAATTACAAGTTAACCTTTGTAGATATATTCTACAGAATTACAAGTTAACCTTTGTAGATATATTCTACAGAATTAAACAACCTTTGTAGATATATTCTACAGAACTAAATAACCTTTGTAGATATATTCTACAGAACTAAATAACCTTTGTAGATATATTTTACAGAATTAAACAACCTTTGTAGATATATTCTACAGAACTAAATAACCTTTGTAGATATATTCTACAGAACTAAATAACCTTTGTAGATATATTCTACAGAACTAAATAACCTTTGTAGATATATTCTACAGAATTAAAAATTAACATTTTAATTGGATCTTAGTAGAAACAAAACAATTAGTTTTGTCCTAAACATGTGTACATAGAAATGTCAATGTTGTGTACAATATGTGCCTGCTTAAATTGGTCATGTCTATACTGGCCCTTATCTCTAGAATACCAAAATTATAGATATAATTGAGCTTTATGATTTTGGTCTCGGGGATATGTTTGATTTTAAGTTTCAAACTAGGGGGAGATAATCTAGTATCAGAATTTAGCTAATCAATTCTTAACACAAATTTAGGGTCTGGTGGCACATCTAGACGGTGTCTCATGTGACTGTTTGTTTCCAAAACGTTTTATAAACTTTTGTGTAAATAAACAGGTGACCATGCAATTAAAAAACAATCAAGAACAGCTGTACTTAATATAATGTTACAAATATTTCAATTTGGACAGAACTATATTTGTTGGTTTGTGAGTGTTGAACTTGTTTATTGAACACTCTATATTCAGCACCCTTACATCCTTCCATACCCGTTTGCTGGGTGTATTGAGAGCGGTGGCATGGTGATCCAGGAATATGTGGAGCGTGGGACGATGCGGGATATGTTGTGTAAATGTAAACCGAAGACTCACTACTTGAAAAAGTATTGTAAGCCCAAGACATTCATTCCTGTAGACTTGGGTGTGGTTAAAACTCTGGGACGTATGATTCTAGAGAGTCTACAGTTTCTACATGAGAAGGGGCTACCTTATGGTAAGTGGATACTCAGGCTGTTAATCGTTTAATTGTAATCTTAACTTTTTTGTTGTTTTATATACTTGTGGAGTCTTATATATATTTACACTAGTCTTATAAGCTGGTTTAGCATGATTGTAGACTAACTTAACCTCAGATGTTTGAGCTTGCCATACAGCATAATGATGAATCAAAAGGATTATCATGTTTATGCCAACTAGAAAAATAACAACTTTGTAATTAATAAATCACTGTGTAGGTCAGGCAACATCCATGCAGGTAACCTGTTGTTTGATACAGGCCCTCTGTACCTGTTGTTACCTGCCTATTTTCTTGTAATTGTAGGTCACCTCCATGCAGGTAACCTGTTGTTTGATACAGGCCCTCTGTACCTGTTGTTACCTACCTATTTACTTGTATTTGTAGGTCACCTCCATGCAGGTAACCTGTTGTTTGATACAGGCCCTATGTACTTGTTGTTACCTGCCTCTTTACTTGTATTTGTAGGTCACCTCCATGCAGGTAACCTGGTGTTTGATACGTACAGGCCCTCTGTACCTGTTGTTACCTGCTATTTACTTGTATTTTTAGGTCACCTCCATGCAGGTAACCTGTTGTTCAATGGTAAGAAGTGTCAGTTACTGGAGCTACACAACTCATTACTGGGTCTACCATCATATTACAGACCATTTTTTATACAGTTCAAAAAGATCAAGGTAAGATTTGATAGTGATGAAGTGTGGAGACAATATAATGTTATTTACCTGTATTTACCATGATTAAAAGCTAAAATAAAAACAAGTTATGGAAATGAAATGTGATAGAATAGTTATGATTAGGGGATTTAGAGAGCTTCCACATCTTTATACACTAGACAATTAATGATCAGTGTTATTGTCAATAATCACTCCCATATAGATATATAAATATATCATGGACAATGTTGTTTGATATTGATGTCCTTAGATAACATGTCTGAGTTTTTTTTGCTGATTTGTAGACAACTGAAATTGTGGATGTTTACTGTTTTGGACACCTGGTATATGAGATGTACTTTGGTGAGCAGCTGAAGCAGCCTACCTGTGACAAGTTTCCCCCGGACTGTCCTCCCCAGCTCAGTATGTACAATATTGGTGACAAGTCCCCCTGGACTGTCCTCCCCAGCTCAGTATGTACACCCCCCCCCCCCCCCCCCCCCACCTCCCAGCTCAGTATGTACAATATTGGTGACAAGTCCCCCCGGACTGTCCTCCCCAGCTCAGTATGTACACCCCCCCCCCCCCCAGCTTAGTATGTACAATATTGGTGACAAGACCCCCCTTACTGTCCTCCCCAGCTCAGTATGTACAACCCCCCCCCCCCCCCACCCCCCAGCTCAGTATGTACAATATTGGTGACAAGTCCCCCCGGACTGTCCTCCCCAGCTCAGTATGTACACCCCCCCCCAGCTTAGTATGTACAGTATTGGTGACAAGTCCCCCGGACTGTCCTCCCCAGCTCAGTATGTACAGTATTGGTGACAAGACCCCCCTTACTGTCCTCCCCAGCTCAGTATGTACACCCCCCCCCCGACTGTCCCCCCCCCCCCCCCCCCCCAGCTCAGTATGTACACACCCCCCCCCCCCCCCCGACTGCCCCCCCCCCCCCAGCTTAGTATGTACAGTATTGGTGACAAGTCCCCCCCAACTGTCCTCCCCCCCCAGCTCAGTATGTACAGTATTGGTGACAAGTCCCCCCCCAACTGTCCTCCCCAGCTCAGTATTGGTAAACTACAAATTATTTCTGGCTACATCGTAGACTTATTTCTAAAATAATGTTAACATTGATGTCATTTCACTGCCATGATGTGATGAAGTACTTATTGGCAAATATTCTGTTGTATTTTAGGATCAGTTCTTGAGTCCATTTTGACGACTGAAGCTTGTAAAAATGGACTCCCTACAGTACAAGATCTGTTGTCTCACACGTAAGTATTCAAACTGACAGGGAGTTTCAGCTCCATAATACCATCAGTGTGATCAATCTGATCATCTCTTTAATTTTGACAAACAGGATACAATGTGTTAACAATGTCTCTTTAAGAGCTATGTTATCCCAGAAAATACATATCCACACGAAACTGTATGTCCCAACTATATCTATCACACAAACTGTATGTCCCAACTATATCTATCACACAAACTGTATGTCCCAACTATATCTATCACACAAACTGTATGTCCCAACTATATCTATCACACAAACTGTATGTCCCAACTATATCTATCACAGAAACTGTATGTCCCAACTATATATATCACAAACTGTATGTCCCAACTATATCTATCACAAACTGTATGTCCCAACTATATCTATCACAGAAACTGTATGTCCCAACTATATCTATCACAAACTGTATGTCCCAACTATATCTATCACAGAAACTGTATGTCCCAACTATATCTATCACACAAACTGTATGTCCCAACTATATCTATCACACAAACTGTATGTCCCAACTATATCTATCACACAAACTGTATGTCCCAACTATATCTATCACACAAACTGTATGTCCCAACTATATCTATCACACAAACTGTATGTCCCAACTATATCTATCACAGAAACTGTATGTCCCAACTATATCTATCACACAAACTGTATGTCCCAACTATATCTATCACACAAACTGTATGTCCCAACTATATCTATCACACAAACTGTATGTCCCAACTATATCTATCACAAACTGTATGTCCCAACTATATCTATCACAAACTGTATGTCCCAACTATATCTATCACACAAACTGTATGTCCCAACTATATCTATCACAGAAACTGCATGTCCCAACTATATCTATCACACAAACTGTATGTCCCAACTATACCTATCACAAACTGTATGTCCCAACTATATCTATCACAAACTGTATGTCCCAACTATATATCACACAAACTGTATGTCCCAACTATATCTATCACACAAACTGTATGTCCCAACTATATCTATCACAAACTGTATGTCCCAACTATATCTATCACAAACTGTATGTCCCAACTATATCTATCACACAAACTGTATGTCCCAACTATATCTATCACAGAAACTGTATGTCCCAACTATATCTATCACACAAGCTGCATGTCCCAACAGACGGGAGAATATCCTTTCCTCAAATTTTTCGTAACTTTGTTTTATGTATTCTAAAAGTATGTATTCAAAATTAGTATTATATGTCATTCTGATGATGTCACTATGTACCCTGCGTATTGCAACCTGGAATATACGGGGTATTATGTATGGTACCTCATACACCCAAAGTGTTTTAGACAAAACAGACATTTGTGTAATAAGTGAACATTGGTTGAATTCGACTAATGTACAAGTTCTAGATCAAATTCATGATGATTTTATAGCTTCTTCCAAAACTGTTGAAATACGCAATGATTGTACAATATCTGGTAGGCGAGGTTCTGGTGGGGTTTGTATATATACCAGAAAAACTATTAACATGAGGGTAAGTTCGATTGAGGTAAAATCATCAAGAATTGCATGTGTAAAGATAGAAATTCCAAATGTTCAAACTATTAATGTAATAGGAGTTCTGCTCCCATCAACTAATGTATCAATAAATACATATAGGGACATAGTCTGTGAAGTCTTTGAAACATACGATAAAATTTGTAAAACTGGACTTACAATTATATGTGGAGATATCAATGTTGATTTATCACAAAAAAGTAACTGCAAAAGTAAATTTGTTTTTGAATTCCTAAAGGAAAGAAATCTTATTTCGGTGTGCTTGTTACCATGTACGAATGGTGTAAACTATACTTACCGGAACAAAGACCTTACACAGAAAACTTTGATTGATCATGTATTTATACCAGATTTTTTCAAAACGTCTGTGATTAATTGTAACATACACTACTGCATACCCAAGCCCTTAAAACGGCCATTAAAAACCCCATTAAAATTTCCCATCATAAAACCATCAATCATGCTATTAATTTTGTACCTTTAATTGCTATTAATTGAAAAATTTTAATACAAGTTTGATAGTCTTTAAATGTGACAGTTTTCAATTTTAATGATCATCAAAGGGTTGAAATAAATCAATTAGTTCATGGTACTTAATTAATACATTTTAATGGCTATTAACAAAACATTTATAATGATCATTAATTATTTTAATAATGGCTTTTAATTTAACATTAATGACTATTAAAGGTACAAAATTAATGGGTCTGAAAAAAACCCAATACAATTTAAATGCATTTTAAGGATTTTAATGGTTTGACAAAAACATTAATAGTCATTAACTCTTATCACTAATGTCAAATTGCCCATTACAAACCCATTAAAGTTTTCACTAAGTAATTGCCATTACAATGTAATAGGGCCATCAATAATTAGTTTTCAATGTAATGGGCATCAAACCTTATGGTGTAATGGGCATTAAACATTTTGGTGTAATGTAATGTCCATTAGGTTTGGAGCAAAACCATTTTTGTAATGCCCATTAACGGTGTCATTACTTTCTGAAGTGTACTCTGTAATGGCCATTACCTTTCGTCAGAAAAGGTGTAATGGCCATTAAAGGTGTACAAAACTAAAAGACCATTACAAGAAAATACACTTTAATGGCCATAATTTTTACAAATATAATGACCATTACTTTTAAAGTACAAAAACTGTTTAAAGATCAACACAATGGTAATGGCCATTACGTTTTTACAAACAAAAGTGTAATGGCCATTATATATATACAGGTATACAAAATGAATGGACCTACATGTGACCATTACATTAGACGCATTCAGAAAATTTAGAAAATGCATTTTACCACTTAATTTCATCAAAGTTCATCATGAACTGTATCACTATGCATGTTTGACAATATCGTTGTACATGTAGTCCTTCCATTAAAAATTGCATTCAAAGTGATCCATCATTTGTTTCAAATTGATAACTGCTTCAAAAATGGATATTCACAGTACACAATCATGTGGACCCAAAATCCTTTTAATATTCTTCAGATACATGTAAGAGTGATTTATGTTCATTATTGCATTAATTCTCAATGTACATATGATGTGTGTTTGTACAATTTGGTTGAATAGGCAATACAATTTAAGAAATGCCAAAGCTGTTTGAATATAATGTACACTATGTAAATTTAGGTCACATGCATGGTGATTGGTTTTAAGTTAATTCTTATCTATAAACAGGTTGACATACTTCCAGAGTTGAATATTTCATTTCCTGGTAGTCTTGTATTAATCATGAACCAGGTATTAAAGATAAATACTTCCCTTCATTTGTAAAATAACATGTTGTTCATATGTGTGAGAAAAGCCTCATGGCTGCCATGTATTGGAACTCTCCTGCTTGAAGTTATTGGGCGGGAAAAATTTGGCGGGAAATTTGAAGTTTTTTTTTATTGTGAAGGGGTTTAGTAAGCCTGTACAGTTTCCTTATTCTTCTTTAAAATTGTAATATAGACATGGAATTCAACAATAGCAATATAATGAAAAATAAAATACTGAAATAATACATTAATTTAAGGTCAACAATTCATGGTAGTATATTAAACATTGTCATATATATTACAATATGATGTGATGATATTTGTAATATTTGTAATGGCCATTACAAGAAAAAAAATGTCACTTATGAGGAATTGCACATCAGAATAACAGATGTAATGGCATTACATAAAGGTACCATTAAGTAACGGCTATTGCATTATGACCATAATTTGTTATGGTCATTAAATGGAAAATGTAATGGGCATTACATGAAGGTACCAATAAGTAATGGCCATTGCATTGTGATCATAATTTGTTATGGCCATTAAATGGAAAATGTAATGGGCATTACATGAAGTTACCAATAAATAATTGCCATTACATTGTGATCATAATTTGTTGTGGCCATTAAATGGAAAATGTTATGGGAGTACATAAAATCCACAGTTAGTAATGGCCATAACATTATGATGACTCCACTCTAATGGCCATTACAAACAGAATAAAGGCCATTAAGAAAAATACAAAACATGAAGTAATGGCCATTATTTTGTTAATGACCATTACAAAGAAAATCTTAATAGGAAAGTAATTGAAATTTAGAAAAATAATGCCCATTACATTACTTAACTCCAGGTTTGTCCCAAAAATGGAAACGAGAAATAATGGCCAATTTTAATGGAATCAGTGTTTTTAATGGTTTTGTAATGGGTTTGTAATAGATTTGTAATGACTTTGCTGGGCAGTAGTGATAGATGAACGATGTCCCTATGATGTATCTGATCATCTTCCTGTTTATGCATCATTTGACTTAACCATGCTTAAAATATCACAGCAAAGAATGAAGTATTGTGTACTTAACTGGGATAAGACTGATATTGTAAGTAGGAAATTGTACCAAACAGAATTAGATAGATATTGTAATTGCATGCCAAAAATACTTCCCAATCCTGAAAATATAGAAAATTATTGTAATCTGTTGGTTCAAGGTATGCATTTAGCTTCTGAAATGTATATATCTAGTGGTAGATATAGATCTTTTTTGAAACCCTATTGGAAATCAAACAAGTTAAACAACTTTCATTATGAACAAAGGGCGGCTAGAAAAATATGGAAGAATGAGGGCAGACCGAGGGGTCATGATAATCATTCATATACAGTCTATAAAGATAAAAAGAGAGAATTCAGAAAGCGAAAACGAGCAGCTGAAAAAATGTGGCAAGATGAAAAATTTGAAGAGATTCGGGAAGCTGCTGAATTGGAAATAGGTCTTTTTTATAGAACAGTGAAAAAACACAGAAAATCTAATTCTGTAAATAGTAAGTTAACATACAATGGACAAAATGCTACATCAGCAGGTGACATTTGCAATTTATGGGGTGTATACTTCTCAGATCTTTACTCTGAGACAATGCGTCCAAATTTTGACCAATATTTTTATAGTTCTGTCAATGACGAAATAGCAAATCTGACCGAAAAAGAAAAAATAAATGATAAATTATCTACGGATAGCTTTAACGTTACAATGACTGAGATTAAAAACATATTAAAAGTAGCTAAAAGGAAAAAGGCACCTGGCCCTGATTTTATAACAAATGAGCACATGATTTTTGCTGGAAATGGTATGTTACAATGCCTAGAGGATCTCTTTAATGCTATTTTTGAATGTGAATATGTTCCAATTTCATTCAAACAAGGCACGATTATACCGCTGTATAAGGGGAAAAACAAAGACAAATCAGACCCTGCTAATTACAGAGCTATAACATTAACATCAGCAATAGGCAAACTTTTTGAAAAAATATTACTCGTTCGAATAGAAAATAGAATTCTTGAACAGAAAATAACATTTCCCCATCCATGTCAATTTGGTTTTCGTAAAGAACATGGTTCTATTCCAGCAATTTATGTAGTTAAAGAGTTAATTAATTACTACAATGGCAGAAATTCTAATGTGTATTGCTGTTTCTTAGACAACGAGAAAGCATTTGATAGAATCTGGCAGAATGGTCTTTTCTATAAGTTGTATTATGATTTAAATATAAAAGGTAAATTGTGGAATTTAGTACATAATACATACAATGGAGCTTCATGTGAAGTGAGGTATACTTCTTTTCTAAGTGAAAAGGTCCATATAAGACAAGGTGTCGGTCAAGGGAGGGTAATGTCATCATGGATGTTTTCTGTATATATAGACCAATTGATGTATTCCCTAGAAAAAAGTAAAAGTGGTCTTATTATTGGAGACACACATATTTCCTCTGTACTGTTAGCAGATGACACTACCTTACTTTCATCATCTGTACGTAACATACAGTGTCTTCTTCAATTCGTAGAAAATTATGCTAACAAATGGCGATTGACTTATAATGGAAACAAAAGTTCACTTATTGTTTTCAGATGTACCAATACAAAAACACCATCTCCTAAATTGACATTGAATTTTTGTAATAGTATAGTTTTTGAAAAAGATTCAACGATATATGCTGGTACATTATTGTCAGCGAAGCATGACGGAAGTAACACTGTTAATTTGGCATCCAAAAAAATGAAGAAAAAATTACATTCTTTATATGATGTTGGCATGAAGCCTTCAGGGATGCTACCAACCTCAGCCAAATGTATTTGGGAACGTGTTATATTACCTGCTGCATTGTACTCATGTGAAACATGGAATAACTTATCCCCAAAACTCAGTGAAACACTAGAAATAACACAAAGATATTTCGTGAGGTTTATTCTAGAGTTTCATTCAACTTCCCCAGTAGACGCTACAGTTTCTTCACTTGGACTCTGGTCAGTCCAGGGGAAAATAGATAAAAACAAAATGTTATTTTTCGAAAGATTAAGTAATGCCAAATATGACTATACCCACAAGAAAATTTTTAATTACCTTCTTGGATGTATTATTAATGGACATACAGATTGTTCAAATTCAATTACTTTTAATCTGATGAATATTGTTATCAAATATCAGCTTATTTTTTTTTATAGAACAATTTATCAAAGATGGATACTTTCCATCAAAACTGCCATGGAAAAATATTGTTAATAATGCTATCTTTAAGCATGAGGAAGAGATGTGGAAAAACAAAGTTAAAAATAGATTAGACCTTGAACGATTTTGTTTAATTCATACAGAGTTAAAAGAACATCGTCTTATTGCACTGCTGTCAAATCATACCGATCTTAGAAAACAATTAACATATCTTCTTAAACTTGGATGTATGGCTATTACACCAGGCGTCTGTCTTCTTTGTGGAATGGCTTCTGCTGATATTATAAAACATTTAATGATGAACTGTTGGAAACTACTTGAAGAAAGAAACGCAATTTTTTACATGATAGTTGACATTCTACCTGTCACTGAATCAGTTCAACTTTTTAATCAAAATGATAATGAAATACTGGCTTTTTTACTTGGCGGATTAAATGATGTAACACAAAGTATAAATTGTGAAGATTGGCGCAATATTATGTTAAATATTGCAAAAATGATAGAGCCGATGAGGATGAAAATGAGGAAAAATGTTCAAACTTGTAAATATACCTTCAATTAACTTGAAAAAATAACTATGAAAGAGGTCATGTAATTGTATATTATATGATTTAACTACTTTTCTATGGACATGTTTTTGTATTAGTCACGTGATGCATATATCATTTGTATATATTTTTTGTGTTGTATAGTGTTTGTATGAAAAATTAATCTTCATGTAATTGGAGGAAATAAAGATTATTCATTCATTCATTCATTATCTATCACAGAAACTGTATGTCCCAACTATATCTATCACACAAACTGTATGTCCCAACTATATCTATCACACAAACTGTATGTCCCAACTATATCTATCACACAAACTGTATGTCCCAACTATATCTATCACACAAACTGTATGTCCCAACTATATCTATCACACAACTGTATGTCCCAACTATATCTATCACACAAACTGTATGTCCCAACTATATCTATCACACAAACTGTATGTCCCAACTATATCTATCACAAAACTGTATGTCCCAACTATATCTATCACACAAACTGTATGTCCCAACTATATCTATCACACAAACTGTATGTCCCAACTATATCTATCACACAAACTGTATGTCCCAACTATATCTATCACACAAACTGTATGTCCCAACTATATCTATCACAGAAACTGTATGTCCCAACTATATCTATCACACAAACTGTATGTCCCAACTATATCTATCACACAAACTGTATGTCCCAACTATATCTATCACACAAACTGTATGTCCCAACTATATCTATCACACAAACTGTATGTCCCAACTATATCTATCACACAAACTGTATGTCCCAACTATATCTATCACACAAACTGTATGTCCCAACTATATCTATCACAGAAACTGTATGTCCCAACTATATCTATCACAAACTGTATGTCCCAACTATATCTATCACAGAAACTGCATGTCCCAACTATATCTATCACAGAAACTGTATGTCCCAACTATATCTATCACACAAACTGTATGTCCCAACTATATCTATCACACAAACTGTATGTCCCAACTATATCTATCACAGAAACTGTATGTCCCAACTATATCTATCACAGAAACTGTATGTCCCAACTATATCTATCACAGAAACTGTATGTCCCAACTATATCTATCACACAACTGTATGTCCCAACTATATCTATCACACACTGTATGTCCCAACTATATCTATCACACAAACTGTATGTCCCAACTATATCTATCACACAAACTGTATGTCCCAACTATATCTATCACACAAACTGTATGTCCCAACTATATCTATCACAGAAACTGTATGTCCCAACTATATCTATCACACAAACTGTATGTCCCAACTATATCTATCACACAAACTGTATGTCCCAACTATATCTATCACACAAACTGTATGTCCCAACTATATCTATCACACAAACTGTATGTCCCAACTATATCTATCACACAAACTGTATGTCCCAACTATATCTATCACACAAACTGTATGTCCCAACTATATCTATCACACAAACTGTATGTCCCAACTATATCTATCACACAAACTGTATGTCCCAACTATATCTATCACACAAACTGTATGTCCCAACTATATCTATCACACAAACTGTATGTCCCAACTATATCTATCACACAAACTGTATGTCCCAACTATATCTATCACACAAACTGTATGTCCCAACTATATCTATCACACAAACTGTATGTCCCAACTATATCTATCACACAAACTGTATGTCCCAACTATATCTATCACACAAACTGTATATCCCAACTATATCTATCACAAACTGTATGTCCCAACTATATCTATCACAAACTGTATGTCCCAACTATATCTATCACAAACTGTATGTCCCAACTATATCTATCACAGAATCTGTATGTCCCAACTACATCTATCACACAAACTGTATGTCCCAACTATATCTATCACAGAAACTGTATGTCCCAACTTTACCAATCACACAAACTGTATGTCCCAACTATATCTATCACACAAACTGTATGTCCCAACTATATCTATCACAAACTGTATGTCCCAACTATACCTATCACAAACTGTATGTCCCAACTATATCTATCACAAACTGTATGTCCCAACTATATCTATCACAGAATCTGTATGTCCCAACTATATCTATCACAGAATCTGTATGTCCCAACTATATCTATCACACAAACTGTATGTCCCAACTATATATATCACAAACTGTATGTCCCAACTATACCTATCACAAACTGTATGTCCCAACTATATCTATCACAAACTGTATGTCCCAACTATATCTATCACAGAATCTGTATGTCCCAACTATACCTATCTCATTACTAAATAACCTGTACTTATCCTATTGATGTCACAAATAGTGACGGTTTGATGTGTGTATTACAGACTGTTCAGTGATGTCACACTCCCTACAACAGACAAACCCATCCTTAAGATCCCTAGTAAACTGAAAGAAGCTATCCGTCTAGCTAAGGAGGACATGGAGAGTCGTCTTCAGGAAGAACAAAAAGTTGTGAGTATAAGATTTAAACGAGCAGAAAAACAAATAAATGAAACTTCTGAATAAAGTATTGTATATGTACAATATAGACTGAGCATAGTATTGTATATCCTGATGTCAGTGTACAATATAGACTGAGTATAGTATTGTATATCCCGATGTCAGTGTACAATATAGACTGAGTATAGTATTGTATATCCTGATGTCAGTGTACAATATAGACTGAGTATTGTATTGTATATCCCGATGTCAGTGTACAATATAGACTGAGTATTGTATATCCTGATGTCAGTGTACAATATAGACTGAGTATTGTATATCCTGATGTCAGTGTACAATATAGACTGAGTATTGTATATCCTGATGTCAGTGTACAATATAGACTGAGTATTGTATATCCCGATGTCAGTGTACAATATAGACTGAGTATTGTATATCCTGATGTCAGTGTACAATATAGACAGAGTATAGTATTGTATATCCTGATGTCAGTGTACAATATAGACTGAGTATAGTACTGTATATCCCGATGTCAGTGTACAATATAGACTGAGTATTGTATATCCTGATGTCAGTGTACAATATAGACAGAGTATAGTATTGTATATCCCGATGTCAGTGTACAATATAGACTGAGTATAGTACTGTATATCCTGATGTCAGTGTACAATATAGACTGGGTATAGTATTGTATATCCTGATGTCAGTGTACAATATAGACTGGGTATAGTATTGTATATCCTGATGTTAGTGTACAATATAGACTGAGTATAGTATTGTATATCCCGATGTCAGTGTACAATATAGACTCAGTATAGTATTGTATATCCTGATGTCAGTGTACAATATAGACTGAGTATTGTATATCCTGATGTCAGTGTACACTATAGACTGAGTATTGTATTGTATATCCCGATGTCAGTGTACAATATAGACAGAGTCCTGATGTCAGTGTACAATATAGACAGAGTATTGTATATCCCGATGTCAGTGTACAATATAGACTGAGTATTGTATATCCTGATGTCAGTGTACAATATAGACTGAGTATTGTATATCCTGATGTCAGTGTACAATATAGACTGAGTATTGTATATCCTGATGTCAGTGTACAATATAGACTGAGTATTGTATATCCTGATGTCAGTGTACAATATAGACTGAGTATTGTATTGTATATCCCGATGTCAGTGTACAATATAGACAGAGTATTGTATATCCTGATGTCAGTGTACAATATAGACAGAGTATTGTATATCCTGATGTCAGTGTACAATATAGACTGAGTATTGTATATCCTGATGTCAGTATAAAATATTCCATAGGGTGTACAATATAGACTGAGTATTGTATATCCTGATGTCAGTGTACAATATAGACTGAGTATTGTATATCCTGATGTCAGTGTACAATATAGACAGAGTATTGTATATCCTGATGTCAGTGTACAATATGGACTGAGTATTGTATATCCTGATGTCAGTGTACAATATAGACTGAGTATTGTATATCCTGATGTCAGTGTACAATATAGACTGAGTATTGTATTGTATATCCCGATGCCAGTGTACAATATAGACTGAGTATTGTATATCCTGATGTCAGTGTACAATATAGACTGAGTATTGTATTGTATATCCTGATGTCAGTGTACAATATAGACTGAGTATTGTATTGTATATCCCGATGTCAGTGTACAATATAGACTGAGTATTGTATTGTATATCCCGATGTCAGTGTACAATATAGACTGAGTATTGTATTGTATATCCCAATGTCAGTGTACAATATAGACTGAGTACTGTATATCCCGATGTCAGTGTACAATATAGACTGAGTATTGTATATCCTGATGTCCGTGTACAATATAGACTGAGTATTGTATTGTATATCCCAATGTCAGTGTACAATATAGACTGAGTATTGTATTGTATATCCCGATGTCGGTGTACAATATAGACTGAGTATTGTATATCCCGATGTCAGTGTACAATATAGACTGAGTATTGTATATCCTGATGTCAGTGTACAATATAGACAGAGTATTGGTACAGTATTGTATATCCTGATGTCAGTGTACAATATAGACAGAGTATTGGTACAGTATTGTATATCCTGATGTCAGTGTACAATATAGACAGAGTATAGTATTATATATCCTGATGTCAGTGTACAATATAGACTGAGTATTGTATATCCCGATGTCAGTGTACAATATAGACTGGGTATAGTATTGTATATCCCGATGTCAGTGTACAATATAGACTGAGTATTGTATATCCCGATGTCAGTGTACAATATAGACTGAGTATTGTATATCCCGATGTCAGTGTACAATATAGACTGAGTATTGTATATCCCTGATGTCAGTGTACAATATAGACTAAGTATTGTATATCCTGATGTCAGTGTACAATATAGACTGAGTATATTTTTGTGTTGTTGTGTTAGTGTAGATTAAGTACAGTATTGTAAATACAGTCGGCATTGAAGATAATGAAGTAATTTTGTTAACAATGATTCAGAAATAAATTTCATGTTTCTGATTTTCATCACTAATTATCCTTTATATGTCTTATTTTACTGAAACAACAAATTGTGAAATAACGCATTAACTAAAACAACAAAATGATTTTCTAGGATGTCCCCACCCACATTTGTTATTAACAAAACTGTTGTCTGAATCAACACACTCTTGTCAAAACAACACTACATACAGTGTTCAGTTATCTCATAGACAGACCAGGTGTCGGTGTATTTGAAGGTCACCTTTGAAATGTACTCATACATGTAAGACTATTGATTGATGGACTGACTAATTACCGTGAGTTTTTAAGTGCATGTATTGGCATTGATGATAAAAATTATCCTTATGTCAAATCACTGAGAATTTTGTCGAAAGGAAAAATGGAAACGAAAAGCCAGACGATAATTTCCGATTTCTTACAAAAAACATAAATAACTTGGAAATTAAAAATGTTTGTTGGAAGACCATGGACAACTGTGTTAGCCTATATGTATATATAACAAACATATTTATGTGAGTACATTGTGTTCATTGAATACTTTGAATTAAATGCATGCTTTAGCTTGAATTTAGCAGTATAATTATTTCCTTCATATGAAATCTTGCTGTTGGATTAACAAATTCCTGTGATTAAAGAATACCTATATATCGAGGATGTTTTAACATAGTAGAAACAGAAGTTAAACACATTTAGTCAATCACTCAGACTGGATGTTTTCTATCAAACAGGTTCACAAAATTAAGAGAATTTCCAAAGCAAAAGAATTCCATATGTCTGAGGAAGAAAAAAAGAAAAGAAGAAAGTCAAAGAAGGTAATCTTTAAACAATTTTTACTTGTTCCAATAGGTAGAGGATATTCCATGGGGAATTGTCCTTATCTAGCCATCTGTCAGGTCCAGAAGGTAGAGGATATTCAATGGGGACTTGTCCTTCATCTAGCCATCTGTCAGGATCAAAACATAGAGGATATTCCATAGGACATTGTCCTTCATCTAGCTATTTGTCAGGTCCAAAAGATAGAGGGTATTCCATAGGGAATTGTCCTTCATCTAGCCATCTGTTAGGTCCAGAAGATAGAAGATATTCTATAGGGAATTGTCCTTCATCTAGCCATCTGTTAGGTCCAATAGGTAGAGGATATTCCATAGGGAATTGTCCTTCATCTAGCCATCTGTCCGGTCCAGAAGATAGAGGGTATTCCATAGGGAATTGTCCTTCATCTAGCCATCTGTCAGGTCCAAAAGATAGAGGATAATCCATAGGGAATTGTCCTTCATCTAGCCATCTGTCCGGTCCAGAAGATAGAGGGTATTCCATAGGGAATTGTCCTTCATCTAGCCATCTGTCAGGTCCAAAAGATAGAGGATATTCTATAGGGAATTGTCCTTCATCTAGCCATCTGTCAGGTCCAATAGGTAGAGGATATTCCATAGGACATTGTCCTTCATCTAGCCATCTGTTAGGTCCAGAAGATAGAGGATATTCCATAGGGAATTGTCCTTCATCTAGCCATCTGTCAGGTCCAAAAGATAGAGGATATTCCATAGGACATTGTCCTTCATCTAGCCATCTGTCAGGTCCAAAAGGTAGAGGATATTCCATAGGACATTGTCCTTCATCTAGCTATCTGTCAGGTCCAAAAGATAGAGGATTTTCCATGAGGAATTGTCCTTCATCTAGCCATCTGTCAGGTCCAAAAGATAGAGGATATTCTATAGGGAATTGTCCTTCATCTAGCCATCTGTCAGGTCCAAAAGATAGAGGATTTTCCATGAGGAATTGTCCTTCATCTAGCCATCTGTCAGGTCCAAAAGATAGAGGATATTCTATAGGGAATTGTTCTTCATCTAGCCATCTGTCAGGTCCAAAAGATAGAGGATATTCCATAGGGAATTGTCCTTCATCTAGCCATCTGTCAGGTCCAGAAGATAGAGGATATTCTATAGGGAATTGTCCTTCATCTAGCCATCTGTCAGGTCCAAAATATAGAGGATATTCCATAGGGAATTGTCCTTCATCTAGCCATTTGTCAGGTCCAAAAGATAGAGGATATTCCATAGGGAATTGTCCTTCATCAAGCTATCTGTCAGGTCCAAAAGATAGAGGATATTCCATAGGAATTTGTCCTTCATCTAACCATCTGTCAGGACATCTAATTTGTATACTAGGTGTTATTCATATTAGGTCAACTGGTATAACTTGATTTTAAAAATAGAATTTTTATGTCCTCAATAAGGCTGGTGTCAACTGGATGATATTAAAAACTATATCATTCTTATTTCAATCAACAAGTAAAACCATAATTAGGTATACAAAGAAGTAAATATCCTTTATCGTGTCCATTAATTAGCTCAGAGGTATAGCGATAGGTACATTAATTAGCTCAGAGGTATAGCAACAGGTACATTAATTAGCTCAGAGGTATAGCAACAGGTACATTAATTTGCAATCAGTATTAGAACTAATTTAGATAGTTTGATAATTATTTCTTGTACTTGTATACTCTGCATTCTATGAATTCATTAACTTGCATAATATTAACACTACTTTAATAAACCAAACATCATTTGATCAATATTATTAAGAGTTTGGTGTCCTCTCTAGACAGTTTGGTCTGGTGTCCACTCTAGACAGTTTGGTCTGGTGTCCTCTCTAGACAGTTTGGTCTGGTGTCCACTCTAGACAGTTTGATCTGGTGTCCTCTCTAGACAGTTTGGTCTGGTGTCCACTCTAGACAGTTTGGTCTGGTGTCCCCTCTAGACAGTTTGGTCTGGTGTCCACTCTAGACAGTTTGGTCTGGTGTCCTCTCTAGACAGTTTGATCTGGTGTCCACTCTAGACAGTTTGGTCTCCTCTCTAGACAGTTTGGTCTGGTGTCCTCTCTAGACAGTTTGGTCTGGTGTCCTCTCTAGACAGTTTGGTCTGGTGTCCGCTCTAGACAGTTTGATCTGGTGTCCTCTCTAGACAGTTTGATCTGGTGTCCTCTCTAGACAGTTTGGTCTGGTGTCCTCTCTAGACAGTTTGGTCTGGTCTCCACTCTAGACAGTTTGGTCTGGTGTCCTCTCTAGACAGTTTGATCTGGTGTCCTCTCTAGACAGTTTGGTCTGGTGTCCTCTCTAGACAGTTTGGTCTGGTGTCCGCTCTAGACAGTTTGGTCTGGTGTCCTCTCTAGACAGTTTGATCTGGTGTCCTCTCTAGACTGTTTGGTCTGGTGTCCACTCTAGACAGTTTGGTCTGGTGTCCTCTCTAGACAGTTTGGTCTGGTCTCCACTCTAGACAGTTTGGTCTGGTCTCCACTCTAGACAGTTTGGTGACCTCTCTAGACAGTTTGGTGTCCTCTCTAGACAGTTTGGTCTGGTGTCCTCTCTAGACAGTTTAGTCTGGTGTCCTCTCTAGACAGTTTGGTGTCCTCTCTAGACAGTTTGGTCTGGTGTCCTCTAGACAGTTTGATCTGGTGTCCTCTCTAGACAGTTTGGTCTGGTGTCCTCTCTAGACAGTTTGGTCTGGTGTCCTCTCTAGACAGTTTGGTGTCCTCTCTAGACAGTTTGGTCTGGTCTCCACTCTAGACAGTTTGGTCTGGTCTCCACTCTAGACAGTTTGGTCTGGTGTCCTCTCTAGACAGTTTGGTCTGGTGTCCTCTCTAGACAGTTTGGTCTGGTGTCCGCTCTAGACAGTTTGGTCTGGTGTCCTCTCTAGACAGTTTGATCTGGTGTCCTCTCTAGACAGTTTGGTCTGGTCTCCACTCTAGACAGTTTGATCTGGTGTCCTCTCTAGACAGTTTGGTCTGGTGTCCTCTCTAGACAGTTTGGTCTGGTGTCCGCTCTAGACAGTTTGGTCTGGTGTCCTCTCTAGACAGTTTGATCTGGTGTCCTCTCTAGACAGTTTGGTCTGGTGTCCTCTCTAGACAGTTTGGTCTGGTCTCCACTCTAGACAGTTTGGTCTGGTCTCCACTCTAGACAGTTTGGTGACCTCTCTAGACAGTTTGGTGTCCTCTCTAGACAGTTTGGTCTGGTGTCCTCTCTAGACAGTTTAGTCTGGTGTCCTCTCTAGACAGTTTGGTGTCCTCTCTAGACAGTTTGGTCTGGTGTCCTCTCTAGACAGTTTAGTCTGTTGTCCGCTCTAGACAGTTTGATCTGGTGTCCTCTCTAGACAGTTTGATCTGGTGTCCTCTCTAGACAGTTTGGTCTGGTGTCCTCTCTAGACAGTTTGGTCTGGTGTCCTCTCTAGACAGTTTGGTGTCCTCTCTAGACAGTTTGGTCTGGTGTCCTCTCTAGACAGTTTGGTGTCCTCTCTAGACAGTTTGGTCTGGTTTGAGTCCACTCTAGACAGTTTGGTCTGGTCTCCACTCTAGACAGTTTGATCTGGTGTCCTCTCTAGACAGTTTGATCTGGTGTCCTCTCTAGACAGTTTGGTCTGGTGTCCTCTCTAGACAGTTTGGTCTGGTCTCCACTCTAGACAGTTTGATCTGGTGTCCTCTCTAGACAGTTTGATCTGGTGTCCACTCTAGACAGTTTGATCTGGTGTCCTCTCTAGACAGTTTGGTCTGGTGTCCTCTCTAGACAGTTTGGTGTCCTCTCTAGACAGTTTGGTCTGGTGTCCTCTCTAGACAGTTTGGTCTGGTCTCCACTCTAGACAGTTTGGTCTGGTCTCCACTCTAGACAGTTTGGTCTGGTGTCCTCTCTAGACAGTTTGGTCTGGTCTCCACTCTAGACAGTTTGGTCTGGTGTCCTCTCTAGACAGTTTGATCTGGTGTCCTCTCTAGACAGTTTGGTCTGGTGTCCTCTCTAGACAGTTTGGTGTCCTCTCTAGACAGTTTGGTCTGGTTTGAGTCCACTCTAGACAGTTTGGTCTGGTCTCCACTCTAGACAGTTTGGTCTGGTGTCCTCTCTAGACAGTTTGATCTGGTGTCCTCTCTAGACAGTTTGGTCTGGTGTCCACTCTAGACAGTTTAGTCTGGTCTCCACTCTAGACAGTTTGGTCTGGTGTCCTCTCTAGACAGTCTGGTGTCCTCTCTAGACAGTTTGATCTGGTGTCCTCTCTAGACAGTTTGATCTGGTGTCCTCTCTAGACAGTTTGGTGTCCTCTCTAGACAGTTTGGTCTGGTGTCCGCTCTAGACAGTTTGATCTGGTGTCCTCTCTAGACAGTTTGGTCTGGTCTCCACTCTAGACAGTTTGGTCTGGTGTCCTCTCTAGACAGTTTGGTCTGGTGTCCTCTCTAGACAGTTTGGTCTGGTCTCCACTCTAGACAGTTTGGTCTGGTGTCCTCTCTAGACAGTTTGGTCTGGTGTCCTCTCTAGACAGTTTGGTCTGGTGTCCACTCTAGACAGTTTGGTCTGGTCTCCACTCTAGACAGTTTGGTCTGGTGTCCGCTCTAGACAGTTTGGTCTGGTGTCCGCTCTAGACAGTTTGATCTGGTGTCCTCTCTAGACAGTTTGGTCTGGTGTCCTCTCTAGACAGTTTGGTCTGGTGTCCTCTCTAGACAGTTTGATCTGGTGTCCTCTCTAGACAGTTTGGTCTGGTGTCCTCTCTAGACAGTTTGATCTGGTGTCCTCTCTAGACAGTTTGGTCTGGTGTCCGCTCTAGACAGTTTGGTCTGGTGTCCGCTCTAGACAGTTTGGTCTGGTGTCCTCTCTAGACAGTTTGGTCTGGTGTTCGCTCTAGACAGTTTGGTCTGGTGTCCTCTCTAGACAGTTTGGTCTGGTGTCCTCTCTAGACAGTCTGGTGTCCTCTCTAGACAGTTTGGTCTGGTGTCCTCTCCTAAGACAGTTTGGTCTGGTGTCCTCTCCTAAGACAGTTTGGTCTGGTGCCCTCTCTAGACAGTTTGGTCTGGTCTCCACTCTAGACAGTCTGGTGTCCTCTCTAGACAGTTTGGTCTGGTGTCCTCTCCTAAGACAGTTTGGTCTGGTGTCCTCTCCTAAGACAGTTTGGTCTGGTGCCCTCTCCTAAGACAGTTTGGTCTGGTGTCCTCTCTAGACAGTTTGATCTGGTGTCCTCTCTAGACAGTTTGGTGTCCTCTCCTAAGACAGTTTGGTCTGGTGTCCTCTCTAGACAGTTTGGTGTCCTCTCCTAAGACAGTTTGGTCTGGTGTCCTCTCTAGACAGTTTGGTCTCCTCTCTAGACAGTTTGGTCTGGTGTCCTCTCTAGACAGTTTGGTCTGGTGTCCTCTCTAGACAGTTTGGTCTGGTGTCCTCTCTAGACAGTCTGGTGTCCTCTCTAGACAGTTTGGTCTGGTGTCCTCTCTAGACAGTTTGGTCTGGTGTTCGCTCTAGACAGTTTGGTCTGGTGCCCTCTCTAGACAGTTTGGTCTGGTGTCCTCTCTAGACAGTCTGGTGTCCGCTCTAGACAGTTTGGTCTGGTGTCCTCTCTAGACAGTTTGGTCTGGTGTCCTCTCCTAAGACAGTTTGGTATCCTCTCTAGACAGTCTGGTGTCCTCTCTAGACAGTTTGGTCTGGTGTCCTCTCTAGACAGTTTGGTCTGGTGTCCTCTCTAGACAGTCTGGTGTCCTCTCTAGACAGTTTGGTCTGGTGTCCTCTCCTAAGACAGTTTGGTGACCTCTCTAGACAGTTTGGTATCCTCTCACATTAAGACCACATGTGCACTTTCATTTGAACAAACAAATGTGATTTGTATAAATTGATAAATCTATAGTTTTGTCAGTCATTATACATTTAAGTCATATAATAAAACTTAGATTTCATAATGATAAAATGCTTGTGTGGTAACCTGCCTACCCCTACTGATCATTGACCTGTTGTTACAGAAAGCATTAGAGAATGGAGTACCGGAGCCAACCACTGCCACTTCATCAGATTCCACTGTGTCATCCAGTAGTTCATCAACAAAGACGGCACCACCTTCTGTACCAGGTAAGGCTAGCTCTATAATTACATCATGTATTCATGTACGAATGGCATTTTGAGATTTGAGGCTTTGGATCATGCTCTTCCCCATCTTCGCTAGCCAAGGCTTCTGATTACGTTACACTCCACGAACCCTTGGCAGAATTAGGCGTCAGTTCTGGCCCTCTAGCGGTGATTCGAAATTTTCACCCTTCACGCATGAAATTTTCTACCAATCAAAACAAGCGTTACCGATTTACTTCATCGGTGATGTTTACAAACACACATCGAGGTTTGGTGTCATTTCGATGAGATATGTGATCAATGACTTATATGAATTGATCAAACACTGCGAATGTTCCCCCAAAGATTGTGATTTTTGTATTTAGGTAAAATGCCATGACATAGTCGACATTGTAGCTCTGTACTGGGTGCCGCATTTTTAGCCCACCATCATCAGATGGTGGGCTATTCAAATCGCCCTGCGTCCGTGGTCCGTCGTCCGTCCGTCCGTCCCTCCCTCCGTCCGTCCGTCCGTCCGTCCGTCCGTCCGCCCCTCCGTCCGTAAACAATTCTTGTTATCGCTATTTCTGAGAAAGTACTGATGGGATCTTTCTCCAATTTCATATTTAGGTTCCCCTTGGTGCCTAGTTGTGCATATTGCATTTTGGGACCGATCGGAAAACAACATGGCCGACAGGCAGCCATCTTGGATTTTGACAATTGAAGTTTGTTATCTCTATTTCTGAGAAAGTATTGAAGAGATCTTTCTCAAATTTCATATGTAGGTTCCCCTTGGTGCCTAGTTATGCATATTGCATTTTGGGACCGATCAGAAAACAACATGGCCGACAGGCAGCCATCTTTGATTTTGACAACTGGAGTTTGTTATCACTATTTCTGAGGAAGTACTACAGGGATCTTTCTCAAATTTCATATGTAGGTTCCCTTTGGTGCCTAGTTATGCATATTGCATTTTGGGACCAATCGGAAAACAACATGGCCGACAGGCAGCCATCTTGGATTTTGACAATTTGAGTTTGTTATCGCTATTTCTGAGGAAGTACTGAAGGGATCTTTCTCAAATTTCATATATAGGTTCCCTTTGGTGCCTAGTTATGCATATTGCATTTTGGGACCAATCGGAAAACAAAATGGCCGACAGGCAGCCATCTTGGATTTTGACAATTGAAGTTTGTTATCGCTATTTCTGTGAAAGTACTGAAAGGATCTTTCTCAAATTTCATATGCAGGTTCCTCTTTGTTCCTGGTTATGCATATTGCATTTTGAGACTAATTAGAAAACAACATGGCCGACAGGCAGCCATCTTGGATTCTGACAATTAAAGTTTGTTATCGCTATTTCTGTGAAAGTAATGAAGGGATCTTTCTGAAATTTCATATGCAGGTTCCCCTCAGTGCTTAGTTATGCATATTGCATTTTGAGACCAATCGGAAAACAACATGGCCGACAGGCAGCCATCTTGGATTTTGACAATTGAAATTTGTTATCGCTTTTTCTGTGAAAGAACTGAAGGGATCTTTCTCAAATTTCATATGGAGGTTCCCCTTGGTGCCTACTTATGCATATTGCATTTTGAGACCAATCGGAAAATAAAATTGCTGACAGGCAGCCATCTTGGATTTTGACAATTAAAATTTGTTATCGCTATTTCTCAGAAAGTAATGAAGGGATCTTTCTGAAATTACATATGCAGGTTCCCCTCAGTGCCTAGTTATGCATATTGCATTTTGAGACTAATCAGAAAACAACATGGCTGACAGGCAGCCATCTTGGATTTTGACAATTGAAGTTTGTTATCGCTATTTCTGTGAAAGTACTGAAGGGATCTTTTTCAAATTTCATATGTAGGTTCCCCTCAGTGCCTAGTTTTGCATACTGGGACCAATACGAAAACAACATGGCCGACAGACAGCCATTATAGCTAAATCTTAAATTCTATATATAGGTTCCCCTTGTTTGAATAGTACTCGAGGGCTGTTTCTGAATTTACACAGATAAGTAAGACTTAGAGGAAGGGAAAAGTAGGGAAAAGATCAATCTGACATGGAACCTATAAAGATCATTCAATGGTGGGCGCCAAGATCCCTCTGGGATCTCTTGTTTTGTTTACTGCGAAACCAAGCCAGAATGTAAAACGCGATTTGATTGGGTGCCCTGGGATTCCAGGGCGCGACGGTTTGAACACGACTGTATCCGCCAAGGGTTCGTGGAGTGTAACGTAATCAGAAGCCTTGGCTAGCGAAGATGGCTCTTCCCTCACTAATACATACTTCTGTTTTATTTTTATATGATGTGGGTAAACAAAAGTCTATTGTGAATATATACAAGATTTTACTGATACCACCAATAATAAAGGGTGTGAAGCTGGGGAAGTGGCAGGCCTTTGTTTATTGGGAGACATTAGGAATATCCATTGTAGGACAGTTTGCTATTTTTCTGCAGATTTTTATAAACCTATCAATTTTGACAGGAGCTTTGTGGTACGGGGTTGTTTAATGTGGTTAAAGTTTGTTTGTCTATCCAGTGTAACCCGTGGTACTATAGTATATTACACTGTATGACAGTTGACGGGTGTATTTTGTTCCACCCCGTGGTACTATAGTATATTACACTGTATGACAGTTGACGGGTGTATTTTGTTCCGCCCCGTGGTACTATTATAGTATATTACACTGTATGACAGTTGACGGGTGTATTTTGTTCCACCCCGTGGTATTATAGTATATTACACTGTATGACAGTTGACGGGTGTATTTTGTTCCGCCCCGTGGTACTATTATAGTATATTACACTGTATGACAGTTGACAGGTGTATTTTGTTCCACTCCGTGGTACTATAGTATATTACACTGTATGACAGTTGACAGGTGTATTTTGTTCCACCCCGTGGTACTATAGTATACTACACTGTATGACAGTTGACGGGTGTATTTTGTTCCACCCCGTGGTACTATTATAGTATATTACACTGTATGACAGTTGACAGGTGTATTTTGTTCCACTCCGTGGTACTATAGTATATTACACTGTATGACAGTTGACGGGTGTATTTTGTTCCGCCCCGTGGTACTATTATAGTATGTTACACTGTATGACAGTTGACAGGTGTATTTTGTCCGATCCCTGGTACTATAGTATATTACACTGTATGACAGTTGACGGGTGTATTTTGTTCCACCCCGTGGTACTATAGTATATTACACTGTATGACAGTTGACAGGTGTATTTTGTTCCGCTCCGTGGTACTATAGTATACTACACTGTATGACAGTTGACGGGTGTATTTTGTTCCGCCCCGTGGTACTATAGTATATTACACTGTATGACAGTTGACGGGTGTATTTTGTTCCGATCCGTGGTACTATAGTATATTACACTGTATGACAGTTGACGGGTGTATTTTGTTCCACCCCGTGGTACTATAGTATATTACACTGTATGACAGTTGACGGGTGTATTTTGTTCCGTCCCGTGGTACTATAGTATATTACACTGTATGACAGTTGACGAGTGTATTTTGTTCCGCCCCATGGTACTATAGTAAATTACACTGTATGACAGTTGACGGGTGTATTTTGTCCGATCCCTGGTACTATAGTATATTACACTGTATGACAGTTGACGGGTGTATTTTGTCCGATCCGTGGTACTATAGTATATTACACTGTATGACAGTTGACTGGTGTATTTTGTTCTGCCCTGTGGTACTATAGTATATTACACTGTATGACAGTTGACGGGTGTATTTTGTTCCGTCCCGTGGTCCCATACTATATTACACTGTATGATAGTTGACGGGTGTATTTTGTTCCGCCCCGTGGTACTATAGTATATTACACTGTATGACAGTTGACGGGTGTATTTTGTTCCGCCCCGTGGTACTATAGTATATCTTACACTGTATGACAGTTGACGGGTGTATTTTGTTCCGCCCCGTGGTACTATAGTATATTACACTGTATGACAGTTGACGGGTGTATTTTGTTCCGCCCCGTGGTACTATAGTATATCTTACACTGTATGACAGTTGACGGGTGTATTTTGTTCCGCCCCGTGGTCCTATACTATATTATACTGTATGACAGTTGACGGGTGTATTTTGTTCCGTCTCGTGGTACTATAGTATATTACACTGTATGACAGTTGACAGGCGTATTTTGTTCCGTCCCGTGGTACTATAGTATATTACACTGTATGACAGTTGAAGGGTGTATTTTGTTCCGCCCCGTGGTACTATTATAGTATATTACACTGTATAACAGTTGACGGGTGTATATTGTTCCACCCCGTGGTACTATAGTATATTACACTGTATGACAGTTGACAGGTGTATATTGTTCCACCCCGTGGTACTATAGTATATTACACTATATGACAGTTGACGGGTGTATTTTGTTCTGCCCCGTGGTACTATAGTATATTACACTGTATGACATTTGACGGGTGTATTTTGTTCCACCCCATGGTACTATAGTATATTACACTGTATGACAGTTGACAGGTGTATTTTGTTCCGCCCCGTGGTACTATAGTATATTACACTGTATGACAGTTGACGGGTGTATTTTGTTCTGCCCCGTGGTACTATAGTATATTACACTGTATGACTGTTGACGGGTGTATTTTGTTCCACCCCGTGGTATTATAGTATATTACACTGTATGACAGTTGACGGGTGTATTTTGTTCCGATCCGTGGTACTATTACTCTATGACAGTTGACGGGTGTATTTTGTTCCACCCCGTGGTATTATAGTATATTACACTGTATGACAGTTGAAGGGTGTATTTTGTTCCGCTCCGTGGTACTATAGTATACCTATAGTATATTACACTGTATGACAGTTGACGGGTGTATTTTGTTCCGCCCCGTGGTACTATTATAGTATATTACACTGTATAACAGTTGACGGGTGTATTTTGTTCCACCCCGTGGTACTATAGTATATTACACTGTATGACAGTTGACGGGTGTATTTTGTTCCACCCCGTGGTACTATAGTATATTACACTGTATGACAGTTGACGGGTGTATTTTGTTCCGCCCCGTGGTACTATAGTATATTACACTGTATGACAGTTGACGGGTGTATTTTGTTCCACCCCGTGGTACTATAGTATATTACACTGTATGACAGTTGAAGGGTGTATTTTGTCCGATCCCTGGTACTATAGTATATTACACTGTATGACAGTTGACAGGTGTATTTTGTTCCACCCCGTGGTACTATAGTATATTACACTGTATGACAGTTGACGGGTGTATTTTGTTCCGCCCCGTGGTACTATAGTATATTACACTGTATGACAGTTGACAGGTGTATTTTGTTCCACCCCGTGGTACTATAGTATATTACACTGTATGACAGTTGAAGGGTGTATTTTGTCCGATCCCTGGTACTATAGTATATTACACTGTATGATAGTTGACAGGTGTATTTTGTTCCACCCCGTGGTACTATAGTATATTACACTGCATGACAGTTGACGGGTGTATTTTGTTCTGCCCCGTGGTACTATAGTATATTACACTGTATGACAGTTGACGGGTGTATTTTGTCCGATCCGTGGTACTATTACTCTATGACAGTTGATGAGTGTATTTTGTGTCGCGATACTCTTGTTCTACCCTTTTCTGATGTTCAGGCAGTATCGATGTCTATGCCAACAGATGGCAGGTCTATATCATTTGAGTCTTTCAATATCTAGAAAATATCTATAATAACAAACTTGCCAGATAAAAGTGGTTATCTGACTTGCTGCTGAACAAAAGCTGGTGTAATTTTGATTAATGAGGTGCTACGTAATATTATACAGTGTGTGTGTGTAGTCTAGTGTGTGTGTGTAGTCTAGTGTGTGACCTTGTATAATCAGATTCTGCAACACTTTATCTTCATTTGGTCTGCCAATGGTTTAATTAAGATTTTCATTTCTTTTTTTAATTACTAATTAGTCAAATTCTCAATAACTAGAGAATCAAATAATCAACTTGGAGACAAGCTTTTGTAGAAGAGTGCTTTGTTTATATATTTTTTGGTTTGCTTTTGAGTTATGAATATAAAAAATTTGAAGTTTTAATCCATTAATGAATTGTTTATATTGATCATAAACACTCACTACCAATGTTTCTGTAAGTTGACCTTGACAATGTTGAAGGGGGAGGGGTAGTTTATTTGGGGTGGAGTAAGGTTATATTAGGTGGGGGCTGCAGATTTCTCCTTCATGTAAGATAAGGTTGGAGGAATGTGAGAGGTTTTTACCATATCTACACATTAAGTATCCAAGAAGGCTAGGTACTTTAGTATTTGGGTGGTAGGGGTGGGGGAGAGCTCAAATTGTACCTAAACAATTAGGAAATAAGGTAAATTGGGGGAAAGGGTGGGGGAGCGATAAAAAAGAAATAAGGGGAAATGGGGGGGGGGGGGGGGGGGGGGGGGGGAGGGGGAGAGCTCAAATTGTACCTAAACAATTAGGAAATAAGGTTTAATTGAGCGGAGGTGTGGGGAGAGCTCAAAATACAAAATGTCTTTAAGTGTCATTAAGAGAATAAGCTGGGTTCTTATCTCTTATCAAGAATGATATAAAGTAATTTGTTAACTATGTATTTCAGAAGAGACAGACCAGCCGGTCCTCACTAGCTAGGTACTATTTGTCACTACTTATTTGTGCCTGCTATACTATAACTGCATGATTGGTGTTGGTGACTAAATCTAGCTTTTTCTGCCTAACTGTTACATTTGTGTGTGCAGTAGTAATTATAATGTTTGTAACTATAGTTTAAAACTGTTGGTCTAGTACTGTAACTATCTGTTGTGTACTAACTCCCTCACTTTAATGTCTAGTACTGTAACTATCTGTTGTGTACTAACTCCCTCACTTAAAAAAAAGGACATCCTTTTGTTGTCCATATGTGTAACCACTAAAACTAGGTGACAGTGACCTCTATTTGCTAGCTGTTCCACTGGGCATCAAATGAGGGAAAGTTGGTACAGCTATGTAGGTATTATTACTTTTTGCTAGTGTTTTACATATTACATGTAGTAGGTAGGAACTGAGATGTTTGTAACTAACTAGAATTGTTTTTAAGCATAGTATTTTTTGATAATTAAATCAAGGTTTTTCGTCCTCCGATTCAGGTTGGAATCTTTCTGCCTTACCTTGATAGGAAAATTTAATTTAGTGGATCTGAAAGAATCTTTTCAAGAGTAGTTTGGGGGCTTTCGTTTGGCTTAAATATGAAACTATTTCATTTGGGAATGGGACCTATTATTGGCACTGAAAAGCTACCAGAAAAAGTTCTGCAAGCTAATTACATAATGAGAGTATAATAGATTCATTTGTGTAGCTTTGTAGTAGGCTAGGGTTGTCAAACTCAGGCAGGATTTAAATAACCAGTCATGCAAAAAATGTATCACAATTTGGTCATCATCTAATTACACATTAGTAGATACAGTCAAGACTTCATCGGATTTTGTATAATATAATGACATATATTGTAGTATACATAAAAAAGTACCTGTCCCACCCTTAAAAAAAACCATGTTCTTCTTTGGTAATTATATTTTTTCTTGTTCTTATCCCCTGTAAATAAGTTTCTGTTTAAATGAATGCTCAGGTGGGTATGGGGTCCCCAGAGGGTTTTACCATCTCGTCAAAGTATAATTAACAGGCCTGACCAGGTGAGTATGGGGTCCCCAGAGGGTTTTACCATCTCGTCAAAGTATAATTAACAGGCCTGACCAGGTGAGTATGGGGTCCCCAGAGGGTTTTACCATCTCGTCAAAGTATAATTAACAGGCCTGACCAGGTGAGTATGGGGTCCCCAGAGGGTTTTACCATCTCGTCAAAGTATAATTAACAGGCCTGACCAGGTGAGTATGGGGTCCCCAGAGGGTTTTACTATCTCCTCAAAGTATAATTAACAGGCCTGACCAGGTGAGTATGGGGTCCCCAGAGGGTTTTACCATCTCGTCAAAGTATAATTAACAGGCCTGACCAGGTGAGTATGGGGTCCCCAGAGGGTTTTACCATCTCGTCAAAGTATAATTAACAGGCCTGACCAGGTGAGTATGGGGTCCCCAGAGGGTTTTACTATCTCGTCAAAGTATAATTAACAGGCCTGACCAGGTGAGTATGGGGTCCCCAGAGGGTTTTACTATATTCTCAAAGTATAATTAACAGGCCTGACAAGGTGAGTATGGGGTCCCCAGAGGGTTTTACTATCTCCTCAAAGTATAATTAACAGGCCTGACCAGGTGAGTATGGGGTCCCCAGAGGGTTTTACTATCTCGTCAAAGTATAATTAACAGGCCTGACCAGGTGAGTATGGGGTCCCCAGAGGGTTTTACTATCTCGTCAAAGTATAATTAACAGGCCTGACCAGGTGAGTACGGTGTCCCCAGAGGGTTTTACTATCTCCTCAAAGTATAATTAACAGGCCTGACCAGGTGAGTATGGGGTCCCCAGAGGGTTTTACTATCTCGTCAAAGTATAATTAACAGGCCTGACCAGGTGAGTATGGGGTCCCCAGAGGGTACTTAAATTCTTACTAACCTGCTATCAGGTTAACATAGTGTAGATTTAGGATTAACAGGTTATGGTTCAATTAACTTTTAGGATTTCAGGCTGTAGTCCAATTTATACATTTAGGATTTTAGGCTGTAGTCAAATTTACCTTTAAGATTTCAGGCTTTAGTCCAATTATCAGTTAAGATTTCAGGCTTTAGTCCAATTATCAGTTAGGATTTCAGGCTGTAGTCCAATTATCAGTTAGGATTTCAGGGTATGATTTCCCTTGTAGGATTATGTTTAGCTAACCTGCATATTTTTTATTCTCTTTTTCATGATCCTGTTTAGAACGTTAAATTGATACGTAGCTAGGGTGGTGTGTATTATAATGACATTAAATTGATACGTAGCTAGGGTGGTGTGTATTATAATGACATTAAATTGATACGTAGCTAGGGTGGTGTGTATTATAATGACATTAAATTGATACGTAGCTAGGGTGGTGTGTATTATAATGACATTAAATTGATACGTAGCTAGGGTGGTGTGTATTATAATGACATTAAATTGATACGTAGCTAGGGTGTTGTGTATTATAATGACATTAAATTGATACGTAGCTAGGGTGGTGTGTATTATAATGACATTAAATTGATACGTAGCTAGGGTGGTGTGTATTATGACATTAAATTGATACGTAGCTAGGGTGGTGTGTATTATAATGACATTAAATTGATACGTAGCTAGGGTGGTGTGTATTATAATGACATTAAATTGATACGTAGCTAGGGTGGTGTGTATTATGACATTAAATTGATACGTAGCTAGGGTGGTGTGTATTATAATGACATTAAATTGATACGTAGCTAGGGTGGTGTGTATTATAATGACATTAAATTGATACGTAGCTAGGGTGGTGTGTATTATGACATTAAATTGATACGTAGCTAGGGTGGTGTGTATTATAATGACATTAAATTGATACGTAGCTAGGGTGGTGTGTATTATAATGACATTAAATTGATACGTAGCTAGGGTGGTGTGTATTATAATTACATTAAATTGATACGTAGCTAGGGTGTTGTGTATTATAATGACATTAAATTGATACGTAGCTAGGGTGGTGTGTATTATAATGACATTAAATTGATACGTAGCTAGGGTGGTGTGTATTATAATGACATTAAATTGATAGTAGCTAGGGTGTTGTGTATTATAATGACATTAAATTGATACGTAGCTAGGGTGGTGTGTATTATAATGACATTAAATTGATACGTAGCTAGGGTGTTGTGTATTATAATGACATTAAATTGATACGTAGCTAGGGTGTTGTGTATTATAATGACATTAAATTGATACGTAGCTAGGGTGTTGTGTTTTATAATGACATTAAATTGATACGTAGCTAGGGTGGTGTGTATTATAATGACATGAAATTGATACGTAGCTAGGGTGTTGTGTATTATAATGACATTAAATTGATACGTAGCTAGGGTGTTGTGTATTATAATGACATTAAATTGATACGTAGCTAGGGTGGTGTGTATTATAATGACATTAAATTGATACGTAGCTAGGGTGGTGTGTATTATAATGACATTAAATTGATACGTAGCTAGGGTGTTGTGTATTATAATGACATTAAATTGATACGTAGCTAGGGTGGTGTGTATTATAGTGACAAGAACAGGGTCTGAGATGTGCATGCTTCTATTGATTTCTGGAAATAAACTACAGAAATTTCTTTCTTTTATCGTAACTTGTGATATATCCATAGAAACATGGTAACTTATGTAATAGATCTATGGGAACATGGTAACTTATGTAATAGATCTATGGGAACATGGTAACTTATGTAATAGATCTATGGGAACATGGTAACTTATGTAATAGATCTATGGGAACATGGTAACTTATGTAATAGATCTACGGGAACATGGTAACTTATGTAATAGATCTACGGGAACATGGTAACTTATGTAATAGATCTATGGGAACATGGTAACTTATGTAATAGATCTATGGGAACATGGTAACTTAAGTAATAGATCTATGGGAACATGGTAACGTATGTAATAGATCTATGGGAACATGGTAACTTATGTAATAGATCTATGGGAACATGGTAACTTATGTAAAAGATCTATGAGAACATGGTTACTTATGTAATAGATCTATGGGAACATGGTAACTTATGTAATAGATCTATGGGAACATGGTAACTTATGTAATAGATCTATGGGAACATGGTAACTTATGTAATAGATCAATGAGAACATGGTAACTTATGTAATAGATCGATGGGAACATGGTAACTTATGTAATAGATCAATGAGAACATGGTAACTTATGTAATAGATCTATGGTAACTTATGTAATAGATCGATGGGAACATGGTAACTTATGTAATAGATCTGTGAGAACATGGTAACTTATGTAATAGATCTATGGGAACATGGTAACTTATGTAATAGATATATGGGAACATGGTAACTTATGTAATAGATCTATGGGAACATGGTAACGTATGTAATAGATCTATGGGAACATGGTAACTTATGTAATAGATCTATGGGAACATGGTAACTTATGTAATAGATCTATGGGAACATGGTAACTTATGTAATAGATCTATGGGAACATGGTAACGTATGTAATAGATCTATGGTAACTTATGGAATAGATCGATGGGAACATGGTAACTTATGTAATAGATCTATGGGAACATGGTAACTTATGTAATAGATCTATGGGAACATGGTAACTTATGTAATAGATCTATGGGAACATGGTAACTTATGTAATAGATCTATGGGAAGGAACATGGTAACTTATGTAATAGAACTATGGGAACATGGTAACTTATGTAATAGATCTATGGGAACATGGTAACTTATGTAATAGATCTATGGGAACATGGTAACTTATGTAATAGATCTATGGGAACATGGTAACTTATGTAATAGATCTATGGGAACATGGTAACTTATGTAATAGATCTATGAGAACATGGTAACTTATGTAATAAATCTATGAGAACATGAAATTGCATGTTTCCTTAAGCTCTCTTTATGTTGTAAGTCTAGATTTAAATTTGGTGCTGGTAGCTTATTACTCAGATCTGTGGTTTGTGCATGTGATTTTATATATTTATATGTGCTGTTTTTGAATTCTGTTTAAACAAGTGTAATGACATAGAAAACTCAAGAAATTATCATATAGGTTCTTCCATGAGCATGTGATGCTTTTTATGTTTACCTTGATGAGAAAGTTAGTAATTTTAAATCAAAATACGAAAATAAATTGTCACTATATGGTACAAACAGAGGAGTTTGTGTCTTAGAGAGGTAATAGTCATTGTCACTCTACGATACAAACAGGGGAGTTTGTGTCTTAGAGAGGTAATAGTCATTGTCACTATACAGTACAAACAGGGGAGTTTGTGTCTTAGAGAGGTAATAGTCATTGTCACTATACAGTACAAACAGGGGAGTTTGTGTCTTAGAGAGGTAATAGTCATTGTCACTATACCATACAAACCGGGGAGTTTGTGTCTTAGAGAGGTAATAGTCATTGTCACTATACGATACAAACAGGGGAGTTTGTGTCTTAGAGAGGTAATAGTCATTGTCACTATACCATACAAACAGGGGAGTTTGTGTCTTAGAGAGGTAATAGTCATTGTCACTATACCATACAAACAGGGGAGTTTGTGTCTTAGAGAGGTAATAGTCATTGTCACTATACGGTACAAACAGGAGTTTGTGTCTTAGAGAGGTAATAGTCATTGTCACCATACGGTACAAACAGGAGTTTGTGTCTTAGAGAGGTAATAGTCATTGTCACTATACAAACAGAGTAGTTTGTGTCTTAGAGACGTAATAGTCATTGTCACTATACGGTACAAACAGGGGAGTTTGTGTCTTAGAGAGGTAATAGTCATTGTCACTATACGGTACAAACAGGGGAGTTTGTGTCTTAGAGAGGTAATAGTCATTGTCACTATACCATACAAACAGGGGAGTTTGTGTCTTAGAGAGGTAATAGTCATTGTCACTATACGGTACAAACAGGGGAGTTTGTGTCTTAGAGAGGTAATAGTCATTGTCACTATACCATACAAACAGGGGAGATTGTGTCTTAGAGAGGTAATAGTCATTGTCACTATACAATACAAACAGGGGAGTTTGTGTCTTAGAGAGGTAATAGTCATTGTCACTATACGATACAAACAGGGGAGTTTGTGTCTTAGAGAGGTAATAGTCATTGTCACCATACGGTACAAACAGGAGTTTGTGTCTTAGAGAGGCAATAGTCATTGTCACTATACAATACAAACAGAGGAGTTTTTGTCTTAGAGAGGTAATAGTCATTGTCATTATACGGTACAAACAGGGGAGTTTGTGTCTTAGAGAGGTAATAGTCATTGTCACTATACAATACAAACAGAGGAGTTTGTGTCTTAGAGAGGTAATAGTCATTGTCATTATACGGTACAAACAGAGGAGTTTGTGTCTTAGAGAGGTAATAGTCATTGTCACTATACGATACAAACAGAGGAGTTTGTCTCTTAGAGAGGTAATAGTCATTGTCACTATACGATACAAACAGAGGAGTTTGTGTCTTAGAGAGGTAATAGTCATTGTCACTATACGATACAAACAGAGGAGTTTGTGTCTTAGAGAGGTAATAGTCATTGTCACTATACGGTACAAACAGGGGAGTTAGTGTCTTAGAGAGGTAATAGTCATTGTCACTATACGGTACAAACAGGGGAGTTTGTGTCTTAGAGAGGTAATAGTCATTGTCACTATACGGTACAAACACAGGAGTCTGTGTCTTAGAGAGGTAATAGTCATTGTCACTATACGGTACAAACAGGGGAGTTTGTGTCTTAGAGAGGTAATAGTCATTGTCACTATACGATACAAACAGAGGAGTTTGGCTCTTAGAGAGGTAATAGTCATTGTCACTATATGGTACAAACAGAGGAGTTTGTGTCTTAGAGAGGTAATAGTCATTGTCACTATACGATACAAACAGGGGAGTTTGTGTCTTAGAGAGGTAATAGTCATTGTCACTATACGATACAAACAGGGGAGTTTGTGTCTTAGAGAGGTAATAGTCATTGTCACTATACGATACAAACAGGGGAGTTTGTGTCTTAGAGAGGTAATAGTCATTGTCACTATACGATACAAACAGGGGAGTTTGTGTCTTAGAGAGGTAATAGTCATTGTCACTATACGATACAAACAGGGGAGTTTGTGTCTTAGAGAGGTAATAGTCATGGTCACTATACCATACAAACAGAGGAGTTTGTGTCTTAGAGAGGTAATAGTCATTGTCACTATACAATACAAACAGAGGAGTTTGTGTCTTAGAGAGGTAATAGTCATTGTCACTATATGGTACAAACAGGGGAGTTTGTGTCTTAGAGAGGTAATAGTCATTGTCACTATACGATACAAACAGGGGAGTTTGTGTCTTAGAGAGGTAATAGTCATTGTCACTATACGATACAAACAGGGGAGTTTGTGTCTTAGAGAGGTAATAGTCATTGTCACTATACGATACAAACAGAGGAGTTTGTGTCTTAGAGAGGTAATAGTCATTGTCACTATACGGTACAAACAGAGGAGTTTTTGTCTTAGAGAGGTAATAGTCATTGTCACTATACGATACAAACAGGGGAGTTTGTGTCTTAGAGAGGTAATAGTCATTGTCACTATACGATACAAACAGAGGAGTTTGTGTCTTAGAGAGGTAATAGTCATTGTCACTATACGATACAAACAGGGGAGTTTGTGTCTTAGAGAGGTAATAGTCATTGTCACTAAACGATACAAACAGGGGAGTTTGTGTCTTAGAGAGGTAATAGTCATTGTCACTATACGGTACAAACAGGGGAGTTTGTGTCTTAGAGAGGTAATAGTTATTGTCACTATACGATACAAACAGGGGAGTTTGTGTCTTAGAGAGGTAATAGTCATTGTCACTATACAATACAAACAGGGGAGTTTGTGTCTTAGAGAGGTAATAGTCATTGTCACTATACAATACAAACAGAGGAGTTTGTGTCTTAGAGAGGTAATAGTCATTGTCACTATACCATACAAACAGGGGAGTTTGTGTCTTAGAGAGGTAATATTCATTGTCACTATACCATACAAACAGGAGTTTGTGTCTTAGAGAGGTAATATTCATTGTCACTATACAATACAAACAGGAGTTTGTGTCTTAGGGAGGTAATAGTCATTGTCACTATACGATACAAACAGAGGAGTTTGTGTCTTAGAGAGGTAATAGTCATTGTCACTATACGATACAAACAGGGGAGTTTGTGTCTTAGAGAGGTAATAGTCATTGTCACTTTACAATACAAACAGAGGAGTTTGTGTCTTAGAGAGGTAATAGTCATTGTCACTATACAATACAAACAGGGGAGTTTGTGTCTTAGAGAGGTAATAGTCATTGTCACTATACCATACAAACAGAGGAGTTTGTGTCTTAGAGAGGTAATAGTCATTGTCACTATACCATACAAACAGGGGAGTTTGTGTCTTAGAGAGGTAATAGTCATTGTCACTATACGGTACAAACAGAGGAGTTTGTGTCTTAGAGAGGTAATAGTCATTGTCACTATACGGTACAAACAGAGGAGTTTGTGTCTTAGAGAGGTAATAGTCATTGTCACTATACGGCACAAACAGGGGAGTTTGTGTCTTAGAGAGGTAATAGTCATTGTCACTATACCATACAAACAGGGGAGTTTGTGTCTTAGAGAGGTAATAGTCATTGTCACTATACGGTACAAACAGGGGAGTTTGTGTCTTAGAGAGGTAATAGTCATTGTCACTATACGGTACAAACAGGGGAGTTTGTGTCTTAGAGAGGTAATATTCATTGTCACTATACCATACAAACAGGAGTTTGTGTCTTAGAGAGGTAATATTCATTGTCACTATACAATACAAACAGGAGTTTGTGTCTTAGGGAGGTAATAGTCATTGTCACTATACGATACAAACAGAGGAGTTTTGTCTTAGAGAGGTAATAGTCATTGTCACTATACGGTACAAACAGAGGAGTTTGTGTCTTAGAGAGGTAATAGTCATTGTCACTATACGATACAAACAGGGGAGTTTGTGTCTTAGAGAGGTAATAGTCATTGTCACTATACAGTACAAACAGGGGAGTTTGTGTCTTAGAGAGGTAATAGTCATTGTCACTATACGGTACAAACAGGGGAGTTTGTGTCTTAGAGAGGTAATAGTCATTGTCACTATACCATACAAACAGGGGAGTTTGTGTCTTAGAGAGGTAATAGTCATTGTCACTATACAATACAAACAGGGGAGTTTGTGTCTTAGAGAGGTAATAGTCATTGTCACTATACGGTACAAACAGGGGAGTTTGTGTCTTAGAGAGGTAATAGTCATTGTCACTATACGGTACAAACAGGGGAGTTTGTGTCTTAGAGAGGTAATATTCATTGTCACTATACCATACAAACAGGAGTTTGTGTCTTAGAGAGGTAATATTCATTGTCACTATACAATACAAACAGGAGTTTGTGTCTTAGGGAGGTAATAGTCATTGTCACTATACGATACAAACAGAGGAGTTTTGTCTTAGAGAGGTAATAGTCATTGTCACTATACGGTACAAACAGAGGAGTTTGTGTCTTAGAGAGGTAATAGTCATTGTCACTATACGATACAAACAGGGGAGTTTGTGTCTTAGAGAGGTAATAGTCATTGTCACTATACAGTACAAACAGGGGAGTTTGTGTCTTAGAGAGGTAATAGTCATTGTCACTATACGGTACAAACAGGGGAGTTTGTGTCTTAGAGAGGTAATAGTCATTGTCACTATACCATACAAACAGGGGAGTTTGTGTCTTAGAGAGGTAATAGTCATTGTCACTATACAATACAAACAGGGGAGTTTGTGTCTTAGAGAGGTAATAGTCATTGTCACTATACCATACAAACAGAGGAGTTTGTGTCTTAGAGAGGTAATAGTCATTGTCACTATACGGTACAAATAGGAGTTTGTGTCTTAGAGAGGTAATAGTCATTGTCACTATACGATACAAACAGGGGAGTTTGTGTCTTAGAGAGGTAATAGTCATTGTCACTATACGGTACAAACAGGGGAGTTAGTGTCTTAGAGAGGTAATAGTCATTGTCACTATACAATACAAACAGAGGAGTTTGTGTCTTAGAGAGGTAATAGTCATTGTCACTATACCATACAAACAGAGGAGTTTGTGTCTTAGAGAGGTAATAGTCATTGTCACTATACGATACAAACAGAGGAGTTTGTGTCTTAGAGAGGTAATAGTCATTGTCACTATACGATACAAACAGGAGTTTGTGTCTTAGAGAGGTAATAGTCATTGTCACTATACAATACAAACAGAGGAGTTTTTGTCTTAGAGAGGTAATAGTCATTGTCACTATACAGTACAAACAGGGGAGTTTGTGTCTTAGAGAGGTAATAGTCATTGTCACTATACGGTACAAACAGGAGTTTGTGTCTTAGAGAGGTAATAGTCATTGTCACTATACCATACAAACAGGGGAGTTTGTGTCTTAGAGAGGTAATAGTCATTGTCACTATACGGTACAAACAGGGGAGTTTGTGTCTTAGAGAGGTAATAGTCATTGTCACTATACGATACAAACAAGAGTTTGTGTCTTAGAGAGGTAATAGTCATTGTCACTATACGATACAAACAGGGGAGTTTGTGTCTTAGAGAGGTAATAGTCATTGTCACTATACGGTACAAACAGGGGAGTTAGTGTCTTAGAGAGGTAATAGTCATTGTCACTATACGATACAAACAGGAGTTTGTGTCTTAGAGAGGTAATAGTCATTGTCACTATACGATACAAACAGGAGTTTGTGTCTTAGAGAGGTAATAGTCATTGTCACTATACAATACAAACAGGGGAGTTTGTGTCTTAGAGAGGTAATAGTCATTGTCACTATACGGTACAAACAGGGGAGTTTGTGTCTTAGAGAGGTAATAGTCATTGTCACTATACAGTACAAACAGGGGAGTTTGTGTCTTAGAGAGGTAATAGTCATTGTCACTATACGATACAAACAAAGGAGTTTGTGTCTTAGAGAGGTAATAGTCATTGTCACTATACCATACAAACAGGGGAGTTTGTGTCTTAGAGAGGTAATAGTCATTGTCATTATACGGTACAAACAGGGGAGTTTGTGTCTTAGAGAGGTAATAGTCATTGTCACTATACAGTACAAACAGGAGTTTGTGTTGGTTATAGTCATTTTCATTATATGATTGAAAGGCGTTTTGTAAATCTTGTATCTTTCTAAATTTCTGAAGAATATAAAACATCAAAAGAAAGATTTAGAAGTTAACATGTAAATTTAGAAATATGCTGATTCTTACATATACAAGGTATATATACAGGATACAAGGTAAATGAGACGTCACAAATTGGTTTGTACATGACAGGCTGTTTATCATTCACGTTGCTGTAATGATTATTTCACCTCAGATTTACTAACAAATATGTACAGATTTCTAAAGGTTATTAATGTGGCACTCCTGATATCACATACAACTTATTATAGGAATGCTGGGGAATGCTATTACTTAGCCCTGCTGTCAGTCCATATCCTTATCTGTGTGAGTGTATGTGTTGGGGAATGCTATTACTTAGCCCTGCTGTCAGTCCATATCCTTATCTGTGTGAGTGTATGTGTTGGAGAATGCTATTACTTAGCCCTGCTGTCAGTCCATATCCTTATCTGTGTGAGTGTATGTGTTGGGGAATGCTATTACTTAGCCCTGCTGTCAGTCCATATCCTTATCTGTGTGAGTGTATGTGTTGGGGAATGCTATTACTTAGCCCTGCTGTCAGTCCATATCCTTATCTGTGTGAGTGTATGTGTTGGGGAATGCTATTACTTAGCCCTGCTGTCAGTCCATATCCTTATCTGTGTGAGTGTATGTGTTGGGGAATGCTATTACTTAGCCCTGCTGTCAGTCCATATCCTTATCTGTGTGAGTGTATGTGTTGGAGAATGCTATTACTTAGCCCTGCTGTCAGTCCATATCCTTATCTGTGTGAGTGTATGTGTTGGGGAATGCTATTACTTAGCCCTGCTGTCAGTCCATATCCTTATCTGTGTGAGTGTATGTGTTGGGGAATGCTATTACTTAGCCCTGCTGTCAGTCCATATCCTTATCTGTGTGAGTGTATGTGTTGGGGAATGCTATTACTTAGCCCTGCTGTCAGTCCATATCCTTATCTGTGTGAGTGTATGTGTTGGGGAATGCTATTACTTAGCCCTGCTGTCAGTCCATATCCTTATCTGTGTGAGTGTATGTGTTGGGGAATGCTATTACTTAGCCCTGCTGTCAGTCCATATCCTTATCTGTGTGAGTGTATGTGTTGGGGAATGCTATTACTTAGCCCTGCTGTCAGTCCATATCCTTATCTGTGTGAGTGTATGTGTTGGGGAATGCTATTACTTAGCCCTGCTGTCAGTCCATATCCTTATCTGTGTGAGTGTATGTGTTGGGGAATGCTATTACTTAGCCCTGCTGTCAGTCCATATCCTTATCTGTGTGAGTGTATGTGTTGGGGAATGCTATTACTTAGCCCTGCTGTCAGTCCATATCCTTATCTGTGTGAGTGTATGTGTTGGGGAATGCTATTACTTAGCCCTGCTGTCAGTCCATATCCTTATCTGTGTGAGTGTATGTGTTGGGGAATGCTATTACTTAGCCCTGCTGTCAGTCCATATCCTTATCTGTGTGAGTGTATGTGTTGGGGAATGCTATTACTTAGCCCTGCTGTCAGTCCATATCCTTATCTGTGTGAGTGTATGTGTTGGGGAATGCTATTACTTAGCCCTGCTGTCAGTCCATATCCTTATCTGTGTGAGTGTATGTGTTGGGGAATGCTATTACTTAGCCCTGCTGTCAGTCCATATCCTTATCTGTGTGAGTGTATGTGTTGGGGAATGCTATTACTTAGCCCTGCTGTCAGTCCATATCCTTATCTGTGTGAGTGTATGTGTTGGGGAATGCTATTACTTAGCCCTGCTGTCAGTCCATATCCTTATCTGTGTGAGTGTATGTGTTGGGGAATGCTATTACTTAGCCCTGCTGTCAGTCCATATCCTTATCTGTGTGAGTGTATGTGTTGGGGAATGCTATTACTTAGCCCTGCTGTCAGTCCATATCCTTATCTGTGTGAGTGTATGTGTTGGGGAATGCTATTACTTAGCCCTGCTGTCAGTCCATATCCTTATCTGTGTGAGTGTATGTGTTGGGGAATGCTATTACTTAGCCCTGCTGTCAGTCCATATCCTTATCTGTGTGAGTGTATGTGTTGGGGAATGCTATTACTTAGCCCTGCTGTCAGTCCATATCCTTATCTGTGTGAGTGTATGTGTTGGGGAATGCTATTACTTAGCCCTGCTCTCAGTCCATATCCTTATCTGTGTGAGTGTATGTGTTGGGGAATGCTATTACTTAGCCCTGCTGTCAGTCCATATCCTTATCTGTGTGAGTGTATGTGTTGGGGAATGCTATTACTTAGCCCTGCTCTCAGTCCATATCCTTATCTGTGTGAGTGTATGTGTTGGGGAATGCTATTACTTAGCCCTGCTCTCAGTCCATATCCTTATCTGTGTGACTTATGAGTGTATACATGTGTTGACTGCTGGGCTGATTATATAAGGATAACTGTCAATTAAATATTGAGTTTGTCATGTAGTGTTTAATGTACTGACCACAAAGAAATAGAAATAAACAATGTTATCCTGCAACTGGCATCCTCATTGTCGGATAGTACACCTACCACATATATTTTGGCTGTAATCGGCAGTGATGGAAAGCAGTTGTATTATAGAATCTTAGCATGTGCATCAATTCAACTGATCACCGATTTTCCATGTTTAAAAGGCCATATTTGGAACATTGTTGATACTGTTTCACTTAGAAATGCTTATTTTTGATGACTGTTGCATGATGAATAGAATACATGGTCAGTGTCTTAAAGTATTAGACTGTAGTTTTGGCTCAGGACAGAAAGACAAATCTGGCTCGCCAAGGTTCACCACTTTTCTCTTTCTTGACCCTTGCCAATATACAGCATACATTTTAAGACAATGACCATGTATTGTATATGTATAGGTCAATGGACATGTTTATATAATGGTGACATTGTTAAATGTACTGCCTCTGGATCGCGGTATTGAACAATAAAAATTCACATTTAGATCTATACTTAATGAAGTATAAATAATTTGTTATTTTTTCACAAAAGAAATCAGAAAATGACTGTGATGATGATAACATTCCACTGGTATACTGTATATGTAATTATAATGTATCTCATGATCTAATATTGTGATTTTTTTCTATCTTGCAGCACCCCCTCCACCTCCCCCTGCCAACCCTCCTTCTGCAGGGGTACCGGCCCCACCCCCTCCTCCACCTATGGGTGCCCCTGCCCCTCCACCCCCACCCCCAACTGCCCCGTCTGGAGACAAGCCGGCCCCTGCATCTGGACAGAGAGGGGCTCTCCTTAGTTCTATCAGCGGCTTCAAGAAGGGCGGACTGAAGAAGTGTGTCACGGTGGATAAAAGTGGTCCGAAGCTTTGACACTTTATCCGAGCTTATCTATTGTTAGTTCTACTGATGGAAATGCCTGTCTGGACCACGATGTTTCATGTTTCACTACTGTGGGCATGCCTCTGGTACAGTTTACAACCCCGTACTATTGTACTAGGCCTAGGTGCCATATCTGTACTATATATGATTTAAAAATTTCTGGCCCTTGTGTGTTTATTATGTGACTAAGTTATAACTCAACTACAACATCTTTTTTATTTGTAAACTATTGAAGATAAAATAACAGCTATGAATGATGATAATTATTTTGATTTCGACATTTTATTGACTTATTATGAATGGAATTGGGCACAACTTATTGGAAACCCTTCCCTTGATGATGATTATGTAGCAAGCATATTATTATGACATCACATAACTAATTGTTATGACATCACAACAGCTTACAATTGTCAATTAATCCTTATGTAATTTTTTATCACAAAAAACGCCATCTTGTCAAGATGAAATGCCTCACTATTTTAGCTTTTGCTTTATAATTTGTGATATTTTTAGTTAACCCAGGATACTCATTATAAGGGAAAAGTGTATGAATTGTGATACTGTAGAGTAGGAGACTTGTGTGTTGCTATTATATGTGGCTATTGTATATATAGTTTAAATGAATGTAGCTATTGATGTATCTATTGTTTATATATAGCTATTGATGTATCTATTGTTTATATATAGCTATTGATGTATCTATTGTTTATATATAGCTATTGATGTATCTATTGTTTATATATAGCTATTGATGTATCTTGTTTATATAGATATTTATGTATCTATTGTTTATATAGATATTGATGTATCTATTGTTTATTTAGATATTGATGTATCTATTGTTTATATAGCTATTGATGTATCTATTGTTTATATAGATATTGATGTATCTATTGTTTATTTAGATATTGATGTATCTATTGTTTATATAGCTATTGATGTATCTTTTCTTTATATAGATATTGATGTATCTATTGTTTATATAGATATTGATGTATCTATTGTTTATATCGATATTGATGTATCTATTGTTTATATAGCTATTGATGTATCTATTGTTTATATAGCTATTGATGTATCTATTGTTTATATAGATATTGATGTATCTATTGTTTATATATAGCTATTGATGTATCTATTGTTTATATAGATATTGATGTATCTATTGTTTATATAGATATTGATGTATCTATTGTTTATTTAGATATTGATGTATCTATTGTTTATATAGCTATTGATGTATCTATTGTTTATATAGATATTGATGTATCTATTGTTTATATAGATATTGATGTATCTATTGTTTATATAGATATTGATGTATCTATTGTTTATATAGATATTGATGTATCTATTGTTTATTTAGATATTGATGTATCTATTGTTTATATAGCTATTGATGTATCTATTGTTTATATAGATATTGATGTATCTATTGTTTATATAGATATTGATGTATCTATTGTTTATATAGATATTGATGTATCTATTGTTTATATAGATATTGTATGAGGAACTGTTGGTTAACCTGTATTGTATTTTGTATTTCTTAACTACATGTATCAAGTTATGTAATGTAAAATCTATGCTTTTTCCTTTTATTCATTTTTATTCTTGAAAAAATGAATATGTTACTCTGCAAAAATAAATGTATGTGAGTTTTTAAACTCAGTTAAAAATCAAGATTTCTATGTGAATACATTTTACAAGCAAATATAGCTATAATGATATGCTGCATTTTGTCTACCTCAGGTGAAATAATGAAATTGTGACAAATCACAACTTTTCATCAGTATGAGATCAATGGATATATATAATAGATTGAAAAACAAATATATACATATAATGATTAATGAAGACTTCACAGTTTGTCAATCTTTTTCTATATTTTAAACTGAACAATGTGAAAATTACATATTTTCTAATATAAGAAACAGGAACCTGTCCTTGAGAAGGTTAATATATATAAAATAACAAAAAACAAGACTCTACCGATAGGCCTTTCTGTCCTCTCAGGCTTCTTCAGAGACGGCAGAAAGGCCTATAGCTACAAAGTCTTGTATTTTGATATTTTATATATATATCTGGCTGAAATTCAAAAGATCTGTTTTAAGCTTGTCAAATATCAACTGCATGGACTTTTGTTACAGGGAGATTCTGGTTGTCAGTAATTTTGGATTTTGTAAGAGATCTCTATAGGAACAATACACTATACACAGGTTAATAAGTCTGACTTGGAAGTCAAACAGAAGTCCATACATAACTACAGGGTTCAGTCTAAGACTGGATGAACTTTGGTTTGTGGATGAACTTTGGTTTGTGGATGAACTTTGGTTTGTGGATGAACTTTGGTTTGTGGAGGAACTTTGGTTTGTGGAGGAACTTTGGTTTGTGGATGTGACTTACCCAACACTTAATGGGATATGGACAGATTTTGATAAATCTTAGCAACAGTTATACAATACAAAGAATTAGAAGTTATCTTAAAAGTGTGAAATCAGCTTATAATCTAATAGTAAAGGTACAAAATAACTAACTAGATCAGAAATGAGAGATATCTTCCCTTGTAGAACAACTGTATTTAGTCCAACATGCCTGAAGTTTATCAAGTTAGAAATTCACTTCCTCTATGTATGAGAGTAGATATAGTGTAGGGTTGGTACCACATATATAGTTTACCCTCATGGTGAAATGTTTGTGTGTATGATGGGTATATAGTTTACCCTCATGGTGAAATGTTTGTGTATGATTGGTATATAGTTTACCCTCATGGTGAAATGTTTGTGTATGATTGGTATATAGTTTACCCTCATGGTGAAATGTTTGTGTGTGTGATTGGTATATAGTTTACCCTCATGTTGAAATGTTTGTGTGTATGATGGGTATATAGTTTACCCTCATGGTGAAATGTTTGTGTGTATGGTGGGTATATAGTTTACCCTCATGGTGAAATGTTTGTGTGTCTGATTGGTATATAGTTTACCCTCATGGTGAAATGTTTGTGTATGATTGGTATATAGTTTACCCTCATGTTGAAATGTTTGTGTGTATGATGGGTATATAGTTTACCCTCATGGTGAAATGTTTGTGTGTATGATGGGTATATAGTTTACCCTCATGGTGAAATGTTTGTGTGTATGGTGGGTATATAGTTTACCCTCATGGTGAAATGTTTGTGTGTCTGATTGGTATATAGTTTACCCTCATGGTGAAATGTTTGTGTGTCTGATTGGTATATAGTTTACCCTCATGGTGAAATGTTTGTGTATGATTGGTATATAGTTTACCCTCATGGTGAAATGTTTGTGTGTATGGTGGGTATATAGTTTACCCTCATGGTGAAATGTTTGTGTGTCTGATTGGTATATAGTTTACCCTCATGGTGAAATGTTTGTGTGTGTGATTGGTATACAGTTTACCCTCATGGTGAAATGTTTGTGTGTATGATGGGTATATAGTTTACCCTCATGGTGAAATGTTTGTGTATGGTGGGTATATAGTTTACCCTCATGGTGAAATGTTAATGTATATGTACTGTATGGGTGGCAGTGTATCAGAATGTGTATTGATGTACATGATTTAATTCTATTGAGTTTTTATTATATCAATACTCCCATAGCATACTCTCCTACAATGTTAAATATTGTGTTGATAGGTTGTCTCCCTTGATCCTGACCATTGTACATGTACATTTTCTATTACAAGGTACCTTATATTTATAATTTCTCTAATAGGTATGGCTCAAAAACACAATTTCTCCTCTGTATTTAAGTGTTCCCTTTGACCTGTCGATGTACAAAAACAAATGCTTGGGAATACATGTATATTGTAAATTATTAACTAGATTAGCATTCAGCAGGTGCTTGTTACTTGTAATCAAAGGGAACGGTAGAAAACCTACTACTGTACCATAGACATACAACATTGGGTTACAATAATAGTATATATGTTATAACTTATTGAGTCATGGATGGGCTTATGATAGGACAAGGTGGTGATATATTTTGTTGGTAATTCTACTGAACAGTGATAGATAGGTGTAGGCTTATTACCAGGCATGGGCAGCTATTGCCAGGTAAGTCTACTGAACAGTGATAGATAGGTGTAGGCTTATTACCAGGTATGGGCAGCTATTGCCAGGTAAGTCTACTGAACAGTGATAGATAGGTGTAGGCTTATTACCAGGTATGGACAGCTATTGCCAGGTAATTCTACTGAACAGTGATAGATAGGTGTAGGCTTATTACCAGGCATGGGCAGCTATTGCCAGGTAAGTCTACTGAACAGTGATAGATAGGTGTAGGCTTATTACCAGGCATGGGCAGCTATTGCCAGGTAATTCTACTGAACAGTGATAGATAGGTGTAGGCTTATTACCAGACATGGGCAGCTATTGCCAGGTAATTCTACTGAACAGTGATAGATAGGTGTAGGCTTATTACCAGGCATGGGCAGCTATTGCCAGGTAATTCTACTGAACAGTGATAGATAGGTGTAGGCTTATTACCAGGCATGGGCAGCTATTGCCAGGTAATTCTACTGAACAGTGATAGATAGGTGTAGGCTTATTACCAGGCATGGGCAGCTATTGCCAGGTAATTCTACTGAACAGTGATAGATAGGTGTAGGCTTATTACCAGGCATGGGCAGCTATTGCCAGGTAATTCTACTGAACAGTGATAGATAGGTGTAGGCTTATTACCAGGTATGGGCAGCTATTGCCAGGTAATTCTACTGAACAGTGATAGATAGGTGTAGGCTTATTACCAGGCATGGGCAGCTATTGCCAGGTAATTCTACTGAACAGTGATAGATAGGTGTAGGCTTATTACCAGGTATGGGCAGCTATTGCCAGGTAATTCTACTGAACAGTGATAGATAGGTGTAGGCTTATTACCAGACATGGGCAGCTATTGCCAGGTAAATATGGTCCGTTATGTTTATACTATAGAGATGATATCTTATATGTTACCAATAGTGATATGGTATCTAATGTATCAATACTATAAAGCATTGATATCTAATATTTTAATACTAGAGGGATGATATCTAATATGTTAATACTAGAGGGATGATATATAATATGTTAATACTAGAGGGATGATATCTAATATGTTAATACTAGAGGGATGATATATAATATGTTAATACTATAGGGATGATATCTAATATGTTAATACTAGAGGTATAAATACTTTTAATTTTCAAAACTATATTGTACTATATCACTCATGACACCAGATTGTTTTTATGTCAAAATCAAGGATAATGTAGACCTGCAAATGTTGTTTTAAATTTCAACTGCTAATAGAAACGTACATTTGTAATTGTTACACATGGATTTGAGCTGATTTCTAAGAGGAATTTAACAGAGATAGACGGACTGAAGTTTAGATCTCGGAGATTACACATATTATTATTATCTAATGTGCCATTAAAACAGATTTTGTCCAGTTTGATGTCCAGTTTAATGTCCAGTTTAATTGTTGTAGTGGGGTTACACTCCTGTTGTCACAGTGGTCACATTGTGTATATTGTAAGTTTTGTCTAATGCTGTTAGTGCTGTTCAGTGTGGTATTATATTGAAATTACGTGTCCACTGTAGAAATATGACTGGCAGGTCTGATATATGCTTTAACTTTATGTATTGCTGAATAAAGATAGTGTATCACTGGAAATGGAGATAACTTTGATGTTTACATGTAGCTGTCAATATCAATTGTACAGTGTTTTACATTGTCATACTGAATATCAATTGTACAGTGTTTTACATTGTCATACTAAATATCAATTGTACAGTGTTTTACATTGTCATACTGGATATCAATTGTACAGTGTTTTACATTGTCATACTGGATATCAATTGTACAGTGTTTTACATTGTAACACTGGATATCAATTGTACAGTGTTTTACATTGTCATACTGGATATCAATTGTACAGTGTTTTACATTGTAATACTGGATATCAATTGTACAGTGTTTTACATTGTCGTACTAAATATCAATTGTACAGTGTTTTACATTGTCATACTGGATATCAATTGTACAGTGTTTTACATTGTCATACTGGATATCAATTGTACAGTGTTTTACATTGTAATACTGGATATCAATTGTACAGTGTTTTACATTGTCATACTGGATATCAATTGTACAGTGTTTTACATTGTCATACTGGATATCAATTGTACAGTGTTTTACATTGTCATACTGGATATCAATTGTACAGTGTTTTACATTGTCGTACTAAATATCAATTGTACAGTGTTTTACATTGTCGTACTAAATATCAATTGTACAGTGTTTTACATTGTCGTACTAAATATCAATTGTACAGTGTTTTACATTGTCGTACTGGATATCAATTGTACAGTGACATTGTCATACTGGATATCAATTGTACAGTGTTTTACATTGTCATACTGGATATCAATTGTACAGTGACATTGTCATACTGGATATCAATTGTACAGTGTTTTACATTGTCATACTAAATATCAATTGTACAGTGTTTTACATTGTCATACTGGATATCAATTGTACAGTGACATTGTCATACTGGATATCAATTGTACAGTGACATTGTCATACTGGATATCAATTTATGAATTTGGATTATAAAAAGAGGCATGTGCCTGATTATCATTCAGTAAAAGCTGGATTTTAAAATAAGAAATTCTATTGACAGTCCAGAATTCCAAAACACAGTGTAATGATTTATTGTTGACTCCAGTGTAATAATATATTGTTGACTCCAGTGTAATAATATATTGTTGACTCCAGTGTAATAATATATTGTTGACTCCAGTGTAATGATATATTGTTGACTCCAGTTTACTGATATTTTGTTGACTACAGTTTACTGATATTTTGTTGACTACATTGCAGTGATAATTGTAGTCTATCAATGGATTTTATGCTATTATTGGAGATATACCAAAATACATCAGCTTGTGACTAAGCCCAAAGGAAATACGATAAAATATCGTCTTGTTTTAATAAAAAATGTGAAAGAAAAATGCTGTTGTATTGTTCATTTTTAAACGACCATTACTATTCGTCTATTAGAACCCAGAGTAGAACCTGTGATATTTTCTTATAGGGCTCACACAACTAAATAATTTACTATATGCTATTACTAGTGACCACATCCTTTCATTCGCTCGTTTGAAGTTCAAATGATGTGAAATTTATATCAAATTAAAGTTTGAAGATTTTTCTTTTGGATAAATGCTGTTATTGTATAAGTTTAATGGCATATAAGAGCACAAGAGTACTCGAAAGACAGTAACCCTGATATTTACAGTGCACTGGGGAATTCCCGTCTTTTTAGGTGCTGTGAAACAGCAACCTAAAGCGGTCATCGCCAAACTTTGCTTGAACAAATTCATCCGGAACTCTCAGGAGAATCAAAATGTCGCTTATTTTACTGACAAATCCCGATGAGTTCAGGATGGGACCGGGGATAATTTTTCCCAAAAAACACACTAGAAAATCTTGTCTCCTTCCGCTAAGTATTTGTTTGCGATAAGAAATATGATTCACACTTTTTATATGTTTGAAGATATTTGTTGGATTTAAATGAATTACAGAAAAACAGCTTTAATCGTACATAATGACCTGCTTAATTTTATCCCTGAGTATTCCTAATTATTTTCTGTGCAAATTATACATTTGCTTCCTGTTTTTGCGAGGGGAAGTAACTCGTATACACTCTAGTTGATGCGACAATGGAAAGTCAACCGCCTGCCCCGTAACTGCCTAAGAAGTAAAGCATGTGCCATTGATTGTTTTCGTTTTGGCCTGTAAATTGTAAATTGAGTACAATTTAAAAAACGGGAACCAAAATAAACTGGGAGAGTAATTCACGGGAATCTTATATATAGGGAATCACAATGTGGTTTATCGAGTAACATATATGACGGACATCACGGATTTGATATTTTTCCGTGACTGCCTCAGAAGTGAAGCATGTGCCACTGATTGTTTTCCTTTTGGAAATAATCTATCCGCATAATACAATCTGCACCCCAGAAAACTTGAGACCATAACCTTCCCAGCTGATGGAACAATCGTTGCCTTCTTTGGCGGGGGATGAGCTAGGGTGCTTCCATTGTTTCGAGTGTTGTTTGGCCTCGGGTAAAATGATGAACCCATGTTTCATCCATAGTAACAAAACTGAAGAAATTTGGCAGGATCTTTCTCAAAAAGGTTAAGATTAACACGCGATAATGTGCGCCTGGTGTGCTTCTGATCAAGTGTCAGAAGTCTTGGTACCCATCGGACCGAAAGCTTTCTCATTGTAAAATCCTTGGTCAGAATGAAATGTACTCTTTCCTGTGAAATGCCATTCTACTAGCTATATATCTTTCTGTGACTCGTGTGTCAGTCATAACAATATCATGAACTTTACAGACCGTTTCTGGGGTTGCAACATTGACAGGCCTTCCAGAACAGGGGTCATCCTCAAGGTTCTGTCGGCCGCGCTTAAATTCCGCCACCCACCTTTTCACTGTAGCATATGAAGGGTCATCTTTCCCTAGTGTTGCTACCATATCATTTTGGATATTCTTAGGAGTTAAACCTTTTTGTGCAAATATTGGATCACTGCTCTTTCACCGAATTTGGCCATTTTGCAAAAGCCGCTTGTATTTTTTACTTTAGTGCTACCTCGTCGATATAAACTAAGCAAATGAGACCAGTCCTTGGGACACGGCCCTATATACATTTGTACATGTAGTCAGAGAATAAAACATTCTTGAGTACCTCCTTCAATACGAGGCTCACAGCATATCAATCAGCCCTAGTATAAACAATAATACTATGGATGTTATATATAAACAGTAATACTATGGATGTTATATATAAACAATAATACTATGGATGTTATATATAAACAGTAATACTATGGATGTTATATATAAACAATAAAACTATGGATGTTATATATAAACAATAATACTATGGATGTTATATATAAATAGTAATACTATATATGTTATATATACACAGTAATACTATATATGTTATATATAAACAGTAATACTATGGATGTTATATATAAACAATAATACTATGGATGTTATATATAAACAATAATACTATGGATGTTATATATAAACAATAATACTATGGATGTTATATATAAACAATAATACTATGGATGTAGTCATAAATACTATGAATCTTGATTTACAAGACGTCGCTGGAGACGCTCACCTTCCGGGAACACATGGTCTTATATCCTATTCTGTACATGGTTTCCGTGTTAATCTTTCCTCACATCTTGTCATAGTTCCATTTATTATAAATACGATTTTGCATTAGATGTTAGTACAGTGTATCATATTTCTTTATTAATTGTTCCGGTCAATGTACTACGTCCATGTTATATGTGTTGGAGGTCTCTATGTAATAAAAGAATCCTGAATCAGAACCTGGTCTTTCTGTCAATACGAATACCAAAGGTTACAAATATATGATAGAGTAATGTTGTATGTAGGGGGCCGCGGTGGCCGAATGGTTAAGGTTTCACGACACTTTCACGCTAGCCCTTCACCTCTAGGTCGCGAGTTCGAAACCAATGTAGGGCTGTTACCTGATACTGACCGTAGGCCGATGGCTTTTTCTCCGGGTACTCCGGCTTTCCTTCAACTCCAAAACCGGGTACGTCCTTAAATGACCCAGGCTCTTAATAGGACGTTAAACAAAACAAACCAAATGTATGTACATAGCTGTTACCTGGGTTGTTCATGTATACTACTCAACACTAAGTAATGTAATATCTTAACAAATGTATCTACGTATTACATCATATGTCCTGTACAATTTTGTACGTATGCAATTCTCTACACTTTATATGTTTATGAGAATAAAATTTTGTCATTGTCATTGTACTTTTAAAACGGTACACCTCTGTTAGACGACTAGTAAATGACGGATGACCTTAGTCAGACACTGTAAGTAGAACTATCGTCAATGGACAAACTTACGTCTCTTTAAAACAATACTATTAAATCTGACACCAAGGCACATACAGTTTACACAAATCTGTCCACAATTGACATCTTTATTTTTAACGAAGGCATCCATCAAAGTGCATATGACGATTTGTCATTACTTCATTACATGCACTTATACATTTACATAATCTACATATTGATCTGCTCCCTGCTGTTCCTTATCAACCATATAGAATTATTGCTTTTTAATATGGTGTCAACAATCGGAAGTGTCTAACGTATTCAGAGCACGGTCTACTCACAGCCATTAGTCGCTCACTTGTCGAAGACAATGATCGTGCATTATAACTATAAGGCTCGGTACAGTGTCTGATTAAAGTCATTGATCATTTGTAGATAACAACCTTGTATTACGACATAGGACGACTTTGGGCCGTGACTGAGACCTACTGAGCGTGGTTAGATTACACGATAGCAATCCAGAGCGAGACAGAAAGAGTTCTCATCTACTATAGATTACCCCAGACAATAGTGAGCCGAAATTATCGCAGATGCAGAAAAAAAAGTCACGGATTGATTTTGAAAGCGTACTGTGTCAACAAACATCACTGTTTACTTTATGTTTCAATTAGAGATATTGATCTGGGCTTTATACATTTCTCATGTCTACCTGTCATCGTACACTCCAATGTAGCTTATCGAATGATATCGAGTGACATAGTTCTATAAACCATTTGTTACCAGGACTGTTTAACGTTATTATGACCACTTATTAGCGAGAAGACCTTCAAAGCATAGCAGGGCACAGCGGCGTCTTTCTTGGAATGAAAGCTGATAATATGATATAAACACAAATTTAAGTTGTCCGAAGAGTTCGAGAACCTTATGTAATGGAACAAAACTCCGCAGTGTAATGTCCACAAAAATAGCAATGCACTGTATATGAAATGTTGCAATTTAGGGTGATTCGCTTCAAATGATGTTTTCATGTGGTAAAACAATTTTGATATTTTTGAATAGCGAGACTTTGACGTCTGACCATCAGTCCAGAACAACTCTTGATGCATTAAACACATTTGTTTGGTGGCTTATATCTGCACATTTCGCATGACTGATGTTGGACACTTTTGTTATCGGACTTTCGTGTAAAAGGTTTTATTTCGCCAACGTTTTAGCAAGAGTTAAACAAGTTTTTGTTTGAATGAGAGTTGTCTCCCCTATGCCCTTAACAGGTCCAACAATTCGAATCTGGAAGTAGCCTGTCCAAAAGATTTGATGGACCGACTTTTATTTTGCAGTATGGTTTTGATGTATGTACAATGTAAAGGCAATGTATACATTTACAAATATATGTCAACTCTCTCTCATATCGCCCTGTTAAATATGAATTAAGACCTATACACATGTCTAATATATACAACGTCCAGGGTTAAACATTAGAGAATCAATGAGACTCTTGGAAAACCTGTAGACGTTTTTACTCCATCCATCCTGAGACCAATACCTATAATCTCTGTGTACTTATAAGGACACTATCAATTAAACTTGTCGTTGTTTCTACCCCGACTACCTTTTTACCTTACGGGACTCTGGCTAGAATGGCTTTCTACCATACCTTCACGCACACCTCGTGCACCTTTCCGCTACTAGAATATTCATACATGCTAATCTTGACTTACATGTACGAAACTCTGAGATATACATTTTTGTATATGTCGTGGTATAAATGAAATACGCATGCATCATAGCAACACTTACTGATATCAATAGATTTAAATAATTATTGTAATAGGTATCTAAATAAATGAAATAAACAATGTTACACCAGTTTGCTGGTCTGTGGTCAGTGTCTGTCGGGGACAGATACTGGCGAGAAGTAAAGGTGTACCTGGCTCGTTCGGTTTTAGTGGTTTCCTTGCCCTTGCTCCGAGGTTAGTCAATAACACTTAAATGATTGTGTGGTTTTTATTAGGGTTAGTCAATCTACTCGCCCTTATATATCGAGGGCGTAAAAATGACAAATTAATGGGTTTTTTTAAGGTTATAAGTTAGCCTCACCTGTTCGTAAATAACAAATGAGGTAGGCCAGTGTGACAGACACCTAGTTCATCTAGTGGCTAGTCCGACAGACTTGTTTACCGGACATCTAGTTCATCTAGTGGCTAGACCGACAGACTTGTTTACCGGACATCTAGTTCATCTAGTGGCTAGTCCGACAGACTTGTTTACCGGACATCTAGTTCATCTAGTGGCTAGTCCGACCGACTTGTTTACCGGACATCTAGTTCATCTAGTGGCTAGTCCGACAGACTTGTTTACCGGACATCTAGTTCATCTAGTGGCTAGTCCGACAGACTTGTTTACCGGACATCTAGTACATCTAGTGGCTAGTCCGACAGACTTGTTTACCGGACATCTAGTTCATCTAGTGGCTAGTCCGACAGACTTGTTTACCGGACATCTAGTGGCCAGTCCGACAGACTTGTTTACCGGACATCTAGTTCATCTAGTGGCTAGTCCGACAGACTTGTTTACTGGACATCTAGTTCATCTAGTGGCTAGTCCGACAGATTTGTTTACCGTACATCTAGTGGCTAGTCCGACAGACTTGTTTACCGGACATCTAGTTCATCTAGTGGCTAGTCCGACAGACTTGTTTACTGGACATCTAGTTCATCTAGTGGCTAGTCCGACAGACTTGTTTACCGGACATCTAGTTCATCTAGTGGCTAGTCCGACAGACTTGTTTACTGGACATTTAGTTCATCTAGTGGCTAGTCCGACAGACTTGTTTACTGGACATCTAGTTCATCTAGTGGCTAGTCCGACAGACTTGTTTACCGGACATCTAGTGGCTAGTCCGACCGACTTGTTTACCGGACATCTAGTTCATCTAGTGGCTAGTCCGACAGTCTTGTTTACCGGACATCTAGTACATCTAGTGGCTAGTCCGACAGACTTGTTTACCGGACATCTAGTTCATCTAGTGGCTAGTCCGACAGACTTGTTTACCGGACATCTAGTACATCTAGTGGCTAGTCCGACAGACTTGTTTACCGGACATCTAGTGGCTAGTCCGACAGATTTGTTTACCGGACATCTAGTTCATCTAGTGGCTAGTCCGACAGACTTGTTTACCGGACATTTAGTGGCTAGTCCGACAGATTTGTTTACCGGACATCTAGTTCATCTAGTGGCTAGTCCGACAGACTTGTTTACCGGACATCTAGTACATCTAGTGGCTAGTCCGACAGACTTGTTTACCGGACACCTCGTCCATCTAGTGGCTAGTCCGACAGACTTGTTTACCGGACATCTAGTGGCCAGTCCGACAGACTTGTTTACCGGACATCTAGTTCATCTAGTGGCTAGTCCGACAGATTTGTTTACCGGACATCTAGTACATCTAGTGTCTAGTCCGACAGACTTGTTTACCGGACATCTAGTTCATCTAGTGGCTAGTCCGACAGACTTGTTTACCGGACATCTAGTACATCTAGTGGCTAGTCCGACAGACTTGCTTACCGGACATCTAGTTCATCTAGTGGCTAGTCCGACCGACTTGTTTACCGGACATCTAGTGGCCAGTCCGACAGACTTGTTTACCGGACATCTAGTACATCTAGTGGCTAGTCCGACAGACTTGTTTACCGGACATCTAGTGGCCAGTCCGACAGACTTGTTTACCGGACATCTAGTTCATCTAGTGGCTAGTCCGACAGACTTGTTTACCGGACACCTCGTCCATAGTTTAGATAATGTGTCCAGACCTCTAGTGGCCAGTCCGACAGACTTGTTTACCGGACATCTAGTGGCCAGTCCGACAGACTTGTTTACCGGAGACACCTCGTCCATAATTTGGTATTTTGTCCAGAACCTCACATACATTATATAAAGACGGACCTGGTGCTTTTATGTTGTTTTCTGACGAGCCTTGAAAAAGACTTCCAAGGCCTGTCTTAACATTTGCAGGTCCGTCAAGAGATATGTTTGAAATATTACTTTTAAAAACTGACGACTTTATTGATGTATAATATATTTGAAATATTATATTTAAAAACCGACGAACCGGTTTGTCCGCATAAACGAACAGGTCCTCTGTTTCCAATGTCTCCCTCGTTATTGGGTGCCTCAAGTCCTCCGTACTCTCGCGACACAAATATTTCCTGGTGTAGTTTTTATCTGGTTTCGATTCTGCCTCCATGCTGGTCGGTTTTGTACATGTTTGTAATGAGTCACAAATTGGAAATTTTCAGAGTTTGTTATATTTAGAAAACTGCTCCGTTGTGTAACACTAAAATGATATCTCAGGTATATTGTTGGCTTAAATTTATCAACTTCAAACTCAAAAAAGAATATGTGCCCAAACAAGTGTAGGCGTAAATGTATACCGAGTAGTAGTGTCAATAGTCCAGTATTTGTTAGACATGTAAACAATCGAATGTAACATCACGACACAAATAGACAAATAAATGTCGTGTATTGTGTATAAGGACCCTTCACCCTCTATATAATACACCAATTTTAATACATATATTGATGTCTCATTTTTTGAGATCTTATTGATTTAAGCTATCTCATTGACTAATGAAAATACTTTATCCGTTTAATGACTTATCTATTTAATAAAGATATATACGTGTAGTTTTTAAATGAAAATTGAGGTTAACTTATTCCCACTTCCTGAATAAATAATGACAGTCGTTATAAATAAATGAGGCTATATATTGTATCGAAAGAAGGATACCTGAGGAATAACTCGCTATCTTGATATTCCTGTTTGTTTGATAACATATCGTCCTCCAGTTAATGTGATTGGCCAGTCGTTTGAGTGATATCTTTATTACACACCTCTACTACCAAATTAACGAGATCTCTTAAATTCTAACACTTAGTAAAGTAAACATTTCAATGTATCTTTAAATGTTATGCACCATTTTTACATAGTTTTCATAAAAGCATTGTGTCTTTAAAAACCCCACTTGGTTTCAGAAACAATAAAACAGTGAAAAAATAAAGTTTCCGAGATTTGGTAATTTTTCCTAACTGCTAGAGTTATAAACTTTGATGTAGTTACGACCCTGGTGTCTGAATCCAAAGAGTTCAAGAAATGAAAATAAATAATTGTTTTATAAAACTCCCCGTCTTACGAAAATAAATCTTCCTCGTCGAACAGTAATTCTGGAATGCGCAGAAACATTCGGAGTTTTGCCGGTGACAGAAATATGGCGGAACGCGAAACTTCCTCTGGGAAAAGGTTAAAACGCGGTAGTTTACAAACAGCGTTATTGATGTGAGTTTACACTTGTTTCTTTTCTTGATCTTCTGTGACAATCGCTTCACATCTGTTGATTAGGGTTCGTACGACGCCCAATTTAACCTCGTGTAATGGGCCCGTGTTAAACAAATCGTGGCCGATTCGACTACAGTACATCATACAATATCGTACACTTGTTTGATTCTATTTTATTTTTATCATCTCGTCACACTATTTCGAACTTGGTGTCAATAGGATCATGATAAAGACGAAACATCCTTCAGAGGAGATCGAACCTTTTACCATCTCGGACACTGATAGTACGCTTCATATTGGTCAATAGTCTGATGGAGGTGACCATGTAGTCATCGAAACGTCACACTCTTAAATATCATATTGGTTGTGCCATATAACTTCTATTATATTTACTTTACCAACCCGAAGAAAATGTTCCAGAATGTAACCAGCTAGTATCGTAATATCACGTCACATGTCCTCTATAACTAGCTAGTACCACAACATCACGTCACAGGTCCACTATAACTAGTTAGTATCCCAATATCACGTCACATGTCCACTATAACTAGCTAGTATCACAATATCACGTCACAGGTCCACTATAACTAGCTAGTACCACAATATCACGTCACAGGTCTACTATAACTAGCTAGTATCACAATATCACGTCACATGTCTACTATAACTAGCTAGTATCACAATATCACGTCACAGGTCTACTATAACTAGCTAGTATCGTAATATCACGTCACAGGTCCACTATAACTAGTTAGTATCCCAATATCACGTCACATGTCCACTATAACTAGCTAGTATCACAATATCACGTCACAGGTCCACTATAACTAGCTAGTATCACAATATCACGTCACAGGTCCACTATAACTAGTTAGTATCCCAATATCACGTCACATGTCCACTATAACTAGCTAGTATCACAATATCACATCACAGGTCCACTATAACTAGCTAGTATCTCAATATCACGTCACAGGTCCACTATAACTAGTTAGTATCACAATATCACGTCACATGTCCACTATAACTAGGTAGTATCACAATATCACGTCACAGGTCCACTATAACCAGGTAGTATCGTAATATCACGTCACATGTCCACTATAACTAGCTAGTATCACAATATCACGTCACATCTCCACTATAACTAGCTAGTATCCTAATATCACGTCACATCTCCACTATAACTAGCTAGTATCGTAATATCACGTCACCTGTCCACTATAACTAGCTAGTATCACAATATCACGTCACATGTCCTCTATAACTAGCTAGTATCTCAATATCACGTCACAGGTCCACTACAACTAGCTAGTATCTCAATATCACGTCACATGTCCACTATAACTAGCTAGTATCACAATATCACGTCACAGGTCCACTATAACTAGTTAGTATCCCAATATCACGTCACATGTCCACTATAACTAGCTAGTATCGTAATATCACGTCACATGTCCACTATAACTAGCTAGTATCACAATATCACGTCACATGTCCACTATAACTAGCTAATATCCTAATATCACGTCACATGTCCACTATAACTAGCTAGTTTCACAATATCACGTCACAGGTCTACTATAACTAGCTAGTATCACAATATCACGTCACATGTCTACTATAACTAGCTAGTATCACAATATCACGTCACAGGTCCACTATAACTAGATAGTATCACAATATCACGTCACATGTCTACTATAACTAGCTAGTATCACAATATCACGTCACAGGTCCACTATAACTAGCTAGTATCACAATATCACGTCACATGTCCACTATAACTAGCTAGTATCACAATATCACGTCACCTGTCCACTATAACTAGCTAGTATCACAATATCACGTCACAGGTCCACTATAACTAGCTAGTATCACAATATCACGTCACAGGTCCTCTATAACTAGGTAGTATCTCAATATCACGTGACAGATCCACTATAACTAGCTAGTATCCTAATATCACATCACATGTCCACTATAACTAGATAGTATCCCAATATCACGTCACATGTCCACTATAACTAGATAGTATCCCAATATCACTTCACATGTCCACTATAACTAGCTAGTATCACAATATCACGTCACATGTCCACTATAACCAGCTAGTATCACAATATCACGTCACAGGTCCACTATAACTAGCTAGTATCACAATATCACGTCACATGTCCACTATAACTAGCTTGTATCACAATATCACGTCACATGTCCACTATAACTAGATAGTATCCCAATATCACGTCACATGTCCACTATAACTAGCTAGTATCACAATATCACGTCACGTGTCCACTATAACTAGCTAGTATCACAATATCACGTCACAGGTCTACTGTAACTAGACTAATTGTATCGCAATATCACGTCACAGGTCCACTTTAATTAGCCGTTTCGCAATATCTCGCCCAGACTGTCAAAATTGTGAGCCAGTAATTCGAAAACGAGGCTGATCACGGACGTGTGATAAATACCACCAGAGGGGGCTTCCGAAGGTTCCTGAAATCATTCTATAATTTTCCCTTATATGAGTTTCTATTTTTGTCGCTCATTGAGCTGTTATTAGTGTTTATATGAGGTTTCCTTAGCCCTACAGAGAAATAACTCTACTCCAATGGCGATGACCAAAGACCGAAAATATCAACCATTTTTTTTGATAAACTCGTTTTGATGGCGATACGTTAACGATCTTATTAGATCTGTTTAAGTGGGAACGATAAATTACTATACAGAACTAAATTTAGGGTGTCATCGATTTGTATCACATACGTCACTAGCAGAACTTGTATCGGAATGTCGTGTTTTACTAGACGTTCCCCACACCGTTGATGATGTAATGCGGACACTTTAAATTTTGATTTAGTTTAAACTTCATTTTTATTGATATCAGGTCATATTAGTGCTCCATTGAACATACCAATTTAAATACATGATTCTGAAACAAGTACATGTAGACAGGGCCCTGAAATAAGATGATAGACCCTGATGTAACAATACCACAAAGTTGTCCTGATGTTTTGCAGTATTTCGTTATAAAACCTGGACATTTTAGGCAAAGTCACGTTATTGATTAGTTTTGCCTAAACATTATTAACTATATATTTACGAAAGATGCGTGCAAAAGAAAACGAATCACTCGTGTGTGGTTCAGACAGCGAAATTCTGATCATTGTGATAGGGTCTGTGAGGTTCGTCGCTAGATAAACCTTGCCATGTATTGGGAAGTGACAGCACACATGATTCCGATCCTGTTCTGTTGTAATGAAGGAAGTCTCCTTGTCAGTAAGGGCCGGAGTAAATCTTCCTCACAATATCCGCCTACTTAATTATCGTCCACGTCGTCTACCGCTGATCGCTTATCATCGACCTTCCGGTACAACATCGTCATTCTCACCTTTTTCTTTAATATCAAAGGAACATGTACATGTGTTAATACGAATACCATGTGTTGTAGAAAAACTCCACAGGACATGAACTTGGTGACCATTACCCAACATATAAGTATTATACCAAGTCCCTGTGTCCAACATACAAGTATATACCAAGTCCCTGTGTCCCACAACATACAAGTATATACCAACTCCCTGTGCCCAACATACATGTATATACCAAGTCCCTGTGTCCCACAACATACAAGTATATACCAGGTCCCTGTGTTCAACATACAAGTATATACCAAGTCCCTGTGTCCTACAACATGCAAGTATATACCAAGTCCCTGTGTCCAACAACATACAAGTATATACCAAGTCCCTGTGTCCCACAACATACAAGTATATACCAAGTCCCTGTGTTCAACATACATGTATATACCAAGTCCCTGTGTCCCACAACATACAAGTATATACCAGGTCCCTGTGTTCAACATACAAGTATATACCAACTCCCTGTGTCCCACAACATACAAGTATATACCAAGTCCCTGTGTCCCACAACATACAAGTATATACCAAGTCCCTGTGTCCCACAACATACAAGTATATACCAATTCCCTGTGTTCCACAACATACCAGTATATACCAAGTCCCTGTGTCCAACAACATAATATTATCAGTATCATTTTTAAGTATACTAAAAACGAGTTGAAATGTGTCATTCTAATAAAACAAAATTGTCTTTTAGTTTTCACATCCGAAATTCATCTACTTAATCTCATATCTCAGCTCGTATTGTACTTTGGAAATCAACATGAATTTGCAAAATGTATATAATGACACCAACTGTGTTTGATAAACCTCCTATCTCCTTTAATGCATGAAAGCACTGCTCTTTACAGAATCCACATGAATCGACACGATAAAGTATACATAATGACTGGATTGATGTAGTATTTATATTTACCAATAGTCTGCGGTTTACCACACTCATTGAGAGCCGATCCCTTCAACACTCCCGTCAAATCCGCTGGTCATTATAACATAGCAAATATGGATATGTGTAGTTGTCTCCCTTGTGAACCAACAGTCCGTCAAACAGTGTTTTTTATAGTGGCAATAGTTTGTCATTTGATGAGTACCCGTATAAATAAATGTCCATGTCTGTTTGTTAACGCCACAAACGCTGTAAAAACACTGTTTGAAACGAACAAAGCAAAAACAAACAAAAATAGACGCAATTAAAGATGTCTTCATGTTTGATAACTTCTCAAATAAAGCCAAAAACGATAAGGTAGATATTATATTTTTGTCAGATATTACCTCTCTTAAGCAAAACACGGAGCGTGTGCGCTACCACTCCGCTAACGGATAGCGCGAGGATGTTTAATGGATAGCTCGAGATGTTTAATGGATAGCTCGAGGATGTTTAATGGATAGCTCGAGGATGTTTAATGGATAGCGCGAGGATGTTTAATGGATGGCTCGAGGATGTTTAATGGATAGCGCGAGGATGTTTAATGGATAGCGCGAGGATGTTTAATGGATAGCTCGAGATGTTTAATAGATAGCTCGAGGATGTTTAATGGATAGCGCGAGGATGTTTAATGGATAGCGCGAGGATGTTTAATGGATAGCTGGAGGATGTTTAATGGATAGCTCGAGATGTTTAATGGATAGCGCGAGGATGTTTAATGGATAGCTCGAGATGTTTAATAGATAGCTCGAGATGTTTAATGGATAGCTCGAGATGTTTAATAGATAGCTCGAGATGTTTAATAGATAGCTCGAGATGTTTAATAGATAGCTCGAGATGTTTAATGGATAGCGCGAGGATGTTTAATGGATAGCGCGTATCTATTTATTAACACAATTTATTGGTGTCCAACATCACACCTCGAGATAATTACTATTTATTTGAGTGCGCAATTTATTGGTATGTAATATCACACCTCGAGACAATTACTATTTAGTTAATTACACACTCTATTGGTGTTCAACATCACACCTCGAGATAATTACTACTTATTGAATTACACGAAATATTTCAAAAGTTTGGTGTTGAAGCCCAACAAATGAAACTGTAACTCAATACACCATGGCTAAGTGTCATTGATCCAGGATGGTCGGGTGAGGATTCTCGAGGGGAATCAATATTGTGTGTTCACACTACCATTACCTAATATGTTGTCATTTGGGGCACAGCCCATCCCGCGTACCAGCTGACATTCCCCGGGGGAGGGGCACGTCTGAGGACGAGTACGGAACACAACCTTCCCGTATAGCCGACAGTCCAGACAATCGATTGTTCCCACGTGCGTTTGACATGAACTTTATCACGTAGGTTACATATCACTATATATTAATGTATCTTAGTATATACATTAATGAAGAGAGATTTTATCAATTTCTGCCGTCCGATATATCAAAGTATAGACGGGACATGTACACAATATAGACCATTGATATAACACTACATGCATATAATGTACGCAATATAGACCCCTGATATAACGGTACATGTACACAATATAGACCCCTGATATAACGGTACATGTACACAATATAGACCCCTGATATAACGGTACATGTATATAATATAGACCCTGATATAACGGTACATGTATATAATATAGACCCTGATATAACGGTACATGTATACAATATAGACCCCTGATAAAATGGTACATGTACACAATATAGACCCCTGATATAACGGTACATGTATACAATATAGACCCCTGATATAACGGTACATGTATACAATATAGACCCTGATATAAAGGTACATGTATACAATATAGACCCCTGATATAACGGTACATGTATACAATATAGACCCTGATATAACGGTACATGTATACAATATAGACCCTGATATAACGGTACATGTACACAATATAGACCCCTGATATAACGGTACATGTACACAATATAGACCCCTGATATAACGGTACATGTATACAATATAGACCCTGATATAACGGTACATGTATACAATATAGACCCCTGATATAACGGTACATGTACACAATATAGACCTCTGATATAACGGTACATGTATATAATATAGACCCCTGATATAACGGTACATGTATACAATATAGACCCCTGATATAACGGTACATGTATACAATATAGACCCCTGATATAACGGTACATGTATACAATATAGACCCCTGATATAACGGTACATGTATATAATATAGACCTCTGATATAACGGTACATGTACACAATACAGACCTCTGATATAACGGTACATGTATATAATATAGACCCCTGATATAACGGTACATGTACATAATATAGACCATGATATAACGGTACATGTATACAATATAGACCCCTGATATAACGGTACATGTATATAATATAGACCTCTGATATAACGGTACATGTACACAATACAGACCTCTGATATAACGGTACATGTATATAATATAGACCCCTGATATAACGGTACATGTACATAATATAGACCATGATATAACGGTACATGTACACAATATAGACCCCTGATATAACGGTACATGTATATATAATATAGACCCCTGATATAACGGTACATGTATATATAATATAGACCCCTGATATAACGGTACATGTACACAATATAGACCCCTGATATAACGGTACATGTATATAATATAGACCCCTGATATAACGGTACATGTACACAATATAGAACCCTGATATAATGGTACATGTATATAATATAGACCCCTGATATAACGGTACATGTATATAATATAGACCCCTGATATAATGGTACATGTATACAATATAGACCCCTGATATAACGGTACATGTATATGATATAGACCTCTGATATAACGGTACATGTATATAATATAGACCCCTGATATAACGGTACATGTACACAATATAGACCCCTGAAATAACGGTACATGTATATAATATAGACCCCCGATATAACGGTACATGTACACAATATAGACCCCTGATATAGCGGTACATGTACACAATATAGACCCCTGATATAACGGTACATGTACACAATATAGACCCCTGATATAGCGGTACATGTATAGTGGAAATCTTTTGATCGGTATGTAAAATTTGAAGGGTGTTTTATATCCTATTAACAAATTCATGCTGAGTACTACAATTTGAATTAATTGACATGTGTTTCACATAAATAAATGTACATACGTACGTTCATTTTGTAAACAAGAATGGTAAACATGTATCCCTAAAACTTTATTTTATCATAACAATCAGATCAAGATCCATCCTCATTTGACGCGTCATAAAGTCATGTGACCTCTGATATAATATACCTGTACTCTGTTATAAATGTGTAATGACGATAATCATCTGAATGTGTTAGGTCAGTGGGCGGACCTTCTAGGTTTGTGCTGGTTAGCTTACAGGTAAATCATGTACACGTGATATACATTAATATCAACTTCAAATTATCAATATGACATCTGATTGTTCTTTTAGTTTTCATGTATAACATGGACCAAGGCCCAACTAAAACTCGATAACCCGAAATACATTAAGATCGGTGTTGAGTTACTTATATCGTTACATATCAAAGCCATTCCGGAAGAGAGGTATTCTGCCACAACTCAAATATCTATTAGATAATAATTCACACTTAATTGGTTCGAGTTTTAATGCAATGTTTTATGTTTTCTTTCCGATTTCCAAACTTGGGAGCTGACCGTGCGCTGGCCGGCGGTCGCGGTGTCCAGGGGGCGAGGGTGTTCCGATGTTTAATAAGTATTTGTATATGTAATCAATAATCTTACAATCAGATTGTGGTTATTGGAGTTCCCGGATGTGTAGGTGACTGATCCGAGTCACAACAATCCAGAAAGCGGACCACGGAACGGCCGGATTACTCGAGACCCCGGGAGGTAGTGGTTAAGTCGCCAAACGTCAACAGTGGTGATAGGGTTAAGGTACTCTTCGGATGACCTCAGATCGTCATCCGATTCAATGAGACACTTGTTGTATAGTTTGTTATAATTTGTAGGCGTTTGATTTATAATTTGGACCCAATCATAAATCATGACTTAATTATAAATACCACGGCTTTATTTGGCTTGTAAATAATACACAGACCAAATCGAATTTATCATGGTAAATGTACGGAGCCCTTTCAAGCCAATCGTGTCTAAATAAATTCAGTAACATATGTTCTGACACTGAATAAAGATTATACAAACTCCGGTTACAAATATTGTACCAACTCCGGTTATAAATATTGTACCAACTCCGGTTACAAATATTGTACCAACTCCGGTTACAAATATTGTAACAACTCCGGTTATAATATTGTACCAACTCCGGTTATAAATAGTGTACCAACTCCAGTTACAAATATTGTACCAACTCCGGTTACAAATATTGTAACAACTTCGGTTATAAATAGTGTACCAACTCCGGTTATAAATAGTGTACCAACTCCGGTTATAAATATTGTACCAACTCCAGTTAGTAATATTGTACCAACTCCGGTTATAAATATTGTACCAACTCCGGTTATAAAAATTTTATCAACTTCGGTTATAAATATTTTATCAACTTCGGTTAGTAATATTGTACCAACTCCGGTTATAAATAGTGTACCAAATCCGGTTATAAATAGTGTACCAACTCCGGTTATAAATATTGTACCAACTCCGGTTAGTAATATTGTACCAACTCCGGTTATAAATATTGTGTCAACTCCAGTTAGTAATATTTTATCAACTCCGGTTATAAATATTTTATCAACTTCGGTTAGTAATATTGTACCAACTCCGGTTATAAATAGTGTACCAACTCCGGTTATAAATAGTGTACCAACTCCGGTTATAAATATTGTACCAACTCCGGTTAGTAATATTGTACCAACTCCGTTTATAATATTGTGTCAACTCCGGTTAGTAATATTTTATCAACTCCGGTTATAAATATTTTATCAACTTCGGTTAGTAATATTGTACCAACTCCGGTTATAAATAGTGTACCAACTCCCGGTTATACATATTGTACAAACTCCGGTTATAAATAGTGTACTAAGTCCAGTTATTAGTAGTGTACGTGTACCAACTCCGGTTATAAATAGTGTACCAACTCCCGGTTATACATATTGTACAAACTCCGGTTATAAATAGTGTACCAAGTCCGGTTATAATTATTGTACCAACTCTGGTTATAAATAGTGTACTAAGTCCGGTTATAAATATTGTACCAACTCCGGTTATAAATAGTTTACTAAGTCCGGTTATAAATATTGTACCAACTCCCGGTTATACATATTGTACCAACTCCGGTTATAAATAGTGTACTAAGTCCGGTTATAAATATTGTACCAACCCCGGTTATAAATATTGTACCAACTCCGGTTATAAATAGTTTACTAAGTCCGGTCATAAATATTGTACCAACTCCGGTTATAAATATTGTACCAACTCCGGTTATAATATTGTACCAACTCCGGTTATAAATAGTGTACCAACTCCGGTTATAAATACATGTATTGTACCAACTCCGGTTATAAATAGTGTACCAACTCCGGTTATAAATAGTGTACCAACTCCGGTTATAAATATTGTACCAACTCCGGTTAGTAATATTGTAGCAACTCCGGTTATAAATAGTGTACCAACTCCCGGTTATAAATATTGTACCAACTCCGGTTATAAATATTGTACCAACTCCGGTTATAAATATTGTACCAACTCCGGTTAGTAATATTGTACCAACTCCGGTTATAAATATTGTGTCAACTCCGGTTATAAATATTTTATCAACTCCGGTTATAAATATTGTATCAACTTCGGTTAGTAATATTGTACCAACTCCGGTTATAAATAGTGTACCAACTCCGGTTATAAATATTGTACCAACTCCGGTTAGTAATATTGTACCAACTCCGGTTATAAATATTGTACCAACTCCGGTTAGTAATATTGTACCAACTCCGGTTATAAATATTGTGTCAACTCCGGTTAGTAATATTTTATCAACTCCGGTTATAAATATTTCATCAACTTCGGTTAGTAATATTGTACCAACTCCGGTTATAAATAGTGTACCAACTCCGGTTATAAATAGTGTACCAACTCCCGGTTATACATATTGTACAAATTCCGGTTATAAATAGTGTACTAAGTCTGGTTATAAATATTGTACAAACTTCGGTTATAAATAGTGTACTAAGTCCAGTTATTAGTAGTGTACGTGTACCAACTCCGGTTATAAATATTGTACCAACTCCGGTTATAAATAGTGTACTAAGTCCGGTCATAAATATTGTACCAACTCCGGTTATAAATAGTGTACCAACTCCGGTTATAAATATTGTACCAACTCCCGGTTATACATATTGTACCAACTCCGGTTATAAATAGTGTACTAAGTCCGGTTATAAATATTGTACCAACTCCGGTTATAAATACATGTATTGTACCAACTCCGGTTATAAATAGTGTACTAAGTCCGGTTATAAATATTGTACCAACTCCGGTTATAAATACATGTATTGTACCAACTCCGGTTATAAATAGTGTACTAAGTCCGGTTATAAATATTGTACCAACTCCGGTTAGTAATATTGTAGCAACTCCGGTTATAAATAGTGTACCAACTCCGGTTATAAATATTGTACCAACTCCCAGTTATAAATATTGTACCAACTCCGGTTATAAATAGTGTACCAAGTCCCGTTTATAAATATTGTACCAACTCCGGTTATAAATAGTGTACCAACTCCGGTTATAAATACATGTATTGTACCAGCTCCGGTTATAAATAGTGTACCAACTCCGGTTATAAATATTGCACCAACTCCGGTTATAAATATTGAACCAACTCCGGTTATAAATATTGTACCAACTCCCGGTTATAAATATTGTACCAACTCCCGGTTATAAATATTGTACCAACTCCGGTTATAAATAGTGTACCAACTCCGGTTATAAATATTGTATCAACTCCGGTTATAAATATTGTATCAACTCCGGTTATAAATATTGTACCAACTCCGGTTATAAATATTGTACCAAGTCCGGTTAGTAATATTGTGCCAACTCTGGTAGAATTCGTGTACCAACTCCGGTTAGACTTATTGTTTATATCGACATTAAGGCCTTGTAAACGACTTAGATCAACTAAAACGTAATACTGTTATAAAATACTATTTTATATCGGTACATATGTATATACATGTGTATATATATGTGTGTATCTGTAAATTGTATATCGCAAGGTGAAAAGTAACTGGTACACCAGTTAAGCGTGTGCTTCTTATAAATATATGATTCGATCGATCAGTAGGAATTAGGATTGTCCTTGATCACGAATACTATGGGACAGTAACTAGTAAAAATAAATTAAAAAGGACCCAAAATAGATTAAATAGGACCAAATATCAATTAAATAGGACCCTAAATTGATGAATTAGGAGCCAATATCAATTAAATAGGACCCAAAATGAATCAAATAGGAACAAATATCAATTAAATAGGACCCTATAATTGATTAAAGGACCAAATATCAATTAAATATGACCCAAAATTTATTTAATAGGAGCCAATATCACTTAATTAGGACCCAAAATAAATAAAATATGACCCAAAATGAATTTAATATGAGTCTAAATAAATTGAATAGGAGCGATTAACTAAAATAGAAGTTCGAATTCCCCGCGAAAACGACAAAACGCCATATTGGAAAAAGTTTAAAAATTTTTGAGCGCCGTCTAGTGGAGAATATATAAACTACGACAGACAATTCAGCTACATTATTTTATTACCAGTCGTATAAATTAACAAGGAAAAATTACAATATGCTTTGTATATATTGTAGTAAGCACGACTTTCTGTTTACGTTGTGTACGGGCTGTCGTACCTGGTACGTTATCCAGCGATATGTGTCAACATATTGCGTAGGTACTCTATTTATAGTTTGGTGATAAAGAACTTGAAGTTTTAAATTACGGTTTAGACTGTAATGTAATCTACAAGTGTGTGGCCTACACATGATGACACACTGACCCGGTGTCGGCCGCGTTGTGCAATAACCAAGTAATAACCGATAGTCTTACACTCGTTTATCTTAAAACTAATGAAACTAATTAGATTTGTATCAAAATATAATGTCCTCGTATGTATTTTATGTTGTAAGACTTTGTATGTATGTTGTGTAGTGTGAGTTTGTATGTATGTTGTGTAGTGTGAGTTGTATGTGTTGTGTAGTGTGAGTTTGTATGTGTTGGTAGTAGTGAGGTTGTATGTGTGTTGTGAGTGGGGTTTATGTTAGGGTAGTAAAGTGTAATATATGATCATCGTTATTATTTGACTATGTGGGTGAGAGTTCGTACTTATTATGAACTTGGTGTAATTGGGTATTGTTATTGTCAAAGGTAATATAGCTATATGTTTATATGGTATGTATCTATGTATTAGTTGTGGAGTCTGATTGTATTGGAAGGTGATGTATGGTTAGTGTGAGTTTATTATGTGTGTAGAGTGAGTTTGTTTGTAGTAGTGTATGTTGTGTAGGTGAGTACTGGTTGAGTTGAGTTGTAGCAGTGATATGTTGTAATTAGGGGTTGTAGATATGTGCTGTGGTAGTAGGGTGAGTTTGTATGTATGGTTATGATGATTTGTATAGATATGTTGTGAGGTGAGTTTGATTAGTTGTGTAGCTGTAGTTGATTATGTTGTATATGAGTGTAAAAGTTGAGTGTGGTGATGTATGTTGATAGTGTAGTTGTATGTATGTTGTGTAGTGTGAGTTTGTATGTATGTTGTGTAGTGTGAGTTTGTATGTATGTTGTGTAGTGTGAGTTTGTATGTGTTGTGTAGTGTGAGTTTGTATGTATGTTGTGTAGTGTGAGTTTGTATGTATGTTGTGTAGTGTGAGTTTGTATGTATGTTGTGTAGTGTGAGTTTGTATGTATGTTGTGTAGTGTGAGTTTGTATGTATGTTGTGTAGTGTGAGTTTGTATGTGTTGTTTAGTGTGAGTGTGTATGTTGTGTAGTGTGAGTTTGTATGTATGTTGTGTAGTGTGAGTTTGTATGTATGTTGTGTAGTGTGAGTTTGTATGTATGTTGTGTAGTGTGAGTTTGTATGTATGTTGTGTAGTGTGAGTTTGTATGTATGTTGTGTAGTGTGAGTTTGTATGTATGTGTTGTGTAGTGTGAGTTTGTATGTATGTTGTGTAGTGTGAGTTTGTATGTATGTTGTGTAGTGTGAGTTTTGTATGTGTTGTAGTGTGAGTTTGTATGTATGTCGTGTAGTGTGAGTTGTATGTATGTTGTGTAGTGTGAGTTGTATGTATGTTGTGTAGTGTGAGTTTGTATGTATGTTGTGTAGTGTGGTTTGTATGTATGTTGTGTGTAGTGTGAGTTGTATGGTGTTGTTAGTGAGACCGTTGTTGTATGTTGTGTAGTGTGAGTTTGTATGTATGTTGTGTAGTGTGAGTTTGTATGTATGTTGTGTAGTGTGAGTTTGTATGTATGTTGTGTAGTGTGAGTTTGTCTGTATGTTGTGTAGTGTGAGTTTGTATGTATGTTGTGTAGTGTGAGTTTGTATGTATGTTGTGTAGTGTGAGTTTGTATGTATGTTGTGTAGTGTGAGTTTGTATGTATGTTGTGTAGTGTGAGTTTGTATGTGTTGTGTAGTGTGAGTTGTATGTGTTGTATGTGAGTTTGTATGTATGTTGTTTAGTGTGAGTGTGAGTTTGTATGTGTTGTTGTAGTGTGAGTTTGTATGTATGTTGTGTAGTGTGAGTTTGTATGTATGTTGTGTAGTGTGAGTTTGTATGTATGTTGTGTAGTGTGAGTTTGTATGTATGTTGTGTAGTGTGAGTTTGTATGTATGTTGTGTAGTGTGAGTTTGTATGTATGTGTTGTGTAGGTTGGGTTAGTGTGAGTTGTAGTATGTGTGTGGTGTAGGTGAGTTGTTGTATGTTGTGTAGTGTGAGTTTGTATGTATGTTGTGTAGTGTGAGTTTGTGTGTATGTTGTGTTAGTGAGAGTTGTATGTATGTTTGTGTAGTGTGAGTTTGTAGTATGTTTGTAGTGTGAGGGTTTGTATGTATTTTGTGTAGTGGAGTTTGTATGTGTTTTTGTAGTGGGGAGTTGTGTTATGTTGTGTAGTGTGAGTTGTTGTGTTGTGTGTAGTGTGAGTTTTTGTGTGTGTGTAGTGTGAGTTTGTATGTATGTTGTGTAGTGTGAGTTTGTATGTATGTTGTGTAGTGTGAGTTTGTATGTATGTTGTGTAGTGTGAGTTTGTATGTATGTTGTGTAGTGTGAGTTTGTATGTATGTTGTGTAGTGTGAGTTTGTATGTATTGTGTGTAGTGTGAGTTTGTATGTATGTTGTGTAGTGTGAGTTTGTATATGTTGTTGTAGTGTGAGTTTGTAGTGTTGTGTAGTGTGAGTTGTATGTATGTTGTGTAGTGTGAGTTTGTATGTAGGTGTAGTGTGAGTTTGTATTGTTTTGTGTAGGTGAGTTTTATGTTGTTGTGTAGTGTGTGTTTGTATGTATGTTTTGTAGTGTGAGTTTGTATGTATGTTGTGTTAGTGTGAGTTTGTATGTATGTTGGTAGTGTGAGTTTGTATGATGTTGTGTTAGTGTGAGTTGTATGTATGTTGTGTAGTGTGAGTTGTAGTATGTTGTGGTTGAGTGTGTATGTTGTTTGTGTTTTGTATGTATGTTGTGTAGTGTGAGTTTGTATGTATGTTGTGTAGTGTGAGTTGTGTTATGTGTGAGTGTGGTTGTATGTATGTTGTGTAGTGTGAGTTTGTTGTATGTTGTGTATTGTGTGGTTTGTATGTATGTGTGTAGTTGGTGAGTTGTATGTATGTTGTGTAGTGGTGAGTTTGTATGTATGTTGTGTAGTGTGAGTTTGTATGTATGTTGTGTAGTGTGAGTTGTATGTATGTTGTGTAGTTGTATTTGTTTATTGTATGTTGTGTAGTGTGAGTTTGTATGTATGTTGTGTAGTGTGAGTTTGTATGTATGTTGTGTAGTGTGAGTTTGTATGTATGTTGTGTAGTGTGAGTTTGTATGTGTGTGTAGTGTGAGTTTGTATGTATGTTGTGTAGTGTGAGTTTGTATGTATGTTGTGTAGTGTGAGTTTGTATGTATGTTGTGTAGTGTGAGTTTGTATGTATGTTGTGTAGTGTGAGTTTGTATGTATGTTGTTTAGTGAGACCGTGTGTATGTTGTGTAGTGTGAGTTTGTATGTGTTGTGTAGTGTGAGTTTGTATGTATGTTGTGTAGTGTGAGTTTGTATCTATGTTGTGTAGAGTGAGTTTGTATGTATGTTGTGTAGTGTGAGTTTGTATGTATGTTGTGTAGTGTGAGTTTGTATGTTGTGTGTAGTGTGAGTTTGTATGTATGTTGTGTAGTGTGAGTTTGTATGTGTTGTGTAGTGTGTATGTTGTGTAGTGTGAGTTTGTATGTATGTTGTGTAGTGTGAGTTTGTGTGTGTTGTGTAGTGTGAGTTTGTATGTATGTTGTGTAGTGTGAGTTTGTAGTTGTATGTTGTGAGTGTGAGTTTGATGTATGTTGTGTAGGTAGTGTGAGTTGTTGTAGTGTTGTGGAGTGGGTGTGTATGTATGTGTTGGTGTAGTGTGAGTTTGTATGTGTGTTGTGTAGTGTGAGTTTGTATGTATGTTGTGTAGTGTGAGTTTGTATGTATGTTGTGTAGTGTGAGTTTGTATGTATGTTGTGTAGTGTGAGTTTGTATGTATGTTGTGTAGTGTGAGTTTGTATGTGTTGTGTAGTGTGAGTTTGTATGTATGTTGTGTAGAGCCAGTTTGTATGTATGTTGTGTAGTGTGAGTTTGTATCTATGTTGTGTAGTGTGAGTTTGTATGTATGTTGTGTAGTGTGAGTTTGTATGTATGTTGTGTAGTGTGAGTTTGTATGTATGTTGTGTAGTGTGAGTTTGTATCTATGTTGTGTAGAGTGAGTTTGTATGTATGTGTGTAGTGTAGTGTAGTTTGTAGTGTATGTGTTGTGTAGTGTGAGTTTGTATGATGTTGTGTAGTGTGAGTTTTGTATGTATGTTGTGTAGGTGAGTTGTAGTAGTGTTGTAGTGGAGTGTGTATGTGGTTTTGATTTAGTTTGTAGGTGTTGTATGTATTGTATGGTTGTTTGTTAGTGTGAGTTGTATGTATGTTGTGTAGTGTGAGTTTGTATGTAGTGTGGGGTAGTGTGAGTTGTATGTATGTTGTGTAGTGTGAGTTGTAGTGTGTGTTGTGTAGTGTGAGTTGTATGTATGTTGTGTAGTGTGAGTTTGTATGTATGTTGTGTAGTGTGAGTTTGTATGTATGTGTTGTGTAGTGTGAGTTTGTATGTATGTTGTGTAGTGTGAGTTTGTATGTATGTTGTGTAGTGTGAGTTTGTATGTATGTTGTGTAGTGTGAGTTTGTATGTATGTGGTGTAGTGTGAGTTTGTATGTATGTTGTGTAGTGTGAGTTTGTATGTATGTTGTGTAGTGTGAGTTTGTATGTATGTTGTGTAGTGTGAGTTTGTATGTGTTGTGTAGTGTGAGTTTGTATGTATGTTGTGTAGTGTGAGTTTGTATGTATGTTGTGTAGTGTGAGTTTGTATGTTGTGTGTAGTGTGGTTTGTATGTATGTTGTGTAGGTGTGAGTTTGTATGTAGTTGTGTTAGTGTGAGTTTGTATGTATGTTGTGTAGTGTGAGTTTGTATGTATGTTGTGTAGTGTGAGTTTGTATGTATGTTGTGTAGTGTGAGTTTGTATGTATGTTGTGTAGTGTGAGTTTGTATGTATGTTGTGTAGTGTGAGTTTGTATGTATGTTGTGTAGTGTGAGTTTGTATGTGTTGTTTAGTGAGACCGTGTGTATGTTGTGTAGTGTGAGTTTGTATGTATGTTGTGTAGTGTGAGTTTGTGTGTATGTGTTGTGTAGTGTGAGTTTGTATGTATGTTGTGTAGTGTGAGTTGTATGTATGTGTGTAGTGGGGAGTTTGTATGTTGTGTGTGTAGTGGTGAGTTTGTGTGTATGTTGTGTAGTGTGAGTTTGTATGTATGTTGTGTAGTGTGAGTTTGTATGTATGTTGTGTAGTGTGAGTTTGTATGTATGTTGTGTAGTGTGAGTTTGTATGTATGTTGTGTAGTGTGAGTTTGTATGTATGTTGTGTAGTGTGAGTTTGTATGTGTTGTGTTATTTTGTGGTTTGTTGTGTTGTGTAGTTGTTGAGTTTGTATGTGTTGTGTAGTGTGAGTTGTAGTGTTGGTAGTGTGAGTTTGTTGTGTTGTTAGTTGGTGATAGTTTAGTGTAGTGTATGTGTTGTGTAGTGTGAGTTTGTATGTGTTGTGTAGTGTGAGTTTGTATGTATGTTGTGTAGTGTGAGTTTGTATGTATGTGTTGTGTAGTGTGAGTTTGTATGTATGTTGTGTAGTGTGAGTTTGTATGTGTTGTGTAGTGTGAGTTTGTATGTGTTGTGTGTAGTGTGGAGTGTGTATGTATGTTGGTAGTGTGAGTTGTATGTATGTGTTGTGTAGTGTGAGTTTGTATGTTGTGTAGTGTGAGTTGTATTATGTTGTGTAGTGTGAGTTGTGTATGTTGTGTAGGGAGTTTGTATGTATGTTGTGAGTGTGAGTTTGTGATGGTGTTGTGTAGTGTGAGTTTGTATGTAGTTGTGTAGTGTGAGTTTGTAGGGTGTTGTGAGGGGTTTGTATGTGGGTTGTTGTGTAGTGTGAGTTGTATGTATGTTGTGTTAGTGTGAGTTTTATGTATGCTGTGTAGTTTGCGTCCTGTATCTATTTTGTGTAGTGTGAGTTTGTAGTGTGTTGTAGTGTGAGTTGTATGTATGTTGTGTAGTGTGCGTTTGTATGTATGTTGTTTGTAGTGTGAGTTTGTATGTATGTTGTTGTAGTGTGATTTGTATGTATTTTGTGTAGTATGTGCGTTTGTTATGTGTGTTTGTGAGGAACCGTGTGTAGGTTGGTAGGGTGAGTTTGTATGTATGTTGTGTTAGTGTGAATTGTATGTATGTTGATGAGTGTGGAGTTTGTATCATGTTGTGTAGTGTGAGTTTGTATGTATGTTGTGTAGTGTGAGTTTGTATGTATGTTGTGTAGTGTGAGTTTGTATGTATGTTGTGTAGAGTGAGTTTGTATGTATGTTGTGTAGTGTGAGTTTGTATGTATGTTGTGTAGTGTGAGTTTGTATGTGTTGTGTAGTGTGAGTTTGTATGTATGTTGTGTAGTGTGAGTTTGTATGTATGTTGTGTAGTGTGAGTTTGTATGTATGTTGTGTAGTGTGAGTTTGTATGTATGTTGTGTAGTGTGAGTTTGTATGTATGTTGTGTAGTGTGAGTTTGTATGTATGTTGTGTAGTGTGAGTTTGTATGTATGTTGTGTAGTGTGAGTTTGTATGTCTGTTGTGTAGTGTGAGTTTGTATGTATGTTGTGTAGTGTGAGTTTGTATGTATGTTGTGTAGTGTGAGTTTGTATGTATGTTGTGTAGTGTGAGTTTGTATGTATGTTGTGTAGTGTGAGTTTGTATGTATGTTGTGTAGTGTGAGTTTGTATGTATGTTGTGTAGTGTGAGTTTGTATGTATGTTGTGTAGTGTGAGTTTGTATGTATGTTGTGTAGTGTGAGTTTGTATGTATGTGTTGTGTAGTGTGAGTTTGTATGTATGTTGTGTAGTGTGAGTTTGTATGTATGTTGTGTAGTGTGAGTTTGTATGTATGTTGTGTAGTGTGAGTTTGTATGTATGTTGTGTAGTGTGAGTTTGTATGTATGTTGTTGTTAGTGTGAGTTTGTATGTATGTTGTGTAGTGTGAGTTTGTATGTATGTTGTGTAGAGTTAGTTTGTATGTATGTTGTGTAGAGTTAGTTTGTATGTATGTTGTGTAGTGTGAGTTTGTATGTGTTGTGTAGTGTGAGTTTGTATGTATGTTGTGTAGTGTGAGTTTGTATGTGTTGTGTAGTGTGAGTTTGTATGTATGTTGTGTAGTGTGAGTTTGTATGTATGTTGTGTAGTGTGAGTTTGTATGTATGTTGTGTAGTGTGAGTTGTATGTATGTTGTGTAGTGTGAGTTTGTATGTGTTGTGTAGTGTGAGTTTGTATGTATGTGGTGTAGTGTGAGTTTGTATGTGTGTTGTGTAGTGTGAGTTTGTATGTATGTTGTGTAGTGTGAGTTTGTATGTGTTGTGTAGTGTGAGTTTGTATGTGTTGTGTAGTGTGAGTTTGTATGTATGTTGTGTAGTGTGAGTTTGTATGTGTTGTTTAGTTTGAGTTTGTTCCTGGGTTTGTATGTTCTATTCCCACACCATCTTTCATTTTAATTAATTACCCAGTAGTTCGTTACTATTTATGGGTTCTGGTGTAATGTGTGTACATTAAGCTTAATTATATTTAAGTAGATTTGTTATAATTCTAATACGGTGGTATTATAATAATCCGATAATTTTGATGTCTCTTTATACACGTGATACACGTAAGTTCAGACCCGTGTAAGCTTGTCTCCTTATGTAGTACAGTTTAATAATGTATCCACATATACAGTCTGTTTATATATCATCCACATATACAGTCTGTTTAGATATCATCCACATATACAGTCTGTTTAGATATCATCCACATATACAGTCTGTTTAGATATCATCCACATATACAGTCTGTTTAGATATCATCCACACATACAGTCTGTTTAGATATCATCCACACATACAGTCTGTTTAGATATCATCCACATATACAGTCTGTTTAGATATCATCCACATATACAGTCTGTTTAGATATCATCCACATATACAGTCTGTTTAGATATCATCCACATATACAGTCTGTTTAGATATCATCCACATATACAGTCTGTTTAGATATCATCCACACATACAGTCTGTTTAGATATCATCCACACATACAGTCTGTTTAGATATCATCCACACATACAGTCTGTTTAGATATCATCCACATATACAGTCTGTTTAGATATCATCCACATATACAGTCTGTTTAGATATTAGATTGGTGAATCATTCTTTTCTTTAATTTATACCTGGAGTGTTCATAGTTATGATTATCAATATCTTTGGCGAAGGATTCAAAATGGCGTTCGATAAAATCACAAGTTTTCATGATTGTATTTTTAGTTTTAATGGAGTTTTTAAACCTTGACACACTTCATTGCGACACGCTAACACCATCTGAGCCTTTTAACGAATTTGAACCATTTGTTAAATCCAGAAACTCTCTGAGTTAGAATCTGAGCTAAATCAGTTTTATTTACCTATACACTAGTTAGTGTATCACTGTATGCCCATTCATCCGTCATGTACGTGTGACTGAAGTCCAGACCTCAAACATCAGTAGTGATAATTTTATCTGAAAAACGTGCGTTGTCTATGTTCAGTATAACAATCTACATGTTAGTTGTCTGTGTTCAGTATAACCATTTATACATGTGTTGTCTGTGTTCAGTATAGCCGTTTACACGTGTGTTGTCTGTGTTCAGTAAAACCATTTACACGTGAGTTGTGTGTGTTTCTCATAGCCATTTACACGTGAGTTGTGTGTGTTTCTCATAACCATTTACACGTGCGTTGTCTGTGTTCGGTATGACCATACATTATGGTACGTAATGTTTACACTTGAGAACGAGTCGTCCTCAGTCCACCATTACCGTGTAAAGAAATACTCCTTTGATAATTACAATACCACTTTATTAGCGTGATCCTAAATATAGTAACTCGGCCTATTGAAAATCTTTCACCCGATTATGTTGTATTATGTCTACGAAATATAATCAACACGTGTATTTTGTATCTTCGCCATAATCATTCCACTCGTCCGTGAGGTCACTCGTATTACGATATTGATACAGAATACCTACACACAAACAAGCCACTATCTTATAGTTTATAGATGTAAATAAATAAGCACCCCCTCCCCCTGCCTTTAAAACTCCGCCGGATATCTCCTACCTTAAATTCATGTCAAAATCTGAAATATGGCCATTATCTTGTGATGTCAGAGCTATGAAACCACACCGTGACAGCCTACATAAGAGGAGCCTATCCCATTTGGAACGGAGCCAACATTTATCGAGAAGTTTTCCACTTGTAATATTTAAATAACAGTCTTATACACCGAACCCTACGGAGGCTCGTTGTATACATTCCACTGGCCATACATGTATTATAGCTGTGACGTTTTGTATTACCTGAGGACATAAGGGCATACTATACAAATTTATGTAGGTAGAAGACGACGCTTGAATGATAAAATGCTCTTAGCCAGATTTTGACTCTGGTCCAAATTTAGAATGTAAAAAATGAAAACCGCTTAGCTAACGAGAACCTGGTGAAAATGGTGGCAATGTTAAAGGTTTGTTGGCTCCAGTAAACATTCTACCGAAATGTCAGGACATGTAATATTGTCCTTTTGTTGTTGCTTATATTGCAATACTTATGCATAGGCACACGCGTTTAAGCACATCTATATATGCTTCAACACACAATAGATTAAAATACCCAATACTGTATACTGTCATCGCTAATAACTGCATACTACCATCGCTGATTACTGCATGCTGTCATCGCTAATTACTGCATGCTACCATCGCTAATTACTGCATACTGGCATCGCTAATTACTGCATACTGTCATCGCTAATTATTGCATATCATCGCTAATTACTCCATACTGTCATCGCTAATTACTTCATACTGTCATCGCTAATTACTCCATACTGTCATCGCTAATTACTGCAGATTGTCATCGCTAATTACTGCAGACTGTCATCGCTACCTATTACTTGTACTTACTATCGTCGCTAATTGTTGTATATTGCTATCACTAATTACGCCATACTGTTATCGCTTATTACGCCATACTGCCATTACTAATAACTGCAGACTGCAATCGCTAATTTTAACATTCTAAGAGACTGCTATCTGTAGAATCGTAATATTTTCAGGCAAAATATGTCCATTTTCCGTTATTTATTTTGCTCGAACGAACACCTGTTTTTGAAGCCGAACAGTTCACTAACGCCAATAAATACATGTGACAAACTCAACGACAAGGAGAATGATGTACCGCCGTCCGCCAGGTCACATCTTAACAAGCATTTTCCGGTTCCCGACTTTCGAGAAACCGGAAAGTCATCACGGTTTGCCAAGTTCCGGAACATATTAAGATAGATATATTTGAAAATGCGCATATTTTTTAAGGCAATGACCATGATAGTTTATGGATAAGTAGCTGTTGAGGTTTAAGATGTGGACTAACAAATAACGCTGTTCTATACATACACTTGTGTAGACACAGGGACCTTTGGGGAATCGTGAACTTGTTCTGAGTTTACTTACAGAACACAACACGAAGACTGATTGTAAGAACAGTCAATGTAAGCTAAGAGTATATGAAAGATTAATGCATGGTTAGAACGGACTAAGTCAAGGAAACTGTATTACGATGCTGAAGGAGATCATTATCATTTTAATTATCTAGACATTGTAAGTTGTCGTTTTGATGGAGACACATCTTTTAATGATAACAATATCCAATAATAAACACAACCAGATTTTGACATCTATCGATAAAGTCCCGATAACATAGTTATCTGGATAACGGCTCCGATAAAACCCGATCACACCACTGGCCGGAGGTCAGCCTCGTTATCACCTAGACGCTTTTACGTCATTATATAATTGATACGACCCTGTTCGTCGATTCGATATCTATTGTCTATACTTTAAACCAAGAATTCTCTTGAACATTTTACCACGGACTTTGTAATATTATACGTCGGTGAAAATACTCAACTAATTACGAATTTTCTTTAATATTTTACCACGGACTTCGTAATATTATAAGTCTGTGATTTTACTAAGTACGAATTCTCTTTAACTTTTTACCGCGGACTTTGTGTAATCTAAGCGTGTGATTAAAGTACGTTTTTCTCAAGGATACCTGATTTCTATTTTAAGTAATATGTACCTGGTCTATGTTGTCCGAGACACACAAGTCGTAGTTAGGTAGAAAAGCTCGACTTTACCAGGGATCACCCGGTGGCTCTCAGCCACATTCTTGACTAGTTATTTGTAATTTATATTAGTTATATTTAGCAAATAGATGAAATATCTTTCGTAACCACATTTGTTGGCGCACATCAAGGAGAAAATACAATGCATTGTTCATAAATAAATATTAAAAATGTTATTTGAGTGTTTTGTGATTTTCCCCTGTTGACACAAAAGATAATATGCATGGTATATCATTATTAAGCAATTATCACTTGACACATAAAAATTATATTAATTAGATTTAGTCAAAGGTTCAAGGTATTGTCAAAATTATCTAATTCTGTTGGAAAGTGGTTTTAATTAACTCTTGGTGTTTATAAACGTTCTCGCACATCAATAGATACATAAATTATGGCATTTCAAAATAACCATCAACCGACAAGATGTCTAATTAATGAAGTCAATCTTCCACTAAACCACCCGTGACTACTAATACGCGTCTCAAACATGTACATATGGTTACTTAAATATCCATTTCTGCGTCGTTTATAGCTCATAGATGCAAACGATTGGTTCAAATAACTTTCAGTTTAAGCAATAAAAGCATTTCCATTTCTATTTCTAAAGAGTGCTATACAATGGGAGGGTGAGATGGAATGTAAAAATAACTATAATGCTGTTGTTGGTTATCTAATTTAGAGGATGTAAACAAAGTTGTCAATACGAGGCTGTTTCGGTGTACAATTCTATTCAATATCTGTGTCGTTTACTGGTGTTGAAAGCAGAAGATATTCGAAAAAAACATCCCGTCATGAAATATCTCACGGAATCACGAAAAGTTTGCGATTACACATATTTAGATAATATGAATCATGTGATAGGTAAATCATCAAATGATTATTGGATATCAAATCTGTCAGTTTAAACATTTGACCGCCTCACGATTCACTTGACTCAATAACCAACGTGCAATGCTGTTATTTTCCTCAAAACGTATCACGCAAAATATTGGCGAGTGTTTACTTCGATATGGTCATATCAATCAATCATACACAGAGGAAATATGTATGTTGACTATCGGATATGATAAGGAATGTCGGAAATAATCAACGTGATAACCGATATATCAATAAGGTATGGCTAAATCATCACATATAAAACAACGAATGGATAAACATTTCACTTCTAACAGAGTAACCTTATGGAGAAGCAGTTTAGGTATATATGTTACAGTTTAGGTATATATGTTACGTTTTGCTCACCTGTCACTTCTCTACAGCGACAACTTACCACTAACGTGGTAACTTAAATGTCCCTATTGTGACGTGTGATTCGAATTTCTCTTTTTTTTTAACATTTAGTTTGAATTACCCTATTATGACGTATTTTGAATTTCCCTATTGCGAATGGCGACATTTGACAGTATACACCAGTGTGGTATTATGTTGACGATTTTGACAGTAACTATTGCGAATGGTGACCTTTGACAGTATACATCAGTGTGGTATTATGTTGGTGACCTTTGACAGTATACATCAGTGTGGTATTATGTTGGTGACCTTTGACAGTATACATCAGTGTGGTATTATGTTGACGACCTTTGACAGTATACATCAGTGTGGTATTATGTTGGTGACCTTTGACAGTATACATCAGTGTGGTATTATGTTGGTGACCTTTGACAGTATACATCAGTGTGGTATTATGTTGACGACCTTTGACAGTATACATCAGTGTGGTATTATGTTGACGACCTTACACAGTATACATCAGTGTGGTATTATGTTGGTGACATTTGACAGTATACATCAGTGTGGTATTATGTTGACGACCTTACACAGTATACATCAGTGTGGTATTATGATGGTGACCTTTGACAGTATACATCAGTGTGGTATTATGTTGACGACCTTGGCCATCACCAGACTACAAACACAAGGGAAGCCGTCCGTTATATGACATTAAAACAAGAGGAAGTCGATGGCATAAACTCCTGTCCATTTGACATTCTAAACCAGCCACCTTTGACTAATGGCCGCCCTCCGTTCCCCCGTTTCCTCCCGCCCTCCGTTCCCCCGTTTCCTCCCGCCCTCCGTTCCCCCGTTTCCTCCCGCCCTTATGTAATTAATGTTTACGCTACTAACCCATTGTTTTGTATAAACAGGGTTAAACACATACCTGACAGATGATGGTCTAGATTGTTCTATAATTAACATGACATAATACATTGTATCATAGTTTTAAGGAATGAAATAAAGCCGTGTCATCAACAATGACCGGATTATCCTCTACAATACGTACGCTGTGATCGGCTAATACGTTTATCGGGATTATGATAATATACATGTAATCATATACGCATGAGCAGTTTATCTCTCCAAAGTTTATTAACTGTAATATGAAATTTGTCACATAAATAAAAAAAAATTACCTGCAATATAATTGATCAAAAGTTTGCAGTGTTATAAATAAAACGAACTACACCATGGTATGTTGCCTCCATTGCGGACTTGGCTAAGGATTGGCACTAATATCAAACTACGATGAATATTAAAAAGTTCAGACTTAACAAGTTTAACACGAGGAATATTAAGTTAGAACAGAGGCGTGATTGATCAGTAATTAATTTCGTTGCCACATTCCATACTGTCAAAAACAACAGGTAACGTGTATGACACAAGGACTGTGTTGTTCTGCGTCACGTAAAGTCCTCTACAACAACGCCACCTCACAGTATAGGGGTCCGTGTTACTAGGTATAAATAAAGGTCATTATTGTCCACACAATATTTAATAAAACACCTGAAAATGACAGATTAGTGTCGGTTGACGGTAAAGAATTTGACCTTTTTGTATTTTTCCACCGAAATATTTCGTTCCCTATACACTTCTTCACTAATATGACGAAAACAGTTTTATTTTTCACAATCATCAAATAGCATTATATTTATCTGTGACGGCAGAGGATATGAGCATTTCGTCATTACATGTATAATGTATTAACCCGATTAATTACAATTTTAAAGCTCCTGTTTGTGTGTCTGATATAACCACACTTTAAAGGGATTTTCACCATGGCTACGTAACATATATTACATACAAATTAAAAGGGTGATATATGATCTACAGATACAATAATTGCTGTTGTTTTGTGTCTAGGGTAGAGGATATCAGTACCAGAAAACTATCATAAAGTATTTAATGATGTAGAACTAACTCAGCACTTATCTAATAGAGTTAACTATTTACTGGGTTTCCCAGATAACTAATATATCCACGCTCCATTGACCACTCTCTGACACAGGGGCTTGACACGTTCCAGTGACACAGAATAAGAAGTGACTCTGGAGTTAATTTTTCATTCTTGGTCTTTAAAACGTATTGCGCCCCTATGACTATAACTACTTTATTTAACAGTGACTTGACCCTCCTTTACTGTACTCCTGTGGTTTTCGCCGCCTTCATACTCTTGCATCATTTTTGTTTACATATAATTGACATAACGTCATCGCGGAGATATCCGGCAATCCCAATAAATCTACTTTCGCTTTCATATTTATACTTGTTTGTTTGTGTGTGTGTGACGACATCGTTTTATCAGCAATGATAAAGTGTGTAACGCATATATATATTATATACAAGTCATCAGTCAGGTGTACTCCTATTAGAATGTCACCAGTTATAAGGATGAATACCAATCGTTATATTCTACCTAGAACGTACGTAATATCACAAGACAAACGTGACTATCACTACTACTTAATCAGTACATCACTACCACTGTACATCAGTACATCACTACCACTGTACATCAGTACATCACTACCACTGTACATCAGTACATCAGTACATCACTACCACTGTACATCACTACCACTGTACATCAGTACATCACTACCACTGTACATCAGTACATCACTACCACTGTACATCAGTACATCAATACATCACTACCACTGTACATCAGTACATCACTAGCACTGTACATCAGTACATCACTACCACTGTACATCAGTACATCACTACCACTGTACATCAGTACATCAGTCATCACTACCACTGTACATCAGTACATCACTACCACTGTACATCAGTACATCACTACCACTGTACATCAGTACATCACTACCACTGTACATCAGTACATCAGTACATCACTACCACTGTACATCACTACCACTGTACATCAGTACATCACTACCACTGTACATCAGTACATCACTACCACTGTACATCAGTACATCACTACCACTGTACATCAGTACATCACTACCACTGTACATCAGTACATCAATACATCACTACCACTGTACATCAGTACATCACTACCACTGTACATCAGTACATCACTACCACTGTACATCAGTACATCAGTCATCACTACCACTGTACATCAGTACATCACTACCACTGTACATCAGTACATCACTACCACTGTACATCAGTACATCACTACCACTGTACATCAGTACATCAGTACATCACTACCACTGTACATCACTACCACTGTACATCAGTACATCACTACCACTGTACATCAGTACATCACTACCACTGCACATCACTACCACTGTACATCACTACCACTGTACATCACTACCACTGTACATCAGTACATCACTACCACTGTACATCAGTACATCACTACCACTGTACATCACTACCACTGTACATCAGTCATCACTACCACTGTACATCAGTACATCACTACCACTGTACATCAGTACATCACTACCACTGTACATCAGTACATCACTACCACTGTACATCAGTACATCACTACCACTGTACATCACTACCACTGTACATCAGTACATCACTACCACTGTACATCAGTACATCACTACCACTGTACATCAGTTAATCTCTAATGTCAGTGGTAGGACCAGAGGTATGTTATGATGTCAGTGTTGGGACCAGAGGTATGTTATGATGTCAGTGGTAGGACCAGAGGTATGTAATGATGTCAGTGGTAGGACCAGAGGTATGTAATGATGTCAGTGGTAGGACCAGAGGTATGTAATGATGTCAGTGGTAGGACCAGAGGTATGTAATGATGTCAGTGGTAGGACCAGAGGTATGTTATGATGTCAGTGGTAGGACCAGAGGTATGTTATGATGTCAGTGGTAGGACCAGAGGTATGTTATGATGTCAGTGGTAGGACCAGAGGTATGTAATGATGTCAGTGGTAGGACCAGAGGTATGTAATGATGTCAGTGGTAGGACCAGAGGTATGTCATGATGTCAGTGGTAGGACCAGAGGTATGTCATGATGTCAGTGGTAGGACCAGAGGTATGTCATGATGTCAGTGGTAGGACCAGAGGTATGTTATGATGTCAGTGGTAGGACCAGAGGTATGTTATGATGTCAGTGGTAGGACCAGAGGTATGTAATGATGTCAGTGGTAGGACCAGAGGTATGTAATGATGTCAGTGGTAGGACCAGAGGTATGTCATGATGTCAGTGGTAGGACCAGAGGTATGTCATGATGTCAGTGGTAGGACCAGAGGTATGTTATGATGTCAGTGGTAGGACCAGAGGTATGTTATGATGTCAGTGGTAGGACCAGAGGTATGTAATGATGTCAGTGGTAGGACCAGAGGTATGTCATGATGTCAGTGGTAGGACCAGAGGTATGTAATGATGTCAGTGGTAGGACCAGAGGTATGTAATGGTGTCAGTGGTAGGACCAGAGGTATGTTATGATGTCAGTGGTAGGACCAGAGGTATGTTATGATGTCATTGGTAGGACCAGAGGTATGTAATAATGTCAGTGGTAGGACCAGAGGTATGTAATGATGTCAGTGGTAGGATCAGATGTATGTAATGATGTCAGTGGTAGGACCAGAGGTAGGTTATGATGTCAGGTGTAGGACCAGAGGTATGTAACGATGTCAGTGGTAGGACCAGAGGTATGTTATGATGTCAGTGGCAGGACCAGAGGTATGTAATGATGTCAGTGGTAGGACCAGTGGTATGTTATGATGTCAGTGGTAGGACCAAAGGTATGTAATGTTGTTAATGGTAGGACCAGAGGTATGTAATGATGTCAGTGGTAGGACCAGAGGTATGTTATGATGTCAGTGGTAGGACCAGAGGTATGTAATGGTGTCAGTGGTAGGACCAGAGGTATGTTATGATGTCAGTGGTAGGACCAGAGGTATGTAATGATGTCAGTGGTAGGACCAGAGGTATGTAATGATGTCAGTGGTAGTACCAGAGGTATGTTATGATGTCAGTGGTAGGACCAGAGGTATGTAATGATGTCAGTGGTAGGACCAGAGGTATGTAATGATGTCAGTGGTAGGACCAGAGGTATGTAATGATGTTAATGGTAGGACCAGAGGTATGTAATGATGTCAGTGGTAGGACCAGAGGTATGTTATGATGTCAGTGGCAGGACCAGAGGTATGTTATGATGTCAGTGGTAGGACCAGAGGTATGTTATGATGTCAGTGGTAGGACCAGAGGTATGTTATGATGTCAGTGGTAGGACCAGGGGTATGTAGTGATGTCAGTGGTAGGACCAGAGGTATGTAATGGTGTCAGTGGTAGGACCAGAGGTATGTAATGATGTCAGTGGTAGGACCAGAGGTATGTAATGATGTCAGTGGTAGGACCAGAGGTATGTTATGATGTCAGTGGTAGGACCAGAGGTATGTAATGGTGTCAGTGGTAGGACCAGAGGTATGTAATGATGTCAGTGGTAGGACCAGAGGTATGTAATGATGTCAGTGGTAGGACCAGAGGTATGTAATGGTGTCAGTGGTAGGACCAGAGGTATGTAATGATGTCAGTGGTAGGACCAGAGGTATGTTATGATGTCAGTGGTAGGACCAGAGGTATGTTATGATGTCAGTGGTAGGACCAGAGGTATGTTATGATGTCAGTGGTAGGACCAGAGGTATGTAGTGATGTCAGTGGTAGGACCAGAGGTATGTTATGATGTCAGTGGTAGGACCAGAGGTGTGTATCATATTCTTTATTCATTATTAAGTTACAGATTCATCCTTAGATCAAATCTTAATATGTGCCTTTTGATTGTTGGTCTTTTTGTTACAAGATTCTTAACTTAGTGATGGGGTCACGTGTTGCTGTGCCGCTGCTTTACTCTATTGTTCCAGAGACGGTTCTCACTGCACGTACCAAGAGGATGGTGAATGAAGGAGTACGCGAGAGTGACTGAGCGAGCAAGGACGGAAATGAAGGTGTAGTGAGGAGGATGGAACGAAAGGGTGAGGAAGAAAGAATTCTGATCTACCGGAAATCCTTCATTCCCTTCCATTCTATCTGTGTCGATAATAAAACTTACATTGTAACTTGCAGCTGTTGGGGGCCGAAAATAGGGAGGCTGAATCAAAGGACGAGGTTGTGGTGGTCGGTATTACACGAAGGTGTATTGGGAACGGAAGGAATGAGTAAGTGGAAGGATGGAGTATGAGCAAGATGGAAAGAAGGATGGCTGGTTATGTTGTGTAGTTTGTCCCTTTGATCTAAATACGTGGTATGCTTTTCCAGCGATTATAAAAGATATGTGTGTTGGAATAACTAATATTTTGAATGCGTTCCAGCAATATTATGTATCAATACGATAATCGCCTGTTATTGGCAATAGTCCACACACGTGGTTCTCTTTAACAGACTGGCAGATTACAACGTATATATCAGGTGTACCGACTACAATGAATGGGGACGTACTAGTTTATGTAGAACGTTTCGCTTGAGTGGTAATTCGTTCTGTCAATAATTCATGTGGTGAATATTCATTCATACGTGGAGGCGATGATTCCGTTGTGCGATGTCAGTGTATTACACAACCTATCTGACAGTAGCCCCTCCCCCGTCACGCTCTGGTTCATTTGATAGCTGTGTTTTCTCGTCGTTAGACTGGGGGGTCACTGCTCCCACATATATACTCGACCTTTGAGGACTGTTGACATCAGCCGTTGTTCTGACCCTTGAAACTTGACGCGATGAATACAGAAGTGTTTCATCACTGCATTGTTCTCGATGTGTACATGTATACATACATGAAATGGAGAATGGGGAAGGGAGATTAGGAGGGAGAGAGAATGAAGATGGGGAGGAAGAATTGAGGGAAAATGGATGTGGGGAGGGAGAGGGGAGGCGAAGAGGGAGAAAGAATAGAGATGGGGAGGAAGACGGGAGGGAAAATGGAGAATGGGGAAGGGAGATGGGGAGGGAGAGAATGGAGATGGGGAGGGAGAAGAGATATTGGGAAGGAGAGGGAATAAGGGAGAACGGGGAAGGAAGAGGTAGAGGGGAGAAAAGAGAAGGGGAGGAGAGAGAGAGAAGGAAAGAAGATGAGGGAGAGGGATAAGGAGAGGGGGTAGAAGGGGGGAAGGGGATGAAGAGGGGAGAAGGGGATGTAGAGGGGAGAGGGGATGTAGAGGGGAGAAGGGGTGTAGAGGGGAGAAGGGGATGTAGAGGGGAGAAGGGGATGTAGAGGGGAGAAGATGTAGAGGGGAGAAGGGGGATGTAGAGGGGAGAGGGGGATGTAGGGGGGAGGAGGGGTGTAGAGGGGAAAAGGGAGAGGGGATTGGAGGGAGAGTGGGAGTAGAGGGGAGAAGGGGATGTAGACGGGAGAAGGGGGGGTGTAGGGGGGAGAAGGGGATGTAGAGGGGAGAGGGGATGTAGAGGGGAGAAGGGGATGGAGAGGGGAGAAGGGGATGTAGAGGGGAGAAGGGGATGTAGAGGGGGGAAAGAGTGTAGAGGGGAGAAGGGATGTAGAGGGGAGAAGGGGGATGTAGAGGGGAGAAGGGGGATGTAGAGGGGAGAAGGGAATGTAGAGGGGAGAAGGGATGTAGAGGGGAGAAGGGGATGTAGAGGGGGAAGGGATGGTTGGGAGAAGGGATGTAGAGGGGAGAGGAGAGGGTAGTATGTTAGAGTGTCGACAGTTGGGATGTAGAGGAGCACAAGGCACGTCATGTTAATGCGGAGAGTTAAAGCATGTCAGTCGTCATGCACTTCGTGATTAAGTGCATGTAAGGTGAGAAGAAACCGTAAGCAATATTACTAAACACGTAGTATGGTGTACAGTTGTCGATGAAAATCCACTAAGTACACGCATTTGAGCAGCTTGCGTATCACTACTCATGTTTCCGCTGCAGCCATTCGTATTTAAGTGCTTGGATGGAGAAGAAAACCATACCGCAGTGAGACACCGTCATGTGTGAATGGTTAAATGTTGGGTTTCCTATTAATGACCATTTGCAGGCATGCCTTGTGACGTATCATTACTTTCATTTTCTCCAGCTTGCAGCCAATATGCGTATATAAAGTGTCCCCCGCCATGGAGTGGGAACACTTTCTTTGTTACAATGGCATCATACACTGGATGGTGTACCGACAATGGTTCTGAGACACCTGTACACTAGATAGTGTACCGACAATGGTTCTGAGACACGGGTACACTGGATGGTGTACCGACAATGGTTCTGAGACACGTGTACACTGGATGGTGTACCGACAATGGTTCTGAGACACGTGTACACTGGATGGTGTACCGAAAATGGTTCTGAGACACGTGTACACTGGATGGTGTACCGACAATGGTTCTGAGACACGTGTACACTGGATGGTGTACCGACAATGGTTCTGAGACACCTGTACACTGGATGGTGTACCGACAATGGTTCTGAGACACGTGTACACTAAATAGTGTACCGACAATGGTTCTGAGACACCTGTACACTGGATGGTGTACCGACAATGGTTCTGAGACACCTGTACACTTGATGGTGTACCGACAATGGTTCTGAGACACCTGTACACTTGATGGTGTACCGACAATGGTTCTGAGACACCTGTACACTTGATGGTGTACCGACAATGGTTCTGAGACACCTGTACACTGGATGGTGTACCGACAATGGTTCTGAGACACGTGTACACTAAATAGTGTACCGACAATGGTTCTCAGACACCTGTACACTGGATGGTGTACCGACAATGGTTCTGAGACACCTGTACACTGGATAGTGTACCAACAATGGTTCTGAGACACCTGTACACTGGATAGTGTACTGACAATGGTTCTGAGACACCTGTACATTGGATGGTGTACCGACAATGGTTCTGAGACACCTGTACACTGGATGGTGTACCGACAATGGTTCTGAGACACCTGTACATTGGATGGTGTTCCGACAATGGTTCTGAGACACCTGTACACTGGATGGTGTACCGACAATGGTTCTGAGACACCTGTACATTGGATGGTGTTCCGACAATGGTTCTGAGACACCTGTACACTGGATGGTGTACCAACAATGGTTCTGAGACACGTGTACACTAAATAGTGTACCGACAATGGTTCTTAGACACGTGTACACTGGATGGTGTACCGACAATGGTTCTGAGACACCTGTACACTGGATGGTGTACCGACTATGGTTCTAAGACACCTGTACATTGGATGGTGTACCGACAATGGTTCTGAGACACCTGTACACTGGATGGTGTACCGACAATGGTTCTGAGACACCTGTACACTAAATAGTGTACCGACAATGGTTCTGAGACACCTGTACACTGGATGGTGTACCGACAATGGCTCGGAGACACCTGTACACTGGATGGTGTACCGACAATGGTTCTGAGACACGTGTACACTAAATAGTGTACCGACAATGGTTCTAAGACACCTGTACACTGGATGGTGTACCGACAATGGTTCTGAGACACCTGTACACTTGATGGTGTACCGACAATGGTTCTGAGACACGTGTACACTGGATAGAGTACCGACGATGGTTCTGAGACACCTGTACACTGGATGGTGTACCGACAATGGTTCTCAGACACCTGTACACTGGATGGTGTACCGACAATGGTTCTGAGACACCTGTACATTGGATGGTGTACCGACAATGGTTCTGAGACACCTGTACACTGGATGGTGTACCGACAATGGTTCTCAGACACCTGTACACTAAATAGTGTACCGACTATGGTTCTCAGACACCTGTACACTAAATAGTGTACCGACAATGGTTCTCAGACACCTGTACACTGGATGGTGTACCGACAATGGTTCTAAGACACCTGTACATTGGATGGTGTGACGACAATGGTTCTGAGACACCTGTACACTAAATAGTGTTCCGACAATGGTTCTGAGACACCTGTACACTAAATAGTGTTCCGACAATGGTTCTCAGACAACTGTACAGTAAATAGTGTACCGACAATGGTTCTGAGACACCTGTACACTGGATGGTGTACCGACAATGGTTCTGAGACACCTGTACACTAAATAGTGTACCGACAATGGTTCTGAGACACATGTACACTGGATGGTGTACCGACAATGGTTCTGAGACACCTGTACACTGGATAGTGTACCGACAATGGTTCTAAGACAATGCACACTGGATTGTGTACCGACAATGGTTCTAAGACACATGCACACTGGATGGTGTACCGACAATGGTTCTAAGACACTTGTACACTGGATGGTGTACCGACAATGGTTCTAAGACACCTGTACATTGGATGGTGTACCGACAATGGTTCTAAGTCACCTGTACACTAAATAGTGTACCGGATATGGTTCTAAGACACGTATACTGGGGATGGTGTACCGACAATGGTTCTAAGACACCTGTACACTAAATAGTGTACCGGATATGGTTCTAAGACACGTATACTGGGGATGGTGTACCGACAATGGTTCTAAGACACCGGTACACTATTTACACTAAATAGTGTACCGGATATGGTTCTAAGACACGTGTACACTAGATAGTGTACCGCCAATGGTTCTAAGACACCTGTACACCAGTACATACGGTACCGTTTGTGTCTTAAAACAGGTTAATTCTGTCGCAGCACGCCAGTATGTTGTCGATAATGTGTCGCCCAACCTCTTGACCGGGCCATATTGTTAAGTACCAGTTTCCCTTCAGGAAATAAAATGATTTATTCAAATTAATCACATCAATTGTGATAAGAAAACTCGTAGAGCTCAGTTCTATATAACAGTTTCATTGTGGTTGTGAAAACCATCTTCCCTGTCCGACATTTCGATGTTGTTTCGTGACAATCTGATTATCATTCTAATCTGCACACACAGAAAACCTGCTAGAAGTGACAGCGCAATTGACATTTTAAAACATTAAGGGGACGTTGACCCCAAGTGGCCATGACGTCATCATTTTGTACAGACCGTATCCTATAAGGAAATGAGTTATCATTGAGAGGGTATAAATACACACAGCCTTATCAAGCAATACTGATTGACGCGGGCCAATTGTGTGTAGAGGACACATCTGTTAACGATCGTTTTAATAATAATAAAATGAAACCCCATTGTACAAAGTTTGTTTCTGGATTCAAAGTTCTACGACACCTCTAACGGCCTCAGTCCTAGTCTAGCTACTACACTGAATCAACTAGCCAAACTTGTACATCACGTAATCACATCCTTGTAGGGGTATATGCCACTCTATAAGGCCTTGTGTAATTGACAAAAATCACTGGTATTATCATTGACACACAGAACTACACCATAACTACCCTGAGAACACCGAGTTTGTATGTTAATGCACCAGTATTATGACATTCCACTGGTGACAATGGTCTACATCATTACCTACTTACACGGGGACACTACAAATGATGGTGTCAAATAAATCTGGTTATCGAGATTTAAGTGGAGAAGTGATTCGGTATAAAACAGCAACATATATGTGTCATTTTCGACAGGAGTTCAATCTTACAACTGATTGATATGATAATTTATGCAATACATTCACTTTAACTTATTTCTTGTTTCTCATATAAGGACCTGGGGATCGGTATCAATACCACAGACAACTCCCACTGCCATCGCATGTGTCACTGATAAGTTTATGTTAACTGCTGTTTTTGTCTTTATAGATTACATGTCATTAATAGTATCGAAAAGCAGCTCCAGACGGTTACCTTTATCCTCACGACCTCCAGACGGTTACCTATGTCCTCACGACCTCCAGAGGGTTACCTATATCCCCACACGATCCAGACAGTTACCCCAATCCTCACACGATCCAGACGGTTACCTATATCCTCACGCGATCCAGACGGTTACCTCAATCTTCACACGCTCCAGACGGTTATCTGAATCTTCACGCGCTCCAAACGGTTACCTCAATCTTCACGCGCTCCAGACGATTACCTCAATCTTCACGCGCTCCAGACAGTTACCTCAATCTTCACGCGCTCCAGACGGTTACCTCAATCTTCACGCGCTCCAGACGGTTACCTCAATCTTCACGCGCTCCAGACGGTTACCTCAATCTTCACGCGCTCCAGACGGTTACCTCAATCTTCACGCGCTCCAGACGGTTACCTCAATCTTCACGCGCTCCAGACAGTTACCTCAATCTTCACGCGCTCCAGACAGTTACCTCAATCTTCACGCGCTCCAGACAGTTACCCCAATCTTCACGCGCTCCAGACGGTTACCTATATCGCCACGCGCTCCAGACGGTTACCACAATCTTCCAGTAAACACGTTATATCAGAAATGTTTCTAGGTTTTAATCCACGAACCCCTGTGGTAATCAGATATCGCTGTATTGATCGACAGCTATCGGTACTTGACAATCAATATTACCGTATGTGTAGATTGTGTCTGTTTCGTTTATTTAAGCAATTAATGTTTTAGCAAGGAGTTTTATGGTCCTGTATCACGCTGGTACAGTTACAGGACATTATTACGACGATTAACAATAAAAAGAATGGAGAATGTATGGAAATATTATACATTTATAGCCCTCTTGGTGTGGTGATATGAAGGTTTGTCTACCTGAAATTGTCATATTCCTCCGAGGGCCTTGCCTTGGGAAGACTACTGAGGGTAGACAAACTTTCATATCACCCTACCAAGAAGGCCATAAATTGTTTAATATACCAAAAATATTTAATTCAAGTTAAATAAAAAGACAAAAAAGACTTTTAATTTAATCGCATTTGTTTTACAAGTTCATTAGATTTCCAATTTTAGTTTATTTACAAAGCGAAACTGACAAGAATGACATATCTTTTGAGAATCGGAGAGATGGTCGCCAAGGGGGGGGACATGTGCTCCAGGGAGATATGAGGTTTTAGTTCCCTGTCTCACGCGACTCAGGGAAATATGATGTTTTGCTTCCCGACCATGTGATGTATATCAGCTAATCATCATCGTCATCATTCTTTATTCCTCCAATTTGAGAGTACAAAAGGAAGAAAAGAAAAAGGAATTAAACTGAAATGGACATAATTACATTGAATTATAACGTTAAATGTACATTGTGATTAAGACTCACGTCTGATCTGTTAATCTTTTGCGTGTAATCATTTCCGCGAAACCCATCTACATCACATGTATTGTGGTAGAAATGTATGTTATATTATATTTTAATTAGTCCACTCAATTTAGAGCTTAACCTGGACATTTAATTAACACTGTATTGGTGTACATGTATGTTGTAACAGAAAAAAACTACCATAATCAATTTTTTGGGAAATGCTTTTTCCGCCCTAATTGGGGTCAAGAAAATAAGCATAATTGCTTACTTGACCAACTTCGAAGTGTAATACTGAATTCTTTGATATATAGGGTATTAGGTGAATGACTGTATTACATTAGGCCATGTCCAATATAGATTAGGTAGACCGTATCAGTAACTATTGCGTCAAGGAAATGATACAACATGGGTATCGCTAAAAACATTCAAATGTTGAACATATTGCGCTTTCATGGCATTTTAAAGACAAGAAAAACATCCTCACCATTATAATCAACACTAGCTGATAAATGATACATTAACCTTCCTTCCCAGATGGCATGTAGGGCTGATTTCAAAATTGAAAGGCAAAAGCTGAAAAGCTCATGAAACCATTTTCTGTGTTCTCCTTAGCAGAAATGATATTTTTCTTGAGATATCTGAACATCAAATAAGAATTAAGGTTTATCGAGATATCTGGACATCAAATAAGAATTAAGGTTTATCGAGATATCTGAACATCAAGTAGGAATTAAGGTTTATCGAGATATCTGAACATCAAGTAAGAATTAAGGTTTATCAATAATACCTCTTCTCGTGTAGATTTGAATGAACCATTCAAAGTGTCTGGGTTCAACATCCCGAACAACAAAAATGGGTATTTATATATTTTTTTATCTGATTGCTCAATATTTCGACATATATTACCCCAATAATATTGGTCCTGATGATTAATGAGAATTAAGGATGAAATAATATATCTTGGTTTTAGCAAACATTTTCTTTCCTGCCATTATTCCCAATAGTGTTGGATACATTCAAACTTCAAATTTATTTCACACAAACGTACATTTTATTCTGACTTTCAAGGTCACAAGCTAATCGGACAAAACTGGTTCAAGAACAAAGATTTTCAAAATCATGGACTTTTTTACTGTTCAGACAAAATTACATATACATTATGATGATATCTTCACTGTTAGACATTGACACATATGTATACTAATCTTACTGAAATTATAATTTCAATCAAACGATGTACATACATAAATGGATATAAAAATCTTTGAACATTTGCTTTTTTTAAATAACAGTTAGCAGTAATTGATATATAATTCAATATTGACAAAAATATCACCACATCAACACAATTGGTCAAATTTGATGTTCAAAATTATTTTTTTAATGTGAATGTACCATCGATCTTTTATGAAAATTTAATGAAATGCCATAATTTTAGAAGTAAAACATCAACTAAGTCTCTTATGAGATTAGTTAATGACATTTTCTTCATTTAAAGTCAACAAAATCATTATCGTAAAGTTAAAAATGATCTTAAGCAATATTGATGGTTCAATATTTGTTCAGTCCAATACCCCTAATTGGAAAATTTTGGCAAATCTGTGCTGCATTTACGTTGGTCTTACTATATTGTTAATTTTCCATATCCATAGTTACACAAATTGTATATTCATCCCTGCAAAGAAGGTTGAAAACGTGATTTTTCATATTTTCTTGAATTTCTAGAAGGCCTTAAAGACATTTTCCCAAAGATCGATTTTGGTAGACTTTTTTGTTATAAAGTAGGTACCCACCATTCTAAGAACCAAATAATAAATTCTGTTTCAATTATGACCCGCTTTGGAATTTATATGAGAAAATTAACTATAAATGGCCATGGTATTTATTGAGACAATCATTGTTTATATTTAACAACGAACATCATTGTATAGATCTTTAATACAACATTCAGATAGGCGACACGACATAAACAACACAATCTACATACTGCATTAGGTTTCGGGATAGAAGTATACGTGATATCCAATACATGTATGTCATTGACAATCTTAGACCAGACTCGTTACTGATACAGTTCATTGACCAGGTCCAACACGTCACACAAAACAGTTCGTTACACTGCCCGTCTGCCCGAGAGGATAAAGACGTACCTCATTTCCCACTTAAGGAATTAGAGAGAAATCAAAATGTATGTACAGACAGATTATTGTTTGTCCTTCTAGTGTGCAATGCACCTTGGTTTACGATAACATATCTGTGGCCATTCTGTTAAGACGAAGTTCCTGTGACCATGGACCACAATGGTCAGAATATCTTTATACAATAAACAATGGGCTTGTTAACTATACACGTAATACTGTTTACACACATCTGGCGGATAACGACTGTAAACAACAAACCCTAGTTGAGTGTGATTCTGCTGTTCACTAGACTTTCTTTGTATGGGGTTGGACGGATGTTGTGATTCTGGTGTTCCCTAGACTAGCTTTGTATCGGGTTGGACCGGATGTTGTGATTCTGGTGTTCGCTAGACTACCTTTGTATCGGGTTGGACGGATGTTGTGATTCTGCTGTTCACTAGACTTTCTTTGTATCGGGTTGGACGGATGTTGTGATTCTGGTGTTCCCTAGACTTTCTTTGTATCGGGTTGGACCGGATGTTGTGATTCTGGTGTTCGCTAGACTACCTTTGTATCGGGTTGGACCGGATGTTGTAATTCTGGTGTTCGCTAGACTAGCTTTGTATCGGATTGGACCGGATGTTATGATTCTGCTGTTCACTAGACTACCTTTGTATCGGGTTGGACGGATGTTGTGATTCTGGTGTTCCCTAGACTAGCTTTGCATTGGGTTGGACCGGATGTTGTGATTCTGGTGTTCGCTAGACTACCTTTGTATCGGGTTGGACCGGATGTTGTAATTCTGCTGTTCACTAGACTACCTTTGTATCGGGTTGGACCGGATGTTGTGATTCTGGTGTTCGCTAGACTACCTTTGTATCGGGTTGGACGGATGTTGTGATTCTGGTGTTCGCTAGACTACCTTTGTATCGGGTTGGACCGGATGTTGTAATTCTGCTGTTCACTAGACAACCTTTGTATCGGGTTGGACCGGATGTTGTGATTCTGGTGTTCACTAGACTACCTTTGTATCGGGTTGGACCGGATGTTGTGATTCTGCTGTTCGCTAGACTACCTTTGTATCGGGTTGGACCGGATGTTGTGATTCTGCTGTTCGCTAGACTACCTTTGTATCGGGTTGGACCGGATGTTGTGATTCTGCTGTTCACTAGACTAGCTTTGTATCGGGTTGGACCGGATGTTGTGATTCTGCTGTTCACTAGACTACCTTTGTATCGGGTTGGACGGATGTTGTGATTCTGGTGTTCGCTAGACTAGCTTTGTATCGGGTTGGACCGGATGTTGTGATTCTGGTGTTCGCTAGATTAGCTTTGTATCGGGTTGGACCGGATGTTATGATTCTGCTGTTCGCTAGACTAGCTTTGTATCGGGTTGGACGGATGTTGTGATTCTGGTGTTCGCTAGACTACCTTTGTATCGGGTTGGACGGATGTTGTGATTCTGGTGTTCGCTAGACTACCTTTGTATCGGGTTGGGCCGGATGTTGTGATACAACTTCCCGTTCACTCACACCTCTATGTATTGTATCATTACCCTCAATCGCCGGTGTTTATTCTTTAATCTCTCTCACTTTTACAGAGTTAAAAACTTTCTGCCACTGACACTTTTGTCTGCCGACTACTGTCACAGACTGATAACGTGTGTACGTGGATGTGAATGGGGCTACATACTACATATGTAACTTTATCCTAGGTACACACCAGCGTATATGTATTTAAACGTGCTACATGCAACTTCATATACCTATCTAAGTAAAAACAAGAAATATCTTTAAAAAAGATAAACGGCATAGTTTTAATGCTGGTGGTTATAATGTAAAACTGCTGGTGAAATTAATCAACGAACTAATGCGTTTCAGCACTGATAACAAAATTATATCAGTTTGAATCATTTTTGGTAATAATAAGACTACATTTGAATCAGGAATAGAATTTTATCAATGTGTCATTTGAAAAGCTTACATTCAGCTCACATTCAATCTTATTTTTGTTTCGTTTTTAACTGCATATCTGCATTTTGCATTTACCGCTACATTGACCAATCACATACTTCATTTTGACCAGTAACGCCACCTGTCGCGTCATATCCGGGACCAAAAGAATATTATACGGCTATGCCAAAAAACGATGGGGATATACATGTATACCTATCTAAGTGTACAAAGTGATGGAATATATACCTACCTAAGTGTACAAAATGGTGGGATATATACCTATCTAAGTGTACAAAATGATGGGATATATACTGATGTAAGTGTACAAAATGGTGGGATATATACCTATCTAAGTATACAAAATGATGGGATATATACATATCTAAGTGTACAAAATGATGGAATATATATATACCTATCTAAGTGTACAAAATGATGGGATATATATATACCTATCTAAGTGTACAAAATGATGGGATATATACCTATCTAAGTGTACACAATGATGGGATAAAAATAATAACCAACACAAAGGACAGGAGATCTAGGTCTATAATAATTTACATCCAAACATTCCATTCAAAACGAAAGTACGTTGTAATACACGAGACTAGGTGACAACATTTCCAGAATCAACGACACAATTTATGCAAAATTATCTTAATCTTAGGAATATAAAGAATCAAAATCAATTGACAAATCTAACAGGGTGTCAAATCAGAATACAATGTCTCTCATGTGTTTGATATTAATTTACCTTGTACTCATAATTCCATATATACCGGGTATATAACGACGTTTGACACACGTACTGTCATATATACCGGGTATATAACGACGTTTGACACACGTACTGTCGTACATACCGGGTATATAACGACGTTTGACACACGTACTGTCGTATATACCGAGTATATAACGACGTTTGACACACGTACTGTCATATATACCGAGTATATAACGACGTTTGACACACGTACTGTCGTATATACCGAGTATATAACGACGTTTGATACACGTACTGTCGTATATACCGGGTATATAACGACGTTTGACACACGTACTGTCATATATACCGAGTATATAACGACGTTTGACACACGTACTGTCATATATACCGGGTATATAACGACGTTTGACACACGTACTGTCGTACATACCGGGTATATAACGACGTTTGACACACGTACTGTCGTACATACCGGGTATATAACGACGTTTGACACACGTACTGTCGTATATACCGGGTATATAACGACGTTTGACACACGTACTGTCATATATACCGAGTATATAACGACGTTTGACACACGTACTGTCGTACATACCGGGTATATAACGACGTTTGACACACGTACTGTCATATATACCGAGTATATATAACGACGTTTGATACACGTACTGTCGTACATACCGGGTATATACCGGGTATATAACGACGTTTGACACACGTACTGTCGTATATACCGGGTATATAACGACGTTTGACACACGTACTGTCGTATATACCGGGTATATAACGACGTTTGACACACGTACTGTCGTACATACCGGGTATATAACGACGTTTGACACACGTACTGTCATATATACCGGGTATATAACGGCGTTTGACACACGTACTGTCGTATATACCGAGTATATAACGACGTTTGACACACGTACTGTCGTATATACCGGGTATATAACGACGTTTGACACACGTACTGTCATATATACCGAGTATATAACGACGTTTGACACACGTACTGTCGTACATACCGGGTATATAACGACGTTTGACACACGTACTGTCATATATACCGAGTATATATAACGACGTTTGATACACGTACTGTCGTACATACCGGGTATATACCGGGTATATAACGACGTTTGACACACGTACTGTCGTATATACCGGGTATATAACGACGTTTGACACACGTACTGTCGTATATACCGGGTATATAACGACGTTTGACACACGTACTGTCGTACATACCGGGTATATAACGACGTTTGACACACGTACTGTCATATATACCGGGTATATAACGGCGTTTGACACACGTACTGTCGTATATACCGAGTTGACACACTCTGTCGTCAACCGGTATTAACGCGTTTGACACACGTACTGTCGTATATACCGAGTATATAACGACGTTTGACACACGTACTGTCGTATATACCGGGTTATATAACGCCGTTTGACACACGTACTGTAATTACGAGTATATATAAGAGTGTTGACGTGGTTCGGATCAACGGTGGGGGGGGGGGGGGGGGGGTGTTGGGCTTGTCTGTCATGACACTCCCCCCCCCCCCCCCCCCCCCCCTTTTCGGATGACGAAATGTTTTCTATAGCCTTAAAAAAAAACGCCTAGCCAAACACCCCCCAAACAAATCAATCCAAATTTGTCCCTGTTTGTCCAATATTATTTAATTCAACTGTGAATATTTTTTTAGAGATTTAACTGTATTGTGTAGCCTCTTTAAACATCTCAATGGGGTACATTGGTAATTCATATAAACATACACCAATTGAAGGAAGCAATGCAATCTCAATGGTTCGGTCGTTCAAACCAATATTACGATCTAGCTAATATCGGTTCACTTTTGAGTGATGTTGCATGTTTGTAAGTTTTTAAATGGTATAATACTTTACCTATGTACAGGTTTAACCAATTATTGTATTAAATAGCGAGCTTGTGTATTAACAATGGCCTATAGTGAATAGACTTGGCTACGTTTCAAACAAGGTCTAACTACAAACCTAGAGGCCACTTATCGAGCGTGAATGATCGCCGCTACGTCATCGCAGTGGGGGAGATTTTGCCGAGCTGTATAGAATTCAGTGTGAAAGACCTTCCTATCTACTAGTAATGTGATTAAAGAGTTTGGGCAGGTAGCCAACGAACAAATGTCAAGGTCGGCCGGATATAGAACACACGTACACTGTACGTCTTCTATAAGAGTTACTTGTATCACGACACACAACGAGCTTGAATTGCTTTTTACTTGCATCAGCCCAGGTCATTTCTTCGTAATAAATAATTTCACACAAGAATGGCAGATCGTGGTGATTGGCGCGTTACCAAGTCCGGGCTGTTTACTGCTCCGGTCTAGTTACAGTCAATAATATGATTCAACACAGAAAGACATAGGGTTTGTATGGCCCTTCTAACCACAAGTCTGTCGTGGTGTAACACAGGTGTGGGGCTAGGGCTGACAACTTCGGGCACTTACATTTCGAAATAAGCAGCAAATTAATAATCTGTCCGATCTAAAATGGGATCAGCTTGTGTTTTCCTAATTTTAGTAGGATTTTGGGGGTTATTTGTGTGGCTGGTCTGTCATTATCCCTGCCTATTAATCTATGAGAGTTCAATACATGGCAGAACCGTCACCAACATGTATTGACCCGAGTTTAGAATGGTGTTTACTCTGGGTACATTGGTTTACCTCAGTTAACATTGTCGTGTGGGTTAATGTGGAAGTTCCACGGGGGAGGCTCGTATCAATACACAAAGTTGGTATATTCTGCTACAGCCGTAAAGAAATCTAAATTCGTAACTGACTTCATACTGGTGGTAGCCTTAACACATTTGAACCACTAGAATATTGAAAAAAATACGAGGGTACATTGTAGTAAGGACTACAGTGAGGGTACATTGTAGTAAGGACTACAGTGACGGTACATTGTAGTAATGACTACAGTGACGGTACATTGTAGTAAGGACTACAGTGAGGGTACATTGTAGTAATGACTACAGTGACGGTACATTGTAGTAATGACTACAGTGAGGGTACATTGTAGTAATGACTAGTGACGGTACATTGTAGTAATGACTACACTACAGTGACGGTACATTGTAGTAATGACTACAGTGACGGTACATTGTAGTAATGACTAGTGACGGTACATTGTAGTAATGACTAGTGACGGTACATTGTAGTAATGACTATAGTGACGGTACATTGTAGTAATGACTATAGTGACGGTACATTGTAGTAATGACTAGTGACGGTACATTGTAGTAATGACTAGTGACGGTACATTGTAGTAATGACTACAGTGAGGGTACATTGTAGTAATGACTACAGTGACGGTACATTGTAGTAATGACTACAGTGACGGTACATTGTAGTAATGACTACAGTGACGGTACATTGTATTAATGACTAGTGACGGTACATTGTAGTAATGACTACAGTGACGGTACATTGTAGTAATGACTATAGTGACGGTACATTGTAGTAATGACTACAGTGACGGTACATTGTAGTAATGACTAGTGACGGTACATTGTAGTAATGACTATAGTGACGGTACATTGTAGTAATGACTACAGTGACGGTACATTGTAGTAATGACTATAGTGACGGTACATTGTAGTAATGACTATAGTGACGGTACATTGTAGTAATGACTATAGTGACGGTACATTGTAGTAATGACTACAGTGAGGGTACATTGTAGTAATGACTAGTGACGGTACATTGTAGTAATGACTATAGTGACGGTACATTGTAGTAATGACTACAGTGACGGTACATTGTAGTAATGACTATAGTGACGGTACATTGTAGTAATGACTATAGTGACGGTACATTGTAGTAATGACTACAGTGACGGTACATTGTAGTAATGACTACAGTGACGGTACATTGTAGTAATGACTACAGTGACGGTACATTGTAGTAATGACTACAGTGACGGTACATTGTAGTAATGACTACAGTGACGGTACATTGTAGTAATGACTACAGTGACGGTACATTGTATCAATGACTAGTGACGGTACATTGTAGTAATGACTACAGTGACGGTACATTGTAGTAATGACTACAGTGACGGTACATTGTAGTAATGACTATAGTGACGGTACATTGTAGTAATGACTACAGTGACGGTACATTGTAGTAATGACTACAGTGAGGGTACATTGTAGTAATGACTAGTGACGGTACATTGTAGTAATGACTATAGTGACGGTACATTGTAGTAATGACTACAGTGACGGTACATTGTAGTAATGACTATAGTGACGGTACATTGTAGTAATGACTATAGTGACGGTACATTGTAGTAATGACTATAGTGACGGTACATTGTAGTAATGACTACAGTGAGGGTACATTGTAGTAATGACTAGTGACGGTACATTGTAGTAATGACTATAGTGACGGTACATTGTAGTAATGACTACAGTGACGGTACATTGTAGTAATGACTATAGTGATGGTACATTGTAGTAATGACTACAGTGACGGTACATTGTAGTAATGACTATAGTGATGGTACATTATAGTAATGACTACAGTGACGGTACATTGTAGTAATGACTACAGTGACGGTACATTGTAGTAATGACTACAGTGACGGTACATTGTAGTAATGACTACAGTGACGGTACATTGTAGTAATGACTACAGTGACGGTACATTGTAGTAATGACTACAGTGACGGTACATTGTAGTAATGACTACAGTGACGGTACATTATAGTAATGACTACAGTGAGGGTACATTGTAGTAATGACTACAGTGAGGGTACATTGTAGTAATGACTACAGTGAGGGTACATTGTAGTAATGACTACAGTGACGGTACATGGTAGTAATGACTACAGTGACGGTACATTGTAGTAATGACTATAGTGACGGTACATTGTAGTAATGACTACAGTGACGGTACATTGTAGTAATGACTACAGTGACGGTACATTGTAGTAATGACTACAGTGAGGGTACATTGTAGTAATGACTACAGTGACGGTACATTGTAGTAATGACTATAGTGACGGTACATTGTAGTAATGACTACAGTGACGGTACATTGTAGTAATGACTATAGTGACGGTACATTGTAGTAATGACTAGTGACGGTACATTGTAGTAATGACTATAGTGACGGTACATTGTAGTAATGACTATAGTGACGGTACATTGTAGTAATGACTACAGTGACGGTACATTGTAGTAATGACTATAGTGACGGTACATTGTAGTAATGACTATAGTGACGGTACATTGTAGTAATGACTATAGTGACGGTACATTGTAGTAATGACTACAGTGAGGGTACATTGTAGTAATGACTAGTGACGGTACATTGTAGTAATGACTATAGTGACGGTACATTGTAGTAATGACTACAGTGACGGTACATTGTAGTAATGACTATAGTGACGGTACATTGTAGTAATGACTACAGTGACGGTACATTGTAGTAATGACTATAGTGATGGTACATTATAGTAATGACTACAGTGACGGTACATTGTAGTAATGACTACAGTGACGGTACATTGTAGTAATGACTACAGTGACGGTACATTGTAGTAATGACTACAGTGACGGTACATTGTAGTAATGACTACAGTGACGGTACATTGTAGTAATGACTACAGTGACGGTACATTGTAGTAATGACTACAGTGACGGTACATTGTAGTAATGACTACAGTGAGGGTACATTGTAGTAATGACTACAGTGACGGTACATTGTAGTAATGACTACAGTGACGGTACATTGTAGTAATGACTACAGTGACGGTACATTGTAGTAATGACTACAGTGACGGTACATTGTAGTAATGACTACAGTGACGGTACATTGTAGTAATGACTACAGTGACGGTACATTGTAGTAATGACTACAGTGACGGTACATTGTAGTAATGACTACAGTGAGGGTACATTGTAGTAATGACTACAGTGACGGTACATTGTAGTAATGACTACAGTGACGGTACATTGTAGTAATGACTACAGTGACGGTACATTGTAGTAATGACTATAGTGACGGTACATTGTAGTAATGACTATAGTGACGGTACATTGTAGTAATGACTAGTGACGGTACATTGTAGTAATGACTAGTGACGGTACATTGTAGTAATGACTACAGTGACGGTACATTGTAGTAATGACTATAGTGACGGTACATTGTAGTAATGACTACAGTGACGGTACATTGTAGTAATGACTACAGTGACGGTACATTGTAGTAAAATGACTGACAACAAAGTTACTATATATCCCACACTTTCCCTGTGACTATCAGTGTTACGGAATGCCGCATTAGAGAGTTAACATGTGGAGGGTACTAAGTACCATACGATATCCTAGTGCATTAGGTAACCCCCATTTCGACCTGCGTGACGTCACGCCCGCCTCATTTAGATAACTTATCTTTCTGTCCTGATCAGGTACATGGGTGTGAATTATTAAAGAAGCCGACAGATTACATTCTAGTGGTACATACAGTCTGGTGGCCGTTATTTGGATAAAACACAGTAAGAATCTGTTGGTGTTTTTTTTGGCTTTTTTTATAGTCAAACAACGCTTCGCTCATTTTTGTAGCATTCTTGGGATGGTACAAGTAGATTTTTATGGCAGTATTTAACAAACTTACAATTCTTCTGATGAAATTTTGACTTGTAGAATGCGTTCATCTGTAACGGACACTTGTCTGGTATCACACAGAGCCATATATCTATTAAAAAGCCGACTTTATAAAGGATACACATATCGCCATATTGACACGTCTGTATAGATAAAAACGACGTGTTTTCTCAGTTATTTCAAGTATAAATAAATCCTGGGTATGTTCGCAATGTAAGTCAGACAAGGGTTCGAGTAGAGATAAGAAAGATGTTCCCAAATACAGGTGTACAGTAGTAAGGATATGTGATCACTTCAGGACCAGGTAAAAGTCAATACGATGTTAGATCGGACGTAATGAAGTAATCCGAAATCAGAAAAAAAATATCAATAATTGTGTACAAACGGTTAACAGCAAGTTCTGATGGAAACGAGGACCGCTAGAAAGTCCACCAGGATGTTATGGTAACGAAGTCGCTACAAAAGTCCTCATGGTAACGAGGACTGCAAAAGAAAATGGTAACGCAGAGCACTTCACACGTCCACCAAACTACCCCTAGTCCCTCTCCTAGTCAGCTCCCCTCCCTTCCCCGACAGTCGTCGTGATGCTCTCCTAGTCCCCTCCCCCTCCCCGACAGTCGTCGTGATGCTCTCCTAGTCCCCTCCCCGACAGCCGTCGTGATGCTCTCCCAGTCCCCTCCCCCTTCCCCGACAGTCGTCGTGATGCTCCCCTAGCCCCCCCCCCCCCCTCCCCCTTCCCCGACAGTCGTCGTGATGCTCCCCTAGTCCCCCCCCCCCCCAATATTCGTTGTGATGCCCCCCCCCCCCCCCCCCCCCCCCCCCACCCCCCCCCACCCCACCCCACCCCGACAGTCGTCGAGAGTTGACATATAAATAGTGTTTGAACTTACATGGCGTTGTTTTTGTTTACTGAAATTGGTGTGTTGATGTTTACATCAGTCCGTCTTAGGGAAGGGCTACACAAGCACGCCAATATGTAGACCGATTAGGGGTAAGTATGGATAAGGCCGCACGTCCCAATAGGGGTAAGACCGCAACATGTTTGCGTCCGATTAGTGGTAAGGCCGCAATGCGTATGTATACATCCGATTAGGGGTAAGGCCGCAACAGATTTACGTCTGATTAGGGGTAAGGCCGCAACATGTTTATGTCCTATTAGGGGTAAGGCCACAGAACGTTTACGTCCTATTAGGGATAAGGCCGCAACATGCTTATGTCCGATTAGGGGTAAGGCCGCAACATGTTTGCGTCCGATTAGTGGTAAGGCCGCAACGCGTATGTATACATCCGATTAGTGGTAAAGCCGCAACAGATTTACGTCCGATTAGGGGTAAGGCCGCAACATGTTTATGTCCTATTAGGGGTAAGGCCACAGAACGTTTACGTCCTATTAGGGATAAGGCCGCAACATGCTTATGTCCGATTAGGGGTAAGGCCGCAACATGTTTGCGTCCGATTAGTGGTAAGGCCGCAACGCGTATGTATACATCCGATTAGTGGTAAGGCCGCAACAGATTTACGTCCGATTAGGGGTAAGGCCGCAACATGTTTATGTCCTATTAGGGGTAAGGCCGCAACATGCTTATGTCCGATTAGGGGTAAGGCCACAGAACGTTTACGTCCTATTAGGGGTAAGGCCACAAAACGTTTACGTCCTATTAGGGGTAAGGCCGCAACATGTTTACGTCCGATTAGTGGTAAGGCCGCAACGCGTATGTATACATCCGATTAGTGGTAAAGCCGCAACAGATTTACGTCCGATTAGGGATAAGGCCGCAACATGTTTATGTCCGATTAGGGGTAAGGCCGCAACATGTTTGCGTCCGATTAGTGGTAAGGCCGCAACGCGTATGTATACATCCGATTAGTGGTAAGGCCGCAACAGATTTACGTCCGATTAGGGGTAAGGCCGCAACATGTTTATGTCCTATTAGGGGTAAGGCCGCAAAACGTTTACGTCCTATTAGGGGTAAGGCCACAAAACGTTTACGTCCTATTAGGGGTAAGGCCACAAAACGTTTACGTCCTATTAGGGGTAAGGCCGCAACAGATTTACGTCCGATTAGGGGTAAGGCCACAAAACGTTTACGTCCTATTAGGGGTAAGGCCGCAACATATTTACGTCCGATTAGGGGTAAGGCCGCAACATGTTTATGTCCGATTAGGGGTAAGGCCACAAAACGTTTACGTCCTATTAGGGGTAAGGCCACAAAACGTTTACGTCCTATTAGGGGTAAGGCCACAAAACGTTTACGTCCTATTAGGGGTAAGGCCGCAACATGTTTACGTCCGGTTAGGGGTAAGGCCGCAACAGATTTACGTCCTATTAGGGGTAAGGCCGCAACAGATTTACGTCCTATTAGGGGTAAGGCCGCAACATGTTTATGTCCGATTAGGGGTAAGGCCGCAACATGTTTATGTCCTATTAGGGGTAAGGCCGCAACATGTTTATGTCCGATTAGGGGTAAGGCCGCAAAACGTTTACGTCCTATTAGGGGTAAGGCCGCAACATGTTTACGTCCGGTTAGGGGTAAGGCCGCAACAGATTTACGTCCTATTAGGGGTAAGGCCGCAACAGATTTACGTCCTATTAGGGGTAAGGCCGCAACATGTTTATGTCCGATTAGGGGTAAGGCCGCAACATGTTTACGTCCTATTAGGGGTAAGGCCACAACATGTTTATGTCCGATTAGGGGTAAGGCCGCAACATGTTTATGTCCGATTAGGGGTAAGGCCGCAACAGATTTACGTCCTATTAGGGGTAAGGCCGCAAAACGTTTACGTCCTATTAGGGGTAAGGCCGCAACATGTTTATGTCCGATTAGGGGTAAGGCCGCAACAGATTTACATCCTTTTAGGGGTAAGGCCGCAAAACGTTTACGTCCTATTAGGGGTAAGGCTACATGTTTATGTCCGATTAGGGGTAAGGCTACATGTTTATGTCCGATTAGGGGTAAGGCCACAAAACATTTACGTCCGATTAGGGGTAAGGCTACATGCTTACGTCCTATTAGGGGTAAGGCCACAACATGTTTACGTCCCATTTTTATCAGCGTGGAGGTACATATGTACATTGTAGTAGGAGGTAGGGTTATGAATGAAGGGTTTGTATAACCTGGGCGGAAATATCCTTGTACTGTTAAAGCTCGGATCGAATTCAACAACACGGTGTATATGCTTGTTTGTAAACAAATTCTGTTCGATCGATTTCTCTCCGTGCATGCTTATACCATGGTAACGATTTTGTGTGTCGCCTGGAATCTTTGACGATCTTTGATAACTTGGTTGTGCCTAGAAGTAAATTATACTGGTAACTAATGAAGGGGTTTACTTTTTATCAACGGTCTGTGACCTCTGTTCGACAGTCTCTTGATGCCGAGGACAATGCTCGTTTGTGTCTTAACGCAACTGAGCTATGGATCAGAACATTTCTGTCATGCTTACTTATTTACATAGGTTACAAATAAATACGTCACGTGTACGGATAAATACATCACACGTACGGACAAATACATCACGCGTACGGACAAATACATCACACGTACGGACAAATACATCACGCGTACGGACAAATACATCACACGTACGGACAAATACATCACACGTACGGACAAATACATCACACGTACGGACAAATACATCACGCGTACGGACAAATACATCACGCGTACGGACAAATACATCACGCGTACGGACAAATACATCACGCGTACGGACAAATACATCACACGTACGGACAAATACATCACACGTACGGACAAAAACATCACACGAACGGACAAATACATCACACGTACGGACAAAAACATCACGCGTACGGACAAATACACCACACGTACGGACAAATACATCACGCGTACGGACAAATACATCACGCGTACGGACAAATACATCACACGTACGGACAAATACATCATGCGTACCGACAAATACACCACACGTACGGATAAATACATCACACGTACGGACAAATACATTACGCGTACGGACAAAACGCGCATTTTGGGATGGAACTGGAGCATCCCATTATCATCCGACCCCGCGCTTATTTCTCCCTCAGATGTTTGTTGTGCTGTCCTTAATGGTTATCAGCTCCTCAAACGCCCTATTAATACACGGCACGTTTTTCTGTAACTTTCAAAGATAAGAAGAAATGTAGTAACGATTTAGATTTCTCCTCCCACTCTGAGAACCTTACTTATTCCTACAGCCTCATTTCTCCCATTGACGTCACTAGCGATCAATGCATGCTACACTACAGCGATGCGCTGGGATCCTTCAGGTTATATGTTACAGCATCTTTAACCGTTTTGTCCTGATTTTTTTGTGATGAGCTTCAGGAAATGCTCGTAACGATGATGTTTTGCTGTGATATGGAGAGATAGCTGCCTGGCCTAACTCTGACAGACTCGCTACAGCTGTATTTCTACACCGCCTACTGTTTTCATACTATTTCTGACATTAATAGACCGTTTTGAATTTCTCTCCACACCGGAAGTTGATTTGATTCCATCATATAAATATTTATCTGTATGTTTATCTTATTCATGGCCGAAACACCTTCCTATAAATATCCACATGTTTACTACACGGCGACTTGCAAACTTCTTGGATCTTACTGAAAATATAAAGAGATGTGTGTGGACCAGCATTGCACCCTTTGCCCACATTACCCATCTGATACTATATAACCATCCCACGTGACCACAAACTATATCGTGAATATCTACATCATTGTTACGATAGAATGGAGGGTTATCTCTTTTATAATCCTCGGCTCAATAGTACAACAATGTCGTGATGACGTCATGTGTGCATGGTAAGATTGCATCGTTGGTCACGCCTTGTGGTTTGAACCATATTGGTGATGGTATCTTGGTATAAGTACGCCATGCTTGGCATATTTCTATGTAGTGGTGGGATTCAATGAAGGGTTGCACCGCCAACTATGCTTTGATATTATAATAAACTATATGCATGGCGCCCGTAACTACTTTACACGAAATTCAATTATAGACTATCACGATTTTGGAGAAATGGGTGTTGTGTGATATTATTATAATAATCACGAAGACACATTTACCCAAGATGTCTGTGTATAAAGGGGGTTTATTTAGTAGGGAAAGAAGTATTTCCAAATATTTCTTTCTGAAAATAAAACGACACTATCATAGAGGACTGTTTTCCTGTTAGATTAGTTAATCTAAAGAAACTAGTTATTATCTATTCATGGAGAAATCTTAATTACAGACACTTGCATATATCATATATGTTATAATAGATTATAAATCTGTATATAATTTTACAGTATATATCACACATGCTATTATAAATTATAAATGTAGACACAGCTAGATAATACATTATGTATCACATATGTAATTGTAAGTTATAAATCTAGACAAAGCTGGATAATCTGTACACAGCTGGAAAATTATAGTGTAAATCACAAATGTTATTGTAAATTCTACCATGTTTGCTATGTAACGCCGGTTTTGTATTATTTTCCAATAACCCACGCTCGTGCCAATAATACACGGTCGTGAGTCACGGCTATCACAATTTTAAATATCTAATATTCACCGTTTTATAAAAGGTTACTATAGCCGAGTGGGCTAATGGTTTAACCCCCCCCCTTTTTCTTTTCTTTTTTATATCCCTTTTTTTTTAATTTTCAAAATCGATGTCATATGATAGATGCTCTTGATCGTAGTACTGTATTGCCTGTATATTTCATTAACAAATAATGCAATACTCAAGAAATAAATTACAAGGTTTTCTCGGGTTTCTTTGTTGTTTTTCTATTAGAAAGAGGTAGATCTCAGAACAAAACAGTACATGGTAGAATAGAAATAATCAACTTGACTCGTGTATTGTTGCAGGATATACAACTCGGACTCGGATATTTTGCAATTTTAATTAATAACTCCGTCCTCGTTGTATATCCTGCAACAATACACGAATCATCGTTAATTATTTCCTAATTATAAATCTGTACACAGATAAGTACAGTATATATTTGCGTCACATACAAATAACCGGTGCCCTGCGAGATAATACGTTGCATCATCAATATTGTAATTATAATCAGCGAGGTTATTTATAGCTCTACAAGATAACTTCAGTGATAATTGACGTATTCCAATCGTAACATCATTGATAAGGTGGCTTTATATCGCCGTAACGGTTATAACAATCCGCCCTGATGTGCCTACTATACCGGCATGTCTGTTACAGAGATAGTGTGTACGTGTGCTAGCTGTGTGAGTTATATATAAACGAATACATTTAAATAAAAAATTAGATCAAAACAATTTATCAGGCCAAACTAAGTGAATTAGGTTGCTAGGCAACTTGTCGCTTTTTCTGACGTCATACTACCAATGCACGCAATCAGTCAGTTTGAAAATTCATTGTCAAAATATAGATACATACACAAATAAGTAAACGCCCCGTATATGTCATGTGTTTGTGTCAATACATGTAATTCATTGTTCTCAGTTTGTAATCAAAACTTAATAGCATTAAAGGACGTATTATCACGACAAACAAATGCGTGAAATGTATCTGTTTGATTGTGGTATTATTATAAACAAATGTATCTGTTTGATTGTGGTATTATTATATACAAATGTATCTGTTTGATTGTGGTATTATTATTATTATAAACAAATGTATCTGTGTGATTGTGGTATTATTATATACAAATGTATCTGTTTGATTGTGGTATTATTATATACAAATGTATCTGTTTGATTGTGGTATTAGTATGATATACAAATGTATCCGTTTGATTGTGGTATTAGTTTGTTGGTATGTAACAGTCAACTTTGTGTAGGCTGTGGTATATTTCCTTCCCTAAAACAGTCAGTTAAACTTTTGTGTGGGCTGTGTATATCTAAACAACAGTTACCGCCTCATACAACAGTTACCACCTCATATAACAGTTACCGCCTCATACAACAGTTACCGCCTCATACAACAGTTACCACCTCATACAACAGTTACCGCCTCATATAACAGTTACCGCCTCATACAACAGTTACCGCCTCATACAACAGTAACCACCTCATACAACAGTTACCGCCTCATACAACAGTTACCGCCTCATACAACAGTTACCGCCTCATACAACAGTAACCACCTCATACAACAGTTACCGCCTCATACAATAGTAACCACCTCATACAACAGTTACCGCCTCATACAACAGTTACCGCCTCATACAACAGTTACCGCCTCATACAACAGTTACCACCTCATACAACAGTTACCACCTCATACAACGGTTACCACCTCATACAACAGTTACCACCTCATACAACAGTTACCATCTCATACAACAGTTACCACCTCATACAACAGTTACCACCTCATACAACAGTAACCAACTCATACAACAGTTACCAACTCATACAACAGTTACCATCTCATATAACAGTTACCACCTCATACAACAGTTACCATCTCATACAACAGTTACTACCTCATACAACAGTTACCGCCTCATACAACAGTTACCGCCTCATACAACAGTTACCACCTAATACAACAGTTACCGCCTCATACAACAGTTACCACCTCATACAACAGTTACCGCCTCATACAACAGTAACCGCCTCATACAACAGTTACCGCCTCATACAACAGTAACCACCTCATACAACAATAACCACCTCATACAACAGTTACCACCTCATACAACAGTTACCACCTCATACAACAGTTACCACCTCATACAACAGTTACCACCTCATACAACAGTAACCACCTCATACAACAGTTACCGCCTCATACAACAGTTACCACCTCATACAACAGTTACCGCCTCATACAACAGTAACCACCTCATACAACAGTAACCACCTCATACAACAGTAACCACCTCATACAACAGTTATCACCTCAGACAACAGTTACCGCCTCATACAACAGTTACTGCCTCATACAACAGTTACCGCCTCATACAACAGTTACCACCTCATACAACAGTTACCACCTCATACAACAGTTACCACCTCATACAACAGTAACCACCTCATACAACAGTTACCGCCTCATACAACAGTTACCTACTCATACAACAGTTACCCCCTCATACAACAGTAACCACCTCGTACAACAGTAACCACCTCATACAACAGTAACCACCTCATACAACAGTTTCCTTCTCATACAACAGTTACCACCTCACACAACAGTTACCACCTCATACAACAGTTACGTAAATTTAATGAACTATTAGTTTGAGAATTTATCACGATATCTGATACATCTTCCTGGAATTGGAAGGATTTCTAAAGCATGAACGCCTCTCAAAGCTTTGGTGTTATCTGTAGTATCGAACCAATGTCGGTTGAGCCACTATACTATACTTATCTAAATGGATAACCTATCTTCCTCTCTCCCTTCACCATTCCTACAAACTTTTCTGTACTCATCACTATTCGACAGAGTGCTTGAGCAGTTTAACAAGTGGTTCTACCATTATCACGAGAGTAACTGGTAAACAGTGTTTAAAAAGTCACGCGAGTTATGTGAGCTGGACAAACAGATACAAACATAAGTGTTTATGACAATTCATCTATAGCGTATTGGTGTTGATTAAGTTAGACACTGACATGTTTAGCAATAGCTTCCAGCAAAAATGGTCTAATTCGTGATGTAAAATCTTAATTTAACAAAGTTCACCTCAGTCATAACGTACAATTTATCAGATAATCTTTACCATAATCATATGTTTTAACGTGCGATCAGGTGAAAGACGCTGGCGGTATCATAAAAAGTTCTTCGAAATTTCACCTGAATAGTGAAAAAAAAAACATACGAAGATGTGCGCCCCAGGCGGGACGTCATTGAAACGTTCTGTTTTACGAACGTCTATGTGGGGCAGCGATATAAGCTGCATGCGAGTATTTCTGGCTAGGCGATTGGGTGCCGTACATCGTGAGCTCGAGGCTCGGTTCTTCGTCATTTGTGGTACTATGTTATATATCTAATTACATTTTTTGTATTAGCATACACCATATACACTATGTGTTGTTGATTCGAAGGTAACAGATTTGTATTTCCTGTCGCAGTTTTACTGTGCATGGTGAAATGTATGTGTACAAATCGCCTCCGTGTATGTATAATAGACTTGTTACCATGATCATGTCAGGGTATCGGGTCGACCATCACTTCCACACCGAAACGTTCTTTTTTTCTGGCTAGGCGATTGGGTGTCGTAGATCGTGAGTTCGAGACCCGGTCAGGGCACGAGTCATCAAGTTGTCTTCCTTCACCATTTGTGTAACTATATATATAATCCCTGGCTCTTTTGCCTGCTTGTTTCGCGCTCTGAAGTATGGCCTTAGGCAAGTACAAACTTAATGTAATAGGCCAGTAATGTAGGCCTATTATCTTGACGACCAACGTTGTCATAATTACATGGCGAATTCCTCACATGTCCGACCTGATTAGCAGGCTGTCAACACACGGCTCGAATCAGCAGCATTCACACGTCCAGCAGCGCGTGTTGTCGGTGCGTGAGGTACTAGTGAGATACCACCTGTTAATTATCATTTCAGAGGAAATAGGAAACTTATACAGCATACGAAACGGGTAAACAGAAGCGTAGGTGTCAAAGAATTAATATTACTATCAGTATTTACGTAACTGTAACTTGTCTTAGGACGGTTATGTCTGTCAGAGTTGGTAAGGGTGGCTACATGTATGTCTGTCAGGGTTAGTTAGGGTGGTTATGTCTGTCAGGGTTAGTTAGGGTGGTTATGACTGTCAGGGTTAGTTAGGGTGGTTATGACTGTCAGGGTTAGTTAGGGTGGTTATGTCTGTCAGGGTTAGTTAGGGTGGTTATGTCTGTCAGGGTTAGTTAGGACGGTTATGTCTGTCAGGGTGAGTTAGGGCGGTTATGTCTGTCAGGGTTAGTTAGTGTGGTTATGTCTGTCAGGGTTAGTTAGGGTGGTTATGTCTGTCAGGGTTAGTTAGGGTGGTTATGACTGTCAGGGTTAGTTAGGGTGGTTATGACTGTCAGGGTTAGTTAGGGTGGTTATGTCTGTCAGGGTTAGTTAGGGTGGTTATGTCTGTCAGGGTTAGTTAGGGTGGTTATGACTGTCAGGGTTAGTTAGGGTGGTTATGACTGTCAGGGTTAGTTAGGGTGGTTATGTCTGTCAGGGTTAGTTAGGGTGGTTATGTCTGTCAGGGTTAGTTAGGACGGTTATGTCTGTCAGGGTGAGTTAGGACGGTTATGTCTGTCAGGGTTAGTTAGGGTGGTTATGTCTGTCAGGGTTAGTTAGGGTGGTTATGTCTGTCAGGGTTAGTTAGGGTGGTTATGTCTGTCAGGGTTAGTTAGGACGGTTATGTCTGCCAGGGTTAATTAGGGTGGCTATGTCTGTCAGGGTTAGTTAGTGTGGTTATGTCTGTCAGGGTTAGTTAGGGTGGTTATGTCTGTCAGGGTTAGTTAGGATGGCTATGTCTGTCAGGGTTAGTTAGGGTGGTTATGACTGTCAGGGTTAGTTAGGGTGGTTATGTCTGTCAGGGTTAGTTAGGACGGTTATGTCTGTCAGGGTTAGTTAGGGTGGTTATGTCTGTCAGGGTTAGTTAGGGTGGTTATGACTGTCAGGGTGAGTTAGGGTGGCTATGTCTGTCAGGGTTAGTTAGGGTGGTTATGTCTGTCAGGGTTAGTTAGGACGGTTATGACTGTCAGGGTTAGTTAGGGTGGTTATGTCTGTCAGGGTTAGTTAGGATGGTTATGACTGTCAGGGTTAGTTAGGGTGGTTATGTCTGTCAGGGTTAGTTAGGGATGGTTATGTCTGTCAGGGTTAGGTAGGGTGGTTATGTCTGTCAGGGTTAGTTAGGGTGGTTATGTCTGTCAGGGTAAGTTAGGACGGTTATGTCTGTCAGGGTTAGTTAGGATGGTATGTCTGTCAGGGTTAGTTAGGGTGGTTATGTCTGTCAGGGTTAGTTAGGGTGGTATGTCTGTCAGGGTTAGTTAGGGTGTTATGTCTGTCAGGGTTAGTTAGGGTGGTATGTCTGTCAGGGTTAGTTAGGGTGTTATGTCTGTCAGGGTTAGTTAGGACGGTTATGTGTGTCAGGGTTAGTTAGGACGGTTATGTGTGTCAGGGTTAGTTAGGGTGGCTATGTCTGTCAGGGTTAGTTAGGGACGGTTATGTGTGTCAGGGTTAGTTAGGGTGGCTATGTCTGTCAGGGTTGGTTAGGACGGTTATGTCTGTCAGGGTTAGTTAGGGTGGTTATATCTGTCAGGGTTAGTTAGGGTGGTTATGTCTGTCAGGGTTAGTTAGGGTGGTTATGTCTGTCAGGGTTGGTTAGGGTGGTTATGTCTGTCAGGGTTAGTTAGGGTGGTTATGTCTGTCAGGGTTAGTTAGGACGGTTTTGTCTGTCAGGGTAAGTTAGGACGGTTATGTCTGTCAGGGTTAGTTAGGGTGGTTATGTCTGTCAGGGTTAGTTAGGGTGTTATGTCTGTCAGGGATGGTTACTTGTTTTGGATGGTCACAGAACAGGGGAAGGGGCTGTTATCTTCGCCTCATCTACACGCGAAAGTCAACATGTTGACTGGATTCTATATTTTGTAGTAATTTAATACTTATGTAAATATTTTCGCCAACTCCGTGTGATATAAACATGTGCAACTATATTTTGTATACCTACGGTAAACATTGACAGTCAATTTAGGCACTAAGTGGCTACGTCATCAACTTGTGTACACAATAACTGTCCCGTGTCTCTAGTATGTGTATAATGTACTGGTACTCATTGGGTACAAACCAAATCTGTAATCAATATAAAAACGGGGAGCTTTTTGTATATCGTAATTAATCATCTGAGGAAACAATAACATTTTAATACGGCCCTTAGGTTGACAAAACACTGTTATCAACACTCTATTTTTCATCGGATCACTTTCATCTTACCCTAATTAATTCCTTTCTTTCCCATTATAACATTGCAATCTTTTTTTATTTCTTCACTGCCATATAAATATCAACATTTCTCATGTGTATAAATCATGAACTAGATCATCTAAGTGACTCACATTGTCGACGGTGCCTTAAATCAATGCAAAAAATATCATAAAGTCAAGATTAATTTCGATTGGTTTTTTAATACGCGTTTCAACATGCCTTCATTGAAATCTAAATGTCTGAAAAGTTGGTTCTATATCCATTGTGACGTCACTTTGATACGGCATCATCACATTAATGTCATATTGTATCGACGTAGCCATTTAATGACCGGTCTTTATTATAGTAACAATACACGAAACCAATACAGCAATAGTCAAGATACTAACAATCGTAATTACAAAACCTGTTGTATATATCTACAGGTATGTATGCAAGATCCATTTTATGTAACCACAAGAGCCAGTGATCTGTTTACATTCACATACTTTCCGTTGGCTGTCATTTCGCCATGTATCGCATGGAAAATTCGCTATTCCGGTCCGTATCGTATCATGACACAAATATGTCGGTCTACCGAGGTTTTATGTCATAAGTAAACAAACCCACGTGACCGAGTGGTCTGATCAACAACAGGAACGCTGTGAAAAATTAATAAGCAAAAGTCTCGGGTTACGGACGGGTAAACAGGTGGGGGAGGCTTGATACGTAGTTCGGCCGTTATTTATAATGGACCAAGACTCAATCTATTTATGTACCGTGAAGACGTCTTTACTTCAATAATTAATTAGTTTGGATCTATTTACAACAGAAATACGACACAAGTGCACCTGCGGATTCTGTGCAATGCACGTGCAGTGAAGTAGGTGTCGTAATTTCATTCACAATCTAGGTCAGATTAGTTCCAAGACTAATTAAATATTGAGCATGTTCCAAAAGTCAATGTAAAAAAGAAAACACACTTCGAACGTGTTGCTAATCCGACGGTTTTATATTCTTTGAAAAAAAATTGTATCTAAATTGTAGTTATGGCGCAAACAACATCTATTATTGATATAAATGAAATAATTAATTCACGATACTGATGTTCATCCTGTTTTACCATGCAGTATTGTTATCCATTTGTTAATATTCATATTCTCGTCACTGTACTGTTTACGAGAATAAACAATTGTCATTGTCACTGACCCAGGAACAATACCGGTTTCAGATCATTAGTCTGGAAGGAGAGGTAAGCCGGTCGCTGTGATAAAATAATAGCATCAATTGTTATTGATCGTGTAAACTACAGTTGCTATGCATTGCGACATCGCCTAATATTACCATATCAGATTTCATATCAATAAAATGCAGTTTTCACGAATTTTTAGAATTCGCCTGTTGTCCATTACACCTACATCATATGTTGTCCATTACACCTACATCGCCTGTTGCCAATTACACCTACATCATCTGTTGTCCTCTATACATACATCATATGTTGTCAATTACACCTACATCGCCTGTTGTCCATTACACCTACATCGCCTGTTGTCCATTACACCTACATCATATGTTGTCAATTACACCTACATCATCTGTTGTCAATTACACCTACATCGCCTGTTGTCCATTACACCTACATAGCCTGTTGTCCATTACACCTACATCATATGTTGTCATCTACACCTACATCATATGTTGTCCATTACACCTACATCATATGTTGTCCATTACACCTACATCGCCTGTTGTCCATTACACCTACATCGCCTGTTGTCCTCTACACCTACATCATATGTTGTCCATTACACCTACATCATCTGTTGTCCATTACACCTACACCATCTGTTGTCCATTACACCTACATCATATGTTGTCCATTACACCTACATCGCCTGTTGTCCATTACACCTACATCGCCTGTTGTCCTCTACACCTACATCATATGTTGTCCATTACACCTACATCATCTGTTGTCCATTACACCTACACCATCTGTTGTCCATTACACCTACATCATATGTTGTCCATTACACATACATCATCTGTTATCCTCTACACCTACATCATCTGTTGTCCATTATACCTACATCATCTGTTGTCATCTACACCTACATCATATGTTGTCCATTACACCTACATCATCTGTTGTCCATTACACTTACATCGCCTGTTGTCAATTACACCTACATCGCCTGTTGTCCATTACACCTACATCATATGTTGTACATTAAACCTACATCATCTGTTGTCCATTACACCTTCATCACTTCATACCATCATCTGTTGTCCTCTACACCTACATCATATGTTGTCCTCTACACCTACATCATCTGTTGTCCTCTACACCTACATCATCTGTTGTCCATTACACCTACATCATCTGTTGTCCATGACACCTACATCATCTGTTGTCAATTATACCTACATCATCTGTTGTCCATAACACCTACATCGCCTGTTGTCCATTACACCTACATCATATGTTGTCCATTACACCTACATCATCTGTTGTCCATTACACCTACATCATCTGTTGTCCATGACACCTACATCATCTGTTGTCAATTATACCTACATCGCCTGTTGTCCATTACACCTACATCGCCTGTTGTCCATTACACCTACATCATCTGTTGTCCATTACGTCTACATCGTCTCTAATACGCGCCTTATTCTCGATGTCTTTGTAATTCCGTTGTCGACATATCGTGACCAATACGTGCCTTATTCTCGATATCTTTGTAATTCCGTTGTCGACATAACGTGATCAATACGTGCCTTATTCTCGATATCTTTGTAATTCCGTTGTCGACATATCGTGACTAATACGTGCCTTATTCTCGATATCTTTGTAATTCCGTTGTCGACATAACGTGACCAATACGTGCCTTATTCCTGATGTCTTTGTAATTATTCGCCTTATTCTCGATATCTTTGTAATTCCGTTGTCGACATAACGTGATCAATACGTGCCTTATTTTCGATATCTTTGTAAGTCCGTTGTCGACATAACGTGATCAATACGTGCCTTATTTTCGATATCTTTGTAATTCCGTTGTCGACATATCGTGACCAATACGTGCCTTATTCTCGATATCTTTGTAATTCCGTTGTCGACATATCGTGACTAATACGTGCCTTATTCTCGATGTCTTTGTAATTCCGTTGTCGACATATCGTGACTATTTCATGCCTTATTCTCAGAGTCTGTAATTCCGTGGTCGATAGGTTGACTATTATTCGCCTTACTCTCGGTGTCTCCCTAATTCCGTAATCCCGTTGTTTAAACACTCAGCTTTATCTTGGTGTGAGGTCATTGTATCTACGATGACCCCACGGCATATTATGATATTATCAGCTGTCTGGTGACAAATTGGGACACAACTTAAAATTTGTGATAACTATGCTTACCATTGCCCGCGTCACAACATGTGTTACACGAGCACATTTACATGTGCAATGTCCAGGATACCACATTTACATGGATAAAATAATTTATTCACTTTAACTTTTGACCCTATCGTTGAAAGTATGAGCTGACACGAATGTTGTCATAACTGAATATTTGAGAAATGTCATTTGAATAAAACGTGTGGTACTCGATAAGAATCAATTGGAGATTGAGAATACTGAAAACTGTCCATGTTTAAATCACCCACAATCAGGAGTTACCAGGGTAGCTACGGTGGCTCCACCTGTAGACTTATGTTATCATGATTATAATTTATAGTCTCTGAACCACGTGATACATGCATGTCCATAACCGATACATTGTCTCTGAACCACGTGATACATGTCCTTAGTACACCTGGCCCTGAACACCTAATCGTACCTGTAAGGGTAGATGTTTACCTTTACTCGGGATCCATTACTTAATACTCAAGAAACACCAGTGCACTACCGAGTTTTCTGAATGGCTACTCAAGTTTATTGGCCAAAAGTCGTAGATATTTACGAAAAGAGGAGTATTTTCTTCAATTCCGTAATCAACTCGGCAATATCAGTTACGTGAAGTTATATTGATATTGGATGTCTAACCAAGCTCTGTACCTGTACACAATACTGGGTTACTTATCAAAGTATCTTTAAAAATACTCACAGGAAATCGGAAGAACGTCTTCTTTGATACTCAAAGTCGAAATATTAAGATAAATTATAAAGTATTCACAATTAATAACAGAAAAAGTCGCCCGACTACTGGTATCGTATGTTTTATATACGTCCAGGTATGGCAAATGATTTAAATGTAGAAAAGGGTTGTTATCGAAATTTACACTTCTGAATTTGTATTGTACATGTAATTAAACTAAATGATATCGAAGACGAGTTTTATTTTATAACATGTTATGATTTACGTGACGATACAATGCGAGAAGAACTTGATTAACTGAATTAGTTATGTCCCCCTAGTGTATTGTATCTTTCCTGATTAATTTATAGTGGTCATATTTTTATTACTTTTTGATATTGTCAATGAGAATCAGTATACCATGTAATTGTGTTAAACTGATAAATCGGAAGATTTAGAGTTAATAAAGAGCTTGAACTTGAACCCATCAGTCCCTCCGGTTGTGTAAATAGTGTATATTTAACATCAGCTTGACCAAAAGTAAGACGAGGATTTGACTCATTTTGTTATCAAGTATGATAAAGACTATTTTATATACGGACTTTCCATCGTAATGTTAAAGTGATTCTTTCATTTTATTACGGATTTCCGACAGATATATTAGACCACACTGATATCTTGCCTGACCTTGTTTGTAACCTTAGTCCGCTATTCTTCCCGGTCACTGATAACATTGATAATACGTCAGAGCACTAAATACAGGTGAGTGATACAGGCCCACCAGACCTCTTATTAAAACTTGTTTAGTATGAATTTGATATTATTAATTGTAGTAATTTGTCTGTATTATTTCCGTATCAGTTTTCTGATACATTGGTTGTTTGTACAGTGTTCGTGGTATTCCGGAACGTAAGCATTAGCGTGATAAAAGCATCACTTTCTCTGTTCCCGACAATACCAGACACATCGTAAGTTTTGTTACATTGATCACTGTCGGTTGGAAACCCATGGTTACCGCGACTTTCTGGTGAGTTGTTCATAACAAATTCACATTTCACAATTAAATCGTTAATTGACACCACCCAATAAAAGTTCAAAGTAAAACATCTCATGAAGATATTCACTACAACTTTATATATAATGTATATCTAGACTGATAATATTAGGACTAGCCTTCGGCTACCAATGTCATGCTCTCGTGGGATCTTCTTACAAATACTTAAGTTTTTATAAAGGGATACCCATTGGAAAAGTAGTCGGCAAATATCACCAGTCGCAATGTCGTTATATCAAATCTAGGTGTATGATAGGATAATAATGTACATTTAAACTTTTTTTTATCTCTATATACTCCATTGATTGAACACGCTGTATAACTTTCTGGTATGGCGTTGGTTACATGCCAAACTTTCTCACGTGTAATTATGGGATGTATTCTGTTTCAGACAGTCTCTCGGAGACCGGATGTTTACAGAGCCGCCCAACCGTCGGGCCGATCTGGACCGGAAGAAGACAACTTGCCATTATTAGAGAGCGGGATCGGGTGTCTCTGTAGACGTCGGTTCCAGTTAACACCCCTTTGTGTTATTGTGTCTGCAGTGAGGCGCAATTTGTTATAATGTGTCCGTTATATTAAACAACACACCCTTTGTGTGTGGAATTACGTGAGAAAAAACCATCAGACTGTCCAGCTACTTCTGGGTATCTGGCCAGATTATGCAGTCACACCAAACGGTTCACAAGCAATAAACGTATTATCACCTGCGCGGTATCCTGTGGACAAATGGTCATCATCGTGTACCCATATACCCCAAACACTCAATCCTGTATCCATATACCCCAAACACTTAATCCTGTATCCATATACCCCATACACTTAATCCTGTATCCATATACCCCAAACACTTAATCCTGTATCCATATACCCCATACACTTAATCCTGTATCCATATACCCCAAACAATTAATCCTGTATCCATATACCCCAAACAATTAATCCTGTATCCATATACCCCGTACACTTAATCCTGTATCCATATACTCCCATTAACTTATTCCTGTATCTATATACCCCAAACACTTAATCCTGTATCTATATACCCCATGCACTTAATCCTGTATCCATATACCCAAAACACTTAATCCTGTAGCCATATACCCCAATACACTTTATCCTGTATCCATATACCCCAAACAATTAATCCTGTATCCATATACCCCAAACAATTAATCCTGTATCCATATACCCCATAACCTTAATCCTGTATCCATATACCCCATTAACTTATTCCTGTATCTATATACCCCATTAACTTATTCCTGTATCTATATACCCCATTAACTTATTCCTGTATCCATATACCCCCATTAACTTATTCCTGTATCCATATACCCCCATTAACTTATTCCTGTATCCATATACCCCATTAACTTATTCCTGTATCCATATACCCCCATTAACTTATTCCTGTATCCATATTCAATTCAATTCATTCTATTGACTTTAAGCTTTACAGCTCATCAGTACATGTAACATATATACAATACAATAAATATATACCGCCGAACACTGAATTTCTAACCGTATACTCGTGTACACTTTACCCGATACCTTTGTTCGGCGTCACCTTCTCCTTTAAACAACTTCTTGATAACCAAGGGGTCCGGAGCATGCTAGCGTGATTATTTCATATACAGATGTAGTAGCTAAATGCCAATATCCTTACATAACGAATTTAAATATATAGTGATGTGATAAACTATAAAAGTTTATTCAAGTAGAAAATCACACAGCTTGAATAACATTTCCTTTGAACTGTGACTTAGTTATTATGTGTTTATATATAATGTATTTTGATAAAGAAAATGATAAAGAGTAGAGTCATATATAGAGAGTGTCCTCGATACTCTCAAATATCACTGGTAGATGTATACATATGATCATACATAATACAATGCCCTGCAAAATGTGACTTAAGGGATTATGTTGTGTATACCTTATTTAATACTCTAAACATGTATAGATCCCTATAAAGATTGACATATAAGAACAGATCAATAATGATTTACTACATAACTATTATATCATGACCTGTGAAAGTCATGTGGGTTTTATGTATAATATTGGACATGTTAATGTTTTTTAGTGTCTTGTAAGTCTGATAAGGCTGGACATTTTAATGTATCATATGTATGTGATTGATGTACTTTTATATATCTAACATTTGTGACACTTGAATAAAATATATCTTATCTTATCTTATAATTGGCATTGATGAAATTTGGTCACTTTGGTCTACTTTTTGATGAAGGTTTCTTTTTTCTATTGGTACTATTTTTTCTATTGGTATTATTTTTTCTATTGGTATTATTTTTTCTATTGGTATTATTTTCAATATATCAACGCATCATAACCATGAAGAAAGATTCCAAAAATATCATTGAGTTTCGTTAAAATTTAGCCAATCTGGAAGTTGACCTCCCACTTTAACCCCTCATAACTCGAAATGTCCTCTGACCTGACCTTAATTTCTTGTCATATCATGACCACCTAACCTCTACCTTTGTTAGAAGCAGGCGAGTGATACAGGTCCATTGGGCCTCTCGCTGCTGTTTGTCTTTGTTATTGCACTTCCGGAAACCAGTGGGATTGGCGAGAGTTTGACGATATCCAGTTCAAGTAAACTCTGTGCACACCCTAAAGTGTAAAGTGTGTTCAGTATATACCGGACATAGTGGACAACTCATATTGACACCTTTCCTGTTGACCGTTATCGATTTAAATCAATACTCAGTAGATATGGTGTTGTTATTAATCACGTGTCAGTCAGACTTCAGGATATTGACAAGGTATCAGACGTTATAGTAGAAATATCGTCGGGTCCCAATCACTTGTCAAGCCTGCTCAGCTTAATTATAGGAAAATACAAAACCGTACTGTTTCTTTTTTCGTGCTGCATATTGTGTTTAAATTGAAATTCATTTAAAATATATTTCTTCTAAAACTCTTCTTGTATTTCAGATTTCAGAAAGAGACTCGTTAAGTTGACAATGCTTTTGAAACTGTTTGTATTAGTATCGATATCAACTATGTACTCTGATTTGTTTTGTTTACGTCTGTTTCCAAGAATCTTTAAGGTTTGCCAGTAAGATAATACCCTCCCTAGACTTACCGATGGAGGGGTCAATGCCCACAAGTCGACTTCCGCTACGTGTGTGTTACGTGTAAGGGGTTTATACAGCTTTGCCTGTCCCCGCTAACTACGTCATCAATAACCTCACAATGTATCGAAGCTCGTGCTTTCCGTTCATATTCTTCACGAAAACAAAACGATTAAAGGTCTGTAGTAACAAAACTAAACCTAACAGGATGTTGAAGGAGTAGTACTTACAACATAACATCTGGACAATTAAGGAAATTTAATCAACTTTAACCACTTATCTAATCTTCCGTAAAGATCATTTTGTTGTGGCAATATTTGGTGTTGAAAATGGCGGTATGGGATGGTTTTGTAGTAAACAGGCCCATGGTACTGACCACGGTCAGGACTTACGGACATGACTGACCACAGGACTGTTTACACATACTCGTCATCGTGTGTCGATGATAACGATGATGACAGCGAGGACAGGCCGGCTAGGAATGGTGTTAGTTACGTTACTGGACGTACCCGAGAGTTCTCTACTGATAACAAGTTTTTGAGACATGTGTCATGTTTTTTCTCACTTTTTCTAGATAATGACCGACAGTTTGACAGAATGTTAACATTCTGTCAAACTGTCGGTAATGGTATTATTTTTAATCCCAGATATGACAGTGTATTTTCTCTTAAATTCATTTACAATCTTATCTCTGTCGGAATTTGTGACAATATTTATCAGAACACTCATTTTCCCGAGAGTTATTATTTTTTGAATGGTCGCGGTGGCCCTGGGTGTGGTCATTAGTAACATTTCCTTCCTTGACCCTATCTTATAGTCTGTCAGGTTTTATATGATCTTTCTGGAATCAAAACAATAAAAACTGAAGTCCTTAACTTATCAATAAGAATTCCAGACATGGTTAAACGGTTGTTGTTGTAATATATCTTTTCTCAGACTAATCAATTTGTTTTTGTCCCTCATTAATTAGTACAGTACCTGTAGCATTCAAAGCATCGAGGAGGCCGTGCGGATCTCAACTAACACCAAGATCTTGATATGAAAAGCAATATCCCGGTAATAAAACAATATCTTATATCTAAAAGCAATATTTTACGTAGAATAACTTTCCTCCTTTTTAATATTTAAGTGATCACATCAATACCTACACTAATTTAACATATGATATATCGGTGGTGAAGGCGCCTCCGACACTGATCGTCACCTGTGATGGATTGTCAGTATAGGACAAAATGTACTAAAATAAACCGTAAAACAGAAATAATACGTACTCGCGTTTTTCGTCAATGAACTAGATTTCTGGCTCAGTGGCCGAACTCTCGCTCCTATGACGAAATTTCAAAGACATCTAAGATAAAAACAGTGTTTCTTAGTAAATATAATCAATGTGTTGTTGTTTATCTTTTACTACGTCGTATTCAATGGACTACCCATGGTCACGTGCAGTAACCGAAATGGACAGTCGCCACTCTTATTTCGCAATACTATATACCATGATCGCGTGTTCATTCATTGGAACAGCTATAGTTCACGGGCTTAGTGATATTGCCTCGAGAAAAAAAAAGTGCATTATCATTTACTAATTATATATGTGACTGGGCCGTGTTTTGGTGACATTCCTTGTGTCACTGTGACTGATGACACAGTCCTGATATCCTGTTAGAAGGGTCTGATAGATCAATTGAGAAAGTTCAAACGGTTCTAACTGTGTTATGTCGCCAAGTGTCTTTCGGGGAATTGATCAGTTCTATATTTAGGTGTAACGCAGATATTATCACTTGTCAAACTATCAAATGTTTTTAAACCATTAATCAAGACCTCCTTTTTTTCACATGTTGTTTTATTGAACGTACTTGTATGGACGTACACTGACTACCTAAGGCTATCGGGTGTGTATTAGTGTTACACCATCACCTGACTGGTCATCCCTGACAATCTCGTACTACTTACACAGTTACGAAATTCGTTGAAATCCGGTACTATGTTTTCTACAGTTACGTCACATTGGTGATTTAAATGATGACGTTGTAAGAGGATGACGATACCGACGAGCAAGGTTCTATGGTGGCAGTACAAAGTACATGTGTTTAATAAACAGCTCAATACAACTTTCAGTGTGATCGTGGTGTGGGTTCCGTTACTGATGTCGTAAACGCCATATCTACCGGGTGGAATTAGAACATGGGTTTATCAGATTGTGTGTCCAATTCAACCAGGGTTCAAGACACATGGTGTGTACAAAATTGGAATGAAATTATTATAAAATCGAAACAATTTAACAATTGCTAGTAACTTCGTCCTCGTCGATTAGGCAGTTAACTTGTATGAACACCCAAACTATTTTGATAATAGATGATAGAAATATCGATATGCATACTATTGTCATAGAAAGCAATGTCATCCGTGATATAGAGTTGAAGCTTATCAATAAGAACATTCCATTATGAAATTGCTGAGTAACGACGCCGAGGCCATCTGGAGCTCCAGGAGATGAAACAGACAGTGTTAATGTACCCTAATTAGAACAGTTTACAGAAATAGACAATAAAAGCTTTTGTCCATTCAACACTTGAAATACCTTTCTATAGCTGAAAAATTCCTGTTGGTTGTATAAGCCTTTAGTCCCTTCTAAACACACGAACCTACCGAAATGAACCCTACAGATGTTATCGCGATATAGCTACACGGTCAGAATATCTATGGAAAATAAACTTAAAGGCCTTTTTTATAGCATGTTCGGGGAGTCTAAAGCATACCCCATAGAAACGAGGCGTCTGAAATGGGTTAAGAAGTCCTTGATTACATTCAAATGTAATCTGTATGATCAACTCGGTGTTCGCGTTCTAGAGGTGTCGATGTACCCACATACTAGAGATCGATGTACCCACATACTAGAGATCGATGTACCCACATACTAGAGACACGCCTTTGTCAGTCGTATCACATCCCGGACAGACACTGATTAGTCCGGACAGACACTGATTAACCCGAACAGACACTGATTAGCCTGGACAGACACTGATTAGCCCGGACAGGCACTGTTTAACACGGATAGGCACTGATTAGCTCGGACAGATACTGATTAACCCGGACAGACACTGATTTACCCGGACAGGCACTGATCAGCTCGGACAGACACTGATTAACCCAGACAGACACTGATTAACCCGAAAGACACTGATTAGCCCGGACAGACACTGAGTAGCCCGGACAGACACTGATTAACCCGGACAGACACTGATTAGCACAGACAGACACTGATTAGCCCGGACAGACACTGATTAGCCCGGACAGACACTGATTAACCCGGACGGACACTGATTAACCCGGACATACACTGATGAGCCCGGACAGACACTGATTAACCCGGACATACACTGATTAGCCTGGACAGACACTGATTAACCCGGACAGACACTGATTAACCCGTACAGACACTGATTAGCCCGGACAGACACTGATTAACCTTAATTATAGGTATGTGGGACAGGCAACCCTTAGGGCGATACCGGAAATAGCTCGGCTATATCACTCCGAGCGAATCCGGTCTTGGTAGTGAAGTAATCAGTAATTATACACCTATATATCATTTTTACACTACCAGTAGCTCTCGTCGATATCATGTCACATCCTATAATTAGGCTGTCTAGAATTCGCTAGATGTGAATTAAGTTGGTTATCCTCTACAATGTAACAAAATTCCTTATCTCAGACAATAACAGTTCAAAACAAAACTGAAAGTTTCCATTTAAAATAACAGCTAAACCCTGTAATATTTCACCTCCAACATACTTAATTATAAAGGATTAAATACCGAATACGAGATATTATATAGTATGATAGAGCAGAGACCTATATATAGTATATAGGTCTCTGGATAGAGTAGACAGGGTCCAACTACCCCAACATACTTTATTATAAAATATTAATTACCTAATACGAGATATAGAGTCTGATAGCGTAGACATCGTCCAACTACCCAACATACTGTATTATAAAGGATTAATTACCGAATACGAAATATTATAGAGTCTGATAGAGTACAGCGTCCAACTACCCCAACACACCGACACTTGTTATAAATGCGAAAGCAAGATAAATAGTGCGCTTGTGTCGCTTTTAATTTGAATAGTAATAGACTGTCATGTGGGATTCTTGATTTAAAATTTCAATCACGCACTCTGGCTCTGTTATGTATTCTGTAATATTTAATGTTAAATGAACATTCACAGTGGTGACTTGTCTGATACTAGTCTGTATAAATGTCAACTCAGCCCTGATCACACGTGTGTCCCATGAGATACACTAACACACGGGTGTAAAGATAACGTCTGTGTGACCCATTTACTTCTCCCGAGCACTAATACACAGTAATGGCGGACAGCGAGAGACACGAACTATTTTCTTGTCTGTCAACGTAGCAATACACACCGCTATAAAGTATAACACACTGCACACATACACACACTACCTAATCACCTACAGGGACGATCCATGACCTTCTGACCCCAAGTATATCAATGGATCTTAGACAGCAATATAGTCCATCTGTTCTCACCCTAAAGAAGGCAGAAGTACGATTTCACAACACCTGACATTATCGGCGTTTATTTTAAAACATTATCTTGTCGCGTTTATCGGCTTACATTTAGTTATTTTCTCATCATATTTTATTCTAACACATTGCACCACACCGCGCAGTGATATTGTCGTAACCTACTATTTTTAGAGAAAGTAGACCGCTCTGTCTATGATTACCACTAGCATGTAGAATGAATGACCTAGTCCTCTAAATATGGAAAAATTAATCCATAGGAGGCGGGGCATAGCTACGTCACGCTGTCTGTGATTGGCCGAGGAAGTGTTTGTTTATGCCGTCAGTTCTCATGCTCCATAAAACAGGGAGAAACTATAAATCGGAGTGGAGAAGAAGGCTGGTTATAATGGTCTCGAGTTGACAAGAAGTATTCACACAAACTAGTACCAGTATGGAAATTCACAGTTGTTAGGATATAAACAACAACATTCTGTTGTCTGTATAGCCCGAGGATCTCACACCGTGTGTTCAGTTTTTACCTTCCCGTTCTCACTGCCGACGTTGTTGATTTTCTCGTGCCGTCGACAAGCGGATTACCAGCCCTTTAACGGTGTTGATATTACGTTTAGTGTTTTGTTCATTTAGTTCCCATCGCAGATGCCTTGCGTAGAGTGTATGTTAAAAATGTCGGGAGATTTCGTGAGTCCTGATGGCCTTGTGGATCTTTTTGGGTCTAGTGATTCTCCACTTCTCCTTGACTGTCGCTCGCAGGCCGATTTCACCAGATCTCACATCAAAGGGGCCATAAACATAACGCTACCAAGCCTTATGTTACGGCGATTAAAGAAAGGAAATCTTAAACTGTCGTGTGTCATTCAAAATAACGAAGCAAAGGATAAATTCAATAAGTTATGGAAATCCCGAAATGTTGTCTTATACGACGACTGTTCCACGGACCCAAACTCAAACCCTTCAAGTATTGTCGAACTTTTGTTGAGAAAATTGAATCAGGATGGAGCTAAAACCAGTACTCTCACGGGTAAGTAAACCATTGTCAATGTCAGTACTGTCATCGAATAAGTGTCACTGTGTTACGAAACTGACACGACGAAGGCTTTCCCTCGTCATTCATACAGACGTGTAGATAAACCGATTATCGACTCGAGGAGAAATGGAAACAAAATGGCGCCAAATATTTTCATTATATGTAAATTTATCAGTAACCAGATATGTCCCCGGGTGTATTTGTCAAGACTCTGTCCCCGTTTGCCATGGGCAGCAGGTTTGATTATAGTGTTGTATATTGGGGATAGAGTAAGCTGAAATTGTATTACTGTAGTTTCCATACCGTCTTGGTTCACTGACGTCGATGACCCAGAGGTTAGGCATAGCTTATACACAAATTTTCCCATTCACTATAACTGAATAATATATACAGACCCTCGATGTTATTATGAAAAAGGCACTAGGATACAATGGACAGGAAATGGATTGGGCCATGTTGATAAGAACAGACGAGTAAACATTGAGAGGGGGTAGAGTCAACACCGGGTTTAGAGCGAGCCGTGGACTCGACCGGAAACCGGCATGATAAACAGTTAGGAGGCCACACGGTTTTAGGGGGCGCATCATAGATAAGGCCTGTCAAGGATATCAGTTAACCTATGACGTAGGCTAACCTTGACATACATTTACGAAGTGTTTGTTTATTAATACGTTAATATTAAAATCATATTTTATTGAAATAAACAAGAAATCATGATGTTTGTCTCTTTTACAGGTGGATTTCCGTCTTTTGAGAACAGATACAGAGAGCATTGTGTTGGACAGGAAAATGTGGAAGAAACTATTTTTGGATTGTGCAATTTAAAAATTTCTGACGATTCTGGGAATGGTACATCTGATTCAGACTGTGATAATGTCAACTCTCCCACAGCGATGTCTCCGTTCCCCGTGGAAGTGCTCAAGTACCTCTATCTCGGCAACGCTCGCACCTCTGCAGACATTGGCCAGCTGAAAAAGCATGGAATCAAATACATTCTTAACGTTACTCCAAATGTCCCTAACAAATTTGAGGAAGACAACGACTTTAAATATATGCAGATTCCTGTAGCAGATCAGTTGTCACAGAACCTTTCCGCCTTTTTCCCAGAAGCCATAGCATTCATTGGTAAGTGTTAGTATACGAGGAGAAACATGTATGGCACTGCCATCTGACCCAAGGTTAACAATAACAACACGAGCGGAACGCCAGCTTTTAAACTCTATTTGATTCCAATCAACTCCTTCAGTTATTGGGTTTCTCCCACAGAGAACATGCTAATATCGCTGGTATCATTTATATTGCTGGAGGGATTCGCTGGAACTTCTACAGTGACAAAAAATATTCAAAAGATAACTCTCCTATTAGATGGGCAACACGATGGCAAACACCAAGTTCATATGCATAACAATTTTAAACGACGGAACCCCCGTTCCAAGCCTCTTTTGAATATGATATTAAGATATACATACTAACAAACATATAACACTTGTCAGACAACGCCGTTACGCGTCGCTTATCGCCTACTCGAGTTCAAATTCATACCTGGTTATCAGGTGTATGAACGACTGTGTATTGGTGTGGGTTTCAAGGTGCCCGCGGCACAGACTACCTGTCAGGGGATATGGATCTCGTCTTCCGCTCCGCGTCATGGCTAACAGAACACCGACTACCACGTGAAAAAAAACAACGTTTACTTGGTATCAAACAACTTAAGACTATACAACACAGTTATTGTTTCATAAAAAAACGAAGGGCGGGGGTCTGAATAGAGCAACACAACACTGACATAGCACATGCCAAGATAGAAACGCGAGACTGATACAGCGCTCCATGTATAACTAACGTCACACACACACAAACACAGCAAGTAATTCCACCACGAGCACTGCTTGTGCACGTGAACATAGTCTAGCCTTTTAGCATTTCTGGAAAATGATGGGTGATGTAGCTACTATATTTAGGTCACAAACATTTCCCTTGTTTTAAAAAAAGAGACCTCACTATCGGCCATGCCAAGTTTTGTGCGATACTGTGTATAATATTTCTCATCATTGCCTCGCTCAATTCCCGTCAGATGGGAGGGAGGGGGATGTGATGTACTACCCCGTTAGCTATGTCCTGGCTTGCTACCAATTTGTGGTTTTAGGTAAATGAGATATTATTTCTTTGGAAACATCATCTGTATTGATATGTACCAGGTTTAATAACCTATCGTGTACGCTGATCCGAGATACATTTTGATAGATTTTCTCATGGCATTGTTTGGCTGTGGTTTCTTTAACTGTTTTGGTGTTCGGAAAGTGGTATTTAACCATCGTTAAGTAGACTATAGAATATACGTATACTTCCACGGTACGTCCCAGTTATCAAACTTAATTGGTTTAGAGATAGCGGGGCGGCAGATAACATCCGCTACACTAATCAATAGGGAGGACAGGAAATGTGACCTAGATACCATGTAACGTGAGCCGACATCCGCCGAGTGGAGGAATACCAGCATACCGCGCCACTTCTACTGAAATAGAACGCTGCAAACCATTCGGTTGTAGACGGCTGGTCTAAGATCGCCTGACGTTTCCGGTGTGTCTTCAGCACATCTCACCAGTGTTTACATCCGCTAACATTCAACTCGGGGTCAATCAGGATGTGTCCAAATGATTACTTTCTAGTTAAATTTGTTCAGGCATATTAAAACATATTTAAACTTATCACCGATAATTTAAATGCATGTATCTCTTTGATGATGGAATTATGTCGCCCTTTCCGGTTAATTCCAATGTTCTTATGGCTACAGTACTTGTTTAATAAGAAAATACTTGACCAAATTGTCATCTTTTTGTCTTTGCAGATGAGGCCCGTGAGCAGAAGCACGGCGTGTTGGTGCACTGTTTGGCGGGAATCAGTCGGTCAGTGACTGTTACTGTGGCCTATTTGATGCAGAAACAACATATGAGTCTTAACGAAGCTTACGACCATGTCAAAGGATGCAAACCTAACATATCTCCTAATTTTAACTTTATGGGACAACTGCTTGACTTTGAAAAAACTTTAACAGGAGTAGACAGTACGAAGGGTTTCTCCTCGACCCTTAAAGACTCTACAAACACACAACTAGTGGTAGAGACGTGATGTCTCTCGCAACCCACCCAATATCTCAGGCCCCTCAGGTGCTAACACCTCGCCCTGTGTAGTTCTGGCTCCGTGAGTTAATCCTTTGCCTCGTTGGGAGAATGACACAAACTAAAACTGATATTAATTAAAACCGACCCGACGTGTTGAGGCCACTCGAGCGGACTCACCAAGAAACTATAACATTGTGCCAATAACACTGGTTTCTACCAGTAACCTCGAGGCTACAAATCAAACCCGCCAACTGTTTCCGGAAACAGAATCGAGGTAAACCGGATATTGGCTTTGATAAGTGCCTTTTTGTCTTTCATTGACGCTTTCTCTACAATGTAATTTTAGCATTTGTATCTCGATACACGGAGAATAAATGTAGTAACTACGGCAGCTAACAGTTTAGCTTTCAAAGCACACTGACCAAATCGCGTGACGTCATTACACCACATCGGACGCTTGACCAATATATGACGGGTATGAAACTCATCAACCCACCGCCATTTGTATTGTTACAGATCGACATCAGTTGATGTCGAGGTTTGTTAGTTGTTTCATTCATCATTATTCATTTAATCACGGAACATTTAAACTTACTAAAGTTATATTTTTCTCATAAATCATCCCCATCTCGTCCATAGTCGTGCTCTATATATTTTTCATTGTTACAAAATATTAAAAAAATGTTATCATGTTTTGTCATTGTTTCGTTGTGTAATTGAAAATGTTTACAAGAGAAGACAAATAAATGTCTCGTTTAATAGTGCTAATTTTGAGTTCATTATACTTTACATTTGATCTGTATAAGATTATCATCAACCCGACATCTACTAGCCTATAGGTCCTATACTATTAAAACACGCATTATAATTTCACATAAACACTGTTAAACCGCATTGGATTGTGACCTAAATACACACAAGAAGATAAAAAACGATTTTAGTATAAAACATCGGTAGTATCGGATACACACGTGTATTACATAACTTATGTAAACAGTTTACGTTAAAATGATACCAACGCACTTTATCGTGTACATAACTGTCAGATATTGAAATAACATTAACACTATTATGACGCATGTGATATTACAAATACATAGTAATACAAATACTTAATGAAACCTTAATTGTAATATAACAAACTTATTTTTATATAATAAACACGATGTCTTATGATATACACACTGTGACAGAAACAAGCACAAAGTAATGTAATAAACACATGGTAATCTTCATTGTATTATAGCAGCATACATTGAGGTATAGCAACATACATTGGATTATTACAACATACATTGTATAATAGCAGCATACATTTAGGTATAGCAGCATGCATTGCATAATAGTAGCATACATTGGATCATTACAACTTACATTGTATTATAGCAACATAACTATTATAACAGCATACATTATATTATAGCAACATACATTGCATCATAGCAGCATACATTGCATTTTAGTAGTATACATTGTATTATAGCAACATACATTGTATTATAGCTACATACATTGTGTCATAGCTACATACATTGTATTGTAACAACGTACATTGTATTTTAGCAGCATACATTGTGTTATAGCAACATACATTGTCATATAAATGTATAAGAAAACCAATATTATAACGGATCACATGTTGACACATGAATACAAGGAAACTTGTTTCATCATACATGTCGTCATATGACGTAAAGAAGTGATGTAATATATATGTACGTCATGTTACATGAGCATCACTATGTTGTAATGTTGAACAGCAAGTAGTTACAAGTAAGAGAAAGCCACGGTTGTACCAGTTTACACCACGTTACGCTAATTCTGTTACTTTTATTACAGACTCGTTTTGTTTCAGAGATATATCATATTTGTGTTGAGGGTTTTGTTTATTTTGTTCAAAGTCCTATTAACAGCCAGGGTAATTTAAGGACGTGCCAGGTTTTTTTTTTTGGGGGGGGGGGGGGGGGGGGGGGGGGGGGGTTATACGGTCAGTACAGGGCAACTGTCCGACGTAGGTTTCGAGCTCGTGACCTTGAGGTGGAGGACTAGCGATACCTTATCCTCAGCCACCGCGGCCCATTTTTATAAGGAAGGCAAATCTGTTTATCCAGAAGGGAAACGGTAATATCTAGATAATTGTATCTAAGTGGCCTATTCTGAAAGGCCAGGAGTCTCGCACGTAGATGATTTCGTACCGAGTTAGTCGATCAGGGTGAGTTTGTAACGATAAGACTGTGGTTGTGTGGGAGGTCGCGTGGGCGTTGTCTATATTCTCACGCCCATTATTCGCCGCGTTTGATCTCCGATTAAGCGACCTAACCGGTTCCATTGAGAGTTGCTTTGGAAATCTTCCCAATGTCGTCATATTTGTCACCACCGATTTACAGTAAGGTTTTACACTGCCATAAGGATTATGTGGCTGGTAAGCGTCACATTTCCCAGTATTCCACCGTGTGGTTGGGACCCCAATTATTACCATGTGTTGTGTAACACGATTTTCAGTTCCATGTTCTATAACTTGGAGACCACGCGAATATTTCTTTCCCCTGCTTACTTCACCAGTCTCGTGTTGTGTGGTGGGATTTGTCTGAATTATCGTAATGGTTAGCTGAATTATATTGAAACATTCCTATCACTCAATTCATCAATTCCTTTTACATTTGTCCTGCTGTAGTTATTTTCGAAACTTAAAAAAAAAAAAAAGTTTGGATCGATATAAATGATATAATTAGAAATTAATTTAAGATATTCTTGACTGGGACCGAGAACTTCCAGGGTAAATTCAAATACGTAACTCGATTAGTAAATGTTATAATTTTTAGATGTGGTTTCACAGGGAGTACAATATTGGACATTTAAATGTAGGCGAGGTAGTATTTGTGAGGCCAGTCCTCATTTTCTGTCGGTTTGGTAATCAGAACAACCTTATAATTATAATAATCCTACATTTTGTGTTGGTTGAATACCAATAACAACCCTATAATTATAATAATCCTACATTTTGTGTTGGTTGAATACATAGAACAACCTTATAATTATAATAATCCTACATTTTGTGTTGGTTGAATAGATAACAACCCTATAATTATAATAATCCTACATTTTGTGTTGGTTAAATACCAATAACAACCTTATAATTATGATAATCCTACATTTTGTGTTGGTTGAATAGATAACAACCCTATAATTATAATAATCCTACATTTTGTGTTGGTTGAATACCTAGAACAACCCTATAATTATAATAATCCTACATTTTATGTTTGTTGAAAACCTAGAACAACCTTATAATTATAATAATCCTACATTTTGTGTTGGTTGAATACATAGAACAACCTTATAATTATAATCATCCTACATTTTGTGTTGGTTGAATACCTAGAACAACCCTATAATTATAATAATCCTACATTTTGTGTTGGTTGAATACCTAGAACAACCCTATAATTATAATAATCCTACATTTTGTGTTGGTTGAATACCTAGAACAACCCTATAATTATGATAATCCTACATTTTATGTTGGTTGAATACCAAGAACAACCCTATAATTATGATAATCCTACATTTTATGTTGGTTGAATACCAAGAACAACCCTATAATTTTGATAATTCTACGTTTTGTGTTGGTTGAATACCTAGAACAACCCTATAATTATAATAATCCTACATTTTATGTTGGTTGAATATCTAGAACAACCTTATAATTATAATAATCCTACATTTTATGTTGGTTGAATACCAATAACAACCCTATAATTATAATAATCCTACATTTTATGTTTGTTGAATACCAATAACAACCCTATAATTATAATCATCCTACATTTTGTGTTGGTTGAATACATAGAACGACCTTATAATTATAATAATCCTACATTTTGTGTTGGTTAAATACCAATAACAACCCTATAATTATAATAATCCTACATTTTGTGTTGGTTGAATACATAGAACAACCTTATAATTATGATAATCCTACATTTTGTGTTGGTTGAATAGATAACAACCCTATAATTATAATAATCCTACATTTTGTGTTGGTTGAATACCTAGAACAACCCTATAATTATAATAATCCTACATTTTATGTTGGTTGAATACCTAGAACAACCCTATAATTATAATAATCCTACATTTTGTGTTGGTTGAATACCTAGAACAACCCTATAATTATAATAATCCTACGTTTTGTGTTGGTTGAATACCTAGAACAACCCTATAATTATAATAATCCTACATTTTATGTTGGTTGAATATCTAGAACAACCCTATAATTATAATAATCCTACATTTTGTGTTGGTTGAATACCTAGAACAACCTTATAATTATGATAATCCTACATTTTGTGTTGGTTGAATACATAGAACAACCCTATAATTATAATAATCCTACATTTTGTGTTGGTTGAATACCTAGAACAACCCTGTAATTATAATAATCCTACGTTTTGTGTTGGTTGAATACCTAGAACAACCCTATAATTATAATAATCCTACATTTTGTGTTGGTTGAATACCTAGAACAACCCTATAATGATAATAATCCTACATTTTGTGTTGGTTGAATACCTAGAACAACCTTATAATTATAATAATCCTACATTTTATGTTGGTTGAATACACAGAACAACCCTATAATTATAATAATCCTACATTTTGTGTTGGTTGATTATCTAGAACAACCCTATAATTATAATAATCCTACATTTTATGTTGGTTGAATACCTAGAACAACCCTATAATTATAATAATCCTACATTTTATGTTGGTTGAATAGATAACAACCTTATAATTATAATAATCCTACATTTTGTGTTGGTTGAATACCAATAACAACCCTATAATTATAATAATCCTACATTTTATGTTGGTTGAATACCAAGAACAACCCTATAATTATAATAATCCTACATTTTGTGTTGGCTGAATACCAATAACAACCCTATAATTATAATAATCCTACATTTTATGTTGGTTGAATAGATAACAACCTTATAATTATAATCATCCTACATTTTGTGTTGGTTGAATACCTAGAACAACCTTATAATTATAATAATCCTACATTTTGTGTTGGCTGAATACCAATAACAACCCTATAATTATAATAATCCTACATTTTGTGTTGGTTGAATACCTAGAACAACCCTATGATTATAATAATCCTACATTTTGTGTTGGTTGAATACCTAGAACAACCTTATAATTATAATAATCCTACATTTTGTGTTGGTTGAATACCTAGAAAAACCCTATAATTATAATAATCCTACATTTTGTGTTGGTTAAATACCTAGAACAACCTTATAATTATGATAATCCTACATTTTATGTTGGTTGAATACCTAGAACAACCCTATAATTATAATAATCCTACATTTTGTGTTGGTTGAATACCTAGAACAACCCTATAATTATAATAGTCCTACATTTTGTGTTGGTTGAATACCTAGAACAACCCTATAATTATAATAATCCTACATTTTGTGTTGGTTGAATACCAAGAACAACCTTATAATTATAATAATCCTACATTTTGTGTTGGTTGAATAGATAACAACCCTATAATTATAATAATCCTACATTTTATGTTGGTTGAATACCTAGAACAACCCTATAATTATAATAATCCTACATTTTATGTTTGTTGAATACCAATAACAACCCTATAATTATAATAATCCTACATTTTATGTTTGTTGAATACCAATAACAACCCTATAATTATAATAATCCTACATTTTATGTTGGAATTGAATACCTAGAACAACCCTATAATTATAATAATCCTACATTTTATGTTGGAATTGAATACCAATAACAACCCTATAATTATAATAATCCTACATTTTATGTTGGTTGAATACCTAGAACAACCCTATAATTATAATAATCCTACATTTTATGTTGGTTGAATACCAATAACAACCCTGTAATTATAATAATCCTACATTTTGTGTTGGTTGAATACCTAGAACAACCCTATAATTATAATAATCCTACGTTTTATGTTGGTTGAATACCAATAACAACCATGTAATTATAATAATCCTACATTTTGTGTTGGTTGAATACCAATAACAACCCTGTAATTATAATAATCCTACATTTTGTGTTGGTTGAATACCAATAACAACCCTGTAATTATAATAATCCTACATTTTGTGTTGGTTGAATATATAACAACCCTATAATTATAATAATCCTACATTTTGTGTTGGTTGAATACCTAGAACAACCTTATAATTATAATAATCCTACATTCTATGTTGGTTGAATACCTAGAACAACCCTATAATTATAATAATCCTACATTTTTCCTGTCATAGTACCCGTGAAATGCCAAGTTACAGAACATCCGGATGTTTTCGAATGATATAACATCGACATTTTAACAAACTGCACCATCCTATCGATATCGTCACATTTGTTCAGGTCAATCCTGGTTTCCTATGTTCTGAATTAGTGTTAGAAACAGTTAATGATGCGGTTTAACATATATCATTAGGCACACACTGTATCTATTACCACAATCTCTCACTACTGTTTCGGTTTAGAATGTCCTGTATATTTTATAAACAATATGACACACTTTGTGGCCTGTCTTACACAGCAAGTTTGTCGCTCAGCGAATTCGCGATTGGACGTGCTTGTCTCCAAGGTGAGCTTGATAGATTGTCACCTTTACCAACAATCAGGGTTCGTCAGGGTGATAAACTGGGGGTATACGAGTTTAAGGCTCGTGTCACGACACTTACAGAAACATGGTTTTAAGGAATCTTTTTTAAATGTCCGGACTGTATGTAATTGTTACTCTTCCCATTTACAACAGCTGTGTATCATTTATGTACCTTTTACAAAGTCATTTAGGTGCAAGGTGACAGTTTCCTTGCGTAAAGAATTACATTTTACTTAAATGAACCAATCGGACATTCCCGAAGATCGATGTCAGTTTGGATATGAGATAAATGAGGCTAACACGGTAGGTTTGGGGAACCGTGTCGATAACACGGTAGGTTTGGGGAACCGTGTCGATAACAACAGACTGTATTTATCTGTATCACTTATAGATTAATAATCATATAAACAATGGCGTAGCTGCTATGTATATAAGCCCGGGCTTGTACATCATTTCCCTAAGTATGTGTCAAAGTAAAGAGCCCTTATCATTCGCCGTTTGTTCTTAATAGTTTATATGTTTTAGTCGCCAGAAATCATTAATTTATTTACTTATAAATACAATGTAAGGTATGGATATTTCATCAAAGCATGCGGCGCTCGCAACACTTGCACATTATCTATGTAACTGACCGATTCATAATGCTTGTTTGACTCATTGGTCCATGATGAATGTATTGCGAATGCTCCATATTTCGTTCATGCTATTGTGACATCACAATATACAACTATAATTGCTAATTCATGACGTCACATGCGTCATATAGCAATTTACTGAAGAACACGACACTCATGTCATGAAAAAGAAATGATAATTTGAACTGCGACCTTGACCTTGAGATGACATCTCGAAAATAGACCACCCACACACAACTTTATGGTGATATATACTGTCTGTAGTTTTGTCAGTCATTTAATACTTCTGAAAAGCCTTCGAACTTTGACCCAAAGGTCAGATGTAACTATTGGATAAAGGGTTCCTGATTAATTATCCACATCTCCTACTATTGTGTTCTTACAGGACAATCATTAGTGAGGTTCCATTGTTTGTATATGAAATGGTAGATACTGCTGTATACCAAACAAAAATCACCATATACGTAACCTTAATTTAAATTTATAAGGAGACCTTTACCATATTGTCAACGCCTTTCTCTTCAATACGATGCATTTGTGACACCAAGTTCGTTTGTTTTACGACGTTTATAGTCTCAAACCAAACAAGGATGAGCTATTTCGTAGGTTAAGGTTTCGCTGGGTGTTACGTGTGATGAACTCTGTTTTAGATTGTTTATATGCACATGATTATAAATATATATTGTTTCTATCTCCCAACTTCATCTTGTCAACAGGAACTATTATGTTCCGCTAATTTGTCATTTGATGGCGACAACAGGAAGGAAATTGTGTGAACAGTACTGTCACCAGGAGATACCTCCGCGGCGTACAGTCGCACAGTCGCACTCATAACTTCCGGTGCAGGATCAGACAAACGTACCGGCTGATCTTGTTTTCTTGTCAAAGAGACTGGTCAATGTTAGGCTTCCGGTAACCCTCGAGCGGTCATTTGTCACTCTGGACTTAGGTACATAGACGGTGTACACTTGCGTTACGGGGAATATATTCTGTTATATTACTTACATCAATCCTACAGAAAATCGATATTCCTTCCCCCGGCCTACACACTCTCTTATATATCGTCAACAATAGCTATTTCTCTCGCAATCAAGTGTCTGGTTCCGTTCATCCGATTATTAGCAGCTTTTATATTTTCTCGTATGAATATTAGAAACAAGACCGTAAAACATTTCGCTGTCGGTAGACCTAGTCTGAGGGAATAAGCAAATATCACCGATGATATAATATCTCGTTAATGGCTATTGATTTCTCTATAAAACCACTGTCGATGTCGTTTATCAAAAAACAAATGTTGTAAAAAGTTTAACATTGCGGATAACGTTCTAGGTTTTCACTACACATGACTGAATCATAATAGGCTGAACACAGGGCGAAAGCAATATGTTAAGGGGGCGAATACAATGTTCAGAGTTAAGGGGGCGAATACAATGTTCATAGTAAAGGGGGCGAATATAACGTTTAGAGTTAAGGGGGCGAATACAATGTTCAGAGTTAAGGGGCTGAATACAATGTTCAGAGTTAAGAGAGCGAATACAATGTTCAGAGTTAAGAGAGCGAATACAATGTTAAGAGTTAAGAGAGCGAATACAATGTTCAGAGTTAAGGGGGCGAATACAATGTTCAGAGTTAAGAGAGCGAATACAATGTTCAGAGTTAAGGGGGTGAATACAATGTTCATAGTTAAGGGGGCGAATACAATGTTCAGAATTAAGAGAGCGAATACAATGTTCATAGTTAAGGGGGCGAATACAATGTTCAGAGTTAAGAGAGCGAATACAATGTTCAGAGTTAAGAGAGCGAATACAATGTTCAGAGTTAAGAGAGCGAATACAATGTTCAGAGTTAAGGGGGCGAATACAATGTTCAGAGTTAAGAGAGCGAATACAATGTTCAGAGTTAAGAGAGCGAATACAATGTTCAGAGTTAAGAGAGCGGATACAATGTTCAGAGTTAAGAGAGCGGATACAATGTTCAGAGTTAACAGAGCGAATACAATGTTCATAGTAAAGGGGGCGAATACAATGTTAAGAGTTAAGGGGAGGAGGGCAAGGGCGAAGACAACTTTCGATGTTTAGAAGCTAAGAAAAAAGTTCCACATCAAAAAAAGGATGCAGTGTCAAGGAACGAAAATAATGTTAAGAGTTTAAGGGCGAATAAAAAGTTCAGAGTGAAGGAACGGAAAGCATTTTCGGCAGCACGACACTGATTCAAATATCTAGTGTTATAAGATATGTTTCTCGATTCATCGGAAAATAGTTTAACAAATTCGTTTTTTTACTGATACAGAATCTTACAGAGACAAAAAAAACCCCACTAGAGTCCGCGTCAATGCCGTGGTATTTGAGTAATGAATCAGGCCATACTTCATCAACATTTCTGTTTGTTGCTATAATGGTACTTGTCACCGTTTGGCATGTACAAGTTTTAATTCCAACTATACATCGTATTAAACTCAAACAGCGGGTTACCGAGTGCTGAGTGAGTTTGGAGACAGGCAAGAGAAAATCGATATGAGAACGCTGTTATTTGAAGACTAGCATGAAGGTGAGGTTTATGTATGTACAGTAAAGGTCAAACTGACAACACTCATTCTATCTATACCACTTTGGTAACTAAAACGAGAGACTCCTTGGACTTCCTTGGTCCTCTAGTATCAATTAACCTATAGTATAAGATTGAGTTACGTGGCTAGTTTTAGCCGTGATGTATGCGGTAATGTCAAAGTGGAATAACTGACAGTTAAACTCAATACTATAACCGACACTATCATCAACAACTGACACTAGATATATCATCAACAACTGATACAAGCTATATCGTCAACAACTGACACTAGATATATCGTCAACAACTGACACTAGATATATCGTCAACAACTGACACTAGATATATCGTCAACAACTGACACAAGCTATATCATCAACAACTGACACTAGATATATCGTCAACAACTGACACTAGATATATCATCAACAACTGACACAAGCTATATCATCAACAACTGACACTAGATATATCATCAACAACTGACACTAGATATATCATCAACAACTGACACTAGCTATATCGTCAACAACTGACACTAGATATATCATCAACAACTGACACTAGCTATATCGTCAACAACTGACACTAGATATATCATCAACAACTGACACTAGATATATCATCAACAACTGACACTAGCTATATCATCAACAACTGACACTAGATATATCGTCAACAACTGACACTAGCTATATCATCAACAACTGACACTAGCTATATCGTCAACAACTGACACTAGATATATCATCAACAACTGACACTAGATATATCGTCAACAACTGACACTAGCTATATAGTCAACAACTGACACTAGCTATATCGTCAACAACTGACACTAGATATATCGTCAACAACTGACACTAGCTATATAGTCAACAACTGACACTAGCTATATCGTCATCAACTGACACTAGCTATATCGTCAACAACTGACACTAGATATATCGTCAACAACTGACACTAGATATATCGTCAACAACTGACACTAGCAATATCGTCAACAACTGACACTAGCTATATCGTCAACAACTGACACTAGATATATCATCAACAACTGACACTAGCTATATCATCAACAACTGACACTAGCTTTATCATCAACAACTGATACTAGATATATCGTCAACAACTGACACTAGATATATCATCAACAACTGACACTAGCTATATCGTCAACAACTGACACTAGCTATATCGTCAACAACTGACACTAGCTATATCGTCAACAACTGACACTAGATATATCATCAACAACTGACACTAGCTATATCATCAACAACTGACACTAGCTTTATCATCAACAACTGATACTAGATATATCGTCAACAACTGACACTAGATATATCATCAACAACTGACACTAGCTATATCGTCAACAACTGACACTAGCTATATCGTCAACAACTGACACTAGCTATATCATCAACAACTGACACTAGATATATCGTCAACTGACACTAGATATATCGTCAACAACTGACACTAGCTATATCATCAACAACTGATACTAGATATATCATCAACAACTGACACTAGATATATCGTCAACAACTGATACTCACTATATCGTCAACAACTGACACTAGATATATCGTCAACAACTGACACTAGATATATCGTCAACAACTGACACTAGCTATATCATCAACAACTGACACTAGATATATCGTCAACAACTGACACTAGCTATATCGTCAACAACTGACACTAGCTATATCGTCAACAACTGACACTAGCTATATCGTCAACAACTGACACTAGCTATATCGTCAACAACTGACACTAGCTATATCATCAACAACTGACACTAGCTATATCGTCAACAACTGACACTAGCTATATCATCAACAACTGACACTAGATATATCGTAAACAACTGACACTAGCTATATCGTCAACAACTGACACTAGCTATATCATCAACAACTGACACTAGATATATCGTAAACAACTGACACTAGCTATATCGTCAACAACTGACACTAGCTATATCGTCAACAACTGACACTAGCTATATCGTCAACAACTGACACTAGACATATCGTCAACAACTGACACTAGCTTTATCGTCAACAACTGACACTAGCTATATCGTCAACAACTGACACTAGCTATATCATCAACAACTGACACTAGATATATCGTAAACAACTGACACTAGCTATATCGTCAACAACTGACACTAGATATATCGTCAACAACTGACACTAGCTATATCATCAACAACTGACACTAGATATATCGTCAACAACTGACACTAGCTATATCATCAACAACTGACACTAGATATATCGTCAACAACTGACACTAGCTATATCGTCAACAACTGACACTAGCTATATCATCAGCAACTGACACTTGCTATATCGTCAACAACTGACACTAGCTATATCATCAACAACTGACACTAGATATATCGTCAACAACTGACACTAGCTATATCGTCAACAACTGACACTAGCTATATCATCAGCAACTGACACTTGCTATATCGTCAACAACTGACACTAGCTATATCATCAACAACTGACACTAGCTATATTGTCAACAACAGACACGAGCTATATCGTCAACAACTGACACTAGCTATATCGTCAACAACTGACACTATATATATAGCTATATCGTCAACGTACGTCGTACAGATCTAGCAAAATTTACTGGATCAAAAATGGATTTCTATCTTTAAATAGAAATTTTTTTCATAGTTTAATGAAAATAATCCCTATCTTTAATATCAATAATCTCAACCAACCCAAACCGTCTCTCTTTTCTCCCAAGGACTAACATACTGACCGGCAGCTGATGTTTTCGGCCGTTCCCTTTTTCAGTCGCTTCGCTATTAGGTAGTTACCTTATATTGACGTGCGTACATTTCGAATACACACATGTAAATAATAGGGTGTACATCTCGGTTGTCATATATCAACGCCGTATACAGGCAGAAAGCTAAAAATAGCCACATGCTGTAATTTTGCATTCAACTTTGATAAAAATAAATTTCATCTCTATAATTGTTGCGAAATAACTGCGATTCCGGAAAATATGTGTACATTGTAGCCTATAGCCTTCTCAGATACTCAAATTCTAAACATGTCATATAGGGGCCTGGCTGCTCAAATATGGGTGGTAGTACATGTAATATGTGTCGTCAACTACCATCTACTGTCTTTGTAGTTATTGTTTTCAATTGACAATTTTCTGTACATATATTTTAATTTCAGTTGAGCTTTTAAGGAGATATAAGGTGTGAATTGTTGACATCCATCCCGTTTCATGCTATACTATTTCCAGGTAATCGGGTATTTCCCGGTAATTCCGGGTAATCCGACTTTCCTCCAAAAACTGGCTGTTACCAGGGCGTTAAACAAAAGAAACCAAATATGTAGTGTATGTCTTCCCAGGTGGCGCTGACGTCATCTAGATCATCCTACAATATAAAACACAATGTTGACGTTGATACAGAAAATTCTTATAGCCATGGCCGTCTAGTGGGAACACATACATCATATATACGTAGTTGTCGGAAAGTGTCTGGGTTCGTCCCGCTGTTCTCTCTAGAGAGACCCTTTGACGTATGGAAATTGGCAAGCATTTTGTGTATGCATAACCAGACCTTATTCAAAGCGTAACACACAAACAACTAAATTCGTATCTGATGAACCATTCAAACACATTAATTTGAATTTAAAATGGTCGTGTTCGTGTTTGTATAAACCGATTTACCTCGCGTCTATGAACTTTAAATGGTACGGGGTCGAATTTATCAAAAAAAGGTTTAATAGCATTACTCTGAGATTATGGATATCAGTTAGAAAATTCAAAATTTTTCATTCATACGACCTTCAAATTGGCCGAGGTCACCTTAATGTATATGCACCTTTACACCAGGTAAATCGTATCATTACTGTAGGACCCTGGTATCCTGGGTCGGTGAAGGACAGTCATTAAATAATCTAAGGTGCTTAAGCAAAGTATTGTTCTGGACCTCTTGTTTTAGCACACTTTGGCTTCTCTAGCTTTCAAAGTGGCGACAGATAACCCTTGTTCCTCTGATAACTCATGCGTACACAATACGGGTAACCATACAGAATCCTATAAGATATTCAAATGAGGTAGACCACGTGTCATTGTTCTGGTGTCGCCTTGTTACTGGCCCAATAGATTACTGGCCCAATAGATCACTGACCCAATATATTACTGGCCCAATAGATCACTGGCCCAATAGATTACTGGCCCAATAGATCACTGGCCCAATATATCACTGGCCCAATAGATCACAGGCCCAATATATCACTGGCCCAATAGATTACAGACCCAATAGATTACTGACCCAATATATTACTGACCCAATAGATCACTGACCCAATAGATCACTGACCCAATAGATCACTGGCCCAATAGATCACTGACCCAATAGATCACTGGCCCAATAGATCACAGGCCCAATAAATCACAGGCCCAACAGATTACTGGCCCAATATATTACTGGCCCAATAGATCACAGGCCCAATAGATTACAGGCCCAACAGATTACTGGCCCAATAGATTACAGACTCAATAGATTACTGGCCCAATAGATAACTGGCCCAATAGATTACAGGCCCAATAGATCACAGGCCCAATAGATTACAGGCCCAATAGATCACAGGCCCAACAGATTACTGGCCCAATATATTACTGGCCCAATAGATCACAGGCCCAATAGATTACAGGCCCAACAGATTACAGGCCCAATAGATCACTGGCCCAATAGATCACAGACCCAATAGATCACTGACCCAATAGATCACAGGCCCAATAGATCACTGACCCAATAGATCACAGGCCCAATAGATCACAGACCCAATAGATCACAGGTCCAATAGATTACTGACCCAACAGATTACTGGCCAAATAGATTACAGACCCAATAGATCACAGGCCCAATAGATCACTGGCCCAATAGATCACTGACCCAATAGATCACTGACCCAATAGATCACTGACCCAATAGATCACAGGCCCAATAGATCACAGACCCAAAACGTCACAGGTCCAATAGATCACTGACCCAATAGATTACTGGCCCAATAGATCACTGACCCAATAGATTACTGGCCCAATAGATTACAGACCCAATAGATCACAGGTCCAATAGATTACTGACCCAACAGATTACTGGCCCAATAGATTACAGACCCAATAGATCACAGGTCCAATAGATCACTGACCCAATATATTACTGACCCAATAGATCACTGACCCAATAGATCACTGACCCAATAGATCACTGGCCCAATAGATCACTGACCCAATAGATCACTGGCCCAATAGATCACAGGCCCAATAGATCACAGGCCCAATAAATCACAGGCCCAACAGATTACTGGCCCAATATATTACTGGCCCAATAGATCACAGGCCCAACAGATTACTGGCCCAATAGATTACAGACCCAATAGATTACTGGCCCAATAGATAACTGGCCTAATAGATTACAGGCCCAATAGATCACAGGCCCAATAGATTACAGGCCCAATAGATCACAGGCCCAACAGATTACTGGCCCAATATATTACTGGCCCAATAGATCACAGGCCCAATAGATTACAGGCCCAACAGATTACAGGCCCAATAGATCACTGGCCCAATAGATCACAGACCCAATAGATCACTGACCCAATAGATCACAGGCCCAATAGATCACTGACCCAATAGATCACAGGCCCAATAGATCACAGACCCAATAGATCACAGGTCCAATAGATTACTGACCCAACAGATTACTGGCCAAATAGATTACAGACCCAATAGATCACAGGCCCAATAGATCACTGGCCCAATAGATCACTGACCCAATAGATCACTGACCCAATAGATCACTGACCCAATAGATCACAGGCCCAATAGATCACAGACCCAAAACGTCACAGGTCCAATAGATCACTGACCCAATAGATTACTGGCCCAATAGATCACTGACCCAATAGATTACTGGCCCAATAGATTACAGACCCAATAGATCACAGGTCCAATAGATTACTGACCCAACAGATTACTGGCCCAATAGATTACAGACCCAATAGATCACAGGCCCAATAGATCACTGGCCCAATAGATTACTGACCCAATAGATCACTGACCCAATAGATCACAGGTCCAATAGATCACAGGTCCAATAGATTACTGGCCCAATAGATTACTGACCCAATAGATTACTGACCCAATAGATCACTGACCCAATAGATCACAGGTCCAATAGATTACAGACCTAATAGATCACTGGCCCAATATATCACAGGCCCAATATATTACAGGCCCAATATATCACTGACCCAATAGATCACAGACCCAATAGATCACAGGCCTAATATATCACAGGTCCAATAGATCACTGGCCCAATAGATCACTGACCCAATAGATCACTGGCCCAATATATTACAGGCCCAATATATCACTGACCCAATAGATCACTGGCCCAATAGATTACTGACCCAATAGATAACTGACCCAATAGATCACTGACCCAATAGATCACAGGTCCAATAGATCACAGGTCCAATAGATCACAGGCCCAATATATCACAGGCCCAATATATCACAGGCCCAATAGATCACTGACCCAATAGATCACTGGCCCAATAGATTACTGGCCCAATAGATTACTGGCCCAATAGATTACTGGTCCAATAGATCACAGGTCCAATAGATTACTGGCCCAATATATTACTGACCCAATATATTACTGGCCCAATAGATTACAGGCCCAATAGATTATTGGCTCAATAGATTACAGGCCCAATAGATCACTGGCCCAATAGATCACAGACCCAATAGATCACCGACCCAATAGATCACTGACCCAATAGATAACTGACCCAATATATCATAGGTCCAATAGATTACAGACCTAATAGATTACTGACCCAATAGATCACTGGCCCAATATATTACTGGTCCAATAGATCACTGACCCAATAGATCACTGGCCCAATAGATTACTGACCCAATATATTACTGGTCCAATAGATCACAGACCCAATAGATCACAGGCCCAATAGATTACTGGCCCAATAGATTACTGGTCCAATAGATCACAGGCCCAATAGATCACTGACCCAATAGATCACTGGTCCAATAGATTACTGGCCCAATAGATTATAGGCCCAATAGATCACAGACCCAATAGATCACTGACCCAATAGATTACTGGCCCAATAGATTACTGGCCCAATAGATTACTGACCCAATAAACACTGACCCAATAGATCACAGGTCCAATAGATTACTGGCCCAATAGATTACTGACCCAATAGATTACTGACCCAATAGATCACAGGTCCAATAGATTACTGACCCAATAGATCACTGGCCCAATATATTACTGGCCCAATAGATCACAGGCCCAATAGATTACTGACCCAATAGATCACTGTCCCAATAGATTACTGACCCAATAGATCACAGGCCCAATATATTACTGGCCCAATAGATTACTGACCCAATAGATCACTGGCCCAATAGATCACTGACCCAATAGATCACTGACCCAATATATTACTGGCCCAATAGATCACTGACCCAATATATCACAGGTCCAATAGATCACAGGTCCAATAGATCACTGGCCCAATAGATCACAGGCCCAATATATCACTGACCCAATAGATCACAGGCCCAATAGATCACTGACCCAATAGATCACTGGCCCAATAGATTACTGGCCCAATAGATCACATGCCCAATAGATCACTGGCCCAATAGATCAAAGGCCCAATAGATCACAGGTCCAATAGATTACTGGCCCAATATATTACTGACCCAATATATTACTGGCCCAATAGATTACAGGCCCAATAGATTATTGGCCCAATAGATTACTGGCCCAATAGATTACTGACCCAATAGATTACTGACCCAATAGATCACAGGTGCAATAGATTACTGACCCAATAGATCACTGGCCCAATATATTACTGGCCCAATAGATCACAGGTCCAATAGATTACTGGCCCAATAGATTACTGACCCAATAGATTACTGACCCAATAGATCACTGACCCAATAGATCACAGGTCCAATAGATTACAGACCTAATAGATCACTGGCCCAATATATCACAGGCCCAATATATTACAGGCCCAATATATCACTGACCCAATAGATCACAGACCCAATAGATCACAGGCCTAATATATCACAGGTCCAATAGATCACTGGCCCAATAGATCACTGACCCAATAGATCACTGGCCCAATATATTACAGGCCCAATATATCACTGACCCAATAGATCACTGGCCCAATAGATTACTGACCCAATAGATAACTGACCCAATAGATCACTGACCCAATAGATCACAGGTCCAATAGATCACAGGTCCAATAGATCACAGGCCCAATATATCACAGGCCCAATATATCACAGGCCCAATAGATCACTGACCCAATAGATCACTGGCCCAATAGATTACTGGCCCAATAGATTACTGGCCCAATAGATTACTGAAAGGCCCAATAGATCACAGGTCCAATAGATTACTGGCCCAATATATTACTGACCCAATATATTACTGGCCCAATAGATTACAGGCCCAATAGATTATTGGCCCAATAGATTACAGGCCCAATAGATCACTGGCCCAATAGATCACAGACCCAATAGATCACCGACCCAATAGATCACTGACCCAATAGATAACTGACCCAATATATCATAGGTCCAATAGATTACAGACCTAATAGATTACTGACCCAATAGATCACTGGCCCAATATATTACTGGTCCAATAGATCACTGACCCAATAGATCACTGACCCAATAGATCACTGGCCCAATAGATTACTGACCCAATATATTACTGGTCCAATAGATCACAGGTCCAATAGATCACAGGCCCAATAGATTACTGGCTCAATAGATTACTGGTCCAATAGATCACAGGCCCAATAGATCACTGACCCAATAGATCACTGGTCCAATAGATTACTGGCCCAATAGATTACTGGCCCAATAGATCACAGACCCAATAGATCACTGACCCAATAGATTACTGGCCCAATAGATTACTGGCCCAATAGATTACTGACCCAATAAACACTGACCCTATAGATCACAGGTCCAATAGATTACTGGCCCAATAGATTACTGACCCAATAGATTACTGACCCAATAGATCACAGGTCCAATAGATTACTGACCCAATAGATCACTGGCCCAATATATTACTGGCCCAATAGATCACAGGCCCAATAGATTACTGACCCAATAGATCACTGTCCCAATAGATTACTGACCCAATAGATCACAGGCCCAATATATTACTGGCCCAATAGATTACTGACCCAATAGATCACTGGCCCAATAGATCACTGACCCAATAGATCACTGACCCAATATATTACTGGCCCAATAGATCACTGACCCAATATATCACAGGTCCAATAGATCACAGGTCCAATAGATCACTGGCCCAATAGATCACAGGCCCAATATATCACTGACCCAATAGATCACAGGCCCAATAGATCACTGACCCAATAGATCACTGGCCCAATAGATTACTGGCCCAATAGATCACATGCCCAATAGATCACTGGCCCAATAGATCAAAGGCCCAATAGATCACAGGTCCAATAGATTACTGGCCCAATATATTACTGACCCAATATATTACTGGCCCAATAGATTACAGGCCCAATAGATTATTGGCCCAATAGATTACTGGCCCAATAGATTACTGACCCAATAGATTACTGACCCAATAGATCACAGGTGCAATAGATTACTGACCCAATAGATCACTGGCCCAATATATTACTGGCCCAATAGATCACAGGCCCAATAGATTACTGACCCAATAGATCACTGTCCGAATAGATTACTGACCCAATAGATCACTGGCCCAATATATTACTGGCCCAATAGATTACTGACCCAATAGATCACTGGCCCAATAGATCACTGACCCAATAGATCACTGACCCAATATATTACTGGCCCAATAGATCACAGGCCAAATATATTACTGGCCCAATAGATCACTGACCCAATAGATCACTGACCCAATATATCACTGGCCCAATAGATCACAGGCCCAATAGATTACAGACCCAATAGATCACAGACCCAATAGATCACAGGCCCAATAGATCACTGGCCCAATATATCACTGGCCCAATAGATCACAGGCTCAATAGATTACAGACCCAATAGATCACAGACCCAATAGATCACAGACCCAATAGATCACTGGCCCAATAGATCACAGACCCAATATATTACTGACCCAATAGATCACTGACCCAATAGATTACTGACCCAATAGATCACTGGCCCAATAGATTACTGGCCCAATAGATTACTGACCCAATAGATTACAGGCCCAATAGATCACTGGTCCAATAGATCAATGACTCAATAGATCACATAACCAATAGATCACTGGCCCAATAGATTACAGGCCCAATAGATTACAGGCCCAAATAGATTACTGGCCCATTAGATCACTGGCCCAATATATTACTGGTCCAATATATCACAGGTCCAATAGATCACTGACCCAATAGATAACTGGCCCAATAGATTAACAGACCGAATATATTACTGGTCCAATAGATCACAGGCCCAATAGATTACATGCCCAATAGATCACTGGTCCAATAGATCACAGGCCCAATAGATCACAGGCCCAATAGATTACTGACCCAATAGATCACTGGCCCAATAGATCACAGACCCAATAGATTACTGACCCAATAGATCACTGGCCCAATAGATCACTGACCCAATAGATCACTGGCCCAATAGATCACAGACCCAATAGATTACTGACCCAATAGATCACTGGCCCAATAGATCACTGGCCCAATAGATCACAGACCCAATAGATCACTGGCCCAATAGATTACAGGCCCAATAGATCACTGACCCAATAGATCACTGGCCCAATAGATCACTGACCCAATAGATTACTGGCCCAATAGATTACTGACCCAATATATCACTGGTCCAATAGATCACAGGCCCAATAGATCACTGGCCCAATAGATTACTGGCCCAATAGATCACTGGCCCAATAGATCACTGGTCCAATAGATTACAGGCCCAATAGATCACTGGCCCAATAGATCACAGACCCAATAGATTACTGGCCCAATAGATTACTGACCCAATATATCACTGGCCCAATAGATCACTGGCCCAATAGATCACTGGCCCAATAGATTACTGGCCCAATAGATCACTGACCCAATAGATTACTGGCCCAATAGATTACTGACCCAATATATCACTGGTCCAATAGATCACAGGCCCAATAGATCACTGGCCCAATAGATGACTGGCCCAATAGATGACTGGCCCAATAGATCACAGACCCAATAGATCACAGGCCCAATAGATCATATGCCCAATAGATCACAGACCCAATAGATTACTGGCCCAATAGATTACTGACCCAATATATCACTGGCCCAATAGATCACAGGCCCAATAGATTACAGACCCAATAGATCACAGGCCCATTAGATCACAGGCCCAATAGATCACTGCTTCTCTTACAATTCAGACCTGGAATAAAGGCCCCGTTTCTTACTAAACAATTTGGCTATCTGTGAAATGGCGTCTTTGCTATTGTTACAATTAAAGCTCACACAATCTAATCCTGGTCAGAGTAAAAGGAGAGGTATCATAACGCTGTTTGAAATTGACCGGTTTACAGCGACACATTACTAATTAGAAATGGCGTGTCAAGGTATTCACAATTTATTAATGTTTAAAACTTCTTATGGACCATTTGCTCTTTGTCTATAATATTTATAAACTTTCCGAATTTTTCTATTGGTCATTAGGGGTTTGTATGTGCCTATAACCCATGGCCCTTGTCTTTTCCAACCCTAGAATTGTGACATTAAGCGATAACACAGAAGAGACTGTTACGCCATACTGACGATCTGCTGACTGATGATATGTGATGTGTAGGGCGGGAACCACAGGACCGATAGGTTGGGTTTGAATTCTGTATCACAGATAGCACCTAAATTGTTCTTCAACATGTATTCGAAGGATTGTAAGCAATATTCTTGTCTACCTCTCGAACCGACAAGACTGATTTTCACGCCGTACAAGACCTAATGGTTATCTTCAAACTGGCCCTCAAATAAATCCTTGTGTGACGATGACACGTGCTAAACGGCACACATTGTCGTAAAATTCACAGAATTACGTCACCGCCACGTCACCGCCACGTATCCTTCCTTTGTTTGGTGACAATGAAGCCTGGCGGTTTTGTCTCCGAACTGCACATCTGCTTCTGATACATGATGCTTTATGATGTCACTATGAGTAAGTCCGGTGATCATTTCACAGAGACGACGTCTATAAATACAGGGTACTAGTGTTACATCACAATTTTATGAATTTCTTAAAATAATTCAACTTTGATGTTTCTCAATATGCTAACACTAATGTAATGTTACTGTATAGACGTACTACAGTATAATGTAAAGTATAAACAACAACGCCGACCTGCATCACTATTTTAAGTACTTTACTAGTTTTTTGTGGTGGGTCGTTACAAAAGCTTTCCTCATCGAAATAGTAGAAATTAACCTTTTGATGTCAATAGATTGGCAAGAATTGTTAAGAATCACTCTCTTTTGCTCAAAAATGGGCCAAATTACTATTTTTGAATTTGAAAGGTTGGCAGGTCTGCAAACGTTACATTTATACAGTAACGCATTAAAAGTAACAACAAATGTAATATTTCCATAGTAACACATTTAGAATAACAATAAATGTCATATTTCTATAGTAACGCATTAAAAGTAACAATAAATGTCATATTTCTATTGTAACACATTCAAAGTAACAATAAATGTCATATTTCCATAGTAACGCATTTAGAGTAACAATAAATCTCATATTTCCATAGTAACACATTAAAAGTAACAACAAATGTCATATTTCTATAGTAACACATTTAAAGTAACAACAAATGTCATATTTCTAAAGTAACACATTCAAAGTAACAATAAATGTCATATTTCCATAGTAAAACAATTAAAGTAACAACAAATGTTATATTTCTATAGTAACACATTAAAAGTAACAAAAAATGTTTTATTTCTATAGTAACACATTAAAAGTAACAAAAAATGTTTTATTTCTATCGTAACACATTAAAAGTAACAACAAATGTTATATTTCTATAGTAACACATTTAAAGTAACAACAAATGTCATATTTCTATAGTAACACATTAAAAGTAACAACAAATGTCATATTTCTATAGTAAAACAATTAAAGTAACAACAAATGTTATATTTCTATAGTAACACATTAAAAGTAACAAAAAATGTTTTATTTCTATAGTAACACATTAAAAGTAACAAGAAATGTCATATTTCTATAGTAACAAATTAAAAGTAACAAGAAATGTCATATTTCTATAGTAACGCATTAAAAGTAACAAGAAATGTCATATTTCTATAGTAACACATTAAAAGTAGCAGGAAATGTCATATTTCTATAGTAACGCATTAAAAGTAACAAGAAATGTTATATTTCTATAGTAACACATTTAAAGTAACAACGAATGTCATATTTCCATAGTAACATTTTAAAAGTAACAACAAATGTCATATTTACATAGTAACATTTTAAAAGTAACAACAAATGTCATATTTCTATAGAAACACATTAAAAGTAATAACAAATGTCATATTTCTATAGTAACACATTTAAAGTAACAACAAATGTCATATTTCTAAAGTAACATACATGTATCTTAAGTAACAACAAATGTCATATTTCTAAAGTAACATACATGTATCTAAAGTAACAATAAATGTCATCATTCTAAAGTAAGATATCTCAAGTAAGAACAAATGTCATATTTCTATAGTAACAAGAAATATAATATAATATTTAGCGACAACCCTGAAGTAGAAATACAGTAAAATCAAATTAATCATTATATCACTATAGCCTTAAACTATAAACGTTATATCACTATAGCCTTAAACTATAAACGTTTTGTTCCGATATAGTCACACATTTAACTCAGATATTACTTTTGTACCAACAATACACCGTACAACAATACACCGTACAACAATACACCGTACAACAACACATCGTACAACAATACACCGTACAACAATACAACGTACAACAATGCACCGTACAACAACACAGCGTACGACAATACACCGTACAACAATACACCGTACAACAATACACTGTACAACAATACACTGTACAACAATACACTGTACAACAATACACTGTACAACACTACACTGTACAACACTACATTGTACAACACTACACTGTACAACAATACACTGTACAACAATACACTGTACAACAACACACCGTACAACAATACACCGTACAACAATACACCGTACAACAACACACCGTACAACAATACACCGTACAACAATACAACGTACAACAATACACCGTACAACAACACAGCGTACGACAATACACCGTACAACAATACACCGTACAACAACACAGCGTACGACAATACACCGTACAACAACACAGCGTACGACAATACACCGTACAACAATACACCGTACAACAATACACCGTACAACAATACACTGTACAACAATACACTGTACAACAATACACCGTACAACAATACACCGTACAACCCCCTAAAACTGCTGTGTTACAATAGTAATACCAACAATACACCGTACAACCCCCTAAAACTGATGTGTTATAATAGTAGTACCAACAATACACCGTACAACCCTCTAAAACTGATGTGTTACAATAGTAATACCAACAATACACCGTACAACCCCCTAAAACTGATGTGTTATAATAGTAGTACCAACAATACACCGTACAACAAAACACCGTACAACAATACACCGTACAACCCCCTAAAACTGCTGTGTTACAATAGTAATACCAACAATACACCGTACAACCCCCTAAAACTGCTGTGTTATAATAGTAATACCAACAATACACCGTACAACCCCCTAAAACTGCTGTGTTACAATAGTAATACCAACAATACACCGTACAACAATACACCGTACAACCCCCTAAACCTGCTGTGTTATAATAGTAATACCAACAATACACCGTACAACCCCCTAAAACTGCTGTGTTACAATAGTAATACCAACAATACACCGTACAACCCCTAAAACTGATGTGTTATAATAGTAATACCAACAATACACCGTACAACCCTCTAAAACTGATGTGTTATAATAGTAGTAATACCGACAATACACCGTACAACTCCCTAAACCTGCTGTGTTATAATAGTAGTACCAACAATACACCGTACAACCCCCTAAAACTGCTGTGTTACAATAGTTATACCAACAATACACCGTACAACCCCCTAAAACTGCTGTGTTACAATAGTAATACCAACAATACACCGTACAACCCCTAAAACTGCTGTGTTACAAAAGCAATACCAACAATACACCGTACAACCCCTAAAACTGCTGTGTTACAATAGTAATACCAACACTCCAACACATTCAACCAATGTACGGAAACTATACAATAGTAATACCAACACTCTAACACATTCAACCAATGTACGGAAACTATACAATAGTAATACCAACACTCTAACACATTCAACCAATGTACAGAAACTATACAATAGTAATACCAACACTCATTCAACCAGTGTATGGAAAACATACCACTTTTACATTGTATGTTCCGGTAATTGTGATCCTATAGTAACCCAGTCAGTCTTTATAAAAGGATTTGTGATCCTTAGTAACTCCGTCAATTTTACAACATAAAGTACTATTTCTATATTTACCTCCCATACATGTGTCATAGCCTTGGTTATGTTCGTCCTTGTGAGCCGTATTTATTAATGTGGTCGAATGAAACTACCGAAAAAATGGTACCAACTGTGCGCGTCAAAACAGAACCCTACGCATGTTTTCCTAGTCGTACGTGTACACGTGTAGAAACGTGTAGGTGTGTCTGAGGAATGTTGGCAGGGAAACCTGGTCGTCAATGTCATGGCAGGTTATGACACCAGGTGTCAGCACCGACATTAAATGTGTACTACAGCGCCGACAAACACGACCACGTGTGTACCTATTTGTTACAACACATGAATGGGATGTCATCAGCCCACGTGACAAGCAGTGTCTTGTCTAGATGGCGCCATGTCGAACCAACTTAGACTGAAAAGTTTTGTTTTGTTTTGTTTTTATTTTAATAATGCATTTGTGATAAATTGATTTTATGTTTCTTATTTCTTATTCCAACGAGGTTGTACCACAAATCGGTCATGTGCACCTTTGGACATAGGTCTGACATCTCTCGGACAGGAAGGCGCCTGAGATTCTGCGTTGCTCTGCAATGTTTACTGATGGTTGGCTGACCCAGTATGAGTATGCTTATTACCATAAAGTATATACACGGTTTGGTTTAGCAATGGTGTATCTATTTAGAGACACGTCTGTACGCAGTAAATGTATACATATTGCCTGATATCAACATTCAATACCAAACATACTAGCCAATACCTTATTTCAATGATCGCAACAAAATACTGAGAGAGAAAAAAAACGTTTTCTCAAATACTACTTCCTTAATCACATATAACATTGGCCACGCGTGCCGCACCTAAACAAAGTCTGATTCGATTGGTTACAAATACCACCCCTTAAACAACGACTGATTCGATTGGTTACAAAATTTCACCCTAAATAAAGACTAAGATGATTGGATACAAATGCCACCCCGAAACAACGACTAAGATGATTGGATACAAATGCCACCCCTAAATAACGACTGAGGTGATTGGCTACAAATGTCACCCCTAAATAACGACTGAGGTGATTGGCTACAAATGTCACCCCTAAATAACGACTGAGGTGATTGGCTACAAATGTCACCCCTAAATAACGACTGAGGTGATTGGCTACAAATGTCACCCCTAAATAACGACTGAGGTGATTGGCTACAAATGTCACCCCTAAATAACGACTGAGGTGATTGGCTACAAATGTCACCCCTAAATAACGACTGAAATGATTGGTTACAAAATGTCACTCCTAAATAACGACTGAGGTGATTGGTTACAAAATGTCACCCCTAAATAACGACTGAGTTGATTGGTTACATTTGGTGTTCGTGATATTCGTTCAGCCTCAAAAGACATAAACATCACCTGAACACTTTAGGATGTATTTAATAGAGTCGTCTGGATTATTACGTAGATATAATGAAGATATAGATTTGAAACTGAGACTGGATCCCAAGTCTGACAACAACAGTTTGGAAACATGTTGATCAACAAAGGTCGGTAAACATGTTCACCAACAAAGGTCGTAAACATGTTGATCAGTCTCTTCAAAATGGCGCCGTCTTGTGAAGTGTAACATTGCAAGGACATGACGTCAAAGATTATACTATTGATCCCCGCGCTTTTTGGCGAAAAGATCTCTTTCTTTCGGTTTTTAATTTTTTTTTATTATGTATATAATTTATTATTAACTGATATCTTCTGTCATTGAGGGGCCGATTGGTTAAGTTGTCCCGACACTTTATCACTAGCCCTCCACCTCTGGGTTACGAGTTCGAAACCTACGTTGGGCAGTTGGCAGGTACTGACCGTAGGTCGGTGGTTTTTCTCCGGGTACTCCGGCTTTCCTCCATTTCCAAAACCTGGCACGTCCTTAAATAGCCCTGGCTGTTAATGGGACGTTAAACAAAATAAACCAAACCAAAGTCATACTCGTGATACACAAGTACACTCGTGATATCAATCAGAAACCATTCATATATGTACAAAGCCATTTATCCATATGCTGGTAAGGGGCAAGCAGATCTATTTTGTTACATAATATTATCCTATAAGTTGTAAAACTTGCGGAAATAAATTGAATTAGATTGAAATGAATTTACTTTATTTGATTTGACTTGAATTGAATTTTGACTGATTTGTAGACAGATGGCACCAATACAGCAGGGGGTTCACACATCAGTCGCCTCTTACATACATTCTCAATCCCGGGGTGTGGTGAACCCTAGTGAGGTTTACATGTTTACCAGAAGGACTTTGATTCCGTGTCCAGATGAAAAACAGGTATGACCTTACAAAACGTCTGAACACTTTAATCCGAGGTCACAGTATTTCGCGTGCAATGCATCTGTACCTGTTTAATCGTGAAACAAATGTCGCACCTAAATCCACGTCTAAACTCTATCAACGTCGGAAACGGCTCAGGCATTGATCGGGAATGTGCGTGTCATATCGAGACAACAGTAGTCTTTATATTACGTCGGTAATCGGTAATGGTGGGTGGTCGGGGACATTTATTACCGTGACAATAACGTGCCGAGAGCTATATCGATATACTAGGTTTATAGGTCACGCGCCTCGACCTACTCATTAAAACAAGGCCCCTAGTTATCTTAATTAAGTATTATACAATAGATTGGTAGCATTGGTGTTAAAAACCTTAAATATTCAGCATACAACGCATACATTTAGCCTGGACTTGGTCACTCTCGAACTGGGTGTGTTTGAAAATCTATGCATAACTTGTCTTTAGGGTAGATCAATACCTTTGGGAAAATCCATGTCTTCTTTTCCTTAACTATTTTTTTTCCTTAACTAGGTTTTTTCCTCTTAACTAGTCTTTTTCATAAACTAGTCTTTTCCCCCTAAACTAGTCTTTTTTTCCCTTCACTAGTCTTTTTCCTTAACTAGTCTTTTTACCCATAACTAGTCTTTTTCCCATAACTAGTCTTTTTTCCCTTAACTAGTCTTTTTTACTTGACTAGTCTTTTTTCCCTTAACTAGTCTTTTCCCCATAACTAGTCTTTTTACCCTTAAATAGTATTTTTCCCATAACTAGTCTTTTTACCCTTAAATAGTCTTTTTCCCATAACTAGTCTTTTTTCCTTAACTAGTCTTTTTACCCATAACTAGTCTTTTTCCCATTACTAGTCTTTTTTCCCTTAACCAGTCTTTTTTACTTAACTAGTCTTATTTCCCTTAACTAGTCTTTTTCCCATAACTAGTCTTTTTACCCTTAACTAGTCTTTTTCCCATAACTAGTCTTTTTACCCTTAAATAGTCTTTTTCCCATAACTAGTCTTTTTTCCTTAACTAGTCTTTTTTCCTTAACTAGTCGTTTTCCCCCATAACTAGTCTTTTTTCCTTAACAAGTCTCTTTTCCCTTAACTAGTCTTTTTTACTTAACAAGTCTTTATTTCCTTCACTAATCTTTTTTCCCCTTAACTAGTCTTTTGCCTTAACTAGTCTTTTTTGTCCTTAAATCGAGTTTTTTTCTTGCATTTTAATGCACATTTTAGATATGAAAGCATAAATGTGGTTCTCGGCCTGTCGGACTGTCTAATGAAGTTCAGATCTGTTCTTCTCCGAGTTATGAATGTAATTTAGAATATACTATTCGTTTTTCAGACTGTGTATCGGTTTTCAGATTAAGGCATAAATATGTTGTTTATATAGAAATTATACCACTAGGTAATATTACAGCGATCATGTAACACAGTATCGCCGTGACTCTAGGTAATATTACAGCGATGATATAACACAGTATCGCCGTGTTACTAGGTAATATTACAGCGATCATGTAACACAGTATCGCCGTGTTACTAGGTAACATTACAGCCATCATGTAACACAGTATCGCCGTGTTACTGGGTAATATTACAGCGATCATGTAACACAGTATCGCCGTGTTACTAGGTAACATTACAGCCATCATGTAACACAGTATCGCCGTGTTACTAGGTAATATTACAGCGATCTTGTAACACAGTATCGCCGTGTTACTGGGTAATATTACAGCGATCATGTAACACAGTATCGCCGTGTTACTGGGTGATATTACAGCCATCATGTAACACAGTATCGCCGTGTTACTGGGTAATATTACAGCGATCATGTAACACAGTATCGCCGTGTTACTAGGTAATATTACAGCGATCATGTAACACAGTATTACCGTGTTACTAGGTAATATTACAGCGATCATGTAACACAGTATCGCCGTGTTACTAGGTAATATTACAGCGATCATGTAACACAGTATCACCGTGTTACTAGGTAATATTACAGCGATCATGTAACACAGTATCGCCGTGTTACTAGGTAATATTACAGCGATCATGTAACACAGTATTACCGTGTTACTAGGTAATATTACAGCGATCATGTAACACAGTATCGCCGTGTTACTAGGTAATATTACAGCCATCATGTAACACAGTATGGCCGTGTTACTGGGTAATATTACAGCGATCATGTAACACAGTATCGCCGTGTTACTGGGTAATATTACAGCGATCATGTAACACAGTATCGCCGTGTTACTAGGTAATATTACAGCGATCATGTAACACAGTATCGTCGTGTTACTAGGTAATATTACAGCGATCATGTAACACAGTATCGCCGTGTTACTAGGTAATATTACAGCGATCATGTAACACAGTATCGCCGTGTTACTAGGTAATATTACAGCGATCATGTAACACAGTATCGACGTGTTACTGGGTAATATTACAGCGATCATGTAACACAGTATCGCCGTGTTACTGGGTAATATTACAGCGATCATGTAACACAGTATCGCCGTGTTACTAGGTAATATTACAGCGATCATGTAACACAGTATCGCCGTGTTACTGGGTAATATTACAGCATTCATGTTACACATTACCGCCGTGTTACTGGGTAATATTACAGCATTCATGTAACACAGTATCGCCGTGTTACTGGGTAATATTACAGCGATCATGTAACACAGTATCGCCGTGTTACTAGGTAATATTACAGCCATCATGTAACACAGTATCGCCGTGTTACTAGGTAATATTACAGCGATCATGTAACACAGTATCGCCCTGTTACTGGGTAATATTACAGCGATCATGTAACACAGTATCGCCGTGTTACTGGGTAATATTACAGCGATCATGTAACACAGTATCGCCGTGTTACTGGGTAATATTACAGCGATCATGTAACACAGTATCGCCGTGTTACTAGGTAATATTACAGCGATCATGTAACACAGTATCGCCGTGTTACTAGGTAATATTACAGCGATCATGTAACACAGTATCGCCGTGTTACTAGGTAATATTACAGCGATCATGTAACACAGTATCGCCGTGTTACTGGGTAATATTACAGCGATCATGTAACACAGTATCGCCGTGTTACTAGGTAATATTACAGCGATCATGTAACACAGTATCGCCGTGTTACTGGGTAATATTACAGCGATCATGTAACACAGTATCGCCGTGTTACTAGGTAATATTACAGCGATCATGTAACACAGTATTACCGTGTTACTCGGTAATATTACAGTGATCATGTAACACAGTATCGCCGTGTTACTAGGTAATATTACAGCCATCATGTAACACAGTATCGCCGTGTTACTAGGTAATATTACAGCCATCATGTAACACAGTATCGCCGTGTTACTAGGTAATATTACAGCGATCATGTAACACAGTATTACCGTGTTACTAGGTAATATTACAGCGATTATGTAACACAGTATCGCCGTGTTACTGGGTAATATTACAGCGATCATGTAACACAGTATCGCCGTGTTACTAGATAATATTACAGCGATCATGTAACACAGTATCGCCGTGTTACTAGGTAATATTACAGCGATCATGAAACACAGTATCGCCGTGTTACAAGGTAATATTACAGCATTCATGTAACACAGTATCGCCGTGTTACAAGGTAATATTACAGCATTCATGTAACACAGTATCGCCGTGTTACTAGGTAATATTACAGCGATCATGTAACACAGTATGGCCGTGTTACTAGGTAATATTACAGCGATCATGTAACACAGTATCGCCGTGACTCTAGGTAATATTACAGCGATCATGTAACACAGTATCGCCGTGTTACTAGGTAATATTACAGCGATCATGTAACACAGTATCGCCGTGTTACTAGGTAATATTACAGCGATCATGAAACACAGCATCGCCGTGTTACAAGGTAATATTACAGCGATCATGTAACACAGTATCGCCGTGTTACTAGGTAATATTACAGCGATCACGTTTCCAGCGCGTGTTAATCTCCCTAAAACACCTCAATACAGGTAACTATTCAAAAAGACAAGTTGCAATTACGTATAAACAAACGAAAGGGTCACCAAAGGGTGAACAGTTCCATATCGCCCGGTATCACGTGGACAGAAAATATTGATTCCTATGTGAGAGGACAAAATACAGTGATAGGGTGTGTTAATGGTTTGTCTGAAGTGGACAGATAATACAAATGGCCCTCCAAGGACATCTCGTGCAAACACGTGTACTGATAACCTTACGGTTAAAGATAACGACCATATTTCACTCATGCGGTCGGACGGTGTACAAATGACGTCAGAATAAAGATGCCCTGACATACTTCTTTCGAGTTCACTACAAAAACATGTCCAACATAAGGGTCAATTACAGTGCTGTATCACTCCAGGATCGGACCGACAAGGAGTGTCAGACAGAAATCACGACACTCCATACGTACAACAGACAGAATTCACGACACTCCATACGTACAACAGACAGAATCCACGACACTCCATACGTACAACAGACAGAATACACGACACTCCATACGTACAACTAACATAATTCACGACACTCCATACGTACAACAGACAGAATTCACGACACTCCATACGTACAACAGACAGAATTCACGACACTCCATACGTACAACAGACAGAATTCACGACACTCCATACGTACAACTAACAGAATTCACGACACTCAATACGTACAACTAACAGAATTTACGACACTCCATACGTACAACAGACAGAATTCACGACACTCCATACGTACAACTAACAGAATTTACGACACTCCATACGTACAACTAACAGAATTCACGACACTCCATACGTACAACTAACAGAATTCACGACACTCCATACGTACAACAGACAGAATTCACGACACTCCATACGTACAACTAACAGAATTCACGACACTCCATACGTACAACTAACAGAATTAACGACACTCCATACGTACAACAGACAGAATTCACGACACTCCATACGTACAACAGACAGAATTCACGACACTCCATACGTACAACAGACAGAATTCACGACACTCCATACGTACAACTACCAGAATTTACGACACTCAATACGTACAACAGAATTCACGACACTCAAAACGTACAACTAACAGAATTCAGGACACTCAATACGTACAACTACCAGAATTTACGACACTCAATACGTACAACAGAATTCAGGACACTCAATACGTACAACTACCAGAATTTACGACACTCAATACGTAGAACAGAATTCACGACACTCCATACGTACAACTAACAGAATTCACGACACTCCATCCGTACAACTAACAGAATTCACGACACTCCATCCGTACAACTAACAGAATTCACGACACTCCATACGTACAACAGACAGAATTCACGACACTCCATCCGTACAACTAACAGAATTCACGACACTCCATATGTACAACAGACAGAATTCACGACACTCCATCCGTACAACTAACAGAATTCACGACACTCCATCCGTACAACTAACAGAATTCACGACACTCCATATGTACAACAGACAGAATTCACGACACTCCATAAGTACAACAAACAGAATTCACGCCACTCCATACGTACAACAGACATAATTCACGACACTCCATAAATACAACTAACAGAATTAACGACACTCAATACGTACAACAGACATAATTCACGACACTCCATACGTACAACTAACAGAATTTACGACACTCAATACGTACAACAGAATTCACGACACTCAAAACGTACAACTAACAGAATTCAGGACACTCCATCCGTACAACTAACAGAATTTACGACACTCCATACGTACAACTAACAGAATTCACGACACTCCATACATACAGCAGACAGAATTCACGACACTCCATACGTACAACAGACAGAATACACGACACTCCATACGTACAACAGACAGAATTCACGACACTCCATACGTACAACTAACAGAATTCACGACACTCCATACGTACAACTAACAGAATTCACGACACTCCATACGTACAACAGACAGAATTCACGACACTCCATACGTACAACAGACAGAATTCACGACACTCCATACGTACAACTAACAGAATTCACGACACTCCATACGTACCACAGACAGAATTCACGACACTCCATACGTACAACAGACAGAATTCACGACACTCCATACGTACAACTAACAGAATTCACGACACTCCATACGTACAACTAACAGAATTCACGACACTCCATCCGTACAACTAACAGAATTCACGACACTCCATCAGTACAACAGACAGAATTCACGACACTCAATACGTACAACTAACAGAATTCACGACACTCCATACGTACAACTAACAGAATTCACGACACTCAATACGTACAACTAACAGAATTCACGACACTCCATACGTACAACAGACAGAATTCACGACACTCCATACGTACAACTAACAGAATTCACGACACTCCATACGTACAACAGACAGAATTCACGACACTCCATACGTACAACTAACAGAATTCACGACACTCCATACGTACAACAGACAGAATTCACGACACTCCATCCGTACAACTAACAGAATTCACGACACTCCATACGTACAACTAACAGAATTCACGACACTCCATACGTACAACTAACAGAATTCACGACACTCCATACGTACAACTAACAGAATTCACGACACTCCATACGTACAACAGACAGAATTCACGACACTCCATACGTACAACAGACAGAATTCACGACACTCCCTATGTACAACTTACAGAATTCACGACACTCAAAACGTACAACTAACAGAATTCAGGACACTCCATACGTACAACAGACAGAATTCACGACACTCCATACGTACAACAGACAGAATTCACGACACTCCCTATGTACAACTTACAGAATTCACGACACTCAAAACGTATAAACTAACAGATTTCACGACACTCCATCCGTACAACTAACAGAATTTACGACACTCCATACGTACAACTAACAGAATTCACGACACTCCATCCGTACAACTAACAGAATTTACGACACTCCATACGTACAACTAACAGAATTCACGACACTCCATACGTACAACAGACAGAATTCACGACACTCCATACGTACAACTAACAGAATTCACGACACTCCATACGTACAACAGACAGAATTCACGACACTCCATACGTACAACAGACAGAATTCACGACACTCCATACGTACAACAGACAGAATTCACGACACTCCATCCGTACAACTAACAGAATTCACGACACTCCATCAGTACAACAGACAGAATTCACGACACTCAATACGTACAACTAACAGAATTCACGACACTCCATACGTACAACTAACAGAATTCACGACACTCAATACGTACAACTAACAGAATTCACGACACTCCATACGTACAACAGACAGAATTCACGACACTCCATACGTACAACTAACAGAATTCACGACACTCCATACGTACAACTAACAGAATTCACGACACTCCATACGTACAACAGACAGAATTCACGACACTCCATACGTACAACTGACAGAATTCACGACACCCCATACGTACAACTGACAGAATTCACGACACTCCATACGTACAACTAACAGAATTCACGACACTCAATACGTACAACTAACAGAATTCACGACACTCCATACGTACAACTAACAGAATTTACGACACTCCATCCGTACAACTAACAGAATTTACGACACTCCATACGTACAACTAACAGAATTCACGACACTCCATACGTACAACAGACAGAATTCACGACACTCCATACGTACAACTAACAGAATTCACGACACTCCATACGTACAACAGACATAATTGACGACACTCCATACGTACAACTGACAGAATTCACGACACCCCATACGTACAACTGACAGAATTCACGACACTCCATACGTACAACTAACAGAATTCACGACACTCCATACGTACAACTAACAGAATTCACGACACTCCATACGTACAACTAACAGAATTCACGACACTCCATACGTACAACTAACAGAATTCACGACACTCCATACGTACAACAGACAGAATTCACGACACTCCATACGTACAACTAACAGAATTCACGACACTCCATACGTACAACTAACAGAATTCACGACACTCCATACGTACAACAGACAGAATTCACGACACTCCATACGTACAACAGACAGAATTCACGACACTCCATACGTACAACTAACAGAATTCACGACACTCCATACGTACAACAGACAGAATTCACGACACTCCATACGTACAACAGACAGAATTCACGACACTCCATACGTACAACTAACAGAATTCACGACACTCCATACGTACAACTAACAGAATTCACGACACTCCATCCGTACAACTAACAGAATTCACGACACTCCATCAGTACAACAGACAGAATTCACGACACTCAATACGTACAACTAACAGAATTCACGACACTCCATACGTACAACTAACAGAATTCACGACACTCAATACGTACAACTAACAGAATTCACGACACTTCATACGTACAACAGACAGAATTCACGACACTCCATACGTACAACTAACAGAATTCACGACACTCCATACGTACAACAGACAGAATTCACGACACTCCATACGTACAACTAACAGAATTCACGACACTCCATATGTACAACAGACAGAATTCACGACACTCCATCCGTACAACTAACAGAATTCACGACACTCCATACGTACAACTAACAGAATTCACGACACTCCATACGTACAACTAACAGAATTCACGACACTCCATACGTACAACTAACAGAATTCACGACACTCCATACGTACAACAGACAGAATTCACGACACTCCATACGTACAACAGACAGAATTCACGACACTCCCTATGTACAACTTACAGAATTCACGACACTCAAAACGTACAACTAACAGAATTAAGGACACTCCATACGTACAACAGACAGAATTCACGACACTCCATACGTACAACAGACAGAATTCACGACACTCCATACGTACAACAGACAGAATTCACGACACACCATACGTACAACAGACAGAATTCACGACACTCAAAACGTATAAACTAACAGATTTCACGACACTCCATCCGTACAACTAACAGAATTTACGACACTCCATACGTACAACAGACAGAATTCACGACACACCATACGTACAACTTACAGAATTCACGACACTCAAAACGTATAAACTAACAGATTTCACGACACTCCATCCGTACAACTAACAGAATTTACGACACTCCATACGTACAACAGACAGAATTCACGACACGCCATACGTACAACAGACAGAATTCACGACACTCCATACGTACAACAGACAGAATTCACGACACTCCATACGTACAACTAACAGAATTCACGACACTCCATCCGTACAACTAACAGAATTTACGACACTCCATACGTACAACTAACAGAATTCACGACACTCCATACGTACAACAGACAGAATTCACGACACTCCATACGTACAACTAACAGAATTCACGACACTCCATACGTACAACAGACAGAATTCACGACACTCCATACGTACAACAGACAGAATTCACGACACTCCATACGTACAACAGACAGAATTCACGACACTCCATCCGTACAACTAACAGAATTCACGACACTCCATCAGTACAACAGACAGAATTCACGACACTCAATACGTACAACTAACAGAATTCACGACACTCCATACGTACAACTAACAGAATTCACGACACTCAATACGTACAACTAACAGAATTCACGACACTCCATACGTACAACAGACAGAATTCACGACACTCCATACGTACAACTAACAGAATTCACGACACTCCATACGTACAACTAACAGAATTCACGACACTCCATACGTACAACAGACAGAATTCACGACACTCCATACGTACAACTGACAGAATTCACGACACCCCATACGTACAACTGACAGAATTCACGACACTCCATACGTACAACTAACAGAATTCACGACACTCAATACGTACAACTAACAGAATTCACGACACTCCATACGTACAACTAACAGAATTTACGACACTCCATCCGTACAACTAACAGAATTTACGACACTCCATACGTACAACTAACAGAATTCACGACACTCCATACGTACAACAGACAGAATTCACGACACACCATACGTACAACTAACAGAATTCACGACACTCCATACGTACAACAGACATAATTGACGACACTCCATACGTACAACTGACAGAATTCACGACACCCCATACGTACAACTGACAGAATTCACGACACTCCATACGTACAACTAACAGAATTCACGACACTCAATACGTACAACTAACAGAATTCACGACACTCCATACGTACAACTAACAGAATTCACGACACTCCATACGTACAACTAACAGAATTCACGACACTCCATACGTACAACAGACATAATTGACGACACTCCATACGTACAACAGACAGAATTCACGACACTCCATACGTACAACAGACAGAATTCACGACACTCCATACGTACAACTGACAGAATTTACGACACTCCATCCGTACAACAGACAGAATTCACGACACTCCATCCGTACAACTAACAGAATTGACGACACTCCATACGTACAACTAACAGAATTCACGACACTCCATACGTACAACAGACAGAATTCACGACACTCCATACGTACAACAGACAGAATTCACGACACTCCATACGTACAACAGACAGAATTCACGACACTCCATCCGTACAACAGACAGAATTCACGACACTCCATCCGTACAACTAACAGAATTGACGACACTCCATACGTACAACTAACAGAATCCACGACACCCCATACGTACAACTAATAAAATTCACGACACTCCATACGTACAACAGACATAATTGACGACACTCCATACGTACAACAGACAGAATTCACGACACACCATACGTACAACTAATAGAATTCAGGACACTCCCTATGTACAACTTACAGAACTAAACGACACTTCATACGTACAACATAATAATTATATATTGAAGTGTCCAATTTGGTCTTTTATGAGGTATAAATTGAAGTGAAACGTCCTATTTGTCCTTTTGTGGGGTATCAAGTGAAGTGACCGATTTGTCTTTTTGTGGGGTATTAAGTGAAGTGTCCGATTCGTCTTTTTGTGGGGTATTAAGTGAAGTGTCCGATTCGTCTTTTTGTGGGGTATTAAGTGAAGTGTCCGATTCGTCTTTTTGTGGGGTATTAAGTGAAGTGTCCGTTTTGCCTTTTGTGGGGTATTAAGTGAAGTGTCCGATTTGTCTTTTTGTGGGGTATTAAGTGAAGTGTCCGATTCGTCTTTTTGTGGGGTATTAAGTGAAGTGTCCGATTCGTCTTTTTGTAGGGTATTAAGTGAAGTGTCCGTTTTGCCTTTTGTGGGGTATTAAGTGAAGTGTCCGATTTGTCTTTTTGTGGGGTATTAAGTGAAGTGTCCGATTTGTCTTTTTGTGGGGTATTAAGTGAAGTGTCCGATTTGTCCTTTTTGTGGTGTATTAAGTGAAGTGTCCGATTCGTCATTTTGTGGGGTATTAAGTGAAGTGTCCGATTCGTCTTTTTGTGAGATATAAAGTGATGTTCACGATTTGTGCTTTTTGTGAGGCATAAATTGAGGTATCCCATCGGCCATTTTGTTAGATATAAAGTGAGGCGTCCTATTTGTCCTTTTGTCTGATATAAACTGTTGTGTCCGATTTGTCCTTTTGAGTGATGTAACGTGCGATAAATTGTCTTATCTTTTTCATTACACTGGTTATCTGTCCCTTAGTATGGCCGGACGGGTGTATAAAATACGTCACAACAAAGCTGATGTACTGTTTAATTAGTGTATGTTGGTAGTTCACCATTACATACCTAATGACAGACTCATGTGAGCTTATGTTCGTACAGTTCACCATTACATACCTAATGACAGACTCATGTGAGCTTATGTTCGTAGTTTACCATTACATACCTAATGACAGACTCATGTGAGTTTATGTTCGTAGTTCACCATTTAATACCTAATGACAGACTCATGTGAGCTAATGTTCATAGCTCACCATTAAATACCAAATGACAGACTCATGTGAGTTGATGTTCATATCTCACCATTGAGTTTATGTTCATATCTCACCATTAACGACAGACTCATGTGAGTTTATGTCCGTAGCTCACCATTACATATACCTAATGACAGACTCATGTGAGTTTATGTTCATAGCTCACCATTACATACTTAATTACAAACTCATGTGAGTTTATGATCATAGCTCACCATTAACGACAGACTCATATGAGTTTATGTCCGTAGTTCACCATTAAATACCTAATGACAGACTCATGTGAGTTTATGTTCATAGCTCACCATTTCATAACTAATGACATACTCATGTGAGTTTATGTTCGTAGTTCACCATTACATACCTAATGACAGACTCATGTGAGTTTATGTTCGTAGTTTACCATTACATACCTAATGACAGACTCATGTGAGTTTATGTTCATAGCTCACCATTACATACCTAATGACAGACTCATGTGAGTTTATGTTCATAGCTCACCATTACATACCTAATGACAGACTCATGTGAGTTTATGTTCATAGCTCACCATTACATACCTAATGACAGACTCATGTGAGTTTATGTTCATAGCTCACCATTAATGACAGACTCATATGAGTTTATGTCCGTAGTTCACCATTACATACCTAATGACAGACTCATGTGAGTTTATGTTCATAGCTCACCATTACATACCTAATGACACACTCATATGAGTTTATGTTCATAGCTCACCATTAATGACAGACTCATGTGAGTTTATGTTCATAGCTCACCAATAACGACAGACTCGTGTGAGTTTATGTTCGTAGTTCACTATTAAATACCTAATGACAGACTCATGTGAGTTTATGTTCGTAGCTCACCATTTCATACCTAATGACAGACTCATGTGAGTTTATGTTCATAGCTCACCAATAACGACAGACTCATGTGAGTTTATGACTCCTGTGAGTTTATGTCCGTAGTTCACCATTACATACCTAATGACAGACTCATGTGAGTTTATGTTCATAGCTCACCATTAATGACAGACTCATGTGAGTTTATGACTCCTGTGAGTTTATGTCCGTAGTTCACCATTACATACCTAATGACAGACTCATGTGAGTTTATGTTCATAGCTCACCATTAATGACAGACTCATGTGAGTTGATGGCCGTAGCTCACCATTAAATACCTAATGACAGACTCATGTGAGTTGATGTCCGTAGCTCACCATTAACGACAGACTCATGTGAGTTTATATTCGTAGTTCACCATTACATACCTAATGACAGACTCGTGTGAGTTTATGTGCGTAGTTCACCATTTCTTACCTAATGACAGATTCCTGTTTGTTAAAATTTACATAAGGTTCGTAAATCATGTGGTAATACGTTACACTACATTATAGAACTATCTGAACCAGTCCTGTGTCTACGTCAGCTGGAGTCACTAGCTAGGAACGTGACGTCAGAATTAACTTGACAGACACTGTAGTAATAGCGGTGTATGGTTCATAAGTAGACTCAATACATAGACCACTCTGTAGTGGAGTTGTTTTCTCGTTAGCGAGAAATAAACTATCGATGAAAGAACTCTTTACCGAGATACGGTCCCACGTGTATAATTGGGATAGTCTGGAGAGGGAGATACATACTTATATTCCACCACACTCCGCACGTGAATGCACGTGCGTAATTCATTTATATATACATATATAAGCGCCCGTAACTGCAATTATAGATGGTGTAGCTTTGATGCATGCCGGTATTTGCATGGTTAGTGACAGCCGCTCGTTAGTTTAGTAACAGGGGCGGCACTGAGGATATTAATACCGGGCTATGACGTCAGACTATCCTAAAACACAACCACCGATATATCCAATCCACATCCCCTCACGTGCTCGTTATTTTGGGAAGACATACCAATGTACAGTATGTTCTTTGTACATGTAAATGACAACAATCGTGCGCGGGAAGCAACACCCGTCTTTGTAGCCATTACATCTCGCGTTATCCAGTCAAGAACATAACAAGTGAAAATCCCGATATTAATCTTGTAGAATCGTCTCTAAGCTATGGCAGTGACATGCCATTCTGTAGATAGATGTAAACTAATTATCCCGTTCTGAGGACAGCTGTTCGTGAAGCTATCCTAATTAGTATCCTCTAATCACACGTGTCTGGTAATATACCCACCACCAACCGTCACCACCACCACCAACAACCGTCACCACCACCACCACCACCACTACCACCACCACCACCACCACCAACCGCCAACTGTAACAATACGTCATGAAGGTGGTCTCTTGTAATACGGTCCCTTGTAAATAGTACTTTGTCTAAATCGACTGATAGTTGACTTGAAAAGTGCAAAAAAAATCGTCCTTTATTGCGGTATTATATCGGAGCATTGTATTAGAACGGTAGTTTCGACGTTTGACGGTACCTGGAATGCACAGAGATTTTATTTCAGAAAAAAAACCAGATTTTGCTCAAATGGTTGCTTTTCAATCTGTCCAACTCCTCAAAAACATGTCACACAATGTAGACCTGTACTTACACCGACATTATAATATATCTATTGTACTAATTGGTAGAAGGTGAATATTATACAAACTTTGGTATTGTCACGTTCCCTCGCAATCATCCCGTGCTTCTTACCAATCATACTCAAAGATCCTTTATGATTTTAATACAATATTAATATTGTTTGCTAAATATGTTAGTTACATGGCATGCTATAATACGTCACCCTGCTATAACGTTGAAGCCGTGGGCGTATCCTGACGGGGGCAAACCTGTCAGCACATTGGCCGCTATTAATGGTCTAGTGATTAAAAATGTGGTTTTGACGGTGTGGTCATTTACGTCGGCATTCTTTAATGTCACCAGGTTTCTCGTCCATGCGGGCTTGTGTACCTTACCTTGTACTAGTACACATAGCTCCTCGTAACACTATATATCTCGACACCATTCCATCAACACCATTCGTTTGACCTTTTCGGTACTTAAAAAACAAAGACACTACTTCACAGGTATCAATGCCCCGTCATACTTCATAATACCTCAAAAATAAGCGTTATTATCTTACAACGATACTAATCCCAAGCGTTAGCCTGGATGGCAGCGCGCGAGGACTCCCGACTGTTGGTATGGTCGGGGAGGTGACCCCATAACTGGCATGTCTGATCGGGTAATCGAACCCCGGTCGCCTAAATGAAAAAAAAGCCAGTGTGTTACATGTACTACTACATCATCCTATAACCCAGTACCCTACCATCGGTTTAGGACTGAATCATGCTTTTGGTCAATTTCATGGGGTGATGGATTCAACATGTATTATTGCCTCGCACTTCATTTTTTTTCTCAAAAGCAACTCAATTCATCACCATGTAAAACAATTCATCATCCTGTAAAACAATTCATCACCTCCGTAAAACAATTCATCATTGAGTCCAACTTGGGTAGAAATCCATAATAAACACTTGCATAGTGGTTGAAAAACCACATGACGTCATCTTATTATGACGTTTCAAATTATGTGCAGTTTTTCTGGCGGCGTCATGCCATGCGTCACCATAAATTGTGCTTGGTTCACAAAAAGGAGAAACGAAGACATGTTTTTATTTAGATCTGGGTTTGGTTCGATTTCGTTAACTGTTTTATACATAAATATCTTGATAGTGTCAAGCAACGTCTTTGGAGATAGAAATGGCAAAGGTAACGTTCATTCAGTGAAAATCTTGACAAGGAAATTGTATGGTGGAAGGTTAGTGTGTTATACACCACGAAAATAAAAATAAACAACTTCCTGAGAGATCAAGAACGACGCATGTTCGTGGCAACAAAGCAAAACTGGTACTAATCATCATCTAGCCTACCATACTGTTCTACTTTCAATAGAAAGTGCTGAACACTCGATCAGGCATACATTTTATCTGTTGTTTATATTCAGTATATGATTATTTGAACATTGCTGTTTTATCTTGTAGGTGAACTGAAAACAAATAACAAGGAAACAACGTTCATTTTACGGGCACAAAAATACAGCAATGACAATTATTATAATGATACAGCTCGCCTGTACGGTCGCCATCCCCGTAAAGCTGTAGCAGAACTACCATTGACAAAGAACATAAATCGCAAGGTGGATAAGTCACTTGTAGAGGAATTTCATAGTTTCATAAAACCTTTAGGTGGTTCCGTCCAATTTGATTGTTCTACTCGTGCGACAAGGACCATATTTAGACAATACGCGAGAGCATCACGTCAGTGGGTCCACAATAACAATGCTCTCAACATTGAGAATGACCGCATGCTTTACCAGATGGGACTACTGGCTATTCAAAACTTAAAAACAACTGACCAGGGTATTTATATTTGTCGAATAGAATACGAACCCATGCAGTTCAAAAGTGTTGCTCTGTTTACGCTCATAGTGAAGTCGAATGAACCTGATGTACGCGTTCAGGAGACCAGTGTCTTGGCTCTACAGTCCTTCAGTGCTCCATTGGGATATCTATATCCGTCAGCAACCCGAGCTTGGTGGGTCAATGACAGAATATTTAGTTCAAAGATACCAGCAAGCCAGACAAATGATGACAGGTTCTTCAACGCCAATAAAAGTTTTGAAGGTATTTGGACATGTACTGTATCTCATAAAACAAATGACAGACCAACACGGACGTGGAAAACAGCTCGGTACGTCGTGAAACTGACGCCCCCTCCCTCCAAACTGGAAAAACTTCTGACCTACTGCTCCACGCACCCCGTTACAACAGTGATGTATTTCCTGGTTTTCGCGGGCTTTCTCCTCGTCGTCTTCATAGGCTGTGTCTACAGTGCCGACAAGGTCAAAATGTCGGCACAAACAGAGATGGACTCAATGAAAGAACGGCTGCTTTCGTGTAAAGATAATAGCAAGGATCTAGATTATAGTTACGATGCATCTCAACCTAATCCTAATAATGACCGTTTTTCAAAAGAAAATGGAGAAATATATTACCAACAAGAAAATTATCAGGAAATTTTACCGGCGTGAAAATAAGCGGGAATATTATCCGCGTGAAAATGGTCAGGGATATTAGCCAATATGAAAATGAATAGGACCTTTCTTCAGAAATTCGACAATTAAAAAAAACCCATTTCATTCATACAGACACGGTTAATGGGGGGGGGGGGGGGGGGGGGGGGGGGGGGGATCACATCCATGTGTGTTGTATTAAAATAGTTCATTTGATTAAATAAATATACTGAGCCTAAATGTCTTCATTTTACAACTAAATGTGTACGAAAAGCCGGATGGAAGCGCGCGAGGGGTCTGACTATGAGAGGATTAAACTAGAGTACCCGAGCAAAATCTACAAAATCTGCGTATTCCTCCCCCTTTCCACTCCCGATCGTGGAATCGGACCCCAAACGACTCGGTGAAAGACAATATTACCACTACGTCATCAGACCAGCGTAGTTTCGTGAGCATCACCTCCTGGGTTACAAAACGACAGCCCATATATCCGTTATTGTGTCCATCCTTGGTACTTATCAAGTCTCTGTGGTGAATACTTTTATATTTACGGGTATAGTCTTGTGAACGTCAACTTCTGAATTACTGTCATGTTTTGTACTTTGCTGACGTCACGGTTACAAATATTTTGTTTTTCTCTTAACGCCAGTGTTAGAGAATGTCAAGGTGTCCTACAAATAGGATCTGATGATGTAAATATAGATATTAACACCTTCTTCGTAGCTTTCATTACCAACCAAATGTAGGTGAATTGTCTCTAAAGCACAACGACCCTTCCTTTGCCGTATTTGGAGTTAATTTGTTAAACAAATCAATACTCCTGTCAACAGTAGCTTTAAAAGATGGGCACACAAGATCTTCCTGAGCTTACACTTTGACATTTTAAAAGAAGCAAATGTTTAAATACGAAATGACTGAGGAAATCTGCTCTCAGAATTAATTTTTCATCTGGGAATGATGTCAATAATTCTAGATTTACAACCTTTTGGCGATTAATATCGTGTTTATAGTGTTGGTGACGTCATAGTAAGATGAGTGTTACATTACCAGTCAAGGTGTTCACGGCCAAGAAAAAAAAAAATGTTTTTGCTTCTTTCTTAACCTTCGGTTTTCCGGCCAATCAGTTAAATACACACATGCAGGGTCATCATCATCATCATCATCATCATCATCGTCGTCGTCGTCGTCGTCGTCGTCGTCGTCGCCGCCGCCGCCGCCGCCGCCGCCGCCACCTTTTCCGGTAATATAATATGTTACGCGCGATTCGTGATATCTATATAACGTGATTCAATATAACGCTCCGTTTTGTACAGAAACTGCTGATCGCCAAAGTCACATCAGAAAGACGAAAACTGTGTACGACAGCAAATCAGCGACCTTCACCTGTCAGTATTCATGAAAGTCGTATTCCACCCTTCTGATGTTTTTTTTTTCCAATTCGTATCAAATAAAATGTTTTACAAAATAGTAAAACATGCATTTTAGCAGAACCTGAAAACATTTCGATGTGCAACGAACGGAAATCTCTATTTACATTCGGATATTTCGGTGATAATTTAATTTGACACATAAAATGATTGGTCCTTGGTTATTCAAACGGTATTGTGGGAAGTATTGGCATCAACGCCATAATTAATTGGTATCAACGCCATAATTAATTGGTATCATCGCCATAATTAATTGGTATCATCACCCGAATTAAGTGGTATCATCACCCGAATTAAGTGGTATCATCACCCGAATTAAGTGGTATCATCGCCATAATGAATTGGTATCATCGCCATAATGAATTGGTATCATCGCCATAATGAATTGGTATCATCGCCATAATGAATTGGTATCATCGCCATAATTAATTGGTATCATCGCCATAATGAATTGGTATCAACACCAAAACGGTGAAGTAATATCACTACAATAACGTATATTCATTAATGAAAAGATCAGTCCATATTTTCTTTATATTTTTTTCGAAGGCGGGGATGATACCAACAAAGGTGTGAGATTGCCGATACGTCAATAACTCATTTCGCTATCCGGATAAGACCTACATATAGTATATATATATATTTATCCTGCAACTGCCACCGCATTGTCGGAATACACCCACCGTATATATATTTTTGCTGTATACGGCAGTGACGGAAAACAGCTGTATTTTGGAATCTTAGCACGTGCGTCAGTTCGACTGACCTACTTCAAAGTGAAACTACGTTTAAAAGGCGAACATATTTCTGTCATTTTGGACACCGTTTCACTTCAAAATGATTATTTTTGATGATTATTTTTATGACTGTTGCAGGATAAATAGAATACATGGTCAGTGTCTTAAAATATAAGCTGTATTTTTGGCTCGGGACAGAAAGACAAAAGTGGCTCGCCAAGGCTCGCCACTTTTGTCTTTCTTTACCCTCGCCAAAATACAGCTTATATTTTAAGACACTGACCATGTATTCTCTATAGAGTGGGGGTACGTAATTTCGCACACTTTCGGTATGTATTTAAATACATTTCCATCAAATCAATTTCAAATCAAGAAAGAATACCTCACATTGTTAGATGTACAAATGCTTCGTAACATACAAGTGTGCAACCTGATATGCGCACACGTATCACTGCGCATGGGAGCTGTTGTTAACTTGTGTTTATTGCTGGGTTTGAAGACGTTCGGGAACGTAATTTCGCACACCCATCTAACTTATTTAATTTTGTTGGTAAAAATAGTTTCCAGTCATCTTGTAGACAAACAACATCCTAAACTAAGATTAAGCCCAATGCCATGATTAAAAAAATCTTTAAAAACAAAATAATGTGAAATTAGAAAGTGTTAATTTACTGCCATTTTAGCTTTAAATAATGACCGCTCCCTACGGAGGTAATGTAAACAAGGCGGTGAAAATGACGGGGTGTCTACAGGTCAGCGCTGCTATAAGTTATACTTAAGTGGATTTGTATTCAGTTTTGTTTATAATCTGATCAAATAATATTTTCCCTAAATATTTGCAAATTCACATGCCAATCAACAACTGGGATTATTTTAAATAAAATATTTAATCATCCGGTATCAATTTTATCGGAAGAGAGTCGTATCAATTAAAATTTGTTTTCAAAACGAACTTTATCTGAAAAGATGTACTTAAAATGGCAAATGTTCCACTAAAGGTTGGCATTAGTCAACATATAAACAAAAAAGCACAGTCCTCGACCACTTAGAGGAAAAACGCAAAAAATCGTCAGGTGTGCGAATTTACGTACTGTGCGAAATTACGTACCCTTGCTCTATATACATAAAATATCGCGCAACCTTTGGATTAGTGTAAAATACATGAGTTGCTTCCCTTAAGAATTGGCGGGTTCCGGTGTAAATAAAGACATGTGAGTCTTGGAAACATGATCATGAGGAATGTTACTTACAAGTAGGATACCCGAAGGTGGTCCAGAACAGATAAATGCTTCATCGTAATCCATATAGATGGCAGAACACACGGGAAATTTGGAAGAGTGCGGTGAATGGGAAGAGGAGGTAACAAAAATCAAATCACGATCTACCCTAACCCTACTGCTTAACTAGGCACGTTTCTTATCCGGTATCCGTTTGGGTTAACGATCGGAAAATACGATAATTCCTGTAATGCATCCTTAAGTAATTTTTGTTATTCTATGTTAAAAAATCCCAAATATCCCCTGAACGTCTTAAGTATTTATACTTCAACATCATGAAAGTAAAGCTCATCTGCAATGGCATAAGGGAGGTAAGTCGTATACAACATTATACTTTCAGGAAACCACAGTCGTTGTCGAATTGTCTGGTATTTTAGAGAGTGACTTCATATCGCAGTGCGATGGAGATTGTAAGGTTCTGGTAAGTATTTTAAGAGAGTTACTTTATAAATATTTTATAACAGTTTAAAATTTAAACTTGTAATTTGAATACTGTTAATTATCAATTAGATATTCTCAACTGAAACAATATAAAAATGCCTATCACTATATGATCACTGCACACAGGTTAATTTTGGCAAGAGTTATTTTCGCGATGCAACTATATAGCTAGTAAGCTACATGTTTAGAAAACTTTACCATTAACAAACCGAAACTTCAACAGCGTAGTGCAGGCATAGAACTATATTTTAGTATATATTTTTCTATTATTTACCAAAAAGAAAGTATGTCACTCTTTGTACTAGTTTTAAATTATAAGTTGGATGGTTTTGTTCTGACAGGGTATAAATACAGACAACCCCCTCCTACAGCTAGATCGATACACATTCTCCGGGGAGTATGCAGACACCACAGGGACAAACCTGATCTTCACGCAGGGAGATGCTATAGACGGTACATTATATACTTAGTAACTTACTTCCATACCTGTCAAGGGTCAAATGTTGACAAACTGGAGGAACTCTTTTAATTAACCCCTAGGGGTCAATTAGTGTCACTGACCATAGCTAATATGCCCTTTGTTGAGTCTGTATATTGGACAACGTTTTAAGACTTACATAAACACTAGTTTTAGTCAAAATTTGAAGCGACATCATGTCCGAGGGCGAGGTACTTGGGCCAAGCAGGAGAAAGTTGGAGAATTTAATAAAATTCGGGACCCGCGCGGGTCATTAATTTCAAACTGGATAATTTGATTTTTGTATTGAATATTCGGGAGTCTCCCGTCCAATGCGGGAAACTTGACAGGTATGTACTTCTCGGTAATTCTATCACCATGATCTCCTCACAGACAGACATTATATATATATAGACGGTATATTAGTAACTTACTTCTCGGTATTTCTATCAACTTGATCTCCACACACACAGAAGTAATAGATGGTACGTTCTATAAACCTGATCTCAACCCAAACAGAAGTTATAGATGGTACATTCTATCAATCTTATCTCCACAAACACAGAAGTAATACATGGTACATTCTATCAATCTTATCTCCACAAACACAGAAGTAATAGATGGTACATTCTATAAACCTGATCTCCACCCAGACAGAAGTTATAGATGGTACATTCTATCAATCTTATCTCCACAAACACAGAAGTAATAGATGGTACATTCTATAAACTTGATCTCCACCCAGACAGAAGTAATAGATGGTACATTCTATAAACCTGATCTCCACAAACACAGAAGTAATAGATGGTACATTCTATAAACCTGATCCCCACACAGACAGAAGTAATAGATGGTACATTCTATAAACCTGATCCCAACACACACAGAAATAATACATGGTACATTCTATAAACCTGATCCCCACACACACAGAAGTAATAGAGGGTACATTCTATAAACCTGATCTCCACACACACAGAAGTAATACATGGTACATTCTATAACCCTGATCCCCACACACACAGAAGTAATAGATGGTACATTCTATAAACCTGATCCCCACACACACAGAAGTAATAGATGGTACATTCTATAAACCTGATCTCCACACACACAGAAGTAATAGATGGTACATTCTATAAACCTGATCTCCACACACACAGAAGTAATAGATGGTACATTCTATAAACCTGATCCCCACACAGACAGAAGTTATAGATGGTACATTCTATAAACCTGATCCCCACACAGACAGAAGTTATAGATGGTACATTCTATAAACCTGATCCCCACACAGACAGAAGTAATAGATGGTACATTCTATAAACCTGATCCCAACACACACAGAAGTAATAGATGGTACATTCTATAAACCTGATCTCCACACACACAGAAGTAATAGATGGTACATTCTATAAACCTGATCTCCACACACACAGAAGTAATAGATGGTACATTCTATAAACCTGATCCCCACACACACAGAAGTAATAGATGGTACATTCTATTAATCTGATCCCCACACAGACAGAAGTAATAGATGGTACATTCTATAAACCTGATCTCCACACACACAGAAGTTATAGATGGTACATTCTATAAACCTGATCCCCACACAGACAGAAGTTATAGATGGTACATTCTATAAACCTGATCCCCACACAGACAGAAGTTATAGATGGTACATTCTATAAACCTGATCTCCACACACACAGAAGTAATAGATGGTACATTATATAAACCTGATCCCCACACACACAGAAGTAATAGATGGTACATTCTATAAATCTGATCTCCACACACAGAAGTAATAGATGGCACATTCTATAAACTTGATCTCCACCCAATACACAGAAGTCACTGATAAGTGAATGATATTGAATTAACTGTGATGGGTTATGGCAATGAAATCCCTCACCTCCACGGTGTGCGCTTCCATCCGGGCCAACAAGAATGATTAATATATAAGTTGATGAAGCTTGTATAAAGTTTACATAAATTTGGAGTAAATTGTAATGTGGACACGTGGGTAAATTTGAGAATTATATTTACAGAAGAACCCAGTCACTTCCACGAGACTGCTGATAAACCTACAAAAAATCTGGAGTACCTGTGTAAAGTGGACAAGAAGCTAAACATGTCGCGGGTGTTTGTTTCCAGGACTCACGGTGATGAGGAGGATAAAGGTGGGTCGTCCATTTGTGAGATGGCTTGTTACAAGAGCCTATCCTTATTACCAGTTGTCTACTCCTACATTTTGTATAATATTAATTACTGTGTACTGTATCTTTTAAACCAAACGTTAGTGTCATGCAGTCCACTGATAGAATCATGTTTTGAAAAATCGATTTGTGGATGTTTCCTTTTATACAGTAAAATATTTTCCTGTATATAGTGCTGTTTACAGTAAAATATTTACCTGTATATGATGCTCTAGTCATGGATTTGTTTACAGTAAAATATTTACCTGTATATGATGCTCTAGTCATGGATTTGTTTACAGTAAAATATTTACCTGTATATAATGCTCTAGTCATGGACTTGTTTTATTGCAGATTCTGGTGAAAACAGTGCTATCGAGGAAGGCAGTGGAAAAACTGATACAAACATTAACCCAGACATATCAAACACAGATGCAACAGCCATGTCTGTAGATACAGAATCCACATTACATCAACTGGACAGTGGAGCACCTACTGAGCCACAGCTGGACACACTTAGTGCAGGTTCAGGGTCACAAATGGATACGTCTAGTGTGGTGACCATTGGACCACAGACTGATACCTCCCAAGCTGTCCCAGATTATCTTGGACCAGAAATTGTACTACAGTGTGACTCAGATGGATAGTGTGAAACTGGAAGATGATGTTGTTTTTAAAAGCCTGAATAACTTATATTATGTACTGTTAAATGCTGAATAAAATGTCCCGTGTAATTATGTTTAAAACTTTCTTTTTTTTTAGGTGGATGCAGGACATTGGCTAATATTTAAAATATAGTATTCACAATGGAAAGGAAGCTTAATTGTAAGGATTTCTTTTCAACTTTCACTGCAGCTCATCTGTCATAGTGTCTCCTCTCCATTTACATGGTATCCTACATGGTATCCTGCATCCTACATGGTATCCTACATGGTATCCTGCATCCTACATGGTATCCTACATGCTATCCTACATGGTATCCTACATACTATCCTACATGGTATCCTACATGGTATCCTGCATCCTACATGGTATCCTACATGCTATCCTACATGGTATCCTACATGTTATCCTACATGGTATCCTACATGGTATCCTACATGTTATCCTACATGGTATCCTCCATGGTATCCTACAAGATATCCTACATCCTACATGGTATCCTACATGGTATCCTACATCCTACATGGTATCCTACATGGTATCCTACATGGTATCCTACATGCTACATGGTATCCTACATGGTATCCTACATAGTATCCTACATGGTATCCTACATTCTACATGCTATCCTACATGCTATCCTACATGGTATCCTACATTCTACATGCTATCCTACATGTTATCCTACATGGTATCCTACATTCTACATGGTATCCTACATGGTATCCAACATGCTATCCTACATGCTATCCTACATGCTATCCTACATGCTACATAGTATCCTACATCCTACATGGTATCCTACATGGTATCCTACATGGTATCCTACATGGTATCCTACATGGTATCCTACATGTTATCCTACATGGTATCCTACATCCTACATGGTATCCTACATGGTATCCTACATCCTACATAGTATCCTACATGGTATCCTACATGATATCCTACATCCTACATGGTATCCTACATGATATCCTACATCCTACATGATATCCTACATCCTACATGGTATCCAACATGCTATCCTACATGGTATCCTACATGGTATCCTAGATGCTATCCTACATGCTATCCTACATGGTATCCTACATTCTACATGCTATCCTACATCCTACATGGTATCCTACATGGTATCCTACATGCTATCCTACATAGTATCCTAACATGCTATCCTACATGCTATCCTACATGGTATCCAACATGCTATCCTACATCCTACATGCTATCCTACATGCTATCCTACATGCTATCCTACATGGTATCCTACATCCTACATGCTATCCTACATGATAGCCTACATGGTATCCTACATGCTATCCTACATGTTATCCTACATGATATCCTACATCCTACATGGTATCCTACATGGTATCCTACATACTATCCTACATGGTATCCTACATGGTATCCTACATTCTATCCTACATGGTATCCTACATGCTATCCTACATGATATCCTACATGCTATCCTACATGCTATCCTACATGGTATCCTACATGGTATCCAACATGGTATCCTACATCCTACATGGTATCCTACATGGTATCCTACATGGTATCCTACATCCTACATGGTATCCTAAATGCTATCCTACATGGTATCCTACATTCTACATGTTATCCTACATGCTATCCTACATGCTATCCTACATGCTATCCTACATGCTATCCTACATGGTATCCAACATGCTATCCTACATTCTACATGGTATCCTACATGATAGCCTACATGGTATCCTACATGCTATCCTACATGTTATCCTACATGATATCCTACATCCTACATGCTATCCTACATGGTATCCTACATACTATCCTACATGGTAGGATATTGGACCCGGTGATGTGACGTCATTCGATTATTGATGACGTCAATAACAATTGCACCTTGGGTCAAAGTTCTAATTCTTGACCAATCAAAAGACCGGAAGGTTATATACCACTAGTGGTATATAACATATATTTATCCAACAGTCGGCGCATTTATACAATAGCATGAGAGTGGAATAACACAGCGTATTGTGATAGAAATTGTGTAATGTCACAATCATTTGTTGTAGTTATAAATGGAATAATAATAATATATACCCTGATATACCCAATGTCTAGAGGAACCATCATGGAAAAAGTAATAATGTTGACACAACAGGCCATATGCTTTAAAGTATACACATGTACTGAGACATTCTACCACGTTTGCTATGCAACGCCAGTTTTGATTGGTTTAAAACTGTGTATGATTTGCCAGTAGTCCACTCTCGTTCGTGTCGATAGTATTTGTAAACAAACATGGCAGCGCCAAAACGTTTGAACGTCGGAGACCGTGTATTTTACAACGGAAAAAAAATTGCCAGATTGTTAATTTCTCTCAACTCAGAGCAGACTTTCCTAAACAATATGTTGTAAGATCAATTTCCACAAGCAACCTCTGGAGAGCATTGCTGGCCGAAATCCCCGAAAGTTCTCGTAACGTTGCCGTTTTAGTCAACGTTTTCAGTAGACGTATACATTGTAAATGCCATGGTGCGACGTCCGTCAACATTTCCTTTAAATCCCTACTTAGTCCTGAGTGCCTGAATAGATTTCAATGTAATTTGGTCTGGAGCATTGTTGGGCAATAGAGATCAAACGTTGTATACGGCGGTTGTGGCTTACCTGGGGCTGGAGGGATGGGGCCCAATAGGGGAAATTGAGGTAAATCATTTAAATAATTAGATTGTGCTACTAGTTCTGACCGGCTGAATGTATTTTGGTGAAATTTGGTCTGGAGCATTACGAAATTTGGTCTGGAGCATTACTTGGTAAAGAAAATATATTGTTGTATAAGTGGAGGATGTGACCCTGTTGGGATGGGAGAAAGGGCCTAATTCTTTTTTTAAATACAAATATTTTTCTTTTTCGAGAATAACAGGATTTGGTCCACCTAGCTCCTAGCTGTAGTTTGAACCATTGTTGGAAGAGGCAGTTATAAAGTAGGAAAGTATTTGAAATACCTGGTATAACTTAAATTAGTTTATTTTCAATAATTACTGATATACAGATGAGCGATGCAGGCACTCGGGGCCTCTTGTTGTGAAATAAACGTAAATAGTCACAAAAAAAATACTAGGACCCACTCGGGATACACAATTTCACTCCACTTTAACATGAAATGCAACCTTCAATCTCATCATTTCACTAAAAAATCATTATTGTGGAAAGATTTGATTCGCCACGAATCGAAATACCCCGGAGCAATGACTGAATTAGCTGGAATATAGTGTGATTGCTAGCTAGAGTGACGTCCCCTGAGGAATTGGTAATGTCCGGTTAATTTCACAGTAATATTAACATCAACACCAGGAGCAGCATGGTGTCTCTTTGGCGGCGAATTTACTGTTGGCGTCATTAGTTCTGGTTAAGTCTAAACCATAAGGTATGTTTACGCCGATCTGTATATGTTATATCAGGGTATGATGGGTGTCGATCTCGCGAAAGACTGAAAGAGGAAGATGGTGATCATTATTGATCATCAGTGATTCTCATTTTGTGTGGCTGTACCACAGCGACATGTCTAGTCTGGACATACCCCCGTGGCTGTACATGTCTTCTGTATCTATTTTTACTGTACAGGGGCATGTCGAGTCTTAAAAAATAGTTATATATACTGTACTGTTTCTGGCTATTTTTTTTATATAAGTGTAACAGGAGAGGAGAAAATGTAGCGGCCAGACCGGGGTTCGAACCCGGGACCTCCGAAGCCGGATGCTCTACCGATCGACCCAGTCCAGTCCCTGCTACACACAAGTGTGGCCGTGGCCGTGCATTTTTCCACTCCTAGTACATTTGGTGCCTGTGACCAAACCTTGTTTCAAGAGAGGTGAATACTTGACAAGGGGATACCCAAACCTGGGTTGTAAGTTGTGAAGTCTTCGGGGTCGAAGAATTAAAAAAGGGAGGGAAGAGTGTAGCAGAACTGGACTGGTCGATCATCGACGACCAGGTAGCTCAATCGGTGGAGCATCCGGCTAGTGTTCGGAGGTCCCGGATTCGAACCCCGGTCTGGCCGTGCATTTTTCCACTCCTACTACATAAGACTAGACATGCCCCTATATATATGCTGTTAATGTGATTATGACCAAAGTGGCCAGTTGTAAATTTCTTTCATTTTAGGAAATTAAAATGCGAAGAATATATAACTGGGCGTTAATAATTTCATACAATGTCCGAAAATTGTATATACGACATCAAGACATTGAATTCGTAAGAAAATTCCACTACATGTAAGTTATTTAGATCTAATTGTACAACTAACATAACGCTATTGTATACATTGTAGCATAATATTTTGACTAAAATATCTGTAAAAGGAACAGATCGATGTAGCTTGAACATAGTTTTAAATACGGTGTTTGTCACTCAGCTGAGAGAACATGCTTCTTTGCTTCCGTTGCTTATCACTGTTTTACGTCGGGAGACCTGGGTTCGATTCCAGTCGGGATACTCAACAGGAATGTGTTTTTCCCAGTGATCACATATATGTCAACTGTCTATTACAATAACTGAGACTGAGAGCTACTAATTACATGAAGATAAGGTTGACAGAGAAAGATTGACATAGATCTGTAACAGCAGTGAAGTTTAATATAGATTGATATAGATATACAATCAAAATTAGTCTATGTCTGTCCACTGAAACTGACCATAAATGCAGTCTCCAAAATTCTGATCATTGCCCTTTTATATCAGCTATAAATGGGCAACCCATCAGGATTTTGAAGTCTCGAGATTATAAGGTCAGTTTAGCAGACTAATATATATAATGTAAACATGATTATGTCCTTTGTAACAGCAACTTATATATAATTACAGCTCAATATATATATATATATATGTAAAGTACAGACATGTCATTCTTGATCAACTAAAAGTAGTTTATTTTCTTCTTTTTAACAGGAAAGAAATGGAAAAGTCTGATTCAATGAGCAGTCTATCAGCATCTGACACTTCAATTAGTTATGCAAGTGATGAACATTCAGGGAGTCTCATCAATAACTTTGAATCCTTCAGGACAGAGGGAGGGTACAGCGATATTACAATCCGCGTGGATGGACGGGAGTTCCCATGTCATCGGGTCATTCTGGCAGCAGGTTCTGCCTATTTCAAATGTATGTTCTCATCGGGCATGGAGGAATCTTTCAAAAACACAATAGATTTAAAGCAAATAGATGCTCATGTGTTTGAACATCTTCTGCACTTCATCTATACTGGACGGGTACAGATCACTGTGAGTATCGTCGAAGAACTGTTTCGTCAAGCATACCTGTTCCAAGTTACTCCCCTTGTAGACCTGTGTCTTAAGTTTTTCAAGGAGAACATGAATGAGACAAACTGTTTGGCAGCGTTGACCTTGGGGGATAGTCATGCTCACCGACCACTGTACGAGTTTGCTAAGGAGTATGCTTGTCACCATTTCCAGAGCATCAGACAAGATGAAGACTTCACTAAATTGTCCATAGAATGTGTTGTAGACCTACTCAGTGACCGACGACTACAATGTACCTCTGAGGATGAAGTGTTTGAAAGTTCCATAAAATGGCTTGATTATGAACTAGATAATGATAATAGAAAATCGTTCCGTTTTAAGATATTGGAGTGCATCAAGTTTCCATTACTCAGTCAAATTTTTCTCTTAGATGTAGTCACTAAGTCACCACATGTGATGCAGGATGAGAGAGGGATGGAGCTGTATAATCATGCCATAACATACCATAATGTCCATTCTAGACGAGGCATGCTTCCTTCATACCAGATCACCCCCCGGTTATCATGCCCTATGTATGAAGCAGCAGTATTGCTGGGTGGCCGCTTGTCAGATGGTCTGAGCAATGAGGTGGAAAGCTTCCGTGCAGATACCAAACAGTTCACTACACTAAAACAGCTTCCCTTCAAAAAGAGAAATGAATTTGCAGTGTGTGCATATGCCGATAACATTTACGTTTCGGGTGGCTTGCGTAGCCAGGAGTTCTGGAAATATGACAGTGTGTTTGAAACTTGGATTCGTGGTTCTAATATGATGCATGCAAGGAGGCGACATGCCATGACTGTAGTTGACGACTGTATTTATGTGCTAGGTGGATTTGATGAGTACAATGTACTTGGTTCCATTGAAGTGTGGAGGAGTCTGACCAACTGCTGGTCTGAGACCGGAACTCTTGTCCATCCGGTGGAGAACATGGGCTATGTCTCGTACAACAAGAAAATTTACCTGTTTGGAGGTAAAAACTGTGAGGAAATTGTCACAGATGTTGTGCAGTGTTTTGACACCATCACAAACACTACAACTTTATTAACACGAACACTGCCAGCTAGTGACATGTGCCTAAATGGGTCCATATTAAATGGACAGATTTATGTAGTTGGGTTGGAGGGCTGCTTTAGATATACACCAGATTCTGACACCTGGGATGTGTTACCTGATTTGAGTTGTGCACGTGACTTTGTGAGTTTAGCTGTTCTAGAAGAGAAGTTGTATGCATTTGGAGGAAGACGACGTGGAGCGAAAGACAACTTGTACACAGACATCATTGAGTGCTTTGACCCAGTTAAGAACAGCTGGGATATCTGTGGGAATACCCCTATTCCCATGTACTCATATGGCTGTGTGCGAATCATGCTGCACAAGAAAAAGGAGCCAGAAACTGGCATAAGCCAGGTAGTTCCACATCAGATACAAAACTAGTCATTGTACAGAGACTAAAAGTGGCATCACAGCCAAATACAAAACTAGTCATTGTACAGAGACTAAGAGTGGCATCACAGCCAAATACAAAACTTGTCATTGTACATAGACTAAGGGTGGCATCACAACCAAATACAAAACGTGTCATTGTACAGAGACTAAGAGTGGCATCACAGCCAAATACAAAACGTGTCATTGTACAGATCGAGACTAAAAGTGGCATCACAGCCAAATACAAAACTAGTCATTGTACTGAGACTAAGAGAGGCATCACAGCCAAATACAAAACGTGTCATTGTACAGAGACTAAGAGTGGCATCACAGCCAAATACAAAACTAGTCATTGTACAGAGACTAAGGGTGGCATCACAGCCAAATACAAAACTTGTCATTGTACAGAGACTAAAAGTGGCATCACAGCCAAATACAAAACTTGTCATGGTACAGAGACTAAGGGTGGCATCACCCAAATACCAATCTACTCATTAATGTTGTACACTTCAAATTGAAAAGTCCTGTCCTAGGGACTCTTGTTCTTTTAAAGTGAATGAAGACAGGTTGTCAAATCATCATCTGAATACCATAGTTTTTGTAATACAATATACCATCATCTCATTAAATGTCAAAGAATTTTTAATTATAACTATAACATGGAGTCTATATGGTTGTTAAATGATTACAATTCATAAGCAACAGTGATACTGCATTCAGAGTAGGATATATGTACTACACTGTTTAAAGATGTTTTAGGGCCTGAAGGGTAAAGAGTAAGCTATCAATAGAAAATGTTTTACCCGTTTAGGAGTATGGAACGGGTAAATATTTTCTGCTCTAAAAACAATGAATCTTCAAGTGACCTTTTGTCCATCATTGAGTGCCCATGGCCATAAATTATTCATGATTTTTACTCATTAAATGAAAGGGTCAGGGTTATGATATTTGGCCAGTAGCTTTCAAGTTTGTTCAAATAAATCATTTATTCTCAAGTCACAGGGGTAAAATGTGTTAAAATCTTTACAACAAAATATGAACTTCCAGTTTCCATGTCTCGGGTGACCTGTAGGTCTTCTGTGTCTGTTTCATATCCATGTGACTAATTACATTTCAAGTCTATAACACTTTACTACATAGATGATCACCACAGAAACGGTAGAAACACACTTGCAAAGTTTTGCAAAAAAGCAACAGTTATTCAGATGATATAGAGGTTACACAACCAGTGATTGTTGGATATGGAATTTATTTCACACTCGTAAGTTAATATTTAAAAGTTACAAAAGACACGAGCTTTAGCGAGTGTTTTTTGCAACTTTTAAAAAATAACTTACGAGTGTGAAATACATTCCATATCCAACAATTTCGAGTCGTGTGACCTGTTTCTATTACAATAATATCGGCTTGAATCAAAGGGAAACGTGGTCAAGTATAATTTCGCGTATGCAAATAAAGTGTACCGGTGACGTCCGGGACCCGGTGATGTGACGTCATTAGATTATTGATGACGTCATTAACAATTACAGCTTGGGTCAAAGTTCACCGTGTTAGCCAATCAAAATGCGTACAGAGTTTATACCACGTGTGGTATAAACAGATTGTTAATCAACAGCTGTAATGATTAACTGATGGTCTGAGAGTTGAATAACACAGGGTATTGTGGTAGAAATATTGATTACACAACATTATGTCTCCCCCACACAAGTCTAGTAATTAACCATCTCGCTACATTGTATTCTAGACCTTTAATTAGTGTCAGTTCATATTTTCATAATTTACAGGGACTTGGCCCATATTCTATGTTATATGATATTGCCTTTTAATCTATAATGCAGACTGCTGGGTTGGGAATATGTGCATGTATACGTAGGTCAGTGTTATGAAATATAATATCCATTTGTTCACCGAGAGACATTTACCAGATTTTACAGACATGTACATGTATAATGCTTCTGACACTTTTTTTCAATAATCAATCATAATATATTTATACTTTGTAAAGGTGGATGTACTATTCTGTGCAATACTGCCATGATAGCTGGAACATAGGGACTCGGTATGATATCCCAACTCCATAGTTCATATATTTATATAATATAAACATGGACAATGGGTTGGACATTGGTGTCTCTAGCTAGAAGTGAGATCAGGGCAATTTGCTAGTGTATGCAATGATAGTAGATGCCTCTGTGATCTGTATGTGTTGTGTACTAGAATATCTGAATATATTTAATGGCGATGAACATTGTGTTCTAGAACATGTCATGATGATGTATTTATGATAATTCAACTGTTAGTATATTTTACCATTATCACGTGTTCATATTAAAGAATATGTAATCTGTAACAACCTCTTGTTATATTTACAGAATATCTTTAAATCACACTTGAGGACGATTTCATTTCTTAATGGTCCAAATTACAAACACAATCAGGACACATCGATCATAGTACCAAAACCAAGAACCAAGGATGCATAGACAATTCATTTGAGATACTATAACCTGATGTCATTTGAATTGGTATATATAATCTTCAATCATGACCTCATCACTTTTAAGGTCACCAGAGCAAAGTTTGGCGACCTGTCCCAATCCTGTGTTGTCCGTTGTCTATCGTTAGTTAACAATTTCACATAATTTTTCACTTCTCGAAAGCTCCCGAACTATTTTTGATAATTTTTTTCAGAAACCTTCCTTGGCTGAAGGTCTACCAAAATTGTAAATTATATGGTCCCTACCCCCAAGGGGCCTGAGGGACGGGGCCAAAAGGGGTCAAATTGTAAATTATATCGTCCCTACCCCCAAGGGGCCTGAGGGACGGGGCCAAGAGGAGTCAAATTGTAAATTATATCGTCCCTACCCCTCGGGGACCTGAGGTCGCGGCCGAAAAGGGTCAAATTGACTGAGATTTCAAAGCTCTTCTCAAGACCCTGATGTGGCAGAATGAAATACTCTTCATTGATGGAAGGTTCTTAACTTACTTATGTAGGAAGCTCATGGTTAGAGTTTGGTCAGGACTAACTTTTCTCAATGACTTCTTATCAGAAAATGTGCCTTGCTATATATGGGGGTCAAAAGAAGGTCAAAAATAAAAATCTCGAATTGAGTAATACTTTTCATCGCACATGATCCGCCGTGAGAATCAGAATTTGCAAGTTTTATGAATATTAGATGAAAAATGACAGAGATGTGACACTTTCAAAAGTTTTCTCCTCCAAAACGTTTCAAGACTAAGTCATCAAAAATGACGCAGATTTAGCACTTAAAAATATGTTTTCAAAATTCAAAATTATCCAAAAATTGCAATTCAAATGTTTTTCTTTATTACGGTGATGCATACAAAATTGATGCTTACCACATCTACAGAATGAGTTGCTGGCTTCAATAGTTAAACAAAAAGTTGATTCAATGTTCAAGGTCACATTAATCAAATGACCGGTCAAGAACAGAATTAAAAGAGAAAAGAAAGAGAAACATAGGTCAAACGTATAAAAGCAACCGTCAGATCGATAACAAATCCCATCTTTTTGGTCAAATTGACTTGAATTTCAAAATCTTCTTGAGACAAAGATTTGGTAGAATCAAATACTCTTCAATGATGGAAAATACATTCTTATTGGAGGGAGACAAATCTTTCTACATTGAAAGAGAGATAACTCTTGTCGTCCTAGTTGTAATTATCTGGTATTTAGCCAATACAGATAGGTAACTGCACATATTTCTTTTTCGTTTTTTTATTCTTTTGGCCCGGGTATACCGCGACAGGTGTCGTTACTGGTCAAGATGAAGTATGTGATTGGTCAATGTAGCGGTAAATGCAGTTATGTGCTAATTCGACCGCCTCAAACGCACATAAATAATTTATCATCACAACACAAACACTTGTATGCGTGCTTGCTATAGTGACTACAAGGCTCGAATGGCGAGCCGGCCACGCGCACCTGAAAACACTTGTTAGGGCCACTAAAAGCACGTGCTCACGTGCAACACCATGCATACAATTATCAACCCGTCGCTCACGCATAACCCCGCCCTCCCCTACACGTGTACGTGTACCCATGATAAATACATATATGCAGTTAAAAACGAAACAAAGTTAAGATTGAATGCAAGCTGAATAAGTCCGAGACCTATATTAAGTATATAGATCTCTGGAATAAGTGAATGTATTTTTTCAAAGGACACATTAATAAAATTATATTCCTGATTCAAATGCAGTCTTATAATCACCTAAAATGATTCAAACTGATATAATTTTGTTATCCGTGCTGAAACGCTTTATAGTGCCTAGAATATGATATTTCACTTATATAATACCTAAAATACCATATGATTTAATGTAAGCATGATTATTTCATTACAAATTTTCTGTTAATAACACCTAATAGTTTCACACACAAAAAAGGTCAAAATCTGTATACCATTTATGAAACTCAACATTCGGCATGTATATGGCAGCCATCTTAAATTCGGTGGCTATCTTGTTAACATGATTGTTTGATAAAGAAATAAGTTTGTTAATTTCTGTTCATTTAGTAGTCAGAAAAGTAAAAGGTATGCATAGATTTGACGAAATCTTAAATTTACCAGATATATATGGCAGCCATATTGAATTTGGCAGCCATCTTGATTTTGGCGGCCATCTTGGAAAAAATAGCTTGGCCCCATATCTGAATTTATTCAAGTCATGATGCCCTACCTATATGCAAAGTTTCATGTTTTTACTACAAAACCCACAATTCTACTGGTATATGCTCCATTCTGCCGGACTATTAGTTCGTTGATTTATTTCACCAGCAGTTTTGCATTATAACTAGATCTACCAGCATTAAAACTATGCCGTTTATCTTTCTTAAAGATATTTCTTGTTTTGTTTTTTTGAAATGAAAGATTATTTCATATTTTTTGATAATATAGTAACAAATGTATTTAATTGGAAGGATAGGCCATTATTAAGTTGTCCTCCAACGTTTTCAACGTTGAATATGGACCCTACATGTCGTTGAAAATGGGTTGTGTCGTTGAAAAATGACAGCTTAATAGGTTTATTCTCAACGGATGGACTGTTGATAATTGACCGTTGAAATTTAGCTGTTCTAACACAAGTTTTACCGATCTACTCAATTTGACATAAAATGCATGGATTCAAGTTTGATCACCCCTCTCCCTTCCCTGTAAGCGCCCTCTTCTGAGTAGGTATAGACTCCCAATTCATCGTCCTATAGTTATGTCCTGTCCGTTCGTCCACATATTTTGTTCCGATAGATAATTTTGATATCGTTCAAGCACATTCTCAAGCCTCAGAATATTCGGGCTTGGTTGTTTAATACGGGAGTTTCGAGATATTGAAATTGACGTAAAATTACGTGGTTAGAGTACGGTATTCCCACCAATATATGACGTCACAATCACCGGATGGTGGGACAATTAGGGAGAATCGTACTCAAACCACGTGATATTACGTCATTTTCACTATCTCGAAGCTCCCGTATTGTTTGTGGTAAACTCCCGTCATTTATAACCTTGAAGCCATATGATTGGTTCTCAGACTTCCTAGTGTTTATATGTCAACAATAGCCTGACATGCCATTTGATGTACAGACTTCTGCAATCTCCAATAGTCCGTTCGTTTATTCACTTTTTTGACATCAACAAATTCCATTTCTTGATATCAGAAATCAATAATTCATTTTGATTTCTTGATATCAGAAAATCGATTTTTCGAGATCCAAACTATAGTTTAGCTTCGTTCCATAAAATTGAACATGTATATACAAATGAACGTTTGAAATAGTTTGTTCTGGCTGTTGGAACATACAATTTGTTTGATATAGAAGATCTAGTTAATCTGCCATTCACATTTTTTACATAAGAAAACATGTTTGATCATTTTTATACATTATTATGCGACATATGATTATACTTTATGCACAAAAAACAATGTACATTGTCCAGCCATCCGTATGTAAGCCTGGTAAATAATAACCGCAATAGAAATATTATATGGGATTATATAATCAACCTCTCATGTTCTATCTTAACAAAATAAATACATGTATACCTTTTTTTGGCGAATAGTTTATCTAAACTCAGCAATTCCTCTACTACACAGATAATAAGACTACCTTAGTGTTTCGATTTGTGTATTTACGAGTACTAACAGTTTTTAGCCCACCATCATCAGATGGTGGGCTATTCAAATCGCCTTGCGTCCGTGGTCCGTGGTCCGTCCGTCCGTCCGTCCGTCCGTAAACAATTCTTGTTATCGCTATTTCTGAGAAAGCGCTGAAGGGATCTTTCTTAAATTTAATATACATGTTCCCCTTGGTCTGTAGTTATGCATATTGCATTTTGGGACCGATTGGAAAACAACATGGCCGACAGACAGCCATCTTGGATTTTGACAATTGAAGTTTGTTATCGCAATTTCTGAGAAAGTACTGAAGGGATCTTTCTCAAATTTCATATGGAGGTTCCCCTTGGTCTGTAGTTATGCATATTGCATTTTGGGACCGATTGGAAAACAACATGGCTGACAGACAGCCATCTTAGATTTTGACAATTGAAGTTTGTTATTGCTATTTTAGAGAAGGTATTGAAGGGATCTTTCTCAAATTTCATATGTAGATTCCCCTTGGTCCGTTGTATTGCATTTTGGGACTAATCTGAAAACAACATGGTCGACAGACAGACATTATTGCTAAATCTCAAATTTCATATATATTTCCCTCTTGTTTGAAAGTACTGGAGGGATGTTTCTCAATTTATACAGATCAGTAAGAGGAAGGGAAAAATAGAGAAAAGATCAATCTGACATGGAACCTATAAAGATCATTCAACGGTGGGCGCCAAGATCCCTCTGGGATCTCTTGTTCTATTTCACAACAGCTTTCTCTGTATAATTCACAATGCCACAGAACAGATTATTAGATTATGCAGATTATTTGATTCCATGTCCCAAACCATGATGATTATGTTCCATTTCTTCAGTTTTATATATGTAACGTCGTGCTATACAACATTCAACATCTGAATGTCGCATGTCGCGCCACACAACATTTATTTATGAATGTTGAATGTCATATGTCGAGCTACACGACATTCAAATGTTCCCTCGCTGGCTAGTGAAAACATTTTGACGATGCTTCACGTAAGTGAAATCGATAAATGAATAACTCATCGCTTGACGTTGACCTTTGACCTAGTGACCTAGACATTTGGTGTGGTCGATTCGGCCATATTAATGGAGTCGACAAGACGGGTCTAGTTACGAAATTGTAAACCATTTGTAATAGGGTCAGTTTTCAACGGGGTCCGTATTCCACAGGTCAGAGTGAAGAATGCGCTGATGGTTCAATTTTCAAGGGCATTCAGGGTCAATATTCAACGTTGAAAACTGACCCCGGGCTCAATTTTCAACGAGGGGGCCCATTTTCAACGTTACACCGGAACTTTTTACCAACTGTTGTTTCTTTTATAATTGTTCAATAGTAATCCCCGTTTCACATTCAGTACACCTGTCCAAGGGTGATCGTCGTCCGTCCAGTGTCAACTGTTCATTTACGGGCATGTTATTGTGTCTGTAGCATGCAGGGATGAAGGGCTATGAAGTTTGTTCAAATGAATGACATTGACCTACAGTCAAGGTCACAAGTGTCAAATGAGCTTAAACTCTTAATAAACAGGAGGTCAAATGATCAGATACTGGACCAGTAGTCTGTTTAGATTAAGAGCTACCATAAAATTGGCTTTCTTTCGAAGGGTTGATTGTATTAAAATATTCAAATGACAATATGTTTGCTTGTTTGTTTTTAGTGGGTTTTTTTTTTTTGCAATCAAACAACCTTGACCTACTTTCAAGGTCACACATTGATCAAGTGTGTTAAACTCATTAAACGACTTATTCGTGATAACCATGCGACTTGGTGAATATACTGAGTTATCCGAATAGCAGCCAGAAGAGCGCTAACGACCCAGCATACATGCAGGCCCTTCAGGCCTCTTGTTCGGAAAAAAAGCAGCATTACAAAAACTGGCAATGACCTCGGTAAATCCAGTAAACATGCCACAGACTGCTTTAATTGCTGTTTATCTCGAAATGGTATGCTGTATCAGCGAGCGGTCATCTGTCTCACCTGCACGTTCCCATGGTATCAGCCAGCGCGTGCTAGGTGTAAGGTTACTCATTAGCTGGCCAATTCATTCACTTGGGTCCATTTTATGATAACTTTAAAAAAAAAAAAAAAACAACTTTCCGTTAGATTTTTTTTCCAACCCAAAGGATAATTTGCGGTACACGTGCTGATAACTTTGGATGTTATTTCACCGCCATTTACTCGTACTGCTGTCGACTACTAGAAACGCTGTGAAGCCCTTGAAGCATGGGACACCTTTTATCAATGTAAGATGGTTGTCTTCCTAGCTAATTATCTCTGAGAACGTCACTTCTCAATGTCCATATTGCCCACATGGATCAGTCTCATGGTCAGTCCAATCTTTGATACCGAAATCAGGGGATAGCTACCCCATAGCTACGGAATGACACCGAAATCAGGGGATAGCTACCCCATAGCTACGGAATGACACCGAAATCAGGGGATAGCTACCCCATAGCTACGGAACATATTTTGGTAAAAATGCTGACTCATGTATCAATTGATATGATATCCTCAGACAATCTTAAATAATCTGATTCTAGTTTTATTGTCATTCAGTTCTCTGGTTTCAGCAATGTTCCTAAATATAAAGAATTCTTTAAATCAAAATTGATGGGTGAAATCTTAGTTAAGGAACTTCTATTCCTTGGCTTAAAGAAATTCCTTAATTAAAATTTTCCATCGGAAATCATTATTGGGAGGGTTGACTTATATACATGAAATGCTATCTCTAAGGAAACTTTAAAGTCAAGATGAAAGCAGAGACCTAAATAACAAAATACACATAAAGTACTTTAAGTTTAGGAATATTGATGTCCTCCCTAGAGTCAGGATAATGGTTAGAAACAAGATACTATGTCTCACCAGGAACAATTAACTTAAAATACATATCGTATTCTGTGTAATAGATTATTTAAGTTCTTTTTTTGCCTCCTAGTTAAAGTGAAAAAATTTTTTAACTTTAAATGAGTAACAATTGGTTTAATAATAATAAATTATTAACCGAATCACAGGAAAATCAGGTTTTGACCTTTCAATCAACTGTAATTCTGTACCCAGCCCAGAGTCCTACTTCTTCCTGCAGGCTTGTATTTTTTCCGTAATTTTCCGTTAAGATATTTGTCAGTAAAATGAATTTGGCAGAAATTACAAAATAAATGGATAAGAAACATGACTCCCCCCACCTCCCCCCCCAAACTTGATTTAAATATAGATTGCCACGTGTTGATGGCTGGTGTTTATCTAAACTTTTCTAAAACAGCTGAGAATTATTATGTCAACTGTCAAAGTCATTAAGTATATATTCCTTGGTGTATTTTAGGGTGGGACTGCTTCTAGCCCCGTATCCATGGAAACCTGGATTCTGAGGACTCTTGAGACAACCATGACCTGGCTTAGCTTCTCTCTATGTGGAGTTGGCAGTCACAAGGAGGTGTGGCTGATAGCAGGCGTGGCCCTGGGTAAGGTTACTTCCTTCAAAGATAAAATAAAAAAAAAAACACTAAATAAGAAACATGTCCTTTTCACATTTAGTTTCCCATGAACTGATATACAAGTAGTGAGACAGAAATTCAATCCTCAGTTTAAATAGAGAAATAAGATACATAAACAAGCCTGGTATATGTGCTGGATTGTTTGGTGGTGTAGCCAAACCACAACACAAGTATGGTGGCCCTGTAGTTAGAAATTAGGCCATTTACATCAAGTGGTATATAATTATCATTACAAAGTATAGAGAGTAGGTCTTGTGTACATGTACATGTACATGTCTGTGATATGGTGTTACTCTGGATACTGGGTGACATTGTGTGCAACGCTCAAATTAATATACATGTATACAGCAAAATAATGATGAATTTCAAACATAAATAAATATCTAAAATATTGCACAAAAGTAGTCATGCAATATACATGATGTACCAAAATGTTTGTTTGAACATGTACTTTCTTAAATCACCAATAATTTCCTGTAGATGCTAACATTTTTTTCTGTAGAGTTATTTTGTGTTAAGATGCAGCATGGAATATTTCTAAGTCACACAAATTACCAAACTTTAAAAAATAGTCAAGCTGTTATGCTCACAAGTGTCTGTAGCATAGGGTAGCAGCATTTCTATAACTTAGAATGTGGAAAGTCACGAACAAGTTAGATCTTGCCGCCACAGGGAGATATATATCTTTAACTTTTCAAGATTATCTATATTGTTAGGATCCTTGCCTCGTCATCTTTGTCATATGTTTGTTAAAGTCTTATACCTTTCAGGTTTTAGAAGGGGATTTCAGCATGTTTTGTTTTATATTACTTGAAATTTTGATAAAGGGAGGTGTTGCTGTTTTGTTTTAAAAGACATGGTCAGGTAGCAACTCCTTGACTTATACCTGAGTTTCTTAAGTGAAGCAGTTTTATTTTTCAAGGAATCTTCAAAATAATTGATCTATTTTACTGATGCAAGCATTTTGTAATATCGAGTAAATTTAAGTTACAATTAATTGTTTTAATATATGTTTTTGAAGAATTTAACAAGATCATTTAGTTTACAGGGCATATATCCGTAGTAGAAAGTTGACGACTTGTAACACAGTTTACACGGCATATAGTAAAAAGTTGGCGATTATAGAGTTCAACCTACCGTGAATATCTATTACATACATACATACATAACTAAGACCTCCCAATCACTGGCACAATACAGGTTAAGGACACCCTACTGACCTTTGACCCTGCATACATGATAAACTTTCTGTATCATGTGATGTACCCTGACACTGGTGTGTAATGGACTGTCTGTATCATGTGATGTACCCAGACACTGGTGTGTAATGGACTGTCTGTACCATGTGATGTACCCTGACACTGGTGTGTAATGGACTGTCTGTACCATGTGATGTACCCTGACACTGGTGTGTAATGGACTGTCTGTACCATGTGATGTACCCTGACACTGGTGTGTAATGGACTGTCTGTATCATGTGATGTACCCTGACACTGGTGTGTAATGGACTGTCTGTATCATGTGATGTACCCTGACACTGGTGTGTAATGGACTGTCTGTATCATGTGATGTACCCTGACACTGGTGTGTAATGGACTGTCTGTATCATGTGATGTACCCTGACACTGGTGTGTAATGGACTGTCTGTATCATGTGATGTACCCTGACACTGGTGTGTAATGGACTGTCTGTATCATGTGATGTACCCTGACACTGGTGTGTAATGGACTGTCTGTATCATGTGATGTACCCTGACACTGGTGTGTAATGGACTGTCTGTATCATGTGATGTACCCTGACACTGGTGTGTAATGGACTGTCTGTATCATGTGATGTACCCTGACACTGGTGTGTAATGGACTGTCTGTATCATGTGATGTACCCTGACACTGGTGTGTAATGGACTGTCTGTATCATGTGATGTACCCTGACACTGGTGTGTAATGGACTGTCTGTATCATGTGATGTACCCTGACACTGGTGTGTAATGTACTGTCTGTACCATGTGATGTACCCTGACACTGGTGTGTAATGGACTGTCTGTATCATGTGATGTACCCTGACACTGGTGTGTAATGGACTGTCTGTATCATGTGATGTACCCTGACACTGGTGTGTAATGGACTGTCTGTATCATGTGATGTACCCTGACACTGGTGTGTAATGGACTGTCTGTATCATGTGATGTACCCCGACACTGGTGTGTAATGGACTGTGTGTACCATGTGATGTACCCCGACACTGGTGTGTAATGGACTGTCTGTATCATGTGATGTACCCTGACACTGGTGTGTAATGGACTGTCTGTATCATGTGATGTACCCCGACACTGGTGTGTAATGGACTGTGTGTACCATGTGATGTACCCCGACACTGGTGTGTAATGGACTGTCTGTATCATGTGATGTACCCTGACACTGGTGTGTAATGGACTGTCTGTATCATGTGATGTACCCTGACACTGGTGTGTAATGGACTGTCTGTATCATGTGATGTACCCTGACACTGGTGTGTAATGGACTGTCTGTATCATGTGATGTACCCTGACACTGGTGTGTAATGGACTGTCTGTATCATGTGATGTACCCTGACACTGGTGTGTAATGGACTGTCTGTATCATGTGATGTACCCTGACACTGGTGTGTAATGGACTGTCTGTATCATGTGATGTACCCTGACACTGGTGTGTAATGGACTGTCTGTACCATGTGATGTACCCTGACACTGGTGTGTAATGGACTGTCTGTATCATGTGATGTACCCTGACACTGGTGTGTAATGGACTGTCTGTATCATGTGATGTACCCTGACACTGGTGTGTAATGGACTGTCTGTATCATGTGATGTACCCTGACACTGGTGTGTAATGGACTGTCTGTATCATGTGATGTACCCTGACACTGGTGTGTAATGGACTGTCTGTACCATGTGATGTACCCTGACACTGGTGTGTAATGGACTGTCTGTACCATGTGATGTACCCTGACACTGGTGTGTAATGGACTGTCTGTATCATGTGATGTACCCTGACACTGGTGTGTAATGGACTGTCTGTATCATGTGATGTACCCTGACACTGGTGTGTAATGGACTGTCTGTATCATGTGATGTACCCTGACACTGGTGTGTAATGGACTGTCTGTACCATGTGATGTACCCTGACACTGGTGTGTAATGGACTGTCTGTACCATGTGATGTACCCTGACACTGGTGTGTAATGGACTGTCTGTATCATGTGATGTACCCAGACACTGGTGTGTAATGGACTGTCTGTACCATGTGATGTACCCTGACACTGGTGTGTAATGGACTGTCTGTACCATGTGATGTACCCTGACACTGGTGTGTAATGGACTGTCTGTACCATGTGATGTACCCTGACACTGGTGTGTAATGGACTGTCTATATCATGTGATGTACCCTGACACTGGTGTGTAATGGACTGTCTGTATCATGTGATGTACCCTGACACTGGTGTGTAATGGACTGTCTTTATCATGTGATGAACCCTGACACTGGTGTGTAATGGATTGTCTAGAGCATTTTGTGTTAAATGTATTTTCATTTAGATCAGATTTTAGATTTTTTCAAAGTTTGTTCAATCATAAACTCAAGGTTATGTTTAATGAATTTTGAAATGTTTGATACCTACTGTGTATATATACATTGGATTTCGTTATGGTTCATGTGTAGATCAGTCCTGTTCAGCAGTACCCCATTCTATATGCTTACCTGTTTACCTATAAGTTGTATTCCTCTTTTGATATGTTGATCTCCTCTGCCTGATTCATATGAGATGTAGCTATTGTGAATAAATATAATAGATTCGCCATCCTGTTATATAAATGATATTGACAGACCCTGGTGGCTTCTTAGTAATTACAGGTAAATAAATGTAATCATTTTTTCACATAATGAAAAAAAAATATCTGAAGTATTTAAATACTTCAATTTCCCTCGTGCTACACCAGCCCTTGTACAATACAGCATTGTCAGTACCTGTATAAGAGGGAAGATCTCATTTTATCACATTCAGAGAGTGTAATAATATTCAGAATTAGGTGTCCTGGTCCAGTGACCTTTGGAAGCTCTGTATTGTTACTGGCCACAACATTAAACATTGCGAAACTGGGACTTAGGTTTCCTCATTGTCACGAGACAATCATGTGTCAACAACCATAGAGCACTATACCAATCTCATTGTCATAGAGATGTTATACAAATTGACTGTTCGTGGACATTTTCAATAGTCCTGCCCAACCCACTGCTTCAGCAAGCGGGCACTGTTTCAGGGTTAGTGTGTACCCACAGGGCGTTTACTAGACTAGGTAAAGATGCCAATATTGTCTTTATTCTAACATCAACAGCCTCTTTGTGGATGTAACTGATGGAAACTTTAGACCATGGTTTCAGGCTATAGGCCATCCTTGTTACATCTAAATTACACTTTTCACGAAGGAAATTGAAAACCATTTTGCTGGCTTGTAACATAAACTCTGGTTAAACTTGAAATAGGTATAGGAACCAATTACCTAGGAACTAAGTGTCCATAAAGAGGTACACTCATGAAGCTGGAACATTATGAAGTTTTCAATTGTCTTACAATCATTATGACTCAGCATGATTTATACTCTCAAAACTTCTGTATTTAAAAACTTTCAACAAAATACTTAAATTTTTAAAGATAACTTGATGAAACTTGAAATTTTCCTGCACACCCTAAAGAATGCACATCACAATGTCTTTTGATGCTAATTATATAAGTCAAAGGTCAAATAAGTATTTTATTATTTTTTATGCCAGGCAACATCTTACTGATATATTTAGAATATATTTCTATTATTTGGATATTCAGATGAAATATTACCCGTAGATATATTTACTGTTACATTAAGTACAGTGTACATGCTGTTCTAAAAATAGTAAGAATTTCCATTGAGCTGGTTGTATCAGTTAAATATTTCAAGAAAGCACTAGAAAAGTATTGATAGACCCTGATCCTTTGACTCATTGAAACCTTATGATAACATATTTTCCTACTGCCCTCTCTCACTGTCACTCTGGGGATTAAAAGGCTTTTGAATCTTTTTTATAATAGAGTGGACTTTGATACTTTGTGTTTAGAATATTGCCTTCCAAACTAGAGAGGGATACTATCAAGCTACAAAGGGTAGAACCCTATTATAACATGTTGTGGGTTGACTTGGTGTGTCACACAGGGCCATCTCTATATCAGCAGGAACGTATACCATTGCCAGATCATAACACTAAATGGATTTTAATATTCCAGCTATCACACAAACACAAAGGTGTTTACTAACAGATTAACTAGGTATGGATAGGCTACTAGGGCAGGTGAGAGACAGATAAAACAATCACAGACAGGTGTGTGGCAGTAGACTGATGACCACTGCTGACCACTGCTGACCAGAGCCTTTGGGTATACTGCTGGAGTGCTATATGTAAGTGGCTATGCAGGACACCTCACAATGTAGCAGAACTGGGCTGATTGCTGGTGGTCAAATAGCTCAATTTGATTTGAGGGCTGGACACTGGTTATACATTGAAAGTTGTATAAGGCTCATGTGTGAATTTAGGGTCAAATATTTTGTTGAAAGAGGTACATGTAGTTGAAGAAACTAGACAGGGCTGATAGCTGTTGGCAAGGTAAACCAATTGCTTAGAGGGTCTGAAGTTCAGAGGTGCTGGGTTCAAGTACCGTTCTAGTTGTTGCATTTTCCTGTCTTATTACAATAACACTATCTAGTCACAAGGGAATTGTCACCACATTTAGACAGGACATCCCATCAGTAGTCTGATTTAGTCTGAATTGTCATCAGTTGTACAGTAATGCATTGTTACTTAGGATAGTACCGCACACCTGGTATCTCGTTTACTGGGCAAAATGACAAGGTAAGAATTTGTATTAGAAATTCAATCCTATTGTCATAGCATTGTTTATGATTAGATGTATAAGTATATAGATGCCTTGGTAAATGGATCGATGCCAAAACATTTGTCCTGAACTTACAAGAACCAAACAACAGAGAAGCTGTCTACTCTCTCTTATCATGTAACAACATAATTACCAGAGTGTACGGTCTATTCTCTCTTATCCTGTAACAACATAATTACCAGAGTGTACTGTCTACTCTCTCTTATCATGTAACAACATAATTACCAGAGTGTACTGTCTACTCTCTCTTATCCTGTAACAACATAATTACCAGAGTGTACTGTCTGTTCTCTCTTATCCTGTAACAACATAATTACCAGTGTACTGTCTACTCTCTCTTATCCTGTAACAACATAATTACCAGAGTGTACGGTCTGATCTCTCTTATCCTGTAACAACATAATTACCAGAGTGTACTGTCTACTCTCTCTTATCATGTAACAACATAATTACCAGAGTGTACTGTCTGTTCTCTCTTATCCTGTAACAACATAATTACCAGAGTGTACTGTCTACTCTCTCTTATCCTGTAACAACATAATTACCAGAGTGTACTGTCTACTCTCTCTTATCCTGTAACAACATAATTACCAGAGTGTACTGTCTACTCTCTCTTATCCTGTAACAACATAATTACCAGAGTGTACTGTCTACTCTCTCTTATCCTGTAACAACATAATTACCAGTGTACTGTCTACTCTCTCTTATCCTGTAACAACATAATTACCAGAGTGTACTGTCTGTTCTGTCTTATCCTGTAACAACATAATTACCAGAGTGTACTGTCTGTTCTCTCTTATCCTGTAACAACATAATTACCAGAGTGTACTGTCTACTCTCTCTTATCCTGTAACAACATAATTACCAGAGTGTACTGTCTACTCTCTCTTATCCTGTAACAACATAATTACCAGAGTGTACCGTCTACTCTCTCTTATCCTGTAACAACATAATTACCAGAGTGTACTGTCTGTTCTCTCTTATCCTGTAACAACATAATTACCAGAGTGTACTGTCTACTCTCTCTTATCCTGTAACAACATAATTACCAGAGTGTACTGTCTACTCTCTCTTATCCTGTAACAACATAATTACCAGAGTGTACTGTCTACTCTCTCTTATCCTGTAACAACATAATTACCAGAGTGTACTTTCTGTTCTCTCTTATCCTGTAACAACATAATTACCAGAGTGTACTGTCTACTCTCTCTTATCCTGTAACAACATAATTACCAGAGTGTACTGTCTACTCTCTCTTATCCTGTAACAACATAATTACCAGAGTGTACGGTCTGATCTCTCTTATCCTGTAACAACATAATTACCAGAGTGTACCGTCTACTCTCTCTTATCCTGTAACAACATAATTACCAGAGTGTACTGCCTACCCTCTCTTATCCTGTAACAACATAATTACCAGAGTGTACTGTCTGTTCTCTCTTATCCTGTAACAACATAATTACCAGAGTGTACTGTCTGTTCTCTCTTATCCTGTAACAACATAATTACCAGAGTGTACTGTCTACTCTCTCTTATCCTGTAACAACATAATTACCAGAGTGTACTGTCTGTTCTCTCTTATCCTGTAACAACATAATTACCAGAGTGTACCGTCTACTCTCTCTTATCCTGTAACAACATAATTACCAGAGTGTACTGTCTACTCTCTCTTATCCTGTAACAACATAATTACCAGAGTGTACCGTCTACTCTCACTTATCCTGTAACAACATAATTACCAGAGTGTACCGTCTACTCTCTCTTATCCTGTAACAACATAATTACCAGAGTGTACCGTCTACTCTCTCTTATCCTGTAACAACATAATTACCAGAGTGTACTGTCTACTCTCTCTTATCCTGTAACAACATAATTACCAGAGTGTACTGTCTGTTCTCTCTTATCCTGTAACAACATAATTACCAGAGTGTACTGTCTGTTCTCTCACTTATCCTGTAACAACATAATTACCAGAGTGTACTGTCTACTCTCTCTTATCCTGTAAAAACATAATTACCAGAGTGTACTGTCTACTCTCTCTTATCCTGTAACAACATAATTACCAGAGTGTACTGTCTGTTCTCTCTTATCCTGTAACAACATAATTACCAGAGTGTACTGTCTACTCTCTCTTATCCTGTAACAACATAATTACCAGAGTGTACTGTCTACTCTCTCTTATCCTGTAACAACATAATTACCAGAGTGTACTGTCTGTTCTCTCTTACCCTGTAACAACATAATTACCAGAGTGTACTGTCTACTCTCTTACCCTGTAACAACATAATTACCAGAGTGTACTGTCTACTCTCTCTTATCCTGTAACAACATAATTACCAGAGTGTACCCTCTACTCTCTCTTATCCTGTAACAACATAATTACCAGAGTGTACTGTCTACTCTCTCTTATCCTGTAACAACATAATTACCAGAGTGTACCCTCCACTCTCTCTTATCCTGTAACAACATAATTACCAGAGTGTACTGTCTACTCCCTCTTATCCTGTAACAACATAATTACCAGAGTGTACTGTCTGTTCTCTCTTATCCTGTAACAACATAATTACCAGAGTGTACTGTCTACTCTCTCTTATCCTGTAACAACATAATTACCAGAGTGTACTGTCTACTCTCTCTTATCCTGTAACAACATAATTACCAGAGTGTACTGTCTACTCTCTCTTATCCTGTAACAACATAATTACCAGAGTGTACTGTCTACTCTCTCTCTTATCCTGTAACAACATAATTACCAGAGTGTACTGTCTGTTCTCTCTTATCCTGTAACAACATAATTACCAGAGTGTACCGTCTACTCTCTCTTATCCTGTTACAACATAATTACCAGAGTGTACTGTCTGTTCTCTCTTATCCTGTAACAACATAATTACCAGAGTGTACTGTCTACTCTCTCTTATCCTGTAACAACATAATTACCAGTGTACCGTCTACTCTCTCTTATCCTGTAACAACATAATTACCAGAGTGTACTGTCTGTTCTCTCTTATCCTGTAACAACATAATTACCAGAGTGTACTGTCTACTCTCTCTTATCCTGTAACAACATAATTACCAGAGTGTACTGTCTACTCTCACTTATCCTGTAACAACATAATTACCAGAGTGTACTGTCTGTTCTCTCTTATCCTGTAACAACATAATTACCAGAGTGTACTGTCTACTCTCTCTTATCCTGTAACAACATAATTACCAGAGTGTACTGTCTACTCTCTCTTATCCTGTAACAACATAATTACCTAGTGTGTCTGTATTACATGTTACTAACAGAAAAAAAACCCTTTAATACACCTGTAGAAAAATTTGTCAATTTGTGAATAAAGGTACGACCATCAAAATCCCAGATGTAATCTATACGTGGATGTCACCGCATTAAACAATTAAACAAAAAACATTACACAGTTTTTATCAATATTTCTATATTGGCTATGGATGTGTATTCATAGTGTTCATTAACCCGTGAATGACATATCTCTGAGATTTGATCATTGTGTTTAATATTTACAATTGATCGGTATTTCTGTACCTCATGTTCACATGGTCTCGAGTGTCTAAACACATCTGAACACTGTTAATGTAGGTATGTGATTACAGGTACTGATAAGTACATACCTGTACAGGTGTGCATTGTGATGTAATTAATATTTCAATGATATCTATTGATTAAGTTGTACAAATCTAACCTTTTAAACGTGGCTGAGTGAAATCTTTGTAGTGAATGAAACTTCCGTCTTCATAACTTTTGGATATTTATCTCCTGTGAACTGGGTTGGTATGCTGTATGGTAAGTAGTTATATTATTTCTGTATATTGGAGCCTTTGTCTTGTGAATATTTGAAGTATTTGAAGCCTCTGTCTTGTGAATATTTGAAGCCTTTGAATTGTGTATTTAAAGCTTGGTTTGTTACTTTCAATAATTCTCCTCTTTGGTTTTCTGTATACATTTAAAACTCTGAAGATACAGTAGATATGGCTACATCTGTTCTGACATTTCTACGTCTGCCAGAAAATAATTGAGTATGGTTTTATGCAAAAAAAATGAAGTGTTGACACCGCAAGGTTAATTAATCTATACAGTAGACCAGGAGGGCGGAGGGCCTGTATATACTGTTAGCAGTTTGGTATAGTTGTCCTTCATGAAGTTTTAGTTTTCATCATAGACTTTTAAATTGGATTTTCTGTTAAGTTGGAGAAGATGTCACTTTAAGATTTTATGTTGATGATATAGTATGTAGAATTCCTGGGGCAGTTAGATGGTGGATCTGACCCTCAAAGCATGTACCAGCATATAGGTAATGGGAAATAGGGATACACATTTCAGAAGACTACTTCTCAAGATTAGCTGAACAATTTTAGCATCCTTAAATATCATGTCTCCTTAATTGAACTCTTTCTGCCCTCAAATTATTGGAGAGTAAGCAATGTATTGCTGGCTTTGAATAGCTGCACCATTTAGAAGTTATGTTGTCTATAATGTTGATTTGTTGAGGGCAAGAGGCGATTTGACCTCACCATGATCAGTGAAAGTCTATTGGTGTTGAGGCAGGCTGGTGGATCTATACAGTCAGACCTGTATCATATAGAGGGAAAGGTCAGGGACTGTTTATAGGTTTAGGTATAACAAATCTGTTCTGGTATCACCTGTATGGTGATCTAACACAGTCCGGCAGTCATCCGACACAGTCCAGCAGTCGTCCAGCCAGGTCTGTTGGCTGGTCTAATCACCACTAACAGACAATTAAGGGTTTTTTCTCATGAGAAACAAGAAGACATGTTTTGTGTTTATCGCTGACAGCCCCTGGGTAATATCATACCTGTACAGAACACATGGTATGGGGGTGATTATAGGGTGGGACAGACACAAGGTGTCTGATACGGAGCCTGGCCAGCTGTTTACTGACAGGTATCAGGTATGTCTTCCACAGGTACTCCATCAAACCTGTCAATCTCAACATACTCTGCTTAAATAATTAACCCAAATATCCAGGGCTTTAGGTTGTAGTTTTAGAGAAGATACTCATTATGACTGGCTTCCAAATATAAGAGTTATGTTAGGAATACTCATCACATTTGAATCAGCTCAAAGATAAAGGGTTAGAACATTTCAGGTTATGGAAGATTGGAGAAATTTCAGGTTAGGGAGTTTGGGATGGGAAGGTTTGAAAAAATTTAGGTTAGGAAAGGTTGTGAAGATTTCAGGTTGGGGAAGGTTAAAAAGATTTCAGGTTAGGGAAGGTTGGAATGATTTCAGGTTAGGGGAGATTGGAAAGATTTCAGGTTGGGGAAGGTTGAAATGATTTCGGGTTGGGGAAGGTTGTGAAGATTTCAGGTAAGGGAAGGTTGGAAAGATTTCAGGTTAGGGAAGGTTGGAAAGATTTCAGGTAAGGGAAGGTTGAAATGATTTCAGGTTAGGGAAGGTTGGAAAGATTTCAGGTTGTGGAAGGTTGAAATGATTTCAGGTTAGGGAAGGTTGGAAAGATTTCAGGTAAGGGAAGGTTGAAATAATTTCAGGTTAGGGAAGGTTGGAAAGATTTCAGGTTGTGGAAGGTTGAAATGATTTCAAGTTAGGGAAGGTTGTGAAGATTTCAGGTAAGGGAAGGTTGAAATGATTTCAGGTTAGGGAAGGTTGGAAAGATTTCAGGTTGTGGAAGGTTGAAATGATTTCAGGTTAGGGAAGGTTGGAAAGATTTCAGGTTGTGGAAGGTTGAAATGATTTCAGGTTAGGGAAGGTTGTGAAGATTTCAGGTAAGGGAAGGTTGAAATGATTTCAGGTTAGGGAAGGTTGGAAAGATTTCAGGTTGTGGAAGGTTGAAATGATTTCAGGTTAGGGAAGGTTGGAAAGATTTCAGGTTAGGGAAGGTTGGAAAGATTTCAGGTAAGGGAAGGTTGGACAGATTTCAGGTTGTGGAAGGTTGAAATGATTTCAGGTTAGGGAAGGTTGGAAAGATTTCAGGTTAGGGGAGATTGGAAAGATTTCAGGTAAGGGAAGGTTGGAAAGATTTCAGGTTAGGGGAGATTGGAAAGATTTCAGGTTAGGGGAGATTGGAAAGATTTCAGGTTAGGGAAGGTTGAAATGATTTCAGGTTAGGGAAGGTTGGACAGATTTCAGGTTAGGGAAGGTTGGACAGATTTCAGGTTAGGGAAGGTTGAAATGATTTCGGGTTGGGGAAGGTTGGAAAGATTTCAGGTTAGGAAAGGTTGTGAAGATTTCAGGTTAGGTAAGGTTGGAAAGATTTCAGGTTAGGTAAGGTTGGAAAGATTTCAGGTTAGGTAAGGTTGGAATGATTTCAGGTTAGGGAAGGTTGGAAAGATTTCAGGTAAGGGAAGGTTGAAATGATTTCAGGTTAGGGAAGGTTGGAAAGATTTCAGGTTGTGGAAGGTTGAAATGATTTCAGGTTAGGGAAGGTTGGAAAGATTTCAGGTAAGGGAAGGTTGAAATAATTTCAGGTTAGGGAAGGTTGGAAAGATTTCAGGTTGTGGAAGGTTGAAATGATTTCAAGTTAGGGAAGGTTGTGAAGATTTCAGGTAAGGGAAGGTTGAAATGATTTCAGGTAAGGGAAGGTTGGAAAGATTTCAGGTTGTGGAAGGTTGAAATGATTTCAGGTTAGGGAAGGTTGGAAAGATTTCAGGTTGTGGAAGGTTGAAATGATTTCAGGTTAGGGAAGGTTGTGAAGATTTCAGGTAAGGGAAGGTTGAAATGATTTCAGGTTAGGGAAGGTTGGAAAGATTTCAGGTTGTGGAAGGTTGAAATGATTTCAGGTTAGGGAAGGTTGGAAAGATTTCAGGTTAGGGAAGGTTGGAAAGATTTCAGGTAAGGGAAGGTTGGAAAGATTTCAGGTAAGGGAAGGTTGGAAAGATTTCAGGTTGTGGAAGGTTGAAATGATTTCAGGTTAGGGAAGGTTGGAAAGATTTCAGGTTAGGGGAGATTGGAAAGATTTCAGGTAAGGGAAGGTTGGAAAGATTTCAGGTTAGGGGAGATTGGAAAGATTTCAGGTTAGGGGAGATTGGAAAGATTTCAGGTTAGGGAAGGTTGAAATGATTTCAGGTTAGGGAAGGTTGGACAGATTTCAGGTTAGGGAAGGTTGGACAGATTTCAGGTTAGGGAAGGTTGAAATGATTTCGGGTTGGGGAAGGTTGGAAAGATTTCAGGTTAGGAAAGGTTGTGAAGATTTCAGGTTAGGTAAGGTTGGAAAGATTTCAGGTTAGGTAAGGTTGGAAAGATTTCAGGTTAGGTAAGGTTGGAAAGATTTCAGGTTAGGGAAGGTTGGAAAGATTTCAGGTTAGGTAAGGTTGGAAAGATTTCAGGTTAGGGAAGGTTGGAAAGATTTCAGGTTGTGGAAGGTTGGACAGATTTCAGGTTGTGGAAGGTTGGACATATTTCAGGTTATGGAAGGTTGGACAGATTTCAGGTTAGGGAAGGTTGGAATGATTTCAGGCTAGGAAAAGTTGGAAAGATTTCAGGTTAGGGAAGGTTGAAATGATTTCGGGTTGGGGAAGGTTGGAAAGATTTCAGGTTAGGGAAGGTTGGAAAGGATTCAGGTTGGGGAAGGTTGGAAAGATTTCAGGTTAGGGAAGGTTGGAAATGATTTCGGGTTGGGGAAGGTTGGAAAGATTTCAGGTTAGGGAAGGTTGGAAAGGATTCAGGTTGGGGAAGGTTTGAAAGATTTTACTTTCGGGAAGGTTGGAATGATTTCAGGTTGTGGAAGGTTGGAAAGATTTCAGGTTAGGGAAGGTTGGAAAGATTTCAGGTTAGGGAAGGTTAAAAAGATTTTAGGTTAGGGGAGATAGGAAAGGATTCAGGTTAGGGAAGGTTGGAAAGATTTCAGGTTAGGGAAGGTTTTGAAAGATTTCAGGTTGGGGAAGGTTGGAAAGATTTCAGGTTAGGGAAGGTTGGAAAGATTTCAGGTTGGGGAAGGTTGGAAAGATTTCAGGTTGTGGAAGGTTGGAAAGATTTCAGGTTAGGGAAGGTTGGAAAGATTTCAGGTTGGGAAAGGTTGGAAAGATTTCAGGTAAGGGAGAGGTTGTCACTATGTTAATATTTCTATTTCCTTATTAGTTATGGTTGACATGAAGTTGATCAAAACCTGTCAGGTGATTTGTCTATCCTCTTGCCTATAAGTAATATCAAATACATTCTTGCATTTGATACAGCAGGTGTCAGTGTTGATTGATAAAAATATCATCAATTAAATATCATTTAGATGGGAAAGAAATGAATATAATCTTCATCATTGACAGTACCTCATACATACTTAGATAACATAAATATAACATTCGTCATTGGCAGTATGTCATACGTACTGTTTGTTCACTGGGCACTCTGCTACCAAGTTAGACAGGTGCTTAACATTGGAATAAATAAAAGAACAATAGAAGAAAGGTGCCACATGTTATCTTTATGACCCTGTCATGAAATGGGGGACATGTAGTGTTACCCATGTCCCTGCTGTCCTGTCCCACCACATCCCATCCTGTCCTGTCCTAATGTAATGTAACTAGCTAATCTCAGGAACTGGTGACACGATCCTCACCTAACTGTTTCAGGGTGTCAAGTGGCAGCTGGAGCCTTAATGTCGTAGACATTTTCTAGTTTTCTATTTTTCCCTTGTTCTGGCTTTTTCCTTCTTTTTGTAACATTGTCTCTATTTAAAGTATCTGTTACTGTATATAAGTAATGAATTGTCCTCATTAGTATGCATGATGTATGTAATTAATGTTACAGTTGAGCCAGTGTTACTATATCAGGAAGGTTACCTATAAACTGATTAAACACTGATATATATATATCACATGTGACAGACATCCAGCATGTATTACCTCTCACACCCATAAATCTATAATGGACCTGACCTTATCATCCACCAGCTCAGTTTATTGTGATTTACAGAGTGAACAGGTTAATTGGAACAAATGATGGAGCAATTTCAGGTATTTCTGTATATGCATTTTTAATTCGTAATCAGCAAGCGTGATCAGAGTAGCCTTACACACCACAATATATTTTCCAGATACCTGGCAGTAACTGACTTTTAGACGAGTAATCTGTATCAGGCGACTGTGGTGCTGCCCTCTTGTGGCCAGGAGGAGACAGGTGACACCCAATCGTCTGCCCTGCCTGTCTTGCCCATATATCCCCTGTAGGGTTTTAGTTACTAATCTGGCATATATCTTCTGGTCAATTTCATTGATAAGGACAATTGAAGAATGACTCAATGGAGTGAGATCCTAAATGAGATTCGAGTAAGTCAAGAAGGAAGATTAAACGTGTAGAATATCATTGTTATAAAAAATGTCATTGAAGCAAGTTGAGGTAAAAACTATGTTACATTGTAAAATGAGATTGAATAAGTTACAGTGGTAAATTGAGAGGGGCCAGAAATAAACACAAACATTTTCAGGTAATAAATTACCAGGTATAACAATGGGAAATGAGGCAAGGAATGTCTCCTATCCCCTGGGGGTCAGGAGTCGTACAGATCACTTTCAGAGTCCGACAGGTATTTTACTGTAATTCAAAGATGAATCAAACAGACACGAAATGAAGGTGCTTTGTACATCCTGATAGGGAGTCTGACTAGTTGAGGTATGATACTGACCTGATAGGGAGTCCTGACTAGTTGAGGTATGATAGGGAGTCCTGACTAGTTGAGGTATGATACTGACCTGATAGGGAGTCCTGACTAGTTGAGGTATGATACTGACCTGATAGGGAGTCCTGACTAGTTGAGGTATATGATACAGACCTGATAGGGAGTCTTGACTAGTTGAGGTATGATAGGGAGTCCTGACTAGTTGAGGTATGATAGGGAGTCCTGACTAGTTGAGGTATGATAGGGAGTCCTGACTAGTTGAGGTATGATACTGACCTGATAGGGAGTCTTGACTAGTTGAGGTATGATATTGACCTGATAGGGAGTCCTGACTAGTTGAGGTATGATACTGACCTGATAGGGAGTCCTGACTAGTTGAGGTATGATACAGACCTGATAGGGAGTCCTGACTAGTTGAGGTATGATACTGACCTGATAGGGAGTCCTGACTAGTTGAGGTATGATACTGACCTGATAGGGAGTCCTGACTAGTTGAGGTATGATACTGACCTGATAGGGAGTCCTGACTAGTTGAGGTATGATACTGACCTGATAGGGAGTCCTGACTAGTTGAGGTATGATACTGACCTGATAGGGAGTCCTGACTAGTTGAGGTATGATACTGACCTGATAGGGAGTCCTGACTAGTTGAGGTATGATACTGACCTGATAGGGAGTCCTGACTAGTTGAGGTATGATACTGACTAGGGAGTCCTGACTAGTTGAGGTATGATACTGACCTGATAGGGAGTCCTGACTAGTTGAGGTATGATACTGACCTGATAGGGAGTCCTGACTAGTTGAGGTATGATACTGACCTGATAGGGAGTCCTGACTAGTTGAGGTATGATACTGACCTGATAGGGAGTCCTGACTAGTTGAGGTATGATACTGACCTGATAGGGAGTCCTGACTAGTTGAGGTATGATACTGACCTGATAGGGAGTCCTGACTAGTTGAGGTATGATACTGACCTGATAGGGAGTCCTGACTAGTTGAGGTATGATACTGACCTGATAGGGAGTCCTGACTAGTTGAGGTATGATACTGACCTGATAGGGAGTCCTGACTAGTTGAGGTATGATACTGACCTGATAGGGAGTCCTGACTAGTTGAGGTATGATACTGACCTGATAGGGAGTCCTGACTAGTTGAGGTATGATACTGACCTGATAGGGAGTCCTGACTAGTTGAGGTATGATACTGACCTGATAGGGAGTCCTGACTAGTTGAGGTATGATACTGACCTGATAGGGAGTCCTGACTAGTTGAGGTATGATACTGACCTGATAGGGAGTCCTGACTAGTTGAGGTATGATACTGACCTGATAGGGAGTCCTGACTAGTTGAGGTATGATACTGACCTGATAGGGAGTCCTGACTAGTTGAGGTATGATACTGACCTGATAGGGAGTCCTGACTAGTTGAGGTATGATAGGGAGTCCTGACTAGTTGAGGTATGATACTGACCTGATAGGGAGTCCTGACTAGTTGAGGTATGATACTGACCTGATAGGGAGTCCTGACTAGTTGAGGTATGATAGGGAGTCTGACTAGTTGAGGTATGATACTGACCTGATAGGGAGTCCTGACTAGTTGAGGTATGATACTGACCTGATAGGGAGTCCTGACTAGTATGAGGTATGATACTGACCTGATAGGGAGTCCTGACTAGTTGAGGTATGATACTGACCTGATAGGGAGTCCTGACTAGTTGAGGTATGATACTGACCTGATAGGGAGTCCTGACTAGTTGAGGTATGATACTGACCTGATAGGGAGTCCTGACTAGTTGAGGTATGATACTGACCTGATAGGGAGTCCTGACTAGTTGAGGTATGATACTGACCTGATAGGGAGTCCTGACTAGTTGAGGTATGATACTGACCTGATAGGGAGTCCTGACTAGTTGAGGTATGATACTGACCTGATAGGGAGTCCTGACTAGTTGAGGTATGATACTGACCTGATAGGGAGTCCTGACTAGTCCTGACTAGTTGAGGTATGATACTGACCTGATAGGGAGTCCTGACTAGTTGAGGTATGATACTGACCTGATAGGGAGTCCTGACTAGTTGAGGTATGATACTGACCTGATAGGGAGTCCTGACTAGTTGAGGTATGATACTGACCTGATAGGGAGTCCTGACTAGTTGAGGTATGATACTGACCTGATAGGGAGTCCTGACTAGTTGAGGTATGATACTGACCTGATAGGGAGTCCTGACTAGTTGAGGTATGATACTGACCTGATAGGGAGTCCTGACTAGTTGAGGTATGATACTGACCTGATAGGGAGTCCTGACTAGTTGAGGTATGATACTGACCTGATAGGGAGTCCTGACTAGTTGAGGTATGATACTGACCTGATAGGGAGTCCTGACTAGTTGAGGTATGATACTGACCTGATAGGGAGTCCTGACTAGTTGAGGTATGATACTGACCTGATAGGGAGTCCTGACTAGTTGAGGTATGATACTGACCTGATAGGGAGTCCTGACTAGTTGAGGTATGATACTGACCTGATAGGGAGTCCTGACTAGTTGAGGTATGATACTGACCTGATAGGGAGTCCTGACTAGTTGAGGTATGATACTGACCTGATAGGGAGTCCTGACTAGTTGAGGTATGATACTGACCTGATAGGGAGTCCTGACTAGTTGAGGTATGATACTGACCTGATAGGGAGTCCTGACTAGTTGAGGTATGATACTGACCTGATAGGGAGTCCTGACTAGTTGATGTATGATACTGACCTGATTAGGAGTCCTGACTAGTTGAGGTATGATACTGACCTGATAGGGAGTCCTGACTAGTTGAGGTATGATACTGACCTGATAGGGAGTCCTGACTAGTTGAGGTATGATACTGACCTGATAGGGAGTCCTGACTAGTTGAGGTATGATAGGGAGTCCTGACTAGTTGAGGTATGATACTGACCTGATAGGGAGTCCTGACTAGTTGAGGTATGATAGGGAGTCCTGACTAGTTGAGGTATGATAGGGAGTCCTGACTAGTTGAGGTATGATACTGACCTGATAGGGAGTCCTGACTAGTTGAGGTATGATAGGGAGTCCTGACTAGTTGAGGTATGATACTGACCTGATAGGGAGTCCTGACTAGTTGAGGTATGATACTGACCTGATAGGGAGTCCTGACTAGTTGAGGTATGATACTGACCTGATAGGGAGTCCTGACTAGTTGAGGTATGATACTGACCTGATAGGGAGTCCTGACTAGTTGTGGTATGATACTGACCTGATAGGGAGTCCTGACTAGTTGAGGTATGATACTGACCTGATAGGGAGTCCTGACTAGTTGAGGTATGATACTGACCTGATAGGGAGTCCTGACTAGTTGTGGTATGATACTGACCTGATAGGGAGTCTGACTAGTTGAGGTATGATAGGGAGTCCTGACTAGTTGAGGTATGATACTGACCTGATAGGGAGTCCTGACTAGTTGAGGTATGATAGGGAGTCCTGACTAGTTGAGGTATGATACTGACCTGATAGGGAGTCCTGACTAGTTGAGGTATGATACTGACCTGATAGGGAGTCCTGACTAGTTGTGGTATGATACTGACCTGATAGGGAGTCCTGACTAGTTGAGGTATGATACTGACCTGATAGGGAGTCCTGACTAGTGAGGTATGATACTGACCTGATAGGGAGTCCTGACCGTAGTTGAGGTATGATACTGACCTGATAGGGAGTCCTGACTAGTTGAGGTACTGACCTGATAGGGAGTCCTGACTAGTTGAGGTATGATACTGACCTGATAGGGAGTCCTGACTAGTTTGGGTATGATACTGACCTGTAAGGGAGTCCTGACTAGTTGAGGTATGATAGGGAGGTCCTGACTAGTTGAGGTATGATACTGACCTGATAGGGAGTCTGACTAGTTGAGGTATGATACTGACCTGATAGGGAGTCCTGACTAGTTGAGGTATGATACTGACCTGATAGGGAGTCCTGACTAGTTGAGGTATGATACTGACCTGATAGGGAGTCCTGACTAGTTGTGGTATGATACTGACCTGATAGGGAGTCCTGACTAGTTGAGGTATGATAGGGAGTCCTGACTAGTTGAGGTATGATACTGACCTGATAGGGAGTCCTGACTAGTTGAGGTATGATAGGGAGTCCTGACTAGTTGTGGTATGATAGGGAGTCCTGACTAGTTGAGGTATGATACTGACCTGATAGGGAGTCCTGACTAGTTGAGGTATGATACTGACCTGATAGGGAGTCCTGACTAGTTGTGGTATGATACAGACCTGATAGGGAGTCCTGACTAGTTGAGGTATGATAGGGAGTCCTGACTAGTTGAGGTATGATACTGACCTGATAGGGAGTCCTGACTAGTTGTGGTATGATACTGACCTGATAGGGAGTCCTGACTAGTTGAGGTATGATACTGAATGTTCATATCTCATACATGGAACATATATTCTCACTTTTAGACCTTGTGTGTATCTCAAAAATTGCCTGGAAATTTGTAAAATATGTATAACCAGACTTGTTCAGTACATCATGCATTAACACAAAGTTAGGGAGAAGGTCTATTAGTTATAATTAATTATAGTAAAAAAAAAGTAAGAAATCAAGACAATAGTGTATGTCTATCTGATATAATCAGCTCAGTCTACAACAATGGAGTTCTGCGGGCACTGTGTTTGTATGAGAAATCAGATGGAGCTGACTAGATTATAACAAAACTTTTTGAAGTGTAAATTTTGAAAGTACCAGTCAGTGCACACAGTCTGTAATTAGATATTATCTATTCCAGAACACCTTGGGGGAGTATCTGATGTGGTCAGTCCTAGCTTAACACAGGTCACCGATTTGATTAGCAGCTCTATAAACAAGTCAATTTGGCTGAGTCACTATAGGGGTTTAATGTTTAGAGTTTTAATAGGTTTTACCCAATTGATTATGGTATAAGATGAAATAAGTAAAGAATGATGTTCAGATTTTTAGTAAATACAGTGTAGGTATATGATTTCTGTCTTTATTTAGCCCATTTAATTGTGTGATCATCGTCCAGACCTTCCTAGGATCACTAATAATTCCCTTGGATCCACCAATCTCAACAGTGTTTCCTTTAAGCCATGTTTGGTATTGCTTTTGATATGTGAAGGTTAAACATCAAGGTCATTGTTACTATAAATAGAAAAGTTATTTCTGTGCAGTAACTTGACTAACTGTGGGCCATTCAAACTTGATCTTCATACAATATGTCTGTACTAAAAATAAAATAATTAATTGTAACTGAAGGTCAAAGGTCAAGGTCAGTATTACTATGATTTTCAGTTCTCTGAGCAGAATTAACTCAACTTCATTATTACATAACAGTGCTTCCTTACAGAAGGTGCATGGAATTTATTTTCCTGTCTCTCGTAAGACTTTGTTGAATTTTTTTTCCTGTCTCTCGTAAGACTTTGTTGAATTTATTTTCCTGTCTCTCGTAAGACTTTGTTGAATTTATTTTCCTGTCTCTTGTATTTTTAAGACTTTGTTGAATTTGTTTTCCTGTCTCTTGTAAGACTTTGTTTAATTTGTTTTCCTGTCTCTTGTAAGACTTTGTGAAATTTATTTTTCTGTCTCTTGTAAGACTTTGTTGAATTTATTTTCCTGTTTCTCCCAGGACTATGTAAGATTTATTTTCCTGTTTCTCCCAGGACTATGTAAGATTTATTTTCCTGTTTCTCCCAGGACTATGTAAGATTTATTTTCCTGTCTCTCCTAAGGCTTTGTGGAATTTATTGCCTTTTTACTTGATATGCTTTCAGTCATTTAAGCATTTCCTTTTTATATAAGAATATTTTGGGGAAATTTGTTTACAACTGCAGTTTTGTATGTATTCAGCTCACACGATAGATATCACTGAGCACTCTGATATATTTAGATGTAGGTCTTATTTGCAATTGTAAATGTATAGCCTTAAGATTTAACACCATCCCACCACATACACTTATATAAGGGCCTGATTAGTGTATACACACAACCGACTAACACAACATTTATGTCTGTTTTACTTTCTATGAGTTTTTTTTAAAGATGTGTTAACATACAGTTTATTACACTTTTAAAATTTTATCATAAAAAGTTTGAGTAGGCCTGGCGGGGAGGTCTCCGTAATGTTATTATACTTTGTTCGCTGCTGAAGTGGGACTCCCAACAGTTCATATTAACATTCCTGCTTGTTGACAATCAGTCTAACATCCTTGAAGCTGACAACTGGTCTGTGTAAGATAGTATCAACACCTTCCCAGAAAGTAATCAACAAAGTTGAAATCTTTAAACATATTTTAAGATTCCATATACATATCTAAAGTGGCAAAAACTGTTTTGAAAAAGGGGAACTTTTGATGAAATGTAAAGGGTTCAAAGGTCGTAAGTGCTGCTATCTGTCATTGTGTGATTACAACACTAACATGCCTCGATATGATATTGAACACCTGTAAGTGTATAAGGTATTGGGGTCTTAACGAGGTTAATTAGTGTCAGGAATACAGCCATTTTTATGATAATGTAAAAAAAGATTGAAGTGAGCTATATATCTTCATAGATTCAGGATTGTGTACTGAGCAATGTGGATCACTAATATATCACATGGATTACTTTATAGTACAGTCTCACTGAACTAACACCAACATGGAGGTTAAACTTTCTAATCTCACTGTTAAACTTATCAGTCACAATATACAAATGTACTTAAGAACAGTGGACTCCAATGGTGCATTTTCTGAGGTATATCAAAACACTATATAGTGTTGCTCACTGGTAGATTGAAGTACATGGACAGAGTGACCACTGGTAGATTGAAGTACATGGGCAGACTGACCACTGGTAGATTGAAGAACATGGACAGAGTGACCACTGGTAGATTGAAGTACATGAACAGACTGACCACAGGTAGATTGAAGTACATGGACAGACTGACCACTGGTAGATTGAAGAACATGGACAGAGTGACCACTGGTAGATTGAAGTACATGAACAGACTGACCACAGGTAGATTGAAGTACATGGACAGAGTGACCACTGGTAGATTGGAGTACATGCACAGACTGACCACTGGTAGATTGAAGTACATGGACAGAGTGACCACTGGTAGATTGGAGTACATGCACAGACTGACCACTGGTAGATTGAAGTACATGTGCAGACTGACCACAGGTAGATTGAAGTACATGCACAGACTGACCACTGGTAGATTGAAGTACATGAGCAGACTGACCACTGGTAGATTGAAGTACATGCACAGACTGACCACTGGTAGATTGGAGTACATGCACAGACTGACCACTGGTAGATTGGAGTACATGCACAGACTGACCACTGGTAGATTGAAGTACATGAACAGACTGACCACTGGTAGATTGGAGTACATGCACAGACTGACCACTGGTTGATTGAAGTACACTTATTTACATGGACAGACTGACCACTGGTAGATTGAAGTACATGGACAGACTGACCACAGGTAGATTGAATTGAAGTACATGTACATGGACAGACTGACCACAGGTAGATTGAAGTACATGGACAGAGTACTGACCACATGCCTTCAGAGGTATCTTTCTGGTGATCCTGGACATATTCTTACTATTGTTTTCTGTTTATGGCCATGAAAATGTTTTCTGGAGAAATAAACTGAATTGGTTGAACATTTTTATGTTCAGCAGTCATTGTGCCAGTTAAACCTGAGTTATTATGACTGTCTGTAGGGCTGAGGGTCAACTGTCTGTAGGGCTGAGGGTCAACTGTCTGTAGGGCTGAGGGTAATGGGGCATGACTGGGAGGTGTCCAGTTTGATTACATGTAGTAATATATATATATAAACCTTTGATTTCCTAGACTATAGGGTAAAGTGGGGGTTACAATGTAATGGTCAAGGTATTCATAGGGTCACTCCTACTTAGCCTCGATATGACATTAGGACAAAATGGACAGGTCTTTGTCATCCTTTAACAGGGTAAACACTTCGGTCTATACCCGAGGATTTGAAATAACAATTGATCAAAAACCAGGGAAATTTGTTAAGTAAACAGGCAATTTTCTGGAGGAAATGTGTTATTTAACTTTATCACAACCTTTAAATTGTCAGGTAAATGTGACACACTCTTGGCTTTCCCCTCGTTATTTGTGGTGATGTGGAGGTAAAGGCCCAGGGATATATAGGAGATCTCAATACAGCTTGTTATCTGTATTCCAGTAACCTCTCAGTCTGTGTGGATATATAATCAGAATTATGTCTTAGGTGTTTATACATAACAAAAACAAACGTATGGGTAGGTTAGACTGTGGTATGGTTTATAAACATAAGGGACAGCAGATTAGTGAGGCTGAGGCCTACAGCTTACTTAATGTATATCTTTTTTCGGTGATTTGTTTAAGGAAAAAAACCAAAGATAGTGTTGAAAGATTAGGGGATCACTGTGTGAAGTGTGTGGCCAAGCTGTGAGGAAGTCAAGCAGGTAGCTTCTCCTGCAGAGGTAGTCCTGGCCCTGACAGTTAGGAGACGCATGGTCCTGGCCCTGACAGTTAGGAGACGCATGATCCTAGCCCTGACAGTTAGGAGACGAATTGTTCCTGGCCCTGACAGTTAGGAGACACATGGTCCTGGTCCTGACAGCTAGCTAGGAGACACATTGGTCCTGACCCTGACAGCTAGCTAGGAGACACATTGGTCCTGGTCCTGACAGCTAGCTAGGAGACACATGGTCCTGGCCCTGACAGTTAGCTAGGAGACACATTGGTCCTGACCCTGACAGCTAGCTAGGAGACACATTGGTCCTGGTCCTGACAGCTAGGAGACACATGGTCCTGGTCCTGACAGCTAGCTAGGAGACACATTGGTCCTGACCCTGACAGCTAGCTAGGAGACACATTGGTCCTGACCCTGACAGCTAGCTAGGAGACACATTGGTCCTGGTCCTGACAGCTAGCTAGGAGACACATTGGTCCTGACCCTGACAGGTAGGAGACACATTGGTCCTGGCCCTGACAGGTAGGAGACACATTGGTCCTGGCCCTGACAGTTAACTAGTTCTATATAGGAGACTGATCTCACAGCTAACAGTTAACTAGTCCTAGTATAGGAGACTGATCTCAGATCTGACAGTTAACTAGTCCTAGTATAGGAGACTGATCTCACAGCTGACAGTTAACTAGTCCTAGTATAGGAGACTGATCTCAGATCTGACAGTTAACTAGTCCTATATAGGAGACTGATCTCACAGCTGACAGTTAACTAGTTCTATATAGGAGACTGATCTCAGATCTGACAGTTAACTAGTCCTAGTATAGGAGACTCATCTCACAGCTGACAGTTAACTAGTTCTATATAGGAGACTGATCTCACAGCTGACAGTTAACTAGTCCTAGTATAGGTGACTGATCTCACAGCTGACAGTTAACTAGTCCTATATAGGAGACTGATCTCACAGCTGACAGTTAACTAGTCCTAGTATAGGAGACTGATCTCACAGCTGACAGTTAACTAATCCTGTAGAAGACTGATCTCACTGCCCACAGCAGCAGTCCTACGAGGTCCTAAAGAGTATTCCATGTCTGGACACCAGATCTGTTAATGACAGCTCCTGAGTGACACTGGGCCATACTGTCACACACTTGCCATCCTCACACTGATTAGCTCTACACACAGTTGTGTTTGTGACAGCTAGCTCCTTACCTGAATTAGGAGAAATTGTTTTCTACAGGTAGTCATTTGGTGTTTTACCTGGATTTCATTGTGATCTACACTTTTACAGGTGATCTCAGCTATAACAAGGATTGATTGCTATCTTTCAATTATTGCGGGATTACGAGCTCAGCATGTGAAAAACAAACCACTGTGAGTGAATTTAGAAGTTTGAATGGGATCTGGAATTGTGACTGCAGTGTTAAGGAGATGTAACCTCAGAGCTCAGCTGGAAGTGTGTTATAAAGTGAAAACCTGATAAAAAGGTGAGTTGGAAACATCAAAAACCTGTAGTTATATACAATTTAGTATTGTAGTAGAGACCTTGACATGTACTACAAGTTCAATACATGTAAAATATATAGGGGATATCTCTGAGACTGAGGCAGTACAAGGTTTGGTTACATATTGTAAACAAAATGTATGTACAGCGTAACCTGGTTTTGTTGCCATTTTCTCCATGAGATACAATTTGAGGTAAGTGTATAAAACTTCAGTAGAAATTAACTGTGATTATTTAACTTGTTAAGCGTTTACTATGCTAATTTATGATGAAGATGTCATACTTCAGTAGAAATATGAACTTTAACTTGTCAAACTTTTACCATGCTAATTTATGATAAAGATGTCAAACTTCAGAAGAAATATGAACTTTAACTTGACAAACTTTTACTATGCTTATTTATAATTAAGATGTCAAACTTCAGTAGAAACATTTACTTATTCTGATTTAAGATGTCAAACTTCAGTAGAAATATTTACTTATGCTGATTTAAGATGTCAAACTTCAGAAGAAATATTAACTTTAACTTGTCAAACTTTTACTATGCTTATTTATAATTAAGATGTCAAACTTCAGTAGATTAATATTAACTTACCGTATGGTGATTTAAGATGTCAAACTTCAGTAGAAACATTAACTTTAATGCTTATTTAAAATGTCAAACTTCTAAGATGTCAAAGTTCAGTAGAAATATTAACTTATGCTGATTTAAGATGTCAATTAAACTTCAGACAAATTTACAATGCTGATTTCAAAATTAAGGTGTCAAACTTCAGTAGAAATATATATATTTTAATTTGTCAAACTTTTGCAATTCTGATTCAAAATTAAGAACCTACTTCAGTAGAAATATCAACTATGGTTATTCAAGCTGTCAAACTTTGTTTTAATAAGAACTTAACAGTGAAAAGTATCAGAATGTTTTATAAATGGGACCATTTATTAGAGCCCATTTACCTTTTGTGGAATATGTCACCAGATTCTGTAACTGTGTCATGTTGTAATACAGTATATACTAGTGAAGACAATTCAGTGTAGCTGTACAGTCAGGCAGGCTGTATACAACGTTTAAACATATTCCTCAAACCTTCCTATTGACAATTGTTTAACCGGAGGTTTCTAGTAAGTGATATCGGATATTATTCCAGTTTACCGTTTAGTGAGATATTACCAGACGTTTAGTGAGATATTACCAGACGTTTAGTGAGATATTACCAGACGTTTAGTGAGATATTACCAGGCGTTTAGTGAGATATTACCAGGCGTTTAGTGAGATATTACCAGGCGTTTAGTGAGATATTACCAGGCGTTTAGTGAGATATTACCAGACGTTTAGTGAGATATTACCAGGCGTTTAGTGAAATATTACCAGACGTTTAGTGAGATATTACCAGGCGTTTAGTGAGATATTACCAGGCGTTTAGTGAGATATTACCACACGTTTAGTGAGATATTACCAGACGTTTAGTGAGATATTACCAGACGTTTAGTGAGATATTACCAGACATTTAGTGAGATATTACCAGACGTTTAGTGAGATATTACCAGACATTTAGTGAGATATTACCAGACGTTTAGTGAGATATTACCAGACGTTTAGTGAGATATTACCAGACGTTTAGTGAGATATTACCAGACGTGCTGGAGAGTTTTTGGTGAGTTTTACATTGCTTGGCCATTGACAGAGTAGCTAGTTCATGTTAGATAAGTCTTTGTTACATTGCTTGGCCATTGAGCAGTTTTGTCAACATATCCATTGACTTTGTATAGACTGAAATAGATATTTCAATCACTGGTCTATGAGTTCCCATAGATGTTGTATTGTGCCATATTTTCCATTGCAGTATATATATATACATTTGTAATACTGGGTTTTACATACAAATGTATACATTAGTATAATACTGAGTTTTACATACAAATGTATACATAAGTATAATACTGGCTTTTACATACAAATGTATATATTAGTATAATACTGGGTTTTACATACAAATGTATATATATATATAATACTGGGTTTTACATACAAATGTGTATATATATATAATACTGGGTTTTACATACAAATGTATATATATATATAATACTGGGTTTTACATACAAATGTATATATATATATAATACTGGGTTTTACATACAAATGTATATATATATATAATACTGGGTTTTACATACAAATGTATATATTAGTATAATACTGGGTTTTACATACAAATGTATATATATATATAATACTGGGTTTTACATACAAATGTGTATATATATATAATACTGGGTTTTACATACAAATGTATATATATATATAATACTGGGTTTTACATACAAATGTATATATATATATAATACTGGGTTTTACATACAAATGTGTATATATATATAATACTGGGTTTTACATACAAATGTGTATATATATATAATACTGGGTTTTACATACAAATGTATATATATATATATATATATATATAATACTGGGTTTTACATACAAATGTATATATATATATATATATATATATATAATACTGGGTTTTACATACAAATGTATATATATATATATATATAATACTAGGTTTTACATACAAATGTACATATATATAATACTAGGTTTTACATACAAATGTGTATATATATATATAATACTGGGTTTTACATACAAATGTATATATATATATATATATATATAATACTGGGTTTTACATACAAATGTATATATATATATATATAATACTAGGTTTTACATACAAATGTATATATTAGTATAATACTAGGTTTTACATACAAATGTATATATATATAATACTGGGTTTTACATACAAATGTATATATTAGTATAATACTGGGTTTTACATACAAATGTATATATTAGTATAATACTGGGTTTTACATACAAATGTATATATATATATAATACTGGGTTTTACATACAAATGTATATATATATATATAATACTGGGTTTTACATACAAATGTATATATATATATAATACTGGGTTTTACATACAAATGTATATATATATATAATACTGGGTTTTACATACAAATGTATATATATATATATAATACTGGGTTTTACATACAAATGTGTATATATATATAATACTGGGTTTTACATACAAATGTATATATATATATAATACTGGGTTTTACATACAAATGTATATATATTAGTATAATACTGGGTTTTACATACAAATGTATATATATATATATATATAATACTGGGTATACTAATATATTAGTATAATACTGAAAAGTCACAGCTGCTGATGATGACTATATGATAACAGAATATGATCAGGGCCTAATTATACAGTTAGTCGTTAATTAGGGAACCTGTGAGCTGTCAATAACAGACCTTTGTTATAGCTATATAACAACGAGAAGTACAATTCTACATAATTATATGTAAATAAATCTCTGATTTGGTGGTACAGTATTTGTTGGGACAGTAACAGGTTCCATACTAACTGAAGGCTGTTTATGGATATTTCACCTGTACAGGTGTGGTGACTTGGACTCATTAAGGCAGGTAACATGTCATTAATGAACCATGGTTTTTATAAACAAATGTGCTTTACAACATAAACTTCTTGCAATATAATTAGTTAGCACAGCTTAATTTCATCTGTAATATTACAAACAGCATTATGAATCCAAGTTGTCATTTGAGTTAACATATACGTTTAGCATACCTCATTTTGAATAGAAAAATCTACTTTGTGAATGCATGTATTGTATTACTATGAAGCTGTATATTAATGATGTGTCTTGTTGACTGTTACTCGGTACAGTGTTATAATTCTGTAATATAATCTGGTATTGTCATATAGAGACAATCTGGTACATCATTGGTAGTCCTGTCTTTAACTACCACCTGTCTATAACTTCTACCTGTCTGTACCTACCACCTGTCTATAACTACAACCTGTCTATAACTAACATCTGTCTATATCTACCACCTGTCTATATCTACCACCTGTCTATAACTAACATCTGTCTATATCTACCACCTGTCTATAACTACCACCTGTCTATAACTACCACCTGTCTATATCTACCATCTGTCTATAACTACCACCTGTCTATAACTACCACCTGTCTATACCTACCACACGTCTATATCTACCACCTGTCTATAACTAACATCTGTCTATATCTACCACCTGTCTATAACTAACATCTGTCTATATCTACCACCTGTCTATAACTACCACCTGTCTATAACTACCACCTGTCTATAACTAACACCTGTCTATATCTACCACCTGTCTATAACTACCACCTGTCTATAACTACCACCTGTCTATACCTACCACACGTCTATATCTACCACCTGTCTATAACTACCACCTGTCTATATCTACCACACGTCTATATCTACCACCTGTCTATATCTACCACATGTCTATACCTACCACCTGTCTATAACTACCACCTGTCTATAACTACCACCTGTCTATATCAACCACACGTCTATATCTACCACCTGTCTATATCTACCACCTGTCTATATCTACCACCTGTCTATAACTACCACCTGTCTATATCTACCACCTGTCTATAACTACCACCTGTCTATAACTACCACCTCTATACAACTACCACCTGTCTATATCTACCACCTGTCTATAACTACAACCTGTCTATAACTACCACCTGTCTATATCTACCATCTGTCTATAACTACCACCTGTCTATAACTACCACCTGTCTATACCTACCACACGTCTATATCTACCACCTGTCTATATCTACCACCTGTCTATAACTAACATCTGTCTATATCTACCACCTGTCTATAACTACCACCTGTCTATAACTACCACCTGTCTATAACTACCACCTGTCTATGTCTACCATCTGTCTATAACTACCACCTGTCTATAACTACCACCTGTCTATACCTACCACACGTCTATATCTACCACCTGTCTATAACTAACATCTGTCTATATCTACCACCTGTCTATAACTAACATCTGTCTATATCTACCACCTGTCTATAACTACCACCTGTCTATAACTAACATCTGTCTATATCTACCACCTGTCTATAACTACCACCTGTCTATACCTACCACACGTCTATATCTACCACCTGTCTATAACTACCACCTGTCTATATCTACCACACGTCTATATCTACCACCTGTCTATATCTACCACATGTCTATACCTACCACCTGTCTATAACTACCACCTGTCTATAACTACCACCTGTCTATATCTACCACACGTCTATATCTACCACCTGTCTATATCTACCACCTGTCTATATCTACCACCTGTCTATAACTACCACCTGTCTATATCTACCACCTGTCTATAACTACCACCTGTCTATAACTACCACCTCTATACAACTACCACCTGTCTATATCTACCACCTGTCTATAACTACCACCTGTCTATATATACCGCCTGTCTATATCTACCACCTGTCTATAAATACCACCTGTCTATAACTACCACCTGTCTATATCTACCACACGTCTATATCTACCACCTGTCTATATCTACCACCTGTCTATATCTACCACCTGTCTATATCTACCACCTGTCTATAACTACCACACGTCTATATCTACCACCTGTCTATAACTACCACCTGTCTATAACTAACCACCGTGTCTATACTACCACACCTGTCTAATAAGTACCCAGCCTGATTATAACTGATTATAACTTCACCTTCTATATCTACTCTGCCTGTCTATAACTAACACCACCACTACCGACCTGTCTATACTACGACCTGTCCTATATCTACCACCTGTCTATGACTTCCACCTGTCTATATCTACCCACCTTGTCTATATCTACCCACCACCTGTCCTATAACTTCCACCTGTCTATATTCTACTGCCCTGTCTATACACTACCACTGTCTAAACTACCGACCTGTCTATATCTACCACCTGTCTATAACTACCACCTGTCTATAACTACCACCTGTCTATAACTACCACCTGTCTATAACTACCGCCTGTTTATAACTTCCACCTGTCTAAATCTACCACCTGTCTAAATCTACCACCTGTCTATATTTACCACCTGTCTATATCTACCACCTGTCTTAATAACTACCGCCTGTCTATATCTACCACCTGTCTATAACTAACATCTGTCTATATCTACCACCTGTCTATAACTAACATCTGTCTATATCTACCACCTGTCTATAACTACCACCTGTCTATATCTACCACCTGTCTATATCTACCACCTGTCTATAACTACCACCTGTCTATAACTACCGCCTGTCTATAACTACCACCTGTCTATAACTACCGCCTATCTATAAATGCCTTAAGAAGTATCTTTGCTGGAGTTGTTAATGTGAGTTAACTGGGCTACCGTCAGTACCTGGGAGGAGGCAGTGGTAGATGTTGATATTTACAATATTGAAAGTACGCTCTAATGTCAAAATGACCCAAGCTTTCCCCTCTGGGACATCCCTTCCAGATCAGTACAATCTACAAGATTGATCATCTATACGAATATCTTTATTTAGGGGCAACACTAACGGTAACAAACCAGTTTACCTGAGAGTTTTTTACAGGTATGATCAACACCTATATACAGGTAACATACCGCAGTACGGAAATTAAATTTATCATTGTACTGGAGTAGAGAGAGAATCATTAGCCTGGGGTGATGTTTGGGACTTGTTGTTATACCTGTACGAAGAGTCGTCTCCACGGACAGGTATAAACCATTAGATAGACAGATACATAGGGAGCTACATAAACCATTAGATAGACAGATACTTAGGGAGCTACCATCACTTACAGTCCTTACACTACAGACAAGTGAGTTTGTTTAAAATTGAACATGAATGTGATTGTCATTTCTGTATCTGTAAAGTTTGGGTGGTATTTCTGTATTTTTTAGAAACTAATTAAGGCGTTCAAATGATTTCAATAAGACCTTTTTTATTTCACTGAAACAGAAAATAATGTATATTGACAATAAGGTTTTTACATGTCATCCAGAGTTACAGAAATACCATATAAATTGTCTATACATAGTTCTATACTGTCCAGTTGTCTATATATAGTTCTATACTGTACAGTTGTCTATATATAGTTCTATACTATACAGTTGTCTATATATAGTTCTATACTGTACAGTTGTCTATATATAGTTCTATACTATACAGTTGTCTATATATAGTTCTATACTGTACAGTTGTCTATATATAGTTCTATACTATACAGTTGTCTATATATAGTTCTATAGTGTACAGTTGTCTATATATATAGTTCTATACTATACAGTTGTCTATATATAGTTCTATAGTGTACAGTTGTCTATATATATAGTTCTATAGTGTACAGTTGTCTATGCATAGTTCTATAGTGTACAGTTGTCTATATATAGTTCTATAGTGTACAGTTGTCTATATATAGTTCTATACTGTACAGTTGTCTATATATAGTTCTATACTATACAGTTGTCTATATATAGTTCTATTGTGTACAGTTGTCTATATATATAGTTCTATACTGTACAGTTGTCTATATATAGTTCTATACTGTACAGTTGTCTATATATAGTTCTATACTGTACAGTCATCTATATATATTTCTATAGTGTACAGTTGTCTGTATATAGTTCTATACTGTACAGTTGTCTATATATAGTTCTATAATGTACAGTTGTCTATATATAGTTCTATAGTGTACAGTTGTCTATATATAGTTCTATAGTGTACAGTTGTCTATATATAGTTCTATAGTGTACAGTCATCTATATATAGTTCTATAGTGTACAGTTGTCTATATATAGTTATACTGTGTACAGTTGTCTATATATAGTTCTATAGTGTACAGTTGTCTATATATAGTTCTATAGTGTACAGTTGTCTATATATAGTTCTATACTGTACAGTTGTCTAAATATAGTTCTATACTGTACTGTTGTCTATATATAGTTCTATACTGTACTGTTGTCTATATATAGTTCTATAGTGTACAGTTGTCTATATATAGTTCTATACTATACAGTTGTCTATATATAGTTCTATAGTGTACAGTTGTCTATTCATAGTTCTATACTGTACAGTTGTCTATATATAGTTCTATACTGTACAGTTGTCTATATATAGTTCTATACTGTACAGTTGTCTATATATAGTTCTATACTGTACAGTCGCCTATATATAGTTTTATACTGTACAGTTGTCTATATATAGTTCTATACTGTACAGTTGTCTATATATAGTTCTATAGTGTACAGTTGTCTATATATAGTTCTATAGTGTACAGTTGTCTATATATAGTTCTATACTGTACAGTTGTCTATATATAGTTCTATACTGTACAGTTGTCTATATATAGTTCTATACTGTACAGTCGCCTATATATAGTTTTATACTGTACAGTTGTCTATATATAGTTCTATACTGTACAGTTGTCTATATATAGTTCTATAGTGTACAGTTGTCTATATATAGTTATATAGTGTACAGTTGTCTATATATAGTTCTATACTGTACAGTTGTCTATATATAGTTCTATACTGTACAGTTGTCTATATATAGTTCTATACTGTACAGTCGCCTATATATAGTTTTATACTGTACAGTTGTCTATATATAGTTCTATACTGTACAGTTGTCTATATATAGTTCTATACTGTACAGTTGTCTATATATAGTTCTATATTGTACACCTGTCTATATATTGTTTAATTGTGTACTCTGTATATATTTCTATTGTGTAAAAATGTCAGTTATGTATATTTGCCTACAAGAAGTCTGATTGAACTGATACCAGAAGTTATGGAGAGAACGTTGAGTGTAGAGTTGATGGCTACAGAATGATTATAACCGGGGGTTTGTTTCCAGAAGATAAAACTTCCCTGATTAAACTCTGTCCTTGTTTTACAGAGATAAGGAACTATAGATAATAGAGATACTTAAGTTGACCCATCTCCTTTATTCATAATTATCTGTGATAATGGCTTCTGAATAATGGGATTTAAAGGTGATTAAAGTATCGGCATGGTGGATGGATAGATCTGACTGTTATGTTAAGGGTGGAAATAATGTCTTAATAGTTTCTAATCTGTATGAAGTGTTGATAATAAGGTAATGTTGATGTGTAAGGTAATGTTGATGTGTAAGGTAATGTTGATGTGTAAGGTAATGTTGATGTGTAAGGTAATGTTGATATATAAGGTAATGTTGGAATTGTTGATTATAAGGTAATGTTCGGGGTAAAGGTGAGGGATGAGGGTAAAAGTGAGGGATGAGGGTAAAGGTGAGGGAGGAGGGGTAAAGGTGAGGGATGAGGGTAAAGGTGAGGGAGGAGGGTAAAGGTGAGGGATGAGGGTAAAGATGAGGGATGAGGGTAAAGGTGAGGGATGAGGGTAAAGATGAGGGATGAGGGTAAAGGTGAGGGATGAGGGTAAATGTGAGGGATGAGGGTAAAGGTAAGTGAGGAGGGTAAAGGTGAGGGATGAGGGTAAAGGTGAGGGAGGAGGGTAAAGGTGAGGGATGAGGGTTAAGGTGAGGGATGAGGGTAAAGGTGAGGGAGGAGGGTAAAGGTGAGGGAAGAGGGTAAAGGTGAGGGATGAGGGTAAAGGTGAGGGATGAGGGTTAAGGTGAGGGATGAGGGTAAAGGTGAGGGAGGAGGGTAAAGGTGAGGGAGGAGGGTAAAGGTGAGGGATGAGGGTAAAGGTGCGGGATGAGGTAAAGGTGAGGGATGAGGGTAAAGGTGAGGGATGAGGGTAAAAGTGAGGGATGAGGGTAAAGGTGCGGGATGAGGTAAAGGTGAGGGATGAGGGTAAAGGTGACAGAGGAGGGTAAATGTGAGGGAGGAGGGTAAAGGTGCGGGATGAGGTAAAGGTGAGGGATGAGGGTAAAGGTGAGGGATGAGGGTAAAAGTGAGGGATGAGGGTAAAGGTGCGGGATGAGGTAAAGGTGAGGGATGAGGGTAAAGGTGACAGAGGAGGGTAAATGTGAGGGAGGAGGGTAAAGGTGAGGGAGGAGGGTAAAGGTGAGGGATGAGGGTAAAGGTGAGGGATGAGGGTTAAGGTGAGGGATGAGGGTAAAGGTGAGGGAGGAGGGTAAAGGTGAGGGAGGAGGGTAAAGGTGAGGGATGAGGGTAAAGGTGCGGGATGAGGTAAAGGTGAGGGATGAGGGTAAAGGTGAGGGATGAGGGTAAAAGTGAGGGATGAGGGTAAAGGTGCGGGATGAGGTAAAGGTGAGGGATGAGGGTAAAGGTGACAGAGGAGGGTAAATGTGAGGGAGGAGGGTAAAGGTGAGGGAGGAGGGTAAAGGTGAGGGAGGAGGGTAAATGTGAGGGAGGAGGGTAAAGGTAAGTGAGGAGGGTAAAAGTGAGGGAGGAGGGTAAAGGTGAGGGAGGAGGGTAAAGGTAAGTGAGGAGGGTAAAAGTGAGGGAGGAGGGTAAAGGTGAGGGACGAGGGTAAAGGTGAGGGATGAGGGTAAAGGTGAGAGAGGAGGGTAAAGGTGAGGGAGGAGGGTAAAGGTGAGAGAGGAGGGTAAATGTGAGAGAGGAGGGTAAATGTGAGGGAGGAGGGTAAATGTGAGGGAGGAGGGTAAAGGTGAGAGAGGAGGGTAAATGTGAGGGAGGAGGGTAAATGTGAGAGATAAAGGTAAAGGTGAGGGAGGAGGGTAAATGTGAGGGAGGAGGGTAAATGTGAGAGAGGAGGGTAAATGTGAGAGAGGAGGGTAAATGTGAGGGAGGAGGGTAAATGTGAGGGAGGAGGGTAAAAGTGAGGGACGAGGTAAAGGTGAGGGAGGAGGGTAAAAGTGAGGGATGAGGGTAAATGTGAGGGATGAGGGTAAATGTGAGGGATGAGGGTAAATGTGAGGGACGAGGGTAAAGGTGAGGGACGAGGGTAAAGGTGAGGGATGAGGGTAAAGGTAAGTGAGGAGGGTAAAGGTGAGGGATGAGGGTAAAGGTGAGGGATGAGGGTAAAGGTGAGGGACGAGGGTAAAGGTGAGGGACGAGGGTAAAGGTGAGGGAGGAGGGTAAAAGTGAGGGAAGAGGGTAAAGATTTTGGACGAGGGTAAAGGTGAGAGATAAAGGTAAAGGTGAGTGAGGAGGGTAAATGTGAGGTATGAGGGTAAAGGTGAGAGATAAAGGTAAAGGTGAGAGGTAAAGGTGAGGGATGAGGGTAAAGATGAGGGAAGAGGGTAAAGGTGAGGGATGAGGGTAAAGGTGAGGGACGAGGGTAAAGGTGAGGGAGGAGGCTAAAGGTGAGGGAGGAGGGTAAAGGTGAGAGATAAAGGTAAAGGTGAGGGACGAGGGTAAAGGTGAGAGGTAAAGGTGAGGGATGAGGGTAAAGGTGAGGGAGGAGGGTAAAGGTGAGAGATAAAGGTAAAGGTGAGAGATAAAAGTAAAAGTGAGAGAGGAGGGTAAAGGTGAGAGACGAGGGTAAAGGTGAGGGAGGAGGGTAAAGGTGAAAGAGGAGGGTAAAGGTGAGAGATAAAGGTAAAGGTGAGAGAGGAGGGTAAAGGTGAGGGACGAGGGTAAATGTGAGAGACCAGATAACATTCAATCAGGTATAACCATCTCTGTCTTTTCAACCTTCCTCTCAAGGTAACAGTTTTCAACCTTCCTCTAAAAGTAACTGTTTTCAATTTCCCTCTCAAGGTGGCTGCTTTCAATCTCCTTCTCAAGGTAACAGTTTTCAACCTTCCTATAAAAGGAACTTGTTTTCAATCTCTCTCTCAAGGTAACTGTTTTCAATTTTTCTCTCAAGGTAACACTTTTCAATCTCGCTCTCAAGGTAACACTTTTCAATCTCGCTCTCAAGGTAACTTTTTCAATCTCACTCTCAAGGTAACTGTTTTCAATATCCCTCTCATGTAATTGTTTTCAATATCCCTCTCAAGGTTACTGTTTTCAATCTCGTTCTCAAGGTAACTGTTTTCAATCTCTCTCAAGGTAACTGTTTTCAATCTCGCTCTCAAGGTAACTGTTTTCAATATCCCTCTCAAGGTTACTGTTTTCAATATCCCTCTCAAGGTAACTGTTTTCAATATCCCTCTCAAGGTAACTGTTTTCAATATCCCTCTCAAGGTAACAGTATTCAATATCCCTCTCAAGGTTACTGTTTTCAATCTCGCTCTCAAGGTAACTGTTTTCAATCTCTCTCAAGGTAACTGTTTTCAATCTCGCTCTCAAGGTAACTGTTTTCAATATCCCTCTCAAGGTTACTGTTTTCAATCTCGCTCTCAAGGTAACTGTTTTCAATCTCTCTCAAGGTAACTGTTTTCAATCTCGCTCTCAAGGTAACTGTTTTCAATATCCCTCTCAAGGTTACTGTTTTCAATCTCGCTCTCAAGGTAACTGTTTTCAATATCCCTCTCAAGGTTACTGTTTTCAATCTCACTCTCAAGGTAACTGTTTTCAATATCCCTCTCAAGGTAACAGTATTCAATATCCCTCTCAAGGTTACTGTGTTTAATCACCCTCTGAAGGAAATTGTTAGACTTTCTCTGCACCTTCAATGGTCTTAGTCTTAGTCTTAGTCTTAGTTTAAACAGCATTATGTGAAACATTTATTGCATGAATTCTTTCAAAAAAATGTTTTGTCAAATCTGACATTAAAAAATAATTTAAAGTCTAGAAAGTTTATGGTTGAAAACTTCAATGGACAGGATATATTAAAGGATGACTTTGAAATTTTATACCAGTCAAAGTAAAATTGGAAAAAAAATTACAACTAGCAATATAAAATTTTGTGAGACATTTTGAAGATAAGGGATATGCTATGCCTGATTGGTTGAGAGATAAAAATAAAAAGGAAGATTGGAGTAAATGGTAGGTGAAGCGTGACCGTGTCTCTGAGTAGTAGTGGTTTCAGCATCTTTTCACAGGGCCCCTTGTGCCCCAGCAAACATCTTATCTGGTGCATATCTTAAGCACATACATGGTAGTTTATGGTGCATTATACAACACTTGCTTAATTTACCCAATATTACTTATGGTATATCTGACAAAGATGTATACATTTTTATGAAATTTTTCAGATTCCATTTTTGACATTTTTATTGTAAAATTTCAGAAATGAAAGATTAAGGTGGTATCCAATGTCTCTGATAAAGCCACTCTGTGTTTAAACAAGGCAGAAGGCTAGCAATGGATGACATGGGTCTGAGTTCCAGGGGACAGAAGGCTAGCAATGAATGACATGGGTCTGAGTTCCAGGGGACAGAAGGCTAGCAATGAATGACATGGGTCTGAGTTCCAGGGGACAGAGGGCTAACAATGGACCTCATGGGTCTGAGTTCCAGGGGACAGAGGGCTAACAATGGACCTCATGGGTCTGAGTTCCAGGGGACAGAGGGCTAACAATGGACCTCATGGGTCTGAGTTCCAGGGGACAGAGGGCTAACAATGGACCTCATGGGTCTAAGTTCCAGGGGACAGAGGGCTAACAATGGACCTCATGGGTCTAAGTTCCAGGGGACAGAGGGCTAACAATGGATGACATGGGTCTGAGTTCCAGGGGACAGAGGGCTAGCAATGAATGACATGGGTCTGAGTTCCAGGGGACAGAGGGCTAACAAGGGACCTCATGGGTCTGAGTTCCAGGGGACAGAGGGCTAACAATGGACCTCATGGGTCTAGGTTCCAGGGGTCAGAGGGCTAACAATGGACCTCATGGGTCTTAGTTCCAGGGTACAGAGGGCTAACAATGGACCTCATGGGTCTTAGTTCCAGGGGACAGAGGGCTAACAATGGATGACATGGGTCTGAGTTCCAGGGGACAGAGGACTAACAATGGGCCCCATGGGTCTGACTTCCAGGGGACAGAGGAAGGGGCTTAGGGAAGGAAGGGAAAAGGAAGGGGTTTAGGGAAGGGAGGGGTGTAGGGCAGAGAGGGGACAGGAAGGGGCTCAGGGCAGGGAAGGGGCATAAAGGAGCTTAGTGCTGGGAGATGGCTTCTTGGAAAGAGTTGCAAATGATATTAGTGTCAAAGAACAAGGGAAATTGGGACAAAGTATGATGTGTTGATTGTAAAGGAGGGGGAGCCAAGGAAAAGATGGAGTTGACAGAGTTAAAGTTAAAAGGCTAATAAGTGATGATGGCAAGTGTTCTGATAGGGAAGGCTCTAGGCTAGGTTAAGGAGGAGTTCAGGGGTATCGAGAAGATAGAGACTTAAGTTGAAGCTTGAAATGGATTCTTTTGGCAGGAAAATAATTATAGTCTAAGGTCAGATAGTCAATTCTAGAAGGACCTGGGGTCAAGGGAGAGAAATATGGATAAGGGAGCTGAGGTCAAGGGAGGGAAATGTGGGTAAGGGAGCTGAGGTCAAGGGAGGGAAATGTGGATAAGGGAGCTGTGGTCAAGGGAGGGAAATGTGGATAAGGGAGCTGAGGTCAAAGGAGGGAAATGTGGATAAGGGAGCTGAGGTCAAAGGAGGGAAATGTGGATAAGGAAGCTGAGGTTAAGGACATAGTTGAGGACAAGGGGAATGCCAAGGTCAAACCTTACGACATTTGACCCCAATCTATTGACCTGGTCAAGGTATGTCCTAGGAGTGAGGGGATTTTATTTAGGGTACTGGGAAGCAAATGACAGCTGGGAGAGGAACAGTGATTTACAGAGAAAGGGAGTATGAAGGTTACATACAGCAGATGGTACATTGCAACATCGTATGTAGGTCAGTAGTAGAAAGAATTACCTATTTTAATGGTTCTGTGTAGATCCAGTACAAAGTGGTTTATCTACCTTGAAGTCTGAACTTTAGTACACCTTGTATCATACTGTAGTTTACACACTCTGCTTTGATATGACTGTTAATAGTAGTATGTTACATCATTATTGTACTTACTGGAACATGTCAGAAATGTGTACCTGACTCACTGAAGTAAGGGATTCTGTAGACACAGATCCTAATTAAACTATTTAAGCATTAAACTGTCTTCTGTGGAATGTTTGACGCTCCCTATCCGCTCCCTATCCGCTCCCTATCTGTATTTTTCTGTGCTCTTGGGAAGCTGAGAAACAGACTGGTCTGTGCTGTTGCAATGTGTACTTGGGCAAGATAATTTACTCTTATTGCTCTGGATGGCATGCAATGGGCCTCACCAACTACTACAAGGTGACCCCGCTTGAAAATAACACTGGCTGTTGATAGGGCAATAAACCCAGCAAACAAACAAACACATGGATGACAATAGTGACTTAAGGGTATATACTATCATTCATGTGTTACTTGTAATTCTAGATTATCTCCCTTTGAGTTGTTGTAATTACCTCATTAATTAATAATTACCAGAATTTAAAGTGTATGCCATTATTCATATAAGATATATGGTGTATTTTTCTTTCTATGGGAATGGAGTCAGGTAGCATGCATCCTTAAGTTAAATCATTATAAGTAAGTACAATGTGTTATATGACTCAGTCACATACATTTTTGAAAACTGTTATGACATCAGGAATGATAAGTTATATTGTTAATACCCATTTTAATGAAAAGTCTATTTATTTGACAATTTAATCTATATATGTTCAAACCACAGGCATCTGCTTAAGGTTAGTATTTAAAGAAAAAACAATTATCTCCTTATACTTTTTTCTATAAGTACTAACCAGAAGGAGATCCCTGTGTTAAAACTCAGGTATGTTCCAATATGCTGGTCCTCAATGTTTTTACAATCTAAACAAGTTAGATCTATCATCACAGAGCATTCAGACATAATAAACCTACAGGAGATTCTGATCTATAACGTAAGAAAAACGTAAGTGAACAACATTAAGTGGGGACCTTGCTACATGGTATTGAGTTACTGTACATGTGTGTGTCCCCAGGTGTCCTGTTACCCCTCCCTATCACCGTGTTCCGGGTGATGTACTGCAGTAGGCCTTGTAAGGTTGTTCCTTGGCTGATATCAAACCTTTAAGGCCCCCATTGTATTAAAGTCACTAAAGTGTGGCGGTACTTCCTTAAACAAGTGGCAGACGCTCCAGGCATTGATCTGCCTTTTGTAATGTGCCAGCGAGGTATGTAACCGACCCTGGGTGTGGATTTCTGGGGACAACATCCCAGCGTTGACCTTTGCACTCCCTATCCTTCGACAATTCTTGTGAACATTGGTGTTGGAAGAAATGTCAGGTTTCATTCGATCGTGTCAGGAGGATCATCTTTATTTTCTGGCCATTTTTAGGTAATAGACACATGGATCAATTACCGCCAGTATTTCAGGTAAATCAAAATCATTTATGAAAATAATGTACCTGCAAAAAGATATGTATTTTAAAACAGTTTTGAATATATTGTTTACTTTAGCTGTAACTGTAGTTATACCATTATAGCTGCTAGTGATTGTATTGTTTTTACCTGGACCATGCTTGTTTCCTTTGGAGTTATAGACATAATAAGATGAAGGTATCATTGCATGGGTTAATGAACCAATCACTGACTAAGATTAGCCTATGATCATCTAGCATGTAAAGTTAAAGAGTTGTCCATGTGCTACAATACTAAACGGTATATAGATGAGGGCCACTTACAACAGGTGTGCTGAACACTAAAGGCCACTCAACTGTTGTTTAAGTTAAACCCCTGGTATTAAATCGGGTGTGAAATTACACTGCACAACTGTTATCCATGACATGATGGCCTACATCAGTTGTCTGCCCACCTCAGCTACTCACTTTTTTTGTATTTTTTTTAGATTTCTTGTCACTGTGATGGATGTATACAGGTAAATGATAGTCTATGATGTCTGTAGGTAGGATCTAAGGTACACAGGTATGGTACCTTCGCTATGGACGATACATAGGTTGGTTTGATAGTCTATGATGTCTGTAGGTAGGATCTAAGGTACACAGGTATGGTACCTTCACTATGGACGATACATAGGTTGGTTTGATAGTCTATGATGTCTGTAGGTAGGATCTAAGGTACACAGGTATGGTACCTTCGCTATGGACGATACATAGGTTGGTTTGATAGTCTATGATGTCTGTAGGTAGGATCTAAGGTACACAGGTATGGTACCTTCACTATGGACGATACATAGGTTGGTTATGGACAGAACTTTTCTCAGGTACATAGGAACCTAATCAATGATTACAAAATCACAAAAGGATTGTCACTCATGTCACATCACTAATAAAAAGGTATGTTTTGTTTAATTACAGGTACGATGTGTGTATCAAGACTTCGAGTGATTCGGTATTGTCGCTCTCTCCAACAGCTCTTTGTTGTCATGGTAATTCTCGCCTGTTTCTCTACCCTGCTCACTTATCAAATTGGGACATACTTACCATGGACAGAAACAAAAGGTATGAGAGTGGAGAACCCACGACCCCCTGAGGCAGACATTCCCCAAAGAGTTGGTAATAGTCCTCGCCCTCGACACCAACAGGTGGAGGATCATCACAACCATAGACATCTGTCCCAGGCCTTGAAGTCAGCACAGATTCTCACCAAACTCTTACAGGTAAATCTCACACAATCTTCACCAATCTCCTAAAGATAAATCTTAATGACCTTCATCCATCTCCTACAGGTAAATCTTAATGACCTTCACCCATCTCCTACAGGTAAATCTCAAATGACCTTCACTCATCTCCTACAGGTAAATCTCAAATGACCTTCACCCATCTCCTAAAGATAAATCTCAAATGACCTTCACCCATCTCCTAAAGATAAATCTCAAATGACCTTCACCTATCTCCTACATCTCACAAGATCTTCAACTATCCTCTACAGGTAAATCTCACATGACCTTCACCGATCTACAGGTAAATCTCACATGACCTTCACCTATCTCCTACATCTCACAAGATCTTCACCTATCCTCTACAGGTAAATCTCACATGACCTTCACCGATCTACAGGTAAATCTCACATGACCTTCACTGATCTACAGGTAAATCTCACACAGTCTTCACCGATCTACAGGTAAATCTCACATGGCCTTCACCGATCTACAGGTAAATCTCACATGACCTTCACCGATCTACAGGTAAATCTCACACAGTCTTCACCCATCTCTAAAAGGTAGATCACACATGACCTTCACCTATCTCCTACAGAGAAACAGCTTCTGTGTTAGAGCACTAGTCTTCTCAAGTCATACAGGTTAAGGGTATGACAGGTAAACAAAGCATTTTTCTGATTAAGAAAATCATCTCCTAGACAGGGACCTTTTGCCTTCAGAAAGTGAAAACACAAAGTGATCATCTTCTTATCAGTTGGGGTTTGTGGGAATTAGCCAGGTGAATTGGCCATGTTTATCAATTTACTGATTTATCTGTCAGTGTTGTTCTATTTCAGGCTTGTATGGTCACTATTTCAGGCTTGTATGTTCACTATTTCAGTCCTGTATGTTCACTATTTCAGGCTTGTATGTTCACTATTTCAGTCCTGTGTGTTCACTATTTCAGGCTTGTATGTTCACTATTTCAGTCCTGTGTGTTCACTATTTCAGGCTTGTATGTTCACTATTTCAGGCTTGTATGTTCACTATTTCAGGCTTGGATGTTCACTATTTCAGGCTTGTATGTTCACTATTTCAGGCTTGTATGTTCACTATTTCAGTCCTGTGTGTTCACTATTTCAGGCTTGTGTGTTCACTATTTCAGTCCTGTGTGTTCACTATTTCAGGCTTGTATGTTCACTATTTCAGGCTTGTGTGTTCACTATTTCAGTCCTGTGTGTTCACTATTTCAGGCTTGTATGTTCACTATTTCAGGCTTGGATGTTCACTATTTCAGTCCTGTGTGTTCACTATTTCAGGCTTGTATGTTCACTATTTCAGTCCTGTGTGTTCACTATTTCAGGCTTGTGTGTTCACTATTTCAGGCTTGGATGTTTTAGTTTTGATTAGCCAATGGTGTATACCTCTTATACCTGCCAGGTCTAATGGTCTGATGTGACTGAGGCAGAGAGTGTCTAGACTTTAGAACATTTACGGTAGGGTCAGTATGGGTGAGGTAGGGAGGATCTGGACTTTAGAACATTTACGGTAGGGTCAGTATGGGTGAGGTAGGGAGTATCTATAGACTTTAGAACATTTACGGTAGGGTCAGTATGGGTGAGGTAGGGAGTGTCTAGACTTTAGAACTTTTACGGTAGGGTCAGTATGGGTGAGGTAGGAAGTGTCTATAGACTTTAGAACATTTACGGTAGGGTCAGTATGGGTGAGGTAGGGAGTATCTATAGACTTTAGAACATTTACGGTAGGGTCAGTATGGGTGAGATAGGGAGTGACTAGACTTTAGAACATTTACGGTAGGGTCAGTATGGGTGAGGTAGGGAGTATCTATAGACTTTAGAACATTTACGGTAGGGTCAGTATGGGTGAGGTAGGGAGTGACCAGACTTTAGAACATTTATGGTAGGGTCAGTATGGGTGAGATAGGGAGTGACTAGACTTTAGAACATTTACGGTAGGGTCAGTATGGGTGAGGTAGGGAGTATCTATAGACTTTAGAACATTTACGGTAAGGTCAGTATGGGTGAGGTAGGGAGTGACTAGACTTTAGAACATTTACGGTAGGGTCAGTATGGGTGAGGTAGGGAGTATCTATAGACTTTAGAACATTTGCGGTAGGGTCAGTATGGGTGAGGTAGGGAGTGACTAGACTTTAGAACATTTATGGTAGGGTCAGTATGGGTGAGATAGGGAGTGACTAGACTTTAGAACATTTACGGTAGGGTCAGTATGGGTGAAGTAGGGAGTATCTATAGACTTTAGAACATTTACGGTAAGGTCAGTATGGGTGAGGTAGGAAGTGTCTAGACTTTAGAACATTTACGGTAGGGTCAGTATGGGTGAGGTAGGGAGTGTCTATAGACTTAAGAACATTTACGGTAGGGTCAGTATGGGTGAGGTAGGGAGTATCTATAGACTTTAGAACATTTACGGTAGGGTCAGTATGGGTGAGATAGGGAGTGACTAGACTTTAGAACATTTACGGTAGGGTCAGTATGGGTGAGGTAGGGAGTGACCAGACTTTAGAACATTTATGGTAGGGTCAGTATGGGTGAGATAGGGAGTGACTAGACTTTAGAACATTTACGGTAGGGTCAGTATGGGTGAGGTAGGGAGTATCTGGACTTTAGAACATTTACGGTAGTGTCAGTATGGGTGAGGTAGGGAGTATCTGGACTTTAGAACATTTACGGTAGTGTCAGTATGGGTGAGGTAGGGAGCATCTGGACTTTAGAACATTTACGGTAGGGTCAGTATGGGTGAGGTAGGGAGTATCTGGACTTTAGAACATTTACGGTAGGGTCAGTATGGGTGAGGTAGGGAGTATCTAGACTTTAGAACATTTACGGTAGGGTCAGTATGGGTGAGGTAGGGAGTATCTGGACTTTAGAACATTTACGGTAGGGTCAGTTTGGGTGAGGTAGGAAGTGTCTAGACTTTAGAACATTTACGGTAGGGTCAGTATGGGTGAGGTAGGGAGTATCTCGACTTTAGAACATTTACGGTAGGGTCAGTATGGGTGAGGTAGGGAGTGTCTAGACTTTAGAACATTTACGGTAGGGTCAGTATGGGTGAGGTAGGGAGTGACTAGACTTTAGAACATTTACGGTAGGGTCAGTATGGGTGAGGTAGGGAGTATCTATAGACTTTAGAACATTTACGGTAGGGTCAGTATGGGTGAGGTAGGGAGTATCTAGACTTTAGAACATTTACGGTAGGGTCAGTATGGGTGAGGTAGGGAATATGTTTAGACTTTAGAACATTTACGGCAGGGTTAGTATGGGTGAGGTAGGGAGTATCTGGACTTTAGAACATTTACGGTAGGGTCAGTATGGGTGAGGTAGGGAGTATCTGGACTTTAGAACATTTACGGTAGGGTCAGTATGGGTGAGGTAGGGAGTATCTGGACTTTAGAACATTTACGGTAGGGTCAGTATGGGTGAGGTAGGAAGTGTCTAGACTTTTGAACATTTACGGTAGGGTCAGTATGGGTGAGGTAGGGAGTATCTATAGACTTTAGAACATTTACGGTAGGGTCAGTATGGGTGAGGTTGGGAGTATCTAGACTTTAGAACATTTATGGTAGGGTCAGTATGGGTGAGGTAGGGAATATGTTTAGACTTTAGAACATTTACGGCAGGGTTAGTATGGGTGAGGTAGGGAGTATCTGGACTTTAGAACATTTACGGTAGGGTCAGTATGGGTGAGGTAGGGAGTATCTGGACTTTAGAACATTTACAGTAGGGTCAGTATGGGTGAGGTAGGGAGTGACTAGACTTTAGAACATTTATGGTAGGGTCAGTATGGGTGAGGTAGGGAGCATCTGGACTTTAGAACATTTACGGTAGGGTCAGTATGGGTGAGGTAGGGAGTATCTGGACTTTAGAACATTTACGGTAGGGTCAGTATGGGTGAGGTAGGGAGTATCTGGACTTTAGAACATTTACGGTAGGGTCAGTATGGGTGAGGTAGGGAGTATCTGGACTTTAGAACATTTACGGTAGGGTCAGTATGGGTGAGGTAGGGAGTATCTAGACTTTAGAACATTTACGGTAGGGTCAGTATGGGTGAGGTAGGGAGTATCTGGACTTTAGAACATTTACGGTAGGGTCAGTATGGGTGAGGTAGGGAGTATCTTGAGGTGTAGTTCGGTGAACATGATTGATATGGTGTATTGTTGATACATATGGCTAATGTTTTTTAAGGCCAAAATAGAAATGTTGCTGAGTTTACACTATTTCACACTAGAATAGATATCATCTGTCCCTTCAGAACTCAGGCTGGTGTTTTTGTTTTTGTTCTCTGCTTTTGGAACTCAAGTCTAAATAGGAATCTGACAGTTACTGTAGCATTCAGGTTAATTCAGAGTAATATAATGATGGCTACAATATCCTGTGAGGGCAAAGGTTCATTTCATTAATTAAATTTAATTTCACATCTGTATGGGTACACGGTTGGTTAAATATTTTGTTTGCTATCACTCTTTACGGGTGTGATTTCTGTGTTCATGCTTATAGCATAATTCCTCATCGTTTCATTTACAATTCTGACCCGTTCCAAGGTTGAAATGGAAAACATGATACCTTACTAGTGTGCCAAAGAGTTCCGTCTTCCTGTGATAAACGGCAATATTTTTAAACAAACAAGCATGTTTTTATAAAGCTTTTAGTATACAAGAGAGCCCTTCACAGAAATCTTTGGTCTCCAAGTGCATCTGAACTATGGGGGCAAGTTTCTCATAAACAGGAACTGTTTATGAGTGATGCATGTTCCTAATTTGTGATATCAATACATGGAGTCTTTTGTAGGCCCGTGTTTTCACTGATGCTGTGATAGGTTTTAGAGGAGTGTCTATATCTACATTAAATCCAGCTGAACATTTTGTGTAGTTTGATGACAACAGGTTATCAGGCTGTCTATGTGGAAACAAACTGGCTTTTTGTGATGTTATGTGTGAGTGAGATTCGCCATGCGGTGCCTAATTTGACATCCACCTCATTTCCTAATTGGCTCCCGGCCCAAACTCACAGCTGATCAGGCCCAAACTCACAGCTGATCACATTTGAAAATAATTTGTGGATATAGATATCAGATTAATTACCAAATATCAGAAAATATGTCAACAAAATAGACATATAAAAACTGCCTGCAGCACTTTATTTTAGAAAAGAGAGGACTGTTTTTGATTTATTGTAACTAAGGTCAGTTTTATAATCAAGATGTCTGGATTAAGGTTCGGCCAGGTTGGAGAGGTAATTAATACATGACACAGGTGACATGTGGCTGGGCTTGACCTTCCTGTAGTGTCCTGTAGATGGCCAGAGGCTGACCAATGTACCATTAACATCCCCTAGGGTCTGTATATGATGAACAATAATATTAATATGGTGACACAGTGTTAGGTCTGATAGATTTATGACTAAAGGACATATCACCTACTGGATATAACCGGGATCTTGTATACAAACTTGATAGTCACATGCTGATTAGAATTTAATCTGTCTTGACCCATATCATTCATATCTTTTTACATATAATTAGGAAAAATAAAACTATTGACATGCACAGCTCCTTTAAATTTCTCTGTCAGATATTTCAGGTTAATGAGATTTGGGGCCCAATGATTATGTTAGAGGAGCATAATATTATATGACAATTTAAGTCAATTATGTATAAATAAATATTTAGGGCATTGTTACTTTAAGGTAATTGATATAAAAGACTTAGTTGAGGTTCTGAGTTATAAACTCCACCAATGGCCCAGGTTGAATTTTTACTATAGCCCTCACACTTATGATGTATTTTTACTATAGCCCTCACTACGTACACTTATGATGTATTTTTACTATAGCCCTCACACTTATGATGTATTTTTACTATAGCCCTCACACTTATGATGTATTTTGGTTGATTTACTTTCTCCCATCAACTACTGATAGATTTGGTAAAAAATTGATGACATTTTGAATGCAACAATCAATAATGGGATTTTATAGATACAATACCCTAAATATCACAGATGTTTTGTTTCTTAATTCCCTGAATGATTATCAGGCTATAGAATGTTGAATGATTATAAAGTTATAGAATATTGAATGATTATAAAGTTATAGAATGTTGAATGATTATAAAGTTATAGAATATTGAATGATTATAAGGTTATAGAATATTGAATGATTGTAAGGTTATAGAATATTGAATGATTATACGGTTATAGAATGTTGAATGATTATAAAGTTATAGAATGTTGAATGATTATAAGGTTATAGAATATTGAATGTTATCAGTGGAGGAGGAAGATTTCTGAATGTCCGATCCTCAGTAGCCGAGCCTCGGGATTGATATCTGATCATGAAGGTTGATAATTCATTGTGACAACCTCAATGTTAGAGATTTCATTAACTACACAGAAGTACATGTCTTTGACGATACGACTGAGTCAGTATCTTTGTCATACGACTGAGTCAGTATCTTTGTCACATTTAACACAGAAGTACATGTCTTTGACGATACGACTGAGTCAGTATCTTTGTCATACGACTGAGTCAGTATCTTTGTCATACGACTGAGTCAGTATCTTTGTCATACGACTGAGGCAGTATCTTTGTCACATTTAACACAGAAGTACATGTCTTTGACGATACGACTGAGTCAGTATCTTTGTCACATTTAACACAGAAGTACATGTCTTTGTCACATTTAACACAGAAGTACATGTCTTTGACGATACGACTGAGGCAGTATCTTTGTCACATTTAACACAGAAGTACATGTCTTTGTCATACGACTGAGTCAGTATCTTTGTCACATTTAACACAGAAGTACATGTCTTTGATGATACGACTGAGGCAGTATCTTTGTCACATTTAACACAGAAGTACATGTCTTTGATGATACGACTGAGTCAGTATCTTTGTCATACGACTGAGGCAGTATCTTTGTCACATTTAACACAGAAGTACATGTCTTTGATGATACGACCGAGGCAGTATCTTTGTCACATTTAACACAGAAGTACATGTCTTTGTCATACGACTGAGGCAGTATCTTTGTCACATTTAACACAGAAGTACATGTCTTTGTCATACGACTGAGGCAGTATCTTTGTCACATTTAACACAGAAGTACATGTCTTTGACGATACGACTGAGGCAGTATCTTTGTCACATTTAACACAGAAGTACATGTCTTTGATGATACGACTGAGTCAGTATCTTTGTCACATTTAACACAGAAGTACATGTCTTTGACGATACGACTGAGGCAGTATCTTTGTCACATTTAACACAGAAGTACATGTCTTTGACGATACGACTGAGTCAGTATCTTTGATGATACGACTGAGTCAGTATCTTTGTCACATTTAACACAGAAGTACATGTCTTTGATGATACGACTGAGTCAGTATCTTTGTCACATTTAACACAGAAGTACATGTCTTTGACGATACGACTGAGTCAGTATCTTTGTCATACGACTGAGTCAGTATCTTTGTCACATTTAACACAGAAGTACATGTCTTTGATGATACGACTGAGGCAGTATCTTTGTCACATTTAACACAGAAGTACATGTCTTTGTCATACGACTGAGTCAGTATCTTTGTCACATTTAACACAGAAGTACATGTCTTTGACGATACGACTGAGTCAGTATCTTTGTCACATTTAACACAGAAGTACATGTCTTTGATGATACGACTGAGTCAGTATCTTTGTCACATTTAACACAGAAGTACATGTCTTTGACGATACGACTGAGGCAGTATCTTTGTCACATTTAACACAGAAGTACATGTCTTTGATGATACGACTGAGTCAGTATCTTTGTCATACGACTGAGTCAGTATCTTTGTCAAATTTAACACAGAAGTACATGTCTTTGACGATACGACTGAGTCAGTATCTTTGTCACATTTAACACAGAAGTTCATGTCTTTGATGATACGACTGAGTCAGTATCTTTGTCACATTTAATACAGAAGTACATGTCTTTGACGATACGACTGAGGCAGTATCTTTGTCACATTTAACACAGAAGTACATGTCTTTGTCATACGACTGAGGCAGTATCTTTGTCACATTTAACACAGAAGTACATGTCTTTGACGATACGACTGAGTCAGTATCTTTGATGATACGACTGAGTCAGTATCTTTGTCACATTTAACACAGAAGTACATGTCTTTGTCATACGACTGAGGCAGTATCTTTGTCACATTTAACACAGAAATACATGTCTTTGTCATACGACTGAGGCAGTATCTTTGTCACATTTAACACAGAAGTACATGTCTTTGACGATACGACTGAGGCAGTATCTTTGTCACATTTAACACAGAAGTACATGTCTTTGTCATACGACTGAGGCAGTATCTTTGTCACATTTAACACAGAAGTACATGTCTTTGACGATACGACTGAGGCAGTATCTTTGTCACATTTAACACAGAAGTACATGTCTTTGTCATACGACTGAGTCAGTATCTTTGTCACATTTAACACAGAAGTACATGTCTTTGTCACATTTAACACAGAAGTACATGTCTTTGATGATACGACTGAGTCAGTATCTTTGTCATATTTAACACAGAAGTACATGTCTTTGATGATACGACTGAGTCAGTATCTTTGTCATACGACTGAGTCAGTATCTTTGTCACATTTAACACAGAAGTACATGTCTTTGATGATACGACTGAGTCAGTATCTTTGTCACATTTAATACAGAAGTACATGTCTTTGACGATACGACCGAGTCAGTATCTTTGTCACATTTAACACAGAAGTACATGTCTTTGATGATACGACCGAGTCAGTATCTTTGTCACATTTAACACAGAAGTACATGTCTTTGATGATACGACTGAGGCAGTATCTTTGTCACATTTAACACAGAAGTACATGTCTTTGACGATACGACTGAGGCAGTATCTTTGTCACATTCAGTATCCTTTACATTATGAATATCTATAATACATTTTTAATTTGTTGTCACATTTTACAGATTGAAGACCAGTTGATGGCCGTTTCTAATCGACGGAAGGTTCTGGTGCTAGGGTCCAACCACAGTTTTCTCCAGGAGGCTGACACCCTCAGACGGTACTTCAATGGAAATGACCTTAAAATGGTTGCCAAAATTGGTGAGTTCTTAGTTTTTTATTATAACTTCAATACGATATGCTGCGTGATTACTGTTACCGTTGGAGGAAGTTGATTTGTAGATATGTATATTATGTTACTGGTAACTGCAGAATAAGCTGTGTTATCAAACTGTATCTAGGATTCTTACATCTGCGTTTGAGATGAAAGGGTGGTTTTAAATGTGTGAATGGATGGTAGATTTTACAGGTGATATCTCCATTCATTGATAAATTCTGGTGGTACAAAGGTATAGAAAACAGTCGCCTTGTGGGGCGCGGCAATACTCGTTATACCCGCAGTATCGGACATCAGGGTTTTATATGGTACAAAGGTAGAAAACAGCCGACTTGTGGGGCAGTGAATATTCGGTTATGCCCACAGTATCCATGCATTGTTGTTACAGAAAAAGTTAGAAGAAAAAAGTTGTTACAATTTTATTGTCCTGGCCGAAAATTGTAAACAAATACCATAAATGAACTGGGTGTGTGGTATAGAAAAGTCAATGTACCGATATGATACATATGGTACATTACTGGGGTACAGTGCTTATCTCATACACAGGGGTATGAGTGGTAGGTATAGAACGTTACCACTATGGTAGGTATAGTTACCACTATGGTAGGTATAGCTACCACTGTGGTAGGTATAGTTACCACTGTGGTAGGTATAGTTACCACTATGGTAGGTATAGTTACCACTGTGGTAGGTATAGTTACCACTATGGTAGATAGTAAATATGGGTGGTAGGTATAGTTACCACTGTGGTAGATAGTAAATATGGGTGATAGGTATAGTTACCACTATGGTAGATAGTAAATATGGGTGGTAGGTATAGTTACCACTATGGTAGATAGTAAATATGGGTGGTAGGTATAGTTACCACTATGGTAGATAGTAAATATGGGTGGTAGGTATAGTTACCACTATGGTAGATAGTAAATATGGGTGATAGGTATAGTTACCACTGTGGTAGGTATAGCTACCACTGTGGTAGGTATAGTTACCACTATGGTAGATAGTAAATATGGGTGGTAGGTATAGTTACCACTATGGTAGATAGTAAATATGGGTGGTAGGTATAGTTACCACTGTGTTAGATAGTAAATATGGGTGGTAGGTATAGTTACCACTATGGTAGGTATAGTTACCACTGTGGTAGATATAGTTACCACTATGGTAGATAGTAAATATGGGTGGTAGGTATAGTTACCACTGTGGTAGGTATAGCTACCACTGTGGTAGGTATAGTTACCACTATGGTAGATAGTAAATATGGGTGGTAGGTATAGTTACCACTATGGTAGATAGTAAATATGGGTGGTAGGTATAGTTACCACTGTGTTAGATAGTAAATATGGGTGGTAGGTATAGTTACCACTATGGTAGGTATAGTTACCACTATGGTAGGTATAGTTACCACTATGGTAGATAGTAAATATGGGTGGTAGGTATAGTTACCACTATGGTAGATAGTAAATATGAGTGGTAGGTATAGTTACCACTATGGTAGGTATAGTTACCACTATGGTAGGTATAGTTACCACTATGGTAGGTATAGTTACCACTATGGTAGATAGTAAATATGGGTGGTAGGTATAGTTACCACTGTGTTAGATAGTAAATATGGGTGGTAGGTATAGTTACCACTATGGTAGGTATAGTTACCTCTATGGTAGGTATAGTTACCACTGTGGTAGTTAGTAAATATGGGTTGTAGGTATAGCTACCACTGTGGTAGGTATAGTTACCACTGTGGTAGGTATAGTTACCACTGTGGTAGGTATAGTTAACACTGTGGTAGATAGTAAATATGGGTGGTAGGTATAGTTACCACTATGGTAGGTATAGTTAACACTGTGGTAGATAGTAAATATGGGTGGTAAATATAGTTACCACTGTGGTAGGTATGGTTACCACTGTGGTAGATAGTAAATATGGGTGGTAGGTATAGTTACCACTATGGTAGATAGTAAATATGGGTGGTAGGTATAGTTACCACTGTGGTAGATAGTAAATATAGGTTGTAGGTATAGTTACCACTGTGGTAGATAGTAAATATGGGTGTTAGATATAGTTACCACTATGGTAGGTATAGTTACCACTATGGTAGGTATAGTTACCACTGTGGTAGGTATAGTTACCACTGTGGTAGATAGTAAATATGGGTGGTAGGTATAGTTACCACTGTGTTAGATAGTAAATATGGGTGTTAGATATAGTTACCACTATGGTAGATAGTAAATATGGGTGGTAGGTATAGTTACCACTGTGTTAGATAGTAAATATGGGTGTTAGATATAGTTACCACTGTGGTAGATATAGTTACCACTGTGGTCGATAGTAAATATGGGTGGTAGGTATAGTTACCACTGTGGTAGGTATAGTTACCACTACGGTAGATAGTATGTAATACCTACTGTTACCTAATTCACAGAGAGACCCGGAGTTAAGTCAGACTTGGAGAAGGACATCAGCCTATCTAGGGAGTGGTCAATGATTTGGTGTCTATCTCACAACTGTTCCTCCAATATACTACGTCACATCTACCAAGTGGTGAGTCCTATCCTTGTTACAGTGTAAAACTAATTGTAAAAACAGTGGTAATATAGAAACATGCTTTTATCAATGAGTATCAGATGGCTAGCCTGTTTTACCAGTAATTATCTCAGTGAAGTGAGAAGTGTGTCAAAATTCAATGGTTTTTATTTGTAATATATGTCCTATGAGTTATACTGTCAACCAGAGTGGTATTGTAAACCATATCTACTACACACAAATATCTACTATACACCAATATCTACTATACACCTATACACCAATATCTACTATACACCAATATCTACTACACACCAATATCTACTATACACCAATATCTACTATACACCAATATCTACTATACACCAATGTCTACTATACACCAATGTCTACTATACACCTATACACCAATATCTACTATACACCAATGTCTACTATACACCAATATCTACTATACACCAATACCTACTATACACCAATATCTACTATACACCAATATCTACTATACACCAATGTCTACTATACACCAATGTCTACTATACACCTATACACCAATATCTACTATACACCAATGTCTACTATACACCAATATCTACTATACACCAATACCTACTATACACCAATATCTACTATACACCAATATCTACTATACACCAATATCTACTACACACCAATATCTACTATACACCAATATCTACTATACACCAATGTCTACTATACACCAATGTCTACTATACACCTATACACCAATATCTACTATACACCAATATCTACTATACACCAATATCTACTATACACCAATATCTACTATACACCAATACCTACTATACACCAATATCTACTATACACCAATACCTACTATACACCAATATCTACTATATACCAATATCTACTACACACAAATATCTACTATACACCAATACCTACTATACACCAATATCTACTATACACCAATACCTACTATACACCAATATCTACTATACACCAATATCTACTATACACCAATATCTACTATACACCTATACACCAATATCTACTATACACCAATGTCTACTATACAACAATATCTACTATACACCAATATCTACTATACACCAATATCTACTATACACCAATGTCTACTATACACCAATGTCTACTATACACCAATATCTACTATACACCAATATCTACTATACACCAATGTCTACTATACACCTATACACCAATATCTACTATACACCAATGTCTACTATACACCAATATCTACTATATACCAATATCTACTATACACCTATACACCAATATCTACTATACACCAATATCTACTATATACCAATATCTACTATACACCAATATCTACTATACACCAATATCTACTATACACCAATGTCTGCTATACACCAATATATACTATACACCAATATCTACTATACACCAATATCTACTATACACCAATATCTACTATATACCAATGTCTACTATACACCAATATATACTATACACCAATATCTACTATACACCAATATCTACTATACACCAATGTCTACTATACACCAATATCTACTATACACCAATATCTACTATACACCAATATCTACTATACACCAATATCTACTACACACCAATATCTACTATACACCAATATCTACTATACACCAATGTCTACTATACACCAATGTCTACTATACACCTATACACCAATATCTACTATACACCAATATCTACTATACACCAATATCTACTATACACCAATATCTACTATACACCAATACCTACTATACACCAATATCTACTATACACCAATACCTACTATACACCAATATCTACTATATACCAATATCTACTACACACAAATATCTACTATACACCAATACCTACTATACACCAATATCTACTATACACCAATACCTACTATACACCAATATCTACTATACACCAATATCTACTATACACCAATATCTACTATACACCTATACACCAATATCTACTATACACCAATGTCTACTATACAACAATATCTACTATACACCAATATCTACTATACACCAATATCTACTATACACCAATGTCTACTATACACCAATGTCTACTATACACCAATATCTACTATACACCAATATCTACTATACACCAATGTCTACTATACACCTATACACCAATATCTACTATACACCAATGTCTACTATACACCAATATCTACTATATACCAATATCTACTATACACCTATACACCAATATCTACTATACACCAATATCTACTATATACCAATATCTACTATACACCAATATCTACTATACACCAATATCTACTATACACCAATGTCTGCTATACACCAATATATACTATACACCAATATCTACTATACACCAATATCTACTATACACCAATATCTACTATATACCAATGTCTACTATACACCAATATATACTATACACCAATATCTACTATACACCAATATCTACTATACACCAATGTCTACTATACACCAATATCTACTATACACCAATATCTACTATACACCAATATGTACTATACACCAATATCTACTATACACCTATACACCAATATCTACTATACACCAATATCTACTATACACCAATGTCTACTATACACCAATATCTACTATACACCAATATCTACTATACACCAATATGTACTATACACCAATATCTACTATACACCTATACACCAATGTCTACTATACACCAATATCTACTATACACCAATATCTACTATACACCAATATATACTATACACCAATATCTACTATACACCTCTACACCAATATCTACTATACACCAATATCTACTATACACCAATATCTACTATACACCTATATCTACTATACACTAATATCTACTATACACCAATGTCTACTATACACCAATATCTACTATACACCAATATCTACTATACACCAATGTCTACTATACACCAATATCTACTATACAACAATATCTACTATACATCAATATCTACTATACACCAATATCTACTATACACCAATATCTACTATACACATATATCTACTGTACACCAATACACCAATGTCTACTATACACCAATATCTACTATACACCAATATCTACTATACACCAATATCTACTATACACCAATATCTACTATACAACAATATCTACCATACACCAATATCTACTATACACCTATACACCAATATCTACTATACACCAATATCTACTATACACCAATATCTACTATACAACTATATTTACTATACACCAATATCTACTATACACCAATATCTACTATACACCAATATCTACTATATACCAATGTCTACAATACACCAATATCTACTATACACCAATATCTACTATACACCAATATCTACTATACACCAATATCTACTATACACCAATATCTACTATACACCTATACACCAATATCTACTATACACCAATATCTACCATACACCAATATCTACTATACACCAATATCTACTATACACCAATATCTACTATACACATATATCTACTATACACCAATATCTACTATACACCAATATCTACTATACACCAATATCTACCATACACCAATATCTACTATACACCAATTTCTACTATACACCAATATCTACTATACATCAATATCTACTATACACCAATGTCTACTATACACCAATATCTACTATACACCAATATCTACTATACACCAATATCTACTATACACCAATGTCTACTATACACCAATATATACTATACACCAATATCTACTATACACCAATACACCAATATCTACTATACACCAATATCTACTATACACCTATACACCAATATCTTACTATACACCAATATCTACTATACACCAATATCTACACACCAATATCTACTATACACCAATATCTACTATACACCAATAACTACTATACACCAATATCTACTATACACCAATATCTACTATACACCAATATCTACTATACACCAATATCTACTATACACCAATATCTACTATACACCTATACACCAATATCTACTATACACCAATGTCTACTATACACCAATATCTACTATACACCAATATATACTATACACCAATATCTACTATACACCAATATCTACTATACACCAATATCTACTATACACCAATATATACTATACACCAATGTCTACTATACACCAATATCTACTATACACCAACATATACTATACACCAATATCTACTATACACCAATATCTACTATACACCAATATCTACCATACACCAATATCTACTATACACCAATATCTACTATACACCAATATCTACCATACACCAATATATACTATACACCAATATCTACTATACACCAATATCTACTATACACCAATATCTACTATACACCAATATCTACCATACACCAATGTCTACTATACACCAATATATACTATACACCAATATCTACTATACACCTATACACAAATATCTACTATACACCATTGTCTACTATACACCAATATCTACTATACACCATTGTCTACTATACACCAATATCTACTATACACCTCTACACCAATATCTACTATACACCAATATCTACTATACACCAACATCTACTATATACCAATATCTACTATACACCAATATCCACTATACACCAATGTCTACTATACACCAATATCCACTATACACCAATATCTACTATACACCAATATCTACTATACACCAATATCTACTATACACCAATATCTACTATACAACAATATCTACTATACACGTATGTCTACTATACACCAATATCTACTATACACCAATATCTACTATACACCTATATCAACTATACACGTATGTCTACTATACAACAATATCTACTATACACCAATGTCTACTATACACCAACATATACTATACACCAATATATACTATACACCAATATCAACTATACACCAACATATACTATACACCAATGTCTACAATTCATCAATATCTACTAAACACCAATGTCTACTATACACCAATATCTACTATACACCAATATCTACTATACACCAATATCTACTATACACCAATGTCTACAATTCATCAATATCTACTAAACACCAATGTCTACTATACACCAATATATACTATACACCAATATCTACTATACACCAACATATACTATACACCAATGTCTACAATTCATCAATATCTACTAAACACCAATGTCTACTATACACCAATATCTACTATACACCAATATCTACTATACACCAATATCTACTATACACCAATATATACTATACACCAATATCTACTATACACCAATACCTACTATACACAAATATCTACTATACACCAATAACTACTATACACCTATACACCAATATCTACTAAACACCAATGTCTACTATACACCAATATCTACTATACACCAATACCTACTATACACCAATATCTACTATACACCAATATATACTATACACCAATATCTACTATACACCAATATCTACTATACACCAATATCTACTATACACCAATATCTACTATACACCAATATCTACTATACACCAATATATACTATACACCAATATCTACTATACACCAATATCTACTATACACCAATATCTACCATACACCAATATCTACCATACACCAATATCTACTATACACCAATATCTACCATACACCAATATATACTATACACCAATATCTACTATACACCAATATCTACTATACACCAATATCTACCATACACCAATGTCTACTATACACCAATATATACTATACACCAATATCTACTATACACCTATACACCAATATCTACTATACACCAATATCTACTATACACAAATATCTACTATACACCATTGTCTACTATACACCAATATCTACTATACACCATTGTCTACTATACACCAATATCTACTATACACCTCTACACCAATATCTACTATACACCAATATCTACTATACACCAACATCTACTATATACCAATATCTACTATACACCAATATCCACTATACACCAATGTCTACTATACACCAATATCCACTATACACCAATATCTACTATACACCAATATCTACTATACAACAATATCTACTATACACGTATGTCTACTATACACCAATATCTACTATACACCAATATCAACTATACACATATATCAACTATACACGTATGTCTACTATACAACAATATCTACTATACACCAATGTCTACTATACACCAACATATACTATACACCAATATATACTATACACCAATATCAACTATACACCAACATATACTATACACCAATATCTACTATACACCAATATCAACTATACACCAACATATACTATACACCAATGTCTACTATACACCAATGTCTACTATACACCAATGTCTACTATACACCAATATCTACTATACACCAATGTCTACAATTCATCAATATCTACTAAACACCAATATCTACTATACACCAATATCTACTATACACCAATATCTACTATACACCAACATATACTATACACCAATGTCTACAATTCATCAATATCTACTAAACACCAATGTCTACTATACACCAATATCTACTATACACCAATATCTACTATACACCAATATCTACTATACACCAACATATACTATACACCAATGTCTACAATTCATCAATATCTACTAAACACCAATGTCTACTATACACCAATATCTACTATACACCAATATCTACTATACACCAATATATACTATACACCAATATCTACTATACACCAATACCTACTATACACCAATATCTACTATACACCAATAACTACTATACACCTATACACCAATATCTACTAAACACCAATGTCTACTATACACCAATATCTACTATACACCAATACCTACTATACACCAATATCTACTATACACCAATATATACTATACACCAATATCTACTATACACCAATATCTACTATACACCAATATCTACTATACACCAATATATACTATACACCAATATCTACTATACACCAATACCTACTATACACCAATATCTACTATACATCAATATCTACTATACACCTATACACCAATATCTACTATACACCAATATCTACTATACACCAATATCTACTATACACCAAAATCTACTATACACTAATGTCTACTATACACCAATATCTACTATACACCAATATCTACTATACACCAATATCTACTATACACCAATAACTACTATATACCAATATCTACTATACACCAATGTCTACTATACACCAATATCTACTATATACCAATATCTACTATACACCAATATCTACTATACACCAATATCTACTATACACCAATATCTACTATACACGTATGTCTACTATACACCAATATCTACCATACACCAATATCTACTATACACCAATATCTACTATACACCAATATCTACTATACACCAATATCTACTATACACCAATGTCTACTATACACCAATATCTACTATACACCAATATCTACTATATATACCAATATCTACTATACACCAATATATACTATACACCAATGTCTACTATACACCAATATCTACTATACACCAGTATCTACTATACACCAATATCTACTATACACCAATATCTACTATACACCAATGTCTACTATACACCAATATCTACTATACACCAATATCTACTATATATACCAATATCTACTATACACCAATATCTACTATACATCAATGTCTACTATATACCAATATCTACTATACACCAATGTCTACTATACACCAATATCTACTATACACCAATATATACTATACACCAATATCTACTATACACCAATATCTACTATACACCAATATCTACTACACACCAATATCTACTATACACCAATATCTACTATACACCAATATCTACTATATATACCAATATCTACTATACACCAATATCTACTATACACCAATATCTACTACACACCAATATATACTATACACCAATATCTACTATATATACCAATATCTACTATACACCAATATCTACTACACACCAATATCTACTATACACCAATGTCTACTATACACCAATATCTACTATACACCAATATCTACTATATATACCAATATCTACTATACACCAATATCTACTATACACCAATATCTACTATACACCAATATATACTATACACCAATGTCTACTATACACCAATATCTACTATACACCAGTATCTACTATACACCAATATCTACTATATATCAATATATACTATACATCAATGTCTACTATATACCAATATCTACTATACACCAATGTCTACTATACACCAATATCTACTATACACCAATGTCTACTATACACCAATATCTACTATACACCAATATATACTATACACCAATATATACTATACACCAATATCTACTATACACCAATATCTACTATACACCAATATCTACTGTACACCAATATCTACTGTACACCAATATCTACTGTACACCAATATCTACTATACACCAATATCTACTATACACAAATGTCTACTATACACCAATATATACTATACACCAATATATACTATACACCAATGTCTACTATACACCAATATCTACTATATATACCAATATCTACTATACACCAATATCTACTGTACACCAATATCTGCTATACAACAATATCTACTATACACCAATATCTGCTATACAACAATATCTACTATAGACCAATATCTACTATACACCTATATCTACTATACACCAATATATACTATACACCAATACCTACTATACAACAATATCTACTATACAACAATATCTACTATACACCAATATCTGCTATACACCAATATCTACTATACACCAATATCTACTATACATCAATATCTGCTTACTATACAATCAAATGTCAAACTAATATTGATAAATTTGATGGTTATATCAGGTGAACTGGATACCTGCCCTTGCTAGTCAGTTGATGTCGCCATCCAAACTGTGTCTCGCCCAGACCTCGCTACAAAATGTCCTGGATGGTAAGTTTTGGCAGAGTTATGGCCCTTGGTTATGAAAAGCATCATTTAAAGACAGACAGACACAGACCAGGGATGTTGTCAGACAGACACAGATCAGGGATGTTGTCAGACACACATCAGGGATGTTGTCAGACAGACACAGACCAAGGATGTTGTCAGACAGACACACATCAGGGATGTTGTCAGACAGACACACATCAGGGATGTTGTCAGACAGATACAGGCCAAGGATGTTGTCAGACAGACACACATCAGGGATGTTGTCAGACAGATACAGGCCAAGGATGTTGTCAGACAGATACAGGCCAAGGATGTTGTCGGACAGACACACATCTGGGATGTTGTCCAACAGATACCATACACATCAGGGATGTACAATGTATATATACAGTATGAAATGCTATCCCTTGTATGCATAAACCATCACCTCCTTACATCAACATGTGCCCAAGGCTCACAATTCATCATATTTTTACTTCATAACAGTTTGTGGAGATTTTGGTTAATTTGCCCAGATTTCTCACACATCCAGTAGGTACATGTTACTGTGAGGAATTGTTTGTCAGGATTTCGTTGATAACTGACACGTTGTCTGGCTACAGTCCATAAAAACTGACCAGGGGCAGTCTGTGTATAGGAGGAAACATATGTTTTATATACATGTAGGTAAATATGGTGTCAGTTCTCCAGTCTTATATAAAATCTGTCTCCCTCTGTTACCATCTGTCTATCACTCACTGTTTATCTCTCCTTTACATCTTTCTGTCTCTATCAATATCATATGTATATGTAAAATTTTAAGTTAATATAATGTTTGTTTCTACTTGTCAGTCAGTCATGTGTGTAGGTCAGTACCTAGATCAGCATGTGTATCTGTCAAGCTAGCCATCCTGAGTCCATCCATCCGAGTCCATCCCTTCCGAGTCAATCCCGAGTCAATCCCGAGTCAATCCATCCCGAGTCCATCCCTCCCGATTCCATCCATCTCGAGTCCATCCCGATCCATCCATTCCAAGTCCATCCCTCCCGAGTCCATCCATCCCGAGTCCATCCCATGCCCTTCCATCCCAAGTCCATTTCGAGTCCATCCATCCCGAGTCCATCCTGATCCATCCCGAGTCCATCCATCCCGAGTCCATTCAGAGTCCATCCATCCTGAGTCCATCCATCCCGAGTCGTCCATCCCGAGTCCATCCATCCCGAGTCCATTCAGAGTCCATCCATCCTGAGTCCATCCATCCCGAGTCCATTCAGAGTCCATCCATCCTGAGTCCATCCATCCCGAGTCCATCCTGAGTCCATCCATCTGATCCATCCATCCCGAGTCCATCCATCCCGAGTCCGTCCATCCCGAGTCGTCCATCCCGAGTCCATCCATCCCGAGTCCGTCCATCCGAGTCCGTCCATCCCAGTACATCCATCATATATCTTCATATAAATATTTCTGTATATTTGTTTCTGCCTTCTCAGAGCCGTCCCCCTACAGTTTCTGTATGGTGCTGTCCGACTCCAAGACGCTGATGCAGCCCCCTAAGTACCCCAGCCAAACCCTCCAGTACGCCATCAAACCAGCTGGGTCGAAATTGGATGATGTAGAGGTCACCAGATTGCTACATCAGAAACAATTGTAAGATATTCTTCATAACTTTTTTATGGTTGTAATGTCTATAATGGAAAAAAAGTAGGACAAATCATATGACAATTACTATTGGAAAATATTATCGGGAAAATATTATGAGGAAAATATTATCAGAAAAATATCTTCAGGCTCAATATTTTTTTATATATATCAAATTTCATATGAAGGTTCCCCTGGATCCTTAATTTATGCATATTCCATTATAGGACCAACCTGAAAACAACATGGCCAATAGGCAGCCATCTTGGATTTTGAAACTTTATTTACAATTTCTTAAAGTACTAAATGGCCATTATGGGTCTTTCTCTAATTTAAATGTAGAGGTTCTCTTTGGTTCAGTTGTGCACACAAGTCTGATTGAAAGAATTTGATGAATGACAAAGAGTATGGCCATCTTGGATTTTTTTACGATGGCAGGTTGCTCCTGCTATATAGTGTTATATAAAGTTATTAAATGTTTTGTAGGAAGAGTGAAAGAAGGGAACAGAAAAGAAAATGTCAGTCTTTTATTTGACTGATATGGATCATTCAGTGGTAGGCGTCAAAATCCCTCTGGGATCTCTTGTTTAGGATGCAATCAGTTGAAATAGAAAATATATCTTATTTGTTTTCAGACATCTAGAGAAAAACACTGTAGTATGGACATCACCTCGAGGATTTCTGTCGCTTAGCAACCAATCCCTGGCTTTACGACTCTCCGTATTAGTATCGTCCTTGTCTCCACTCCGGATATACCTCCACCCCACAGGGTTACGTCTCGGACACCAGTCCCACCACAAGGTAAGGATCTCCCCACCCTTATTACCATACCTCCACCCCACAGGGTTACGTCTCGGACACCAGTCCCACCACAAGGTAAGGATCTCCCCACCCTTATTACCATACCTCCACCCCACAGGGTTACGTCTCGGACACCAGTCCCACCACAAGGTAAGGATCTCCCCACCCTTATTACCATACCTTCACCCCACAGGGTTACGTCTCGGACACCAGTCCCACCACAAGGTAAGGATCTCCCCACCCTTATTACCAAACCTCCACCCCACAGGGTTACGTCTCGGACACCAGTCCCACCACAAGGTAGGGATCTCCCCACCCTTATTACCATACCTCCACCCCACAGGGTTACGTCTCGGACACCAGTCCCACCACAAGGTAAGGATCTCCCCACCCTTATTACCATACCTCCACCCCACAGGGTTACGTCTCGGACACCAGTCCCACCACAAGGTAAGGATCTCCCCACCCTTATTACCTCCACCCCACAGGGTTACGTCTCGGACACCAGTCCCACTACAAGGTAAGGATCTCCCCACCCTTATTACCAAACCTCCACCCCACAGGGTTACGTCTCGGACACCAGTCCCACCACAAAGTAGGGATCTCCCCACCCTTATTACCATACCTCCACCCCACAGGGTTACGTCTCAGACACCAGTCCCACCACAAGGTAGGGATCTCCCCACCCTTATTACCATACCTCCACCCTACAGGGTTACGTCTCGGACACCAGTCCCACCACAAGGTAAGGATCTCCCCACCCTTATTACCATACCTCCACCCCACAGGGTTACGTCTCGGACACCAGTCCCACCACAAGGTAAGGATCTCCCCACCCTTATTACCATACCTCCACCCCACAGGGTTACGTCTGGGACACCAGTCCCACCACAAGGTAAGGATCTCCCCACCCTTATTACCATACCTCCACCCCACAGGGTTACGTCTCGGACACCAGTCCCACCACAAGGTAAGGATCTCCCCACCCTTATTACCATACCTCCACCCCACAGGGTTACGTCTCGGACACCAGTCCCACCACAAGGTAGGGATCTCCCCACCCTTATTACCATACCTCCACCCCACAGGGTTACGTCTCGGACACCAGTCCCACCACAAGGTAAGGATCTCCCCATCCTTATTACCAAACCTCCACCCCACAGGGTTACGTCTCGGACACCAGTCCCACCACAAGGTAGGGATCTCCCCACCCTTATTACCATACCTCCACCCCACAGGGTTACGTCTCGGACACCAGTCCCACCACAAGGTAGGGATCTCCCCACTCTTATTACCATACCTCCACCCCACAGGGTTACGTCTGGGACACCAGTCCCACCACAAGGTAAGGATCTCCCCACCCTTATTACCATACCTCCACCCCACAGGGTTACGTCTGGGACACCAGTCAGACTACAAGGTAGGGATCTCCCCACCCTTATTACCATACCTCCACCCCACAGGGTTACGTCTCGGACACCAGTCCCACCACAAGGTAAGGATCTCCCCACCCTTATTACCATACCTCCACCCCACAGGGTTACGTCTCGGACACCAGTCCCACCACAAGGTAGGGATCTCCCCACTCTTATTACCATACCTCCACCCCACAGGGTTACGTCTCGGACACCAGTCCCACCACAAGGTAAGGATCTCCCCACCCTTATTACCATACCTCCACCCCACAGGGTTACGTCTCGGACACCAGTCCCACCACAAGGTAAGGATCTCCCCACCCTTATTACCATACCTCCACCCCACAGGGTTACGTCTCGGACACCAGTCCCACCACAAGGTAAGGATCTCCCCACCCTTATTACCATACCTCCACCCCACAGGGTTACGTCTCGGACACCAGTCCCACCACAAGGTAAGGATCTCCCCACCCTTATTACCATACCTCCACCCCACAGGGTTACGTCTCGGACACCAGTCCCACCACAAGGTAGGGATCTCCCCACCCTTATTACCATACCTCCACCCCACAGGGTTATGTCTCGGACACCAGTCAGACCACAAGGTAAGGATCTCCCCACCCTTACTACCATACCTCCACCCCACAGGGTTACGTCTCGGACACCAGTCCCACCACAAGGTAGGGATCTCCCCACCCTTATTACCATACCTCCACCCCACAGGGTTACGTCTCGGACACCAGTCCCACCACAAGGTAGGGATCTCCCCACTCTTATTACCATACCTCCACCCCACAGGGTTACGTCTCGGACACCAGTCAGACCACAAGGTAAGGATCTCCCCACCCTTATTACCATACCTCCACCCCACAGGGTTACGTCTCGGACACCAGTCCCACCACAAGGTAGGGATCTCCCCACCCTTATTACCATACCTCCACCCCACAGGGTTACGTCTCGGACACCAGTCCCACCACAAGGTAAGGATCTCCCCACCCTTATTACCATACCTCCACCCCACAGGGTTACGTCTCGGACACCAGTCCCACCACAAGGTAAGGATCTCCCCACCCTTATTACCATACCTCCACCCCACAGGGTTACGTCTCGGACACCAGTCCCACCACAAGGTAAGGATCTACCCACTCTTATTACCTCCACCCCACAGGGTTACGTCTCGGACACCAGTCCCACCACAAGGTAAGGATCTCCCCACCCTTATTACCATACCTCCACCCCACAGGGTTACGTCTCGGACACCAGTCCCACCACAAGGTAGGGATCTCCCCACCCTTATTACCATACCTCCACCCCATTGTCATTTAGACCACATAACACATCCATTGTCATTTAGACCAAATCCATTGTCACTGAGACCACATCAATAACATATCCATTGTTATTTAGACCATATAAATCACCTTTTCATGGGTTAGTGTCTCGTTATTTCTGATTTTTTTTATAGACACAAGCCATAGCTATAATATTATAAGGCAAGTCGAGACAAATTGCATGTGTATAGTAAAATCACTATGCTAAGTACTAGGTATATATATGTTTAAATATTGATTGATAATAACCTGGTTTAGTGAAATCAATGACTGATGATTATTTTTATGCCAATGCCCATGAGAAGTGTATTGTTTTTAGGTATTGTTTAATCTGATTGACTATCTTACAGGATTACAACACAATACTGACGGTACGCAGGGCCATCATACAGGAGTATGGTCAGAAGGCTGCCACCAGGTGGTGGCTCAATCTACAACAGAAACTGGTGGCTCTTCTTCTCACCACAGAACTCGAAAACCATACACACAATGACTCAGAGGCTTGTGGGTATGTTCTAACTCTGAAAGTAAAACAAATATTATACACACAATGACGGAGGCTTGTGGGTATGTTCTAACTCTGAAAGTAAAACAAATATTATACACATAATGACTCGGGGTCTTGTGGGTATGTTCTAACGCTGAAAGTAAAACAAATATTATACACACAATGACGGAGGCTTGTGGGTATGTTCTAACTCTGAAAGTAAAACAAATATATGGCTGATACAAAGGTAAAATTAAATAACAATTGTATTTGATATTTTTATGATGAAATATTAACAATTGTTTTGAAATGACGTTATCAAACTGGTGGAAAGGTAATGTCTATGTGAAGAAAGTATAAAATGATTTATATATCATTACAGATGTCCAAGGTGTTCCCAGCTACTGGACATTGATGTGATCTTTACTACAGATTTCCAAACTATCATACTACAGGTAACTCTTTATTATCCTATAAACAATCGGCAAAAACTGTGTTCAGTACCTTTTAGAATTGTTGACCTTTATGAACTTTGATGACACTTGCTATGTGACCTTTGTAGGTGTCATTGCCAGAGTTCACACCTAGACATAGAGATGTATTAGAAGATACAGTAGCCATGATGACATCTGTTGAACGTGTTGCTATGGATATTGCCACGGTACTGGACAATGTAGGACAGGATGTATACCTAGCCAATCAGGTAAAGTTGTTTTCTGTCTGTATATCTATCTAGCCAATCAGGTAAAGTTGTTTACTGTGTGTATATCTATCTAGCCAATCAGGTAAAGTTGTTTTCTGTGTGTATATCTATCTAGCCAATCAGGTAAGGTTGTTTTCTGTCTGTATATCTTTCTAGCCAATCGAGTAAGGTTGTTTTCTACCTGTACACCTAACCAATCAGGTTGATTTCTACCTGTTTACCTAACCAATCAGGTTGATTTCTACCTGTATACCTAACCAATCAAGTTGATTTCTACCTGTACACCTTACCAATCAGGTTGATTTCTAGCTGTATACCTAACCAATCAGATGGATGTCTACCTGTATACCTAACCAATCAGATTATTTTATACGTGTAGGACTGTCCAGGAAGTTATGGTGTGTGCCTTACTGACCATGATCTTGTCTATCTCCTAGACAACAAACAAGAGATCCGAGCGCCCACACAGTTTCTCAAGGTAAATACAAACCACTTAAATATAATCACGTGCTCATTGTCATGGTTCTATTTGCTCGCGTCCATTCTGACCATTGTACCAGTCAGTTATTGCTACACCGTCTTCTGTTACAGATTTATCCACATATAAAATCTAGTCAGTACGCAGGTGTAATCAACAATCTGCGGCAATTCTCCATACAGTCAAGATCTGGGTCACTGCACTCGCTCAATGGTGTAGAACTCTCAACCAATGACAGACAGTCAAGATGTCACATGACTTCTGACCTCCACTCTCTGTTGACCAGTATGGAGAAAAGTTACCTGAATGACAGAAGCGACCAAGGTCCAGTGTTAGAGACAAACATTAATCAGAGGTAAGGATCAGATGTTGTCTGTGATGTGTTAACTATAGGTAAGGATCAGATGTTGTCTGTGATGTGTTAACTAGAGTTAAGGATCAGATGTTGTCTGTGATGTGTTAACTAGAGTTAAGGATCAGATGTTGTCTGTGATGTGTTAACTAGAGTTAAGGATCAGATGTTGTCTGTGATGTGTTAACTATAGGTAAGGATCAGATGTTGTCTGTGATGTGTTAACTAGAGTTAAGGATCAGATGTTGTCTGTGATGTGTTAACTAGAGTTAAAGATCAGATGTCGTCTGTGATGTGTTAACTATAGGTAAGGATCAGATGTTGTCTGTGATGTGTTAACCAGAGGTAAGGATCAGATGTTGTCTGTGATGTGTTAACTAGAGTTAAGGATCAGATGTTGTCTGTGATGTGTTAACTATAGGTAAGGATCAGATGTTGTCTGTGATGTGTTAACCAGAGGTAAGGATCAGATGTTGTCTGTGATGTGTTAACTATAGGTAAGGATCAGATGTTGTCTGTGATGTGTTAACTATAGGTAAGGATCAGATGTTGTCTGTGATGTGTTAACTAGAGTTAAGGATCAGATGTTGTCTGTGATGTGTTAACTAGAGTTAAGGATCAGATGTTGTCTGTGATGTGTTAACTAGAGTTAAGGATCAGATGTTGTCTGTGATGTGTTAACTATAGGTAAGGATCAGATGTTGTCTGTGATGTGTTAACTAGAGTTAAGGATCAGATGTTGTCTGTGATGTGTTAACTAGAGTTAAGGATCAGATGTTGTCTGTGATGTGTTAACTATAGGTAAGGATCAGATGTTGTCTGTGATGTGTTAACCAGAGGTAAGGATCAGATGTTGTCTGTGATGTGTTAACTATAGGTAAGGATCAGATGTTGTCTGTGATGTGTTAACTATAGGTAAGGATCAGATGTTGTCTGTGATGTGTTAACTAGAGTTAAGGATCAGATGTTGTCTGTGATGTGTTAACTAGAGTTAAGGATCAGATGTTGTCTGTGATGTGTTAACTATAGGTAAGGATCAGATGTTGTCTGTGATGTGTTAACTATAGGTAAGGATCAGATGTTGTCTGTGATGTGTTAACCAGAGTTAAGGATCAGATGTTGTCTGTGATGTGTTAACTATAGGTAAGGATCAGATGTTGTCTGTGATGTGTTAACTATAGGTAAGGATCAGGTGTTGTCTGTGATGTGTTAACTATAGGTAAGGATCAGATGTTGTCTGTGATGTGTTAACTATAGGTAAGGATCAGATGTTGTCTGTGATGTGTTAACTATAGTTAAGGATCAGATGTTGTCTGTGATGTGTTAACCTGAGTTAAGGATCAGATGTTGTCTGTGATGTGTTAACCTGAGTTAAGGATCAGATGTTGTCTGTGATGTGTTAACTATAGGTAAGGATCAGATGTTGTCTGTGATGTGTTAACTAGAGTTAAGGATCAGATGTTGTCTGTGATGTGTTAACCAGAGTTAAGGATCAGATGTTGTCTGTGATGTGTTAACTATAGGTAAGGATCAGGTGTTGTCTGTGATGTGTTAACCAGAGTTAAGGATCAGATGTTGTCTGTGATGTGTTAACTATAGGTAAGGATCAGATGTTGTCTGTGATGTGTTAACCTGAGTTAAGGATCAGGTGTTATCTGTGATGTGTTAACTATAGGTAAGGATCAGATGTTGTCTGTGATGTGTTAACTATAGGTATAAGGATCAGATGTTGTCTGTGATGTGTTAACTATAGGTAAGGATCAGATGTTGCCTGTGATGTGTTAACTATAGGTAAGGATCATATGTTGTCTGTGATGTGTTAACTATAGGTAAGGATCAGATGTTGTCTGTGATGTGTTAACTAGAGTTAAGGATCAGATGTTGTCTGTGATGTGTTAACTATAGGTAAGGATCAGATGTTGTCTGTGATGTGTTAACTATAGGTAAGGATCAGATGTTGTCTGTGATGTGTTAACTAGAGTTAATGATCAGATGTTGTCTGTGATGTGTTAACTAGAGTTAAGGATCAGATGTTGTCTGTGATGTGTTAACTAGAGTTAAGGATCAGATGTTGTCTGTGATGTGTTAACTATAGGTAAGGATCAGATGTTGTCTGTGATGTGTTAACCAGAGTTAAGGATCAGATGTTGTCTGTGATGTGTTAACTATAGGTAAGGATCAGATGTTGTCTGTGATGTGTTAACCAGAGGTAAGGATCAGATGTTGTCTGTGATGTGTTAACTATAGGTAAGGATCAGATGTTGTCTGTGATGTGTTAACTATAGGTAAGGATCAGATGTTGTCTGTGATGTGTTAACTAGAGTTAAGGATCAGATGTTGTGTGTGATGTGTTAACTAGAGTTAAGGATCAGATGTTGTCTGTGATGTGTTAACTATAGGTAAGGATCAGATGTTGTCTGTGATGTGTTAACTATAGGTAAGGATCAGATGTTGTCTGTGATGTGTTAACCTGAGTTAAGGATCAGATGTTGTCTGTGATGTGTTAACTATAGGTAAGGATCAGATGTTGTCTGTGATGTGTTAACTATAGGTAAGGATCAGGTGTTGTCTGTGATGTGTTAACTATAGGTAAGGATCAGATGTTGTCTGTGATGTGTTAACTATAGGTAAGGATCAGATGTTGTCTGTGATGTGTTAACTATAGTTAAGGATCAGATGTTGTCTGTGATGTGTTAACCTGAGTTAAGGATCAGGTGTTATCTGTGATGTGTTAACTATAGGTAAGGATCAGATGTTGTCTGTGATGTGTTAACTATAGGTATAAGGATCAGATGTTGTCTGTGATGTGTTAACTATAGGTAAGGATCAGATGTTGTCTGTGATGTGTTAACCAGAGTTAAGGATCAGGTGTTGTCTGTGATGTGTTAACCACAGTTAAGGATCAGATGTTGTCTGTGATGTGTTAACTATAGGTAAGGATCAGATGTTGCCTGTGATGTGTTAACTATAGGTAAGGATCATATGTTGTCTGTGATGTGTTAACTATAGGTAAGGATCAGATGTTGTCTGTGATGTGTTAACTAGAGTTAAGGATCAGATGTTGTCTGTGATGTGTTAACTATAGGTAAGGATCAGATGTTGTCTGTGATGTGTTAACTATAGGTAAGGATCAGATGTTGTCTGTGATGTGTTAACTAGAGTTAAGGATCAGATGTTGTCTGTGATGTGTTAACTAGAGTTAAGGATCAGATGTTGTCTGTGATGTGTTAACTAGAGTTAAGGATCAGATGTTGTCTGTGATGTGTTAACTATAGGTAAGGATCAGATGTTGTCTGTGATGTGTTAACCAGAGTTAAGGATCAGATGTTGTCTGTGATGTGTTAACTATAGGTAAGGATCAGATGTTGTCTGTGATGTGTTAACCAGAGGTAAGGATCAGATGTTGTCTGTGATGTGTTAACTATAGGTAAGGATCAGATGTTGTCTGTGATGTGTTAACTATAGGTAAGGATCAGATGTTGTCTGTGATGTGTTAACTAGAGTTAAGGATCAGATGTTGTCTGTGATGTGTTAACTAGAGTTAAGGATCAGATGTTGTCTGTGATGTGTTAACTATAGGTAAGGATCAGATGTTGTCTGTGATGTGTTAACTATAGGTAAGGATCAGATGTTGTCTGTGATGTGTTAACCAGAGTTAAGGATCAGATGTTGTCTGTGATGTGTTAACTATAGGTAAGGATCAGATGTTGTCTGTGATGTGTTAACTATAGGTAAGGATCAGGTGTTGTCTGTGATGTGTTAACTATAGGTAAGGATCAGATGTTGTCTGTGATGTGTTAACTATAGGTAAGGATCAGATGTTGTCTGTGATGTGTTAACTATAGGTAAGGATCAGATGTTGTCTGTGATGTGTTAACCTGAGTTAAGGATCAGATGTTGTCTGTGATGTGTTAACCTGAGTTAAGGATCAGATGTTGTCTGTGATGTGTTAACTATAGGTAAGGATCAGATGTTGTCTGTGATGTGTTAACTAGAGTTAAGGATCAGATGTTGTCTGTGATGTGTTAACCAGAGTTAAGGATCAGATGTTGTCTGTGATGTGTTAACTATAGGTAAGGATCAGGTGTTGTCTGTGATGTGTTAACCAGAGTTAAGGATCAGATGTTGTCTGTGATGTGTTAACTATAGGTAAGGATCAGATGTTGTCTGTGATGTGTTAACCTGAGTTAAGGATCAGGTGTTATCTGTGATGTGTTAACTATAGGTAAGGATCAGATGTTGTCTGTGATGTGTTAACTATAGGTATAAGGATCAGATGTTGTCTGTGATGTGTTAACTATAGGTAAGGATCAGATGTTGTCTGTGATGTGTTAACCAGAGTTAAGGATCAGGTGTTGTCTGTGATGTGTTAACCACAGTTAAGGATCAGATGTTGTCTGTGATGTGTTAACTATAGGTAAGGATCAGATGTTGCCTGTGATGTGTTAACTATAGGTAAGGATCAGATGTTGTCTGTGATGTGTTAACTATAGGTAAGGATCAGATGTTGTCTGTGATGTGTTAACCAGAGTTAAGGATCAGATGTTGTCTGTGATGTGTTAACTATAGGTAAGGATCAGATGTTGTCTGTGATGTGTTAACTATAGGTATAAGGATCAGATGTTGTCTGTGATGTGTTAACTATAGGTAAGGATCAGATGTTGTCTGTGATGTGTTAACTATAGGTAAGGATCAGATGTTGTCTGTGATGTGTTAACTATAGGTAAGGATCAGATGTTGTCTGTGATGTGTTAACCAGAGTTAAGGATCAGGTGTTGTCTGTGATGTGTTAACTATAGTTAAGGATCAGGTGTTGTCTGTGATGTGTTAACTATAGGTAAGGATCAGGTGTTGTCTGTGATGTGTTAACCTGAGTTAAGGATCAGGTGTTGTCTGTGATGTGTTAACTATAGGTAAGGATCAGGTGTTGTCTGTGATGTGTTAACTAGAGTTAAGGATCAGGTGTTGTCTGTGATGTGTTAACTATAGGTAAGGATCAGATGTTGTCTGATGTGTTAACTATAGGTAAGGATCAGATGTTGTCTGTGATGTGTTAACTTTAGGTAAGGATCAGATGTTGTCTGTGATGTGTTAACTATAGGTAAGCATCAGGTGTTGTCTGTGATGTGTTAACTATAGGTAAGGATCAGATGTTGTCTGTGATGTGTTAACTAGAGTTAAGGATCAGATGTTGTCTGTGATGTGTTAACCAGAGTTAAGGATCAGATGTTGTCTGTGATGTGTTAACTATAGGTAAGGATCAGGTGTTGTCTGTGATGTGTTAACCAGAGTAAAGGATCAGATGTTGTCTGTGATGTGTAAACTATAGGTAAGGATCAGATGTTGTCTGTGATGTGTTAACTATAGGTAAGGATCAGGTGTTGTCTGTGATGTGTTAACTAGAGTTAAGGATCACTTGTTGTCTGTGATGTGTTAACTAGAGTTAAGGATCAGATGTTGTCTGTGATGTGTTAACCAGAGTTAAGGATCAGATGTTGTCTGTGATGTGTTAACTAGAGTTAAGGATCAGATGTTGTGTGTGATGTGTTAACTATAGGTAAGGATCAGATGTTGTCTGTGATGTGTTAAATATAGGTAAGGATCAGATGTTGTCTGTGATGTGTTAACTATAGGTAAGGATCAGATGTTGTGTGTGATGTGTTAACTATAGGTAAGGATCAGATGTTGTCTGTGATGTGTTAAATATAGGTAAGGATCAGATGTTGTCTGTGATGTGTTAACTATAGGTAAGGATCAGATGTTGTGTGTGATGTGTTAACTATAGGTAAGGATCAGATGTTGTCTGTGATGTGTTAACCTGAGTTAAGGATCAGATGTTGTCTGTGATGTGTTAACTATAGGTAAGGATCAGATGTTGTCTGTGATGTGTTAACTAGAGTTAAGGATCAGATGTTGTCTGTGATGTGTTAACCAGAGTTAAGGATCAGATGTTGTCTGTGATGTGTTAACTATAGGTAAGGATCAGGTGTTGTCTGTGATGTGTTAACCAGAGTTAAGGATCAGATGTTGTCTGTGATGTGTTAACTATAGGTAAGGATCAGATGTTGTCTGTGATGTGTTAACCTGAGTTAAGGATCAGGTGTTATCTGTGATGTGTTAACTATAGGTAAGGATCAGATGTTGTCTGTGATGTGTTAACTATAGGTATAAGGATCAGATGTTGTCTGTGATGTGTTAACTATAGGTAAGGATCAGATGTTGTCTGTGATGTGTTAACCAGAGTTAAGGATCAGGTGTTGTCTGTGATGTGTTAACCACAGTTAAGGATCAGATGTTGTCTGTGATGTGTTAACTATAGGTAAGGATCAGATGTTGCCTGTGATGTGTTAACTATAGGTAAGGATCAGATGTTGTCTGTGATGTGTTAACTATAGGTAAGGATCAGATGTTGTCTGTGATGTGTTAACTAGAGTTAAGGATCAGATGTTGTCTGTGATGTGTTAACTATAGGTAAGGATCAGATGTTGTGTGTGATGTGTTAACTATAGGTAAGGATCAGATGTTGTCTGTGATGTGTTAACTAGAGTTAATGATCAGATGTTGTCTGTGATGTGTTAACTAGAGTTAAGGATCAGATGTTGTCTGTGATGTGTTAACTAGAGTTAAGGATCAGATGTTGTCTGTGATGTGTTAACTATAGGTAAGGATCAGATGTTGTCTGTGATGTGTTAACCAGAGTTAAGGATCAGATGTTGTCTGTGATGTGTTAACTATAGGTAAGGATCAGATGTTGTCTGTGATGTGTTAACTATAGGTATAAGGATCAGATGTTGTCTGTGATGTGTTAACTATAGGTAAGGATCAGATGTTGTCTGTGATGTGTTAACTATAGGTAAGGATCAGGTGTTGTCTGTGATGTGTTAACTATAGGTAAGGATCAGATGTTGTCTGTGATGTGTTAACCAGAGTTAAGGATCAGGTGTTGTCTGTGATGTGTTAACTATAGTTAAGGATCAGGTGTTGTCTGTGATGTGTTAACTATAGGTAAGGATCAGGTGTTGTCTGTGATGTGTTAACCTGAGTTAAGGATCAGGTGTTGTCTGTGATGTGTTAACTATAGGTAAGGATCAGGTGTTGTCTGTGATGTGTTAACTAGAGTTAAGGATCAGGTGTTGTCTGTGATGTGTTAACTATAGGTGAGGATCAGATGTTGTCTGATGTGTTAACTATAGGTAAGGATCAGATGTTGTCTGTGATGTGTTAACTTTAGGTAAGGATCAGATGTTGTCTGTGATGTGTTAACTATAGGTAAGGATCAGGTGTTGTCTGTGATGTGTTAACTATAGGTAAGGATCAGATGTTGTCTGTGATGTGTTAACTAGAGTTAAGGATCAGATGTTGTCTGTGATGTGTTAACCAGAGTTAAGGATCAGATGTTGTCTGTGATGTGTTAACTATAGGTAAGGATCAGGTGTTGTCTGTGATGTGTTAACCAGAGTAAAGGATCAGATGTTGTCTGTGATGTGTAAACTATAGGTAAGGATCAGATGTTGTCTGTGATGTGTTAACTATAGGTAAGGATCAGGTGTTGTCTGTGATGTGTTAACTAGAGTTAAGGATCATGTGTTGTCTGTGATGTGTTAACTAGAGTTAAGGATCAGATGTTGTCTGTGATGTGTTAACCAGAGTTAAGGATCAGATGTTGTCTGTGATGTGTTAACTAGAGTTAAGGATCAGATGTTGTCTGTGATGTGTTAACTATAGGTAATGATCAGATGTTGTCTGTGATGTGTTAACTATAGGTAAGGATCAGATGTTGTCTGTGATGTGTTAACTATAGGTAAGGATCAGATGTTGTGTGTGATGTGTTAACTATAGGTAAGGATCAGATGTTGTCTGTGATGTGTTAAATATAGGTAAGGATCAGATGTTGTCTGTGATGTGTTAACTATAGGTAAGGATCAGATGTTGTGTGTGATGTGTTAACTATAGGTAAGGATCAGATGTTGTCTGTGATGTGTTAACCAGAGTTAAGGATCAGGTGTTGTCTGTGATGTGTTAACTATAGGTAAGGATCAGATGTTGTCTGTGATGTGTTAACTGTAGGTAAGGATCAGATGTTGTCTGTGATGTGTTAACTATAGGTAAGGATCAGATGTTGTCTGTGATGTGTTAACCAGAGTTAAGGATCAGGTGTTGTCTGTGATGTGTTAACCAGAGTTAAGGATCAGATGTTGTCTGTGATGTGTTAACCAGAGTTAACAATCAGATGTTTTCTGTGATGTGTTAACCAGAGTTAAGGATCAGATGTTGTCTGTGATGTGTTAACTGTAGGTAAGGATCAGATGTTGTCTGTGATGTGTTAACTATAGGTAAGGATCAGATGTTGTCTGTGATGTGTTAACCAGAGTTAAGGATCAGATGTTGTCTGTGATGTGTTAACTATAGGTAAGGATCAGATGCTGTCTGTGATGTGTTAACTATAGGTAAGGATCAGATATTGTCTGTGATGTGTTAACCACAGTTAAGGATCATGTGTTGTCTGTGATGTGTTAACTATAGGTAAGGATCAGATGTTGTCTGTGATGTGTTAACTATAGGTAAGGATCAGATATTGTCTGTGATGTGTTAACCAGAGTTAAGGATCAGATGTTGTCTGTGATGTGGTAACTATAGGTAAGGATCAGATATTGTCTGTGATGTGTTAACCAGAGTTAAGGATCAGATGCTGTCTGTGATGTGTTAACTATAGGTAAGGATCAGATATTGTCTGTGATGTGTTAACTATAGGTAAGGATCAGATGTTGTCTGTGATGTGTTAACTATAGGTATAAGGATCAGATGTTGTCTGTGATGTGTTAACTATAGGTAAGGATCAGGTGTTGTCTGTGATGTGTTAACCAGAGGTAAGGATCAGTTGTTGTCTGTGATGTGTTAACTATAGTTAAGGATCAGATGTTGTCTGTGATGTGTTAACTATAGGTAAGGATCAGATGTTGTCTGTAATGTGTTAACTATAGGTAAGGATCAGATGTTGTCTGTGATGTGTTAACTATAGGTAAGGATCAGATGTTGTCTGTGACGTTTTTGTGGATTTATTTACTTTCCCCTGTACAATATGTTTATGTGTTTTAATATTGTCCAGAATCATAATTGTTGATTCCTAGAATTTATACAGAAAATTGAGAATATAACAGTCACAGCTATCTTTTGAATCATATCTAAATAAAATCATTAGATATGTGTATGTATGTTTGATATAAATGACATAATCTTCCCCGTGTATAATTTGGCCTTTACCCGGATGTAAGCCTGTTTTTCAGTATAAACTTGTACGTTTGATATAAATGACATAATCTTCCTGTGTATAATTTGGCCTTTACCCGGATGTAAGCCTGTTTTTCAGTATAAACTTGTATGTTTGATATAAAGGACATTATCTTCTTTGTATAATTTGGCCTTAACCCGGATGTAAGCCTGTTTTTCAGTATAAACTTGTATGTTTGATATAAATGACATTATCTTCTTTGTATAATTTGGCCTTAACCCGGATGTAAGCCTGTTTTTCAGTATAAACTTGTATGTTTGATATAAATGACATTATCTTCTTTGTATAATTTGGCCTTAACCCGGATGTAAGCCTGTTTTTCAGTATAAACTTGTATGTTTGATATAAATGACATAATCTTCCCGTGTATAATTTGGCCTTAACCCGGATGTAAGCCTGTTTTTCAGTATAAACTTGTATGTTTGATATAAATGACATAATCTTCCCCGTGTATAATATGTCGTTAACCCGGATGTAAGCCTGTTTTTCAGTATAAACTTGTATGTTTGATATAAATGACATAATCTTCCCCGTGTATAATTTGTCCTTTACCCGGATGTAAGCCTGTTTTTCAGTATAAACTTGTATGTTTGATATAAATGACATAATCTTCCCCGTGTATAATTTGTCCTTTACCCGGATGTAAGCCTGTTTTTCAGTATAAACTTGTATGTTTCAGGCCAGGTGCCCCAGTACAGCCCCCACTACAGAAAGCCCCTACAGGTGAGTGTCCCTACAAAGCCTGTGTAAAGTATTGATAAATCATCATTGGGAAAGATACATATCTTTATTATCTCTTGTCCAAGTTGGCAGCTAGGGGATAAACGGGTTCAATCCGTCTGTCCATTCATTTGTCCAAGGGAGTTTCAAGGGCATATCTCCAAAATCGTTAAAGATAACTTCATAAAATTTAATTCTTCACACATTAGACAAGTGTTCTAGTAGTGCCTTCTGCTATAGAGGAGTTTTCGATTTTGATATTTTTTTGTTTACCATGGAAACAGATAGTCAGATTCACTGATTCTAGAGTATCGTAACATATCTCCATACACTGATTCTAGAGTATCCGTAACATATCTCCATACACCGATTCTAGAGTATCCATAACATATCTCCATACACTGATTCTAGAGTATCGTAACATATCTCCATACACTGATTCTAGAGTATCCGTAACATATCTCCACACACCGATTCTAGAGTATCTGTAACATATCTCCATACACTGATTCTAGAGTATCGTAACATATCTCCATACACCGATTCTAGAGTATCCATAACATATCTCCATACACTGATTCTAGAGTATCGTAACATATCTCCATACACTGATTCTAGAGTATCCGTAACATATCTCCATACACTGATTCTAGAGTATCCGTAACATATCTCCATACACCGATTCTAGAGTATCCGTAACATATCTCCATACACTGATTCTAGAGTATCGTAACATATCTCCATACACTGATTCTAGAGTATCTGTAACATATCTCCATACACTGATTCTAGAGTATCGTAACATATCTCCATACACTGATTCTAGAGTATCCGTAACATATCTCCATACACCGATTCTAGAGTATCTGTAACATATCTCCATACACCGATTCTAGAGTATCGTAACATATCTCCATACACTGATTCTAGAGTATCGTAACATATCTCCATACACTGATTCTAGAGTATCGTAACATATCTCCATACACCGATTCTAGAGTATCGTAACATATCTCCATACACTGATTCTAGAGTATCGTAACATATCTCCATACACTGATTCTAGAGTATCCGTAACATATCTCCATACACTGATTCTAGAGTATCCGTAACATATCTCCATACACCGATTCTAGAGTATCCATAGCATATCTCCATACACCGATTCTAGAGTATCCGTAACATATCTCCATACACTGATTCTAGAGTATCGTAATATATCTCCATACACTGATTCTAGAGTATCCGTAACATATCTCCATACACTGATTCTAGAGTATCGTAACATATCTCCATACACTGATTCTAGAGTATCCGTAACATATCTCCATACACTGATTCTAGAGTATCGTAACATATCTCCATACACTGATTCTAGAGTATCGTAACATATCTCCATACACTGATTCTAGAGTATCCGTAACATATCTCCATACACTGATTCTAGAGTATCGTAATATATCTCCATACACTGATTCTAGAGTATCGTAACATATCTCCATACACTGATTCTAGAGTATCCGTAACATATCTCCATACACCGATTCTAGAGTATCTGTAACATATCTCCATACACCGATTCTAGAGTATCGTAACATATCTCCATACACTGATTCTAGAGTATCCGTAACATATCTCCATACACCGATTCTAGAGTATCTGTAACATATCTCCATACACCGATTCTAGAGTATCGTAACATATCTCCATACACTGATTCTAGAGTATCCGTAACATATCTCCATACACTGATTCTAGAGTATCGTAACATACATTTTGTATCTCCATTAACACCGATTCTAGAGTATCCGTAACATATCTCCATACACCGATTCTAGAGTATCCATAACATATCTCCATACACTGATTCTAGAGTATCCGTAACATACATTTTGTATCTCCATACACTGATTCTAGAGTATCCGTAACATATATCTCCATACACCGATTCTAGAGTATCCGTAACATATCTCCATACACTGATTCTAGAGTATCGTAACATATCTCCATACACTGATTCTAGAGTATCCGTAACATATCTCCATACACTGATTCTAGAGTATCCGTAACATATCTCCATACACTGATTCTAGAGTATCCGTAACATATCTCCATACACTAATTCTAGAGTATCCATAACATATCTCCATACACTTATTCTAGAGTATCGTAACATATCTCCATACACTGATTCTAGAGTATCCGTAACATATCTCCATACACTGATTCTAGAGTATCCGTAACATATCTCCATACACTGATTCTAGAGTATCCGTAACATATCTCCATACACTGATTCTAGAGTATCCGTAACATATCTCCATACACTGATTCTAGAGTATCGTATCATATCTCCATACACCGATTCTAGAGTATCGTAACATATCTCCATACACTGATTCTAGAGTATCGTAACATATCTCCATACACTGATTCTAGAGTATCCGTAACATATCTCCATACACTGATTCTAGAGTATCTCCATACACTGATTCTAGAGTATCCGTAACATATCTCCATACACTGATTCTAGAGTATCGTAACATATCTCCATACACTGATTCTAGAGTATCCGTAACATATCTCCATACACCGATTCTAGAGTATCCATAACATATCTCCATACACTGATTCTAGAGTATCCATAACATATCTCCATACACCGATTCTAGAGTATCCATAACATATCTCCATACACCAATTCTAGAGTATCCGTAACATATCTCCATACACTGATTCTAGAGTATCCGTAACATATCTCCATACACTCACCGAGTGAGCGGTTACCAGTTACATGTTCTTGCTGTGGTTGATTATTTACTTTCAATACTCCTTATTCCTCCACTGTGCACTATACCTCCAATATGTTGATAAAACTTTAATCACAGCTTCTATTTCATCCATCGTATTCAAAATTTCCTCTAATTCTACAAAATATACTTTAAATAATCTAAGCTAGATATCATACCCATGACTGACCTTACTTGGCAGGTGACGTAAACAACAGTGTCCATACAGATTGAAGAGCTCTGTTATTGGAATTTGAAGTTTATTGTGTTTTTGTGTCATTTCAGAACGAAGACCTGAGAAAATAGAATGTAGTAGTGGTAAGATCTATTATATGATAATTGCTTGATTAAAATAAAACATCTTCTAAAATGGCTGAAATTACAAATGTAGTTATCTTCCCTTCATTGACTTGTTGTCTTTGTGGATCATAATGTTACATACTAAAGTCCCCCCCCCCCCCCCCCCCCCCCCCCCCCCCCTGTATCCACTATCCTTTGATAAAACCTAACTGAATATTCTCTCCTTTCTCCTCCATAGATCCAAGAGATGCTCCTTACCTCTCCAGCATCACAACTTTCCCAGAAATTTCCCTCACGCCGACCTTTGACCCCAGTCATCAAACTTATCATGCAGATGTGGACTATGATACATTCCTGTTAAGAATTTCTGCCAGAGCTCGAAGTTGTAAATATGAGGCAAGAATAGACACAAGTTTTAATGCGACACAGTAAGTATAAGTAATGTGTATCTTTTGATAATGGTGTCTTATTAGTCAATACTGAGTTAGTATTCAGTATAACCCCCCTAACTACCACCCATCATCACCAACCATCTTCACCACCACCAACCATCATCACCAACCATCACCACCAACCATCATCACCACCAACCATCATCACCAACCATCACCACCAACCATCATCACCAACCATCACCACCAACCATCACCACCAACCATCACCACCAACCATCATCACCACCAACCATCATCACCACCAACCATCATCACCAACCATCATCACCAACCATCACCAACCAACCATCATCACCAACCATCATCACCACCAACCATCATCACCAACCATCACCACCAACCATCATCACCAAACCATCATCACCACCAACCATCATCACCACCAACCATCATCATCATCACCACCCATCACCACCAACCATCATCATCATCACCACCCATCATCATCACCAACCATCACCACCAACCATCATCATCATCACCACCCATCACCACCACCCATCATCACTACCAACCACCATCACCACCAACCATCATCATCACCACTAACCATCATCACCGCCAACCATCATCACCACCAACCACCATCACCACCAACCATCACCACCACTAACCATCATCACCGCCAACCATCATCACCACCAACCACCATCACCACCAACCATCATCACCGCCACCAACCATCATCATCACCAACCATCATCACTGCCACCAACCATCACCACCAACCATCATCATCATCACCACCCATCATCACCAACCATCATCACTACCAACCATCATCACTACCTCCCACCATCACCAACGCCCATCATTGCCACCAACCACTACCACCTACCATTGCTACATACCACTATCGCCCATCATTGCCTCCAACCACTACCACCAATCATTACCACATACCACTATCGCCCATCAATGCCACATACCACTATCGCCCATCATTGCCTCCAACCACTACCACCAATCATTGCCACCAACCACTACCACCTATCATTGCCACATACCACTATCGCCATCATTGCCACCAACCACTACCACCAATCATTGCCACCAATCATTGCAACATACCACTATCGCCCATCATTGCCACCAACCACTACCACCAATCATTGCAACATACCACTATCGCCCATCATTGCCACCAACCACTACCACCAATCATTGCAACATACCACTATCGGCCATCATTGCCACCAACCACTACCACACACCATTGCCACATACCACTATCGCCCATCATTGTCATCAACCACTACCACCTATCATTGCCACATACCACTATCACCCATCATTGTCATCAACCACTACCACCTATCATTGCCACATACCACTAACGCCCATCATTGCCACCGAGCACTACCACCTATCATTGCCACATACCACTATCGCCCATCATTGCTACCGAGCACTACCACCTATCATTGCCACATACCACTATCGCTCATCATTGCTACCAACCACTACCACCAATCATTGCCACATACCACTATCGCCCATCATTGCCACCAACCACTATCACACATCATTGCCACATACCACTATCGCTCATCATTGCTACCGAGCACTACCACCTATCATTGCCATATATCACTATCGCCCATCATTGCCACCAACCATTACCACCTACCATTGCCACATACTACTATCATCCATCATTGCCACCAACGACTAGCACCAATCCTTGCCACATACCACTATCACCCATCATTGCCATCAACCACTACCACTCATCATCACCATCAACCATCATCGCCACTGCCATTGCAACAACAACAACAACAACAACAGCAACAACCCTATCTTTTTTGTTCCTTTCTGATTTTGATGAACATTTAAGTATTTAAAATCTTAGATACATGTATCTGATGTTGATTATTGATATTGTTATACTCCGATAGAATGTTTTAATCAGTTAATATTGGAATGTCAGACAATTGAAAAAGGGACGACTGTAGCTGGACGGACCTCACTGGACATTTTGTCATTTGGTGGATGTTGACCTGTTTGATAATTAGCTTCATTAATCAATAGTTGTCAGTTACAACAATGAGGGGTCATTATAGGGACAATGTTCCGTTAATCATGTCGGTTAGCTTGGCTGATAGAGAAGCTAGTCCAAAGAGAGAGCCGTAATCAGTCATAATTATCTTATTACCAACACCTAACACAGATGATATAGAATCAAGTTTTTATTACTCACACCTAACACAGATGATATAGAATCAAGTTTTAATTACCGACACCTAACACCGATGATATAGAATCAAGTTTTTATTACCAACACCTAACACAGATGATATAGAATCAAGTTTTATTACAGACACCTAACACAGATGATATAGAATCAAGTTTTTATTACAGACACCCATAACACTTAAGCTGCCAAATACTCGGCAAGCCTCGTGTTTGTCAACTTAAGAATCTTACACTGACGGTTGAGATCCACCTGTCCCACTCCAAAGGGATGAAATATTCTATTATCAGGGCCTAACCTTAGTTTCCTATGACCCTGTAACCATGTCTGGTGTCAGGGCCAGAGGAAACTTGGGCTAATTAGGCCCATGCACAAAAGTGTGATGCCCAAAGTGATCACCCTGTCCATCCATCCATCTGTCTGTCCGTCCGTCCATCCATCCAGCCGTCCATCCATCCAGCCGTCCATCCATCTGTCCATACATATGTGTATGTACGTACATATGTCAGCACTTTTATTTCCATACAATAACTTGAGTTTCCTTGGGCTGATCGAACTCAAACTTCATACAGAGCTTTCATATTGAAAGTGCTTGTTTGGGATTGCTTTTCTGTGTCAAATGTCAAAGGTGAATGTCAGCCCAAGTTTTATTCTGGCCCAGACACCATGTCCGGTTGTTGAATATAGAAAATCAGTTTCCATGCAACAACTTCATTTTGCTTTTGCCAATCAGACTGATACTTAAAGCGATCTAGCTCAAACTTCAAACAGTACTTCCTTATTGGTGGTGCTTACTTGGGGTTGCTTTTCAGCAGCAAAATTCAGAGGTCAAGGTCACTGTTACTAAATGTAAATAAATAAATCACCATCCATGCAAAATCTAGAGTTTGTTTTGGCCATTTAACCTGGGAGATAACGGCAATTGACTTCTTGGTGATTATGGAGGCTATATAGGCTCATGGCGGGGCCATTATACTGGCCTGTCCCTGTTCTAGTTATCATTATTCCTAGCTAACACTGGATAACCTTGTAAAGTATGTGAGAACTTCAGTTTGTGGAGTAATGACTACTTTAGAGTTTACACATGTATAGACTTGACCCTGATTCTGAATCATATTATATATCAGAGATCAGTTTAATATGTAAGTGTTTAACTTTTGACATTGTAGGATGACCAACTATACCCTGGGTGTAGGGGAGAACCTGGTCCATGTGACGATAGTGGACCCTGTCCATCCCCAGGCCTGGGTGGTCAGTACCTACACCATTACCATCAGACGACGTACTGCAGATTTTTACCTAAAAAAATACTCCCACAGCAGCCAACTTCTCACCTGTACTCTCAAACAGGTAAGATATCACATCTGTACACACCTGTACTCTCAAACAGGTAAGATACCACATCTGTACACACCTGTACTCCCAAACAGGTAATGAATCACATATGTACACACCTGTACTCTCAAACAGGTAAGATATCACATCTGTACACACCTGTACTCTCAAACAGGTAATGTATCACATCTGTACACACCTGTACTCTCAAACAGGTAAGATATCAGATCTGTACACACCTGTATTCTCAAACAGGTAAGATATCACATCTGTACACACCTGTACTCTCAAACAGGTAAGATATCACATCTGTACACACCTGTATTCTCAAACAGGTAAGATATCACATCTGTACACACCTGTACTCTCAAACAGGTAAGATATCACATCTGTACACATCTGCTCACCTGTACTCTTACCCAGGTAAGATATCACATCTGTACACACCTGTACTCTCAAACAGGTAAGATATCACACCTGTACTCTCAAACAGGTAATGTATCACATCTGTACACACCTGTACTCTCAAACAGGTAATGTATCACATCTGTACAAACCTGTACTCTCAAACAGGTAAGATATCAGATCTGTACACACCTGTATTCTCAAACAGGTAAGATATCACATCTGTACACACCTGTACTCTCAAACAGGTAATGTATCACATCTGTACACACCTGTACTCCCAAACAGGTAATGAATCACATATGTACACACCTGTACTCTCAAACAGGTAAGATATCACATCTGTACACACCTGTACTCTCAAACAGGTAAGATATATATCACATCTGTACACACCTGTATTCTCAAACAGGTAAGATATCACATCTGTACACACCTGTATTCTCAAACAGGTAAGATATCACATCTGTACACACCTGTATTCTCAAACAGGTAAGATATCACATCTGTACACACCTGTACTCTCAAACAGGTAAGATATCACATATGTACACACCGGCTCACCTGTACTCTCAAACAGGTACGTGTATGATTCCTCATCATTTCTCACCTGTATTTACCTGTGCTCATTAGTTGTCTCACCTGTACTCTCAAACAGGTACGTGTATGATTCCTCATCATTTCTCACCTGTATTTACCTGTGCTCATTAGTTGTCTCATTTGTATTCATCTGGCCCCTAGATAGGACATAGGAATTGTACCTGATGTTCCTATTGCATCTGTACAGTTGACTAAAATTATCTTACCTTTTCTTTCTTAAACAACTTTCTTCCTCCTTATGTCTCACTGACTCATTTTTGGCCTTTAGTTGAGTGTTTACCCATGTGAGGAAGGCTTTGGGTCCTATCCCCTGACCTTTAGTTGAGTGTTTACCCCTGTGAGGAAGGCTTTGGGTTCTGTCCCCTGACCTTTAGTTGAGTGTTTACCCCTGTGAGGAAGGCTTTGGGTTCTGTCCCCTGACCTTTAGTTGAGTGTTTGCCCCTGTGAGTAAGGCTTTGGGTCCTGTCCCCTGACATTTAGTTGAGTGTTTGCCCCTGTGAGTAAGGCTTTGGGTACTGTCCCCTGACCTTTAGTTGAGTGTTTACCCCCGTGAGGAAGGCTTTGGTCCTATCCCCTGACCTTTAGTTGAGTGTTTGCCCCTGTGAGGAAGGCTTTGGGTCCTGTCCCCTGACCTTTAGTTGAGTGTTTGCCCCTGTGAGTAAGGCTTTGGGTCCTGTCCCCTGACCTTTAGTTGAGTGTTTGCCCCTGTGAGTAAGGCTTTGGGTCCTGTCCCCTGACCTTTAGTTGAGTGTTTGCCCCTGTGAGAAAGGTTTGGGTTCTGTCCCCTGGCCTTTAGTTGAGTGTTTGCCCCTGTGAGGAAGGCTTTGGGTCCTATCCCCTGACCTTTAGTTGAGTGTTTGCCCCTGTGAGTAAGGCTTTGGGTCCTATCCCCTGACCTTTAGTTGAGTGTTTGCCCCTGTGAGGAAGGCTTTGGGTCCTATCCCCTGACCTTTAGTTGAGTGTTTGCCCCCGTGAGAAAGGCTTTGGGTTCTGTCCCCTGGCCTTCAGTTGAGTGTTTGCCCCTGTGAGGAAGGCTTTGGGTCCTATCCCCTGAGCTTTAGTTGAGTGTTCCCCTGTGAGGAAGGCTTTGGGTCCTATCCCCTGACCTTTAGTTGAGTGTTTACCCCTGTGAGGAAGGCTTTGGGTTCTGTCCCCTGACCTTTAGTTGCACGTTTGCCCCTGTGAGGAAGGCATTGGGTTCTGCCTCCTGACCTTTAGTTGAGTGTCCCCCCTGTGAGGAAGGGGCTGGGTTCTGCCACCTGGCCTTGAGTTGAACATTTGCCCCTGTGAGGAAGGCATTGGGTTCTGCCTCCCAGCCTTTAGTTGAATGTTCGCTCCTGTGAGGAAGGCTTTGGGATTTGTTCCCTGGTTGAGCAAGACATACTCGAGTCTGTAATCATTGTATCGGCTACTCCTGCTTGTGAACACTTAACATATCGGGAGTGTGTCTTCTTGTTGCTCGTATAATATGACTTGTTGGGGTGACTTAGTGGGGTGACTTGGTGGGGTGTCCTACTAGATGTCTCTGGCAGTTCCTCCTTCAGTGAAATAGCACCATAAAGTCAGCACCAGTTTTGCTCTATCACACCAGCACAAACCAGGCAGTTGACTAAATAAACATATTCCTGTGGGGCTTACTGGCACACTTGTACAACAGATAGACCTCCGACTTGTAGATTTGTCCCAGTGAGTGGTGCAGCACTCATGATCTACGTACATGTATTATGTCATAGCAACACATGTGAGATGATGAGAAGACAATAGGAAGTGGACAGAAACAAAAGTGGTTTGAGGAATGGTGTTAATGGTGCTAATTAGATACACACCTTAAATTAAACAATTTTATATATTCTCCCTTATTGGGCTACTTAGATTTGCACTGCCTATTATATGGTATCAATAATGATTCTGACCATTTAAATAATACCATCCTTATAAATGTTGATTCTTATATAAGATTATCAAAGCGTTTCTGTACTTACTCGTGAAAAATACACATATATGATATAATATGATATTTGTATATTAATAATGAAAAATATGTTAACTGTATATTAATAATATTCTTAATGGGAATTACATATAAAAGTGTGTAAGTGGGTGTGCGTGTGTGTGAAAGCTGAATTAGGTTATAGTTAGAAATGTACATATCTACCGGAATAGAAGAAGACTGATATAGGCATAGCCTGTTGTCTGATTCTTTTGTAAATACTCATTTAATGACTGTAATTAATGTACTTTGTTAAAATGTATTTACAATAAAATATTTTTGAAAAAACAATTCTATATAGTGAACTAGTTGAGAGTGCCGAGTATGAATTGTAGAAAATTTTGACACTTTTTTATGCTAAGAAGAGAAGTTGCCAGTGGTATTGATATAATGCAGTTTGGGAGTGTATACCAATACCTGCTCCAATGTTGTTTATGTTAGGAGATAGAAAGTATATGTGAATTTATATAAGTTTTTTTGTACGTTTTAAAAGGACCTGTCTACAAAGATATACTTTTTCTCAGGACTGCAGTCTTCACTACGACCCCTCACAGCCCTGTGGCTTACAGTCGGTAACAGGGAAGGGTCAACTATGGTCAACATTTATAGAGATGTCCAGACACCTGCCTCAATGTGGCCACTTGGAAAACAAAGGTAGGCTTAGTTCACTTAAGGATATATGCTTCCTGTACATGTTGTTTACTGAAGAGCTCAGCCTTCATGCACAAATCTAGGGATAAAAAATGCTTGATGAAGTAACACTAAAATTGTTAAGGCATAATTGACAATTTTAAAAGATCTCAATACAGATACATAAGTCTATTTCGGATATATAATATGTAAGTACAATCTCTCCCAATTACTTACATACATAATGTAATCAAAATTCTAGGTTAGATTACCTGTACGACATACTTTTATTAGTGTCAAATTAATTTAAAATGATGGAGAATTGTTTTGTGTTTTTAGTGTGGTATGTACCCTGTGAGAGTTGTGGAAGGATGGCCAGTTGTCATTGGAAACAGGCACGGTGGCAGACGTCCACCTGTACGACACAGTTCTTAAGTGTTCCTCAGGTAAAGAAGTGTTTAGCAGGACGAAAGCTGCTTTTCATCGGAGACTCCACAAACCGCGGCATTCTCCATTACATACTGGAGCGGGTCAACGGATCTCTCACGCAGTGGGATAAAACTCACAATCTGAAAATATATCGCAATATTAATCACAATTCCACGGTACTCAGCTTTGCTTACTACCCTCAGTTCTGGCTGCCAGTGGATCACAGACCTGCCTTTGATAAAGCTGTTTATCAACTCATCAGATCGTAAGTTGTGGACCAATCATCAATATGGCACACTATATCTCACAGCTCTTAAATCAGAAAACACAATTGTGGACAGTTCACTGACCAAGTCCTAGACAACTACTTATAGTCCTGTTTTTCCCTCTCAGAAGTATAACATATATTCCCTGAGTAGAGAATGTTATATTGTAATATTTACTCGTCAGATAATTCATTGTAAATTCCATTAGGGTTACACCATTTTATTATTATCTATTATGTACATGATATTTGTATTTTGACTTATATAATGGTAACGCACAAAGTAAAGTTTTTCAATACATTGAGGCAAATCGAATTAAAGGAACAAACAGAATGTTTTGTTGATTGGATGCCATAAACAGTTCTAGGTGTTATGTTAGAGACTCCTCTTCGACATGAATAAGTTTATGTTAACTTAATAGAAATATATTATTTTGTGATAACAGGACAATGCCATTGGAGAACTCGTCCAACACAGTACTGGTGGTGGGAGGTGTCCACTGGCTCGGTAAACACCATCTCTCCCTCATACTCCAGGCCCTCAACAGGTAAACACCATCTATCCCTCATACTCCAGGCCCTCAACAGGTAAACACCATCCCTCCCTCATACTCCAGGCCCTCAACAGGTAAACACCATCTATCCCTCATACTCCAGGCCCTCAACAGGTAAACACCATCTCTCCCTCATACTCCAGGCCCTCAACAGGTAAACACCGTCTATCCCTCATACTCCAGGCCCTCAACAGGTAAACACCATCTATCCCTCATACTCCAGGCCCTCAGCAGGTAAACATCATCCCTCCCTCATACTCCAGGCCCTCAACAGGTAAACACCATCTCTCCCTCATACTCCAGGCCCTCAACAGGTAAACACCATCTATCCCCCATAATCCAGGCCCTCAACAGGTAAACACCGTCTATCCCTCATACTCCAGGCCCTCAACAGGTAAACACCATCTATCCCCCATAATCCAGGCCCTCAACAGGTAAACACCGTCTATCCCTCATACTCCAGGCCCTCAACAGGTAAACACCGTCTATCCCTCATACTCCAGGCCCTCAACAGGTAAACACCATCCCTCCCTCATACTCCAGGCCCTCAACAGGTAAACACCATCCCTCCCTCATACTCCAGGCCCTCAACAGGTAAACACCATCTCTTCCTCATACTCCAGGCCTTCAACAGGTAAACACCATCTATCCCTCATACTCCAGGCCCTCAACAGGTACATTGTAAACACCGTCTCTCCCTCATACTCCAGGCCCTCAACAGGTAAACACCATCTATCCCTCATACTCCAGGCCCTCAACAGGTAAACACCATCTATCCCTCATACTCCAGGCCCTCAACAGGTAAACACCATCTATCCCCCATAATCCAGGCAGTTACATTTTAACAGATTTTAAACTTAAAATGGGGAGGATTTTTACACCCAGAAGTCACAGATTTGTGTACCATTTTGTCTGTTCCAGATTTCTCTGTCATATCCCCTAAGGTGTGAGTTTGAAATGAGTATCATAAAATCTCATTTGAAATGGACACATTTAAATACTTTTTTCACATAAGTTCACATTTAACATAAGTTTTCATTTACTTGATAAGATCCTATAGACAATATTATCCTATAATTATTGTGATTTATAATTCCACAGAGAGAGGCTGACTGGAATCACACTTGTGATGAAGGGACTTGGTGCTGGGTTCCATCAGCTCGTTAATGGAGTTCGATTTGCTCCAATGGTAACTATTGCTTGTTAGACTTGAAGATGAGACAGAGTGCTAGACATTTTACTTATACAATCCACATGTTCTCTTTTGCATTAGACTTTGATCACACCAATGGTAAATATCTCAGATTTGATCACACCAATGGTAAATATCTCAGATTTGATCACACCAATGGTAAATATCTCAGATTTGATCACACCAATGGTAAATATCTCAGATTTGATCACACCAATGGTAAATATCTCAGATTTGATCACACCAATGGTAAATATCTCAGATTTGATCACACCAATGGTAAATATCTCAGATTTGATCACACCAATGGTAAATATCTCAGATTTGCAGACAAACAATTCACATGTTCTCTAGCGTGTGTTTAGGATTGATTCAACATGAGACATGAATACCGGTATATATAGTTATCAGTTTGTCCAGGTACACAGTATTACAGGTACACAGTATTCCAGGTACAGAGTATTACAGGTAAACAGTATTACAGGTACACAGTATTCCAGGTACACAGTAGTTCACGGTATTCCAGGTACACATTACTACATGGTATTCCGAGTACACAGTAATACAGAGTAGTACACTGTAATACAGAGTAGTACACGGTAATACAGAGTAGCACACGGTAATACAGAGCAGTACACGGTAATACAGAGTAGCACACGGTAATACAGAGCAGTACACGGTAATACAGAGCAGTACACGGTAATACAGAGTAGTACACGGTAATACAGAGCAGTACACGGTAATACAGAGTAGTACACGGTAATACAGAGCAGTACACGGTAATACAGAGTAGTAGTACACGTAATACAGAGTAGTAGTACACGTAATACAGAGTAGTACACGGTAATACAGAGTAGTACACGGTAATACAGAGTAGTACACGGTAATACAGATTAGTACACGGTAATACAGAGTAGTACACAGTAATACAGAGTAGTACACGGTAATACAGAGTAGTACACGGTATTACAGAGTAGTACACGGTAATACAGAGTACTCACTGTATACGGTAATACAGAGTAGTACACCGTAATACAGAGCAGTACACGGTAATACAGAGTAGTACACGGTAATACAGAGCAGTACACGGTAATACAGAGTAGTACACGGTAATACAGAGTAGTACACGGTAATACAGATTAGTACACGGTAATACAGAGTAGTACATGGTAATACAGAGTAGTACACAGTAATACAGAGCAGTACACGGTAATACAGAGTAGTACACGGTAATACAGAGCAGTACACGGTATTCCAGGTACACGGTAATATACAGTATTCCAGGTACATGGTATTTCAGGTTGAGGATGATATTTTACAGGATGAACAGCGACGACTGTTGAGCCAGGAACAGGAGACCTCTGACTTTGCCGTCCAGCATGGGTTTGGGGTGGTACCTACTTATAACATGACAATGGCTCGATACAAGGACTTCCTTCAGGGAAAGTGTGCCTGTCATTTCCATAAGGTCAGTATCACCATGTGTACCTGTGTATTGTCAATTCTAGGATGACAAATGTTGTTGACATAACAGATGTAGACATACTCTTAAATTCAAAGGAAAGGTTGGGCTTATTACAGGTTAAAAAAGAAGTATCTGTCATCATTTTATCTATATATTTACTACAAGACATGGCTTGTAGCCAGGTAAATATATATTAAATTACTGATAAATGACAATACTTGAGAAATCAAACATAAATATATTGATGTATATTCACCATGGTTTATTAACATTGGAGAAACCATCATGCTCCTCCATTGGATTCTAATTAAGTGTTCGTATCAACAGATTACAGAGAAGTATGCTGCCCCTACAGATGACGTGCCCTCATACCACGTGGAAGGTGACATCAACAGGTGGTACTCAGAACTAGTCATCAATCAAATGTGTCAGCACCGATCCCCAGACTGAGTAATCCTTACCACTCATGGGAGTTGTCTCCCCTGTTCATACCTAGACTGAGTACATCCTTACCACTCACAGGAGTTGTCTCCCCTGTTCTTACCTAGACTGAGTACATCCTTACCACACACAGGAGTTGTCTCCCCTGTTCTTACCTAGACTGAGTACATCCTTACCACACACAGGAGTTGTCTCCCCTGTTCATACCTAGACTGAGTACATCCTTACCACACACAGGAGTTGTCTCCCCTGTTCTTACCTAGACTGAGTACATCCTTACCACACACAGGAGTTGTCTCCCCTGTTCATACCCCTAGACTGAGTACATCCTTACCACTCACAGGAGTTGTCTCCCCTGTTCATACCTAGACTGAGTACATCCTTACCACACACAGGAGTTGTCTCCCCTGTTCTTACCTAGACTGAGTACATCCTTACCACACACAGGAGTTGTCTCCCCTGTTCTTACCTAGACTGAGTACATCCTTACCACTCACAGGAGTTGTCTGCCCTGTTCATACCTAGACTGAGTACATCCTTACCACACACAGGAGTTGTCTCCCCTGTTCATCACCTAGACTGAGTACATCCTTACCACACACAGGAGTTGTCTGCCCTGTTCATACCTAGACTGAGTACATCCTTACCACACACAGGAGTTGTCTCCCCTGTTCTTACCTAGACTGAGTACATCCTTACCACACACAGGAGTTGTCTCCCCTGTTCTTACCTAGACTGAGTACATCCTTACCACACACAGGAGTTGTCTCCCCTGTTCTTACCTAGACTGAGTACATCCTTACCACACACAGGAGTTGTCTCCCCTGTTCTTACCTAGACTGAGTACATCCTTACCACACACAGGAGTTGTCTGCCCTGTTCTTTACCTAGACTGAGTACATCCTTACCACACACAGGAGTTGTCTCCCCTGTTCTTACCTAGACTGAGTACATCCTTACCACTCACAGGAGTTGTCTGCCCTGTTCATACCTAGACTGAGTACATCCTTACCACACACAGGAGTTGTCTCCCCTGTTCTCACCTAGACTGAGTACATCTTACACACACGGAGTTGTTGCCTGTTCTTCCTAGACTGAGTACATCCTTACCACACACATTATCAGGAGTTGTCTCCCCTGTTCTTATCCAGGCTGAGTACATCCTTACCACTCACAGGGGTTGTCTGCCCTGTTCCTACCAGAGTGAGTACATCCTTACTACACACATAATCAGGAGTTGTCTGATTGGATAACGACCGACGACGGGACTGATTGGGTAACGACTGGCGACGGGTTGAACCACTACACAGGGGTTGTCTGCCCTGTTCCTACCAGATTGAGTACATCTTTACTACACACATAATCAGGAGTTGTCTGATTGGATAACGACTGACGACAGGACTAATTGGATAACCACTGACAACGGGACTGATTGGATAACCACTGACGACGGGACTGATTGGATAACCACTGACGACGGGACTGATTGGATAACGACTGACGACGGGACTGATTGGATAACGACGTACTGACGACGGGACTGATTGGATAACGACGTACTGACGACGGGACTGATTGGATAACCACTGACAACGGGACTGATTGGATAACCACTGACGACGGGACTGATTGGATAACCACTGACGACGGGACTGATTGGATAACCACTGATGACGGGACTGATTGGATAACCACTGACGAAGGGACTGATTGGATAACCACTGACGACGGGACTGATTGGATAACCACTGACGACGGGACTGATTGGATAACCACTGACGACGGGACTGATTGGATAACCACTGACAACGGGACTGATTGGATAACCACTGACGACGGGACTGATTGGATAACGACTGACAACGGGACTGATTGGATAAAGACTGACGAAGGAACTGATTGGATAACAACTGACGACGGGACTGATTGGATAACATCCTAAACAGTCATCAATGTAATTAAGGATAATTCAAGGCTTTAACCTACATAATTATTAAATTGTCCAGAAAAATGTTAACCTTCTCCAAGATCAACAAGCGAGATAGTTCACTATACATGAAATTTATGTTGTGCTGATCTAGCTTAAAAGTTTTGATGTGGCAACCATTTATATAATACTAATTTTTCAGTTTTCTTAAATCAGTGACAAAATCAAAAAAGAAAAAGGATAAAGAAATATTTCTGTTATAACTCCCAGTAGAAATTTTACCTTAGTATTTGTTTAGAGTTCAGAAGTCCCGAGTTCAAACCCTGGTCTAGCTGATTTGTATTTTTCCTCTCTTGTTATATTGGACACCTAAAGAAATACATCACAGGGTGGCCACACGGGCCTTGTGTGTCTTCATTGTCAAAGACTTTGTTGTAGGATGGAGAAATATGGTGGATCTGCATGGGTTGGTTTAAATGTCCAGCCAGCTCAATCTTTGTCGAGGTCTTATCTGTGAGTGGAGGCGTCACGTTCTTTCTGTCCATTATTTTTGTACAAGGAATATCAAAAGGTGTCCCTGTAGTTTTACATCTATATGATCTTGGTCCGTCTGACGAGTCCTTTGAGGAGAATATGTGTCTTGTGAGTTTTGTGACAGAATCTAATGGCATATTACCAATTGTTTACCATGTTGTTTGTATGAAAATAATGAGAGTGCTATATCATTGTTCTTCCTGTTGTTTAAGTTATTTGTCGGTGCATCACATATTTTTTTATCAATAATATTTTTAACTATGCATTTACTATTTCATTTTATACATAGTATTTTTACATACCATAATAAAAAAATGTTATGAAAAGGTATTTCATTGAAATCGTAATATCTTCATAAATGTTTTATGTATTTGCTGTTATCTATGCAAAACCCTACAGAAAAAATCTCAATGTATATAAATGACTATACGGGGTGTAAAACAATACAAATCTATGTGAGTGTGTTCATTATGTCACTGAAGATCAGGAATGTCACATGTATTGTATGAGTTAATGAAGTCCATATGAGCCACCAGTGTAAGATTCTGTTGATCATATATACTAATATGTAACACAAAGTGACAATGTACGTGTGTATACCATACGTAACACAAAGTGACAATGTACGCGTATACCGTACCTAACACAAAGTGACAAAGTACGTGTGTATACCGTACCTAACACAAAGTGACAATGTACGCGTATACCGTACCTAACACAAAGTGACAATGTACGTGTGTATACTGTACGTAACACAAAGTGACAATGTACGTATGTATACCGTACGTAACACAAAGTGACAATGTACATGCATATACAATACCTAACACAGTGACCCCGATCATTTTTGTATTGCAAATATGATATTACAAAATTGTGATTTCGTTATAGAAATTTTATATTGAAGGTCATTTAAACCAAAGATTTTTTAATATGAAATCTAGTCACTTTTTATTGTTTCTGAATATTTTTGTACATGTTTATGTAATGATGTAAATAGTTTTAACTTATTTAAACACAAATTTGTTTACAAGTCAATATACAAAGCAAAACCAGCTCAAATCGAAATGTGTTAATACTTGTTCCACCTCTTGTCCTTCAGGCCTAGCTATTTACCTCTATGTAACAGGTGTACAGTTAAGTCATACCTGCTCCTTAAACTCTTAAAAACATCCTCTGGTCAAAGTAATGATTTTAATAAGCAGTGTTTCATAAGTTGAGTTTATTCAGATGTGTTAAAAACTGGCAATTCTAACTCAGCTAGATTCTCCAGTCCCTGGTGGAGTTAAATACCATAAATACCTGTGTAATTTACACACTTTTTTGGCTTAAAATTGCTGTTGTAGTGAGTGTTGCATAGATTAAATTGTACATCAATTTTAAGGTGATTTTTAGAGTGTGTAAATTACAGTGGTATAGACATCAATTTTAAGGTGATTTTTAGAGTGTGTAAATTATAATGGAGCGTAAAGTATAAGGATTTTTACGACAACCAGACACCTTGTGTCAAACATTTTGATTGAATAACCACTACCATGTGATACTGTCCGTAAATTTTCAATTTACATCCAAAACCCAGATTTTTGTTATATCAATAATCCCCGACACATCATGAATATAATTTGTTTAGCACACAAATCTAACATGTGGTTACCAGTTTGATTTGAGCAGGTTTTAATATTAATCTTTATACTACAATTATCAGCCCTATTGTGTTCAATAAATCTATCAATTTCAATTTTATTCCTTTGTCAAAACTTTAGCTAAAATTTACAAGTAGACATACATGAGAAAATATGAATAAATGTTCATGGTTATTTGTATCATTTTGCTTGTAAACACCTTCATTAAAACATTTTCCTTAATGTCAGTATATACAGGTTCCAATTTGTGGTGGTGAAATGTTTACATGTACATGTATATGTTTATTATATACATTAATCAAATGATTTGTAGAAAGGCCATATACATTTAGGTGTCCAAAATACACGACATTTGAACCAACAAATGGATTCATATGTACATTTTAACTAAATTCATTCATACAGAATGTAGTCCATAGGACCCCTCATCTCTCTTCAGAACTTGGCTTCTGTTTTGTGTATAGTTTTCCACAAGTTATTGTCAGATTTGCCCCCTTATACCTTCTTAACACCTAGTGTAACATTTGTATTTGAAGAGTATTGCTCAATTTTATCAATTATAATACAAACCTGATCACGGTGACAGGTAAACATTGTACTGGTCAAAATATTTCACTGTGTTCTGTACAAATGTCAGGACTATCAAGGTAATGCAAATGTTGGAAAAACTTCTTTAAACTGCAATCTTTAATGACATGTATTGAAACCTGGTTTTTAGGTCACCATAGCTGAAGGCTCATGGGGGCCTATTGCAATGGCCTTTTGTCTGTTTATCGTGTGTAAATTGTCCCTTTTCCTTGTACACACAATTACTTCAGTAAATATGAACAGATTTTCATGAAACTTGGTATGCAACCTTGTATTGATAAGATCTTTAATGAGTTTAAACAATTGGACCGATTCAACTGTAAAGAGTTATAGCCCTTTGTAGTTTTATTGCCATAGGAACTTGTGCACACAATAACTTGGGTCAACATGAACAAATTTTCGTGGAAACTTTGTGTGCAGCCTTAATTATATCAATTAGATCTCAGATGAATTTGACAATCAGGCCAATTCAACTGTAACTTAGAGTTATGGCCCTTTGTAGTGTTATTGCCATTGCCATTAATATTGGACCTTGTGTATATAATTTTGAATTAATTTTAAAATGGTTATAATCAGCAGGTTTGGATTAAAGTTTGACGGTATGCACCTGTTGGCCTGAATGACCTCAAGAGGCCAATGGGCAGGGCCAAAAACGGTCAAATTCATTAAAATATTTCAGAACTCAGGTGATTGTTAAGGCCCATGTGCCTCTTGTTTAAAAAAAGATATAGATTGTTTTCAAAAATCTCCGATTAATGTGAATGTAATTTATCTGTTAGATTGTCTATGTAGACAGTCATGTTCTGTTTATGTGTATGAAGGTAGCTGTAGAACATATCAATAAATGTTGATTTATGGTAAACATGTATTTGTCATTTTTTCAGTCGAGTACAGTACATCTAGTTCAGGGGAGGTTATAGCTTTATATATTAGTGTTTATTTAAAAAAAATAAATTAACAACATCAACTGAAACATCCTCAACATTGCTAGCTGTGCTGAGTTGTGATGATATCATTATCAATGTTAGAATTTATCAGAATCACTCAGAAGCACCATATTTACCACCCAGTGTTGTAACCTTTCGTCGGCACACATACTCGAGAGAACTTCTTATTCAGGAAAATTTACCATCTTCTGTGTTAACTTAAATTATGTTGATAAACATTTCATATCACTAAAATGAAAACACTGTTTTGATGAAAATCTATCTTAAATGTAGGGATATCTGTAGATTACCTGGAGAAATACTCCTTAATACTTATACTGACAGCTAGGTTAACTGTCTGTAGATGATCTATACTCCTTAATACTTATACTGACAGCTAGGTTAACTGTCTGTAGATTACCTGGAGAAATACTCCTTAATACTTATACTGACAGCTAGGTTAACTGTCTGTAGATGGTCTGGAGAAATACTCCCCAATACTTATATTGACAGCTAGGTTAACTGTCTGTAGATGGTCTATACTCCTCAATTCCTATACTGACAGCTAGGTTAACTGTCTGTAGATGGTCTGAAGAAATACTCCTCAATACTGACAGCTAGGTTAACTGTCTGTAGATGGTCTGGAGAAATACTCCCCAATACTTATACTGACAGCTAGGTTAACTGTCTGTAGATGGTCTATACTCCTTAATACTTATACTGACAGCTAGGTTAACTGTCTGTAGATGGTCTGGAGAAATACTCCTTAATACTTATACTGACAGCTAGGTTAACTGTCTGTAGATGGTCTGGAGAAATACTCCTTAATACTTATACTGACAGCTAGGTTAACTGTCTGTAGATGGTCTATACTCCTTAATACTTATACTGACAGCTAGGTTAACTGTCTGTAGATGGTCTGGAGAAATACTCCTTAATACTTATACTGACAGCTAGGTTAACTGTCTGTAGATGGTCTATACTCCTCAATACTTATACTGACAGCTAGGTTAACTGTCTGTAGATGGTCTGGAGAAATACTCCTTAATACTTATACTGGCTGCTAGGTTAACTGTCTGTAGATGGTCTGAAGAAATACTCCTTAATACTTATACTGACAGCTAGGTTAACTGTCTGTAGATGGTCTATACTCCTTAATACTTATACTAGCTGCTAGGTTAACTGTCTGTCGATGGTCTGGAGAAATACTCCTTAATACTTATACTGGCTGCTAGGTTAACTGTCTGTAGATGGTCTATACTCCTTAATACTTATACTGACAGCTAGGTTAACTGTCTGTAGATGGTCTATACTCCTTAATACTTATACTGACAGCTAGGTTAACTGTCTGTAGATGATCTATACTCCTTAATACTTATACTGACAGCTAGGTTAACTGTCTGTAGATGGTCTGGAGAAATACTCCTTAATACTTATACTGACAGCTAGGTTAACTGTCTGTAGATGGTCTATACTCCTTAATACTTATACTGACAGCTAGGTTAACTGTCTGTAGATGGTCTATACTCCTTAATACTTATACTGACAGCTAGGTTAACTGTCTGTAGATGGTCTGGAGAAATACTCCTAATACTTATACTGACAGCTAGGTTAACTGTCTGTAGATGGTCTATACTCCTTAATACTTATACTGACAGCTAGGTTAACTGTCTGGAGAAATACTCCTTAATACTTATACTGACAGCTAGGTTAACTGTCTGTAGATGGTCTGAAGAAATACTCCTTAATAATACTGACAGCTAGGTTAACTGTCTGTAGATGATCTATACTCCTTAATACTTATACTGGCATGCTAGTTTAAATGTTGATATATGGTATGAAGAAACTCCTTATACTTTATACTTACAGCTAAGTTAACTGTCTGTAGATGGTCTATACTCCTCAATACTTATACTGACAGCTAGGTTAACTGTCTGTAGATGATCTATACTCCTTAATACTTATACTGACAGCTAGGTTAACTGTCTGTAGATGGTCTGGAGAAATACTCCTCAATACTTATACTGACAGCTAGGTTAACTGTCTGTAGATGGTCTATACTCCTTAATACTTATACTGACAGCTAGGTTAACTGTCTGTAGATGGTCTATACTCCTTAATACTTATACTGACAGCTAGGTTAACTGTCTGTAGATGGTCTGGAGAAATACTCCTCAATACTTATACTGACAGCTAGGTTAACTGTCTGTAGATGGTCTATACTCCTTAATACTTATACTGGCAGCTAGGTTAACTGTCTGTAGATGGTCTGGAGAAATACTCCTTAATACTTATACTGACAGCTAGGTTAACTGTCTGTAGATGGTCTAGAGAAATACTCCTTAATACTTATACTGACAGCTAGGTTAACTGTCTGTAGATGGTCTGGAGAAATACTCCCTAATACTTATACTGGCAGCTAGGTTAACTGTCTGTAGATGGTCTGGAGAAATACTCCTTAATACTTATACTGACAGCTAGGTTAACTGTCTGTAGATGGTCTAGAGAAATACTCCCCAATACTTATACTGGCAGCTAGGTTAACTGTCTGTAGATGGTCTGAAGAAATAGAGTATTAGACAGGTGTATTTTATTCTGTCTCGCAGTACTTTAATTGTTGAAGAAAGTTGTCAGTTCCCTTACTCCTTAAGAAATTAATACAAAACTTAATGTGATGCATTTGACGGGTCGTTAAAATAGATTGTATGTACATAGAGGCTTTCAGGTGAGCCATTATATTTACCTGGGGTTGTTTAGTTAGCCCTTTTGCTTACAACTGCAGCTTTACAGAAATTCTGTACATCGGTGTATAACTTTGTTAATCTGGACTCCTCCAAAATTTTAGTGCTATGACCCCACCCCCCCCCCCCCCCCCCCCCCCCCCCCCCCCGAAACTTTTTACTTTCAGTTATTCATCTATTTTTAAACATGTGCGTCCAGACTAAGACCAGTTTAACACTGATGTATAGGTTTACACATATTAAAGGCATTTGGGAAATTGATCCCACAATGCATCATTTTTAAACCATATGGAAACAAATAAAGAAGGAGACGAATCACAGTAGAGAAAGGAAAATGTTTATATTTGCATTTTAATGATACACTCATGTACCCATTCCATCCTCACAGACTTCCACACTGGTCTTTGGTCCAACAATTACACTATGCATAATTACAAACGGTAACGGTGACATAACAATCTCCACTCACACAGTTATAAATAAGTTACTACCTCCAACGACCTTCATCCAGTATCAACGGAAACAAAATCATTAGAAAATAAACATGACTAACCTATAAATAGAACACTACATAATCCCTCTATTAAAACTTGACCTTGAGCAAAATTCCATCTGTGACACTGGAGGGATTTTGTCAGCAACTCAAGTAACCATGGTAACAGTCATACATCAACACTGTACTTCTTATCACTAGAAAACTGCTGAAAATGCTTGAGGATGATCAAACACTGGCAGGCAGGCATGCGAACTGTATGACCTCATTGTATATGTAGACCAAGGATAATATACATGGGTGTCACCCGAGGTTTACCTCACTAACGACAGGAGATTCACCCGAGGTGTACCTCACTACAACAGGAGATTCACCTGAGGTTTACCTCACTAACAGCAGGAGATTCACCCGAGGTTTACCTCACTATTGACAGGAGATTCACCCGAGGTGTACCTCACTACAACAGGAGATTCACCCGAGGTTTACCTCACTAACAGCAGGAGATTCACCCGAGGTTTACCTCACTAACGACAGGAGATTCACCTGAGGTGTACCTCACTAACAACAGGAGATTCACCCGAGGTTTACCTCACTGACGACAGGAGATTCACCCGAGGTTTACCTCACTATTGACAGGAGATTCACCCGAGGTTTACCTCACTAACGACAGGAGATTCACCCGAGGTTTACCTCACTATTGACAGGAGATTCACCCGAGGTTTACCTCACTATTGACAGGAGATTCACCCGAGGTGTACCTCACTACAACAGGAGATTCACCCGAGGTTTACCTCACTATTGACAGGAGATTCACCCGAGGTTTACCTCACTATTGACAGATGATTCACCAGAGGTGTACCTCACTACAACAGGAGATTCACCCGAGGTTTACCTCACTAACGACAGGAGATTCACCCGAGGTGTACCTCACTTAGGACAGATGATTCACCCGAGGTGTACCTCACTAACAACAGGAGATTCACCCGAGTTGGGCCTCACTAAACAGCAGGAGGTTCACCCGAGGTGTACCTCACTATTGACAGGAGATTCACCCGAGGTGTACCTCTCCTACGACAGGAGATTCACCCGAGGTGTACCTCACTAACGACAGGAGATTCACCCGAGGTGTACCTCACTTACGACAGGAGATTCACCCGAGGTTTACCTCACTAACAGACAGGAGATTCACCCGAGGTTTACCTCACTAATGACAGGAGATTCACCTGAGGTTTACCTCACTATTGACAGGAGATTCACCCGAAGTGTACCTCACTAACGACAGGAGATTCACCCGAGGTGTACCTCACTACAACAGGAGATTCACCCGAGGTTTACCTCACTAACGACAGGAGATTCACCCGAGGTGTACCTCACTAACGACAGGAGATTCACCCAAGGTTACCTCACTGATGACAGGAGATTCACCCGAGGTTTACCTCACTAACGACAGGAGATTCACCCGAGGTGTACCTCACTAATGACAGGAGATTCACCCGAGGTGTACCTCACTATTGACAGGAGATTCACCCGAGGTGTACCTCACTAACAGACAGAAATATAAGTGTCAAGGTCACACAAGGTTCAATGTGTAAATATTAAAAGTAGATAGTAAGTGTCAAAGGTCAACTTCGAATTGCTAATACAGCATATATACAATATGGCAGAATAAATGTTTTCAGATATCCATACTGAATTATTTGATATAAAATCATAACCCTCACATTTTACATATTTACGTAAACAAAAATAAATAATGAGTTTTTAGTTTGGGAAATATTACGAAACTATCAAGCACAGCTCTGTTGTGAACATTTGTCTTAGATTAAGAACATAATTCTCAACAGATAGTGTCCATAACTTTTCTTTATAGTTTCTATCTTTATAGTTTCTATCTTTATAGTTTCTATCATTTCAATCAGAAGTCAATATTCAAAACGACGTCTGAAATATTGAGCATTTCCGAGTCACAAAATTTTGTAGTAGACTGTCAAATGTTACAACTGACATTTCTAGATATTTTGAATGTGCTATCAATGAACTTCATACCTTTTGAACTATGTACTGTTTTGACAATATCTGTAAAGTACATGCAGAATCCTCCTGTATTTGAATGATATTAAAAACTTTTGCTCAATATCTTCTCTTTCAAACAAATTAAGAGAGCCCATAGGTTGACAACAGCAGACTGTTGTATTATACAATGTACCGGTAATTTCCTGAAGGATAATACATTTTGTACTGGTATTTTTGTGTACAATACAAAGCCTGTCAGTTATTTGTGGTACATATCCTCAATACAGTATCTCCCTCAACTACTGGATGACATAGTTGATTGAAAGACAAAATACAAGCATTGCAATCACTTTTAGGCCTGATTTTTAAATTAACTGATGAGCTTAAATCTCTGAAAATCATAATTGTTCCCATTATTTTTTTTTTTTTTTTTTTTTTTTTAATTATCAAATTAACCATTTGTACTACATATTCAGCTGATTTTTTTTTATTATGAAAAATTCAGTTTTCTTCATTTTCAAATTTTTACCAATATGTCACTTCAGATATAAAGTTTTGAGTTGGTTTCTCATTATACTAGTCCGAATGTAAACAACAGGGATATAAATAACATCTGATGATTAACAGATAAAGGGAGATAACTCAACATGTGTACAATGAGTATCGCCCTACTGATGTTATAACCCACCATAGTATGGGTTACAGACACACCAATGAGAGGAAACCTACCACGGGTAATAAACCAGTTCCTAACACATCTAGACCTAGTCTGATCAGGTAGCAGTCTTATTTAATTGTGCGTCTGTAATTTAGTCTTCAAATGTCTGTTCAAAATCTGACGCACCATTGAGAATTTTTCATTTACATTTCTATTCAAACATACATAATATGATTCATTGGAAAGATCACGCTTGTGATGTATTCATTAGAAAGATCACACTTGTGATGTATACATTAGAAAGATCACGCTTGTGATGTATTCATTAGAACGATCACGCTTGTGATGTATTCATTAGAACGATCACGCTTGTGATGTATTCATTAGAACGATCACGCTTGTGATGTATTCATTAGAACGATCACGCTTGTGATGTATTCATTAGAACGATCACGCTTGTGATGTATTCATTAGAACGATCACGCTTGTGATGTATTCATTAGAACGATCACGCTTGTGATGTATTCATAAGAACGATCACGCTTGTGATGTATTCATTAAAAAGATCACACTTGTGATGTAATCAGTCGCTTAGCACTAAATTTTGACAAACAAGCAGAATTGGATGACATTGATGAACAATAACAGGCTATACAATTGGTACAGTAATATACCATTGGTCTTAACGTGTCAGCTTCCAAATAAACACTCTCACTCACTAACATTCATTGTGTAAATTGTTCAAGATGTGTCGTCCTTGAATATGGGAAACAATCAAGACAGGTAACAGCCTTTTTAACACCTTGCCCACCGCTGTTAAATGAGCACTATATAGCAGTATTATAAGGTGGTAACAGTATTTTGATTTAAATCATCGTAATAAAATACACCATATATAACATGGTGTTGTCTTCCCGAAGTGTTTACCTTGTTTTTGTCAGAGTATTGTTATTACACTACATGCATTTCCATATAGAATATGCATGTTCAATGTGTAGAAGAACATATGAGGGCAACATTATTAAAAATTTGAATAACAAGTCATTGAAAACACAGAAAGCTATGTGTATCATAGTCACCAGACATGCAGTAGAATATCTTTAGAGTTGTCAACACTGTGAAATTTGTATACAGTCATCAGACAGCCTAACACAGAGTAAAACGTGTATACAGAGTCATCAGATACACAGATACACAGTAAAACGTGTATACAGAGTCGTCAGACGGCCTAACACACAGTAAAACGTGTATAAAACGTGTATACAGAGTCGTCAGACGGCCTAACACACAGTAAAACGTGTATACAGAGTCGTCAGACGGCCTAACACACAGTAAAACGTGTATACAGAGTCGTCAGACGGCCTAACACACAGTAAAACGTGTATACAGTCGTCAGACGGCCTAACACACAGTAAAACGTGTATACAGAGTCGTCAGACGGCCTAACACACAGTAAAACGTGTATACAGAGTCGTCAGACGGCCTAACACACAGTAAAACGTGTATACAGAGTCGTCAGACGGCCTAACACACAGTAAAACGTGTATACAGAGTCATCAGATACACAGTAAAATATGTTTACGGTCATGAGTTGCCGACACAGTAAAATGTTTCCCGAATCATCTGACGCACAGAAAATTATGTATACCGAGTGGCCATATACAAAAGAAAATGTCATCAGACACACAAAAAACATGTTTATCGAGTCCCTAGAAACACAAAAAACATATTTAATGAGTCCCTAGATACACAAAAACATGTTTATCGAGTCCCTAAAAACACAAAAACATGTTTTTCAAGTCCCTAGACACACAAAAACATGTTTATCGAGTCCCTAGAAACACAAAAACATGTTTACCGAGTCCCTAGAAATCACAAAAAACATATTTACCGAGTCCCTAGATACACAAAAACATGTTTATTGAGTCCCTAGAAACACAAAAACATGTTTACCGAGTCCCTAGAAACACAAAAACATGTTTACCGAGTCCCTAGATACACAAAAACTATGTTAATGAGTCCCTAGAAACACAAAAACATGTTTACCGAGTCCCTAGAAACACAAAAACATATTTACCGAGTCCCTAGAAACACAAAAATATGTTTATCGAGTCCCTAGATACACAAAAACATGTTTACCGAGTCCCTAGATACACAAAAAACATGTTTATTGAGTCGCTAGAAACACAAAAACATATTTAATGAGTCCCTAGATACACAAAAACATGTTTATCGAGTCCCTAGAAACACAAAAACATGTTTATCGAGTCCCTAGACACACAAAAACATGTTTATCGAGTCCCTAGAAACACAAAAACATATTTAATGAGTCCCAAGAAACACAAAAACATGTTTATCGAGTCCCTAGAAACACAAAAACATATTTAATGAGTCCCAAGAAACACAAAAACTATGTTTACTGAGTCCCTAGAAACACAAAAACATATTTACCGAGTCCCTAGAAACACAAAAACATATTTAATGAGTCCCAAGAAACACAAAAACTATGTTTACTGAGTCCCTAGAAACACAAAAACATGTGTACCGAGTCCCTAGAAACACAAATAACATGTTTACCGAGTCCCTAGACACACAAAAACATGTGTACCGAGTCCCTAGACACACAAAAACATGTTTTTCGAGTCCCTAGATACACAAAAACTATGTTTATTGAGTCCCTAGACACACAAAAAACATGTTTACTGAGCCCCTAGAAACACAAAAACATGTTTACTGGGTTGTCCAACACACAGAAAAATAAGTTTACCAAGTTGTCGGACAGAAAATTGTTTACCAAGTCACCGGACACACACTAAAAATGCTTGCTGAGTCCATGTACACACAGAAAAATATGTTTACCGAGTCACTTTACACACAGAAATATGTTTCTAAGTCATTGGATACTCAGAAATTTATGCACAACGAGTCGAAACACACACAGAGAAGTTGCCAGATACACTCACACTACAGATACAAAGTCTGTGAGCTTGGACATATATATACACACCAATCCCTCACTCTGTTCTTATAAATAACGTTGGAAATCAATCATTATCATGACCAGTGGCAATACCTACAAAACAGAGCTACAAGGTAGCATCATCGGAGCATGTCAATCCACAGTAAGGCAGTCTTACATGGAATAGTAGATCTACCTATCTCCTATATACAAATAAATCTGAAAGCAATAACAGAAACAAAACAATAAAAATCATACGGAACAATATAATAGCTTAAAATTTGTAACAAGAAATACCAGTAAGTATATATATATATATATATATATATATAAAGCTATAGATTGATATTGGGTCAAGATTGTATCCTCATAAAATTAAGTAAAATATACTAAGTTTTATATCTATCTTCACTGATCATAAGTACTGATAAGTAGTTGTCCTTTGTCACAAAGATTGGGGTAGATATACTACTTAACTTTGTAAATATCCAACAGTCCAAGGTCATTGTATGTTGAAGGTCACAGTAATAACACAAAACCTACAACTGAATGGTCACAGTACCCACTACATGACCTTCAAATATGTCACAATAACAGCATCTACAACAGCTTAGAAAGACATGGCCTTGAGATGACCTTCAACTACTGCAGGTCAGTTACAAACATGTGACCTTCCTATTTATAAGTTCTTCAACAGCTGCAGATCACATCTGGCAATACATGTTCACCTAACAATGATAACGGTACCCGCAGCACTATGTTTAGTTGTAGAAGCCTATAGCTGTATTCTGTGACCTTCAGATACAGATGTCGTTCAAACTTTTCATTTCAACACGAGTAAAGTTAAAAGAGCATACAAATACTGTCCTGTTCGAATTCCTTCAAAGCATAAAACAACTAAGAAATATGCGACACTTATAAGGGGGGGAGATAAAAAGACAATACATTTCCTACCTGTGGATTGACATAATAAAAGGTGATAAAGATGAACAGAAAGACTTGGTAGATGTCTACACACCCATAAACATACAAACAGGCCCTGTTATTTACATTTAAGTAGGCCCTGCAAATGTATAATATACACATACATCTCATTTACATATAAATATGCTCTACCAATGAATAATGTATACATACTATTCATTTACATATTAATAGGCCCTACCAATGTATAATGAACATGTATACATACCACTCATTTACATATTAATAGGCCCTACCAATGTATGACGTATACATTCCACTCATTTACATGGCTGTGTATGTAAACATTAACACCTTTTTATATTTATAGGTCCTAGGTCCTGGCTGTGTATGTAAACATTAACACCTTTACATATCTCTAGGCCCTAAATATATCCTGGCTGTGTATGTATACATTAACACCTTTACATATCTATAGGTCCTAGGTCCTGGCTGTGTATGTAAACATTAACACCTTTACATATCTATAGGTCCTAAATATATCCTGGCTGTGTATGTATACATTAACACCTTTATATATCTAGGTCCTAGGTCCTGGCTGTGTATGTATACATTAACACCTTTTTATATTTATAGGTCCTAGGTCCTGGCTGTGTATGTAAACATTAACACCTTTACATATCTCTAGGCCCTAAATATATCCTGGCTGTGTATGTATACATTAACACCTTTACATATCTATAGGTCCTAGGTCCTGGCTGTGTATGTAAACATTAACACCTTTACATATCTATAGGTCCTAAATATATCCTGGCTGTGTATGTATACATTAACACCTTTATATATCTAGGTCCTAGGTCCTGGCTGTGTATGTATACATTAACACCTTTACATATCTATAGGCCCTAAATATATCCTGGCTGTGTATGTATACATTAACACCTTTACATATCTATAGGTCCTAGGTCCTGGCTGTGTATGTATACATTAACACCTTTACATATCTATAGGTCCTAGGTCCTGACTGTGTATGTAAACATTAACACCTTTACATATCTCTAGGCCCTAAATATATCCTAACTGTGTATGTATACATTAACACCTTTACATATCTATAGGTCCTAGGTCCTGACTGTGTATGTAAACATTAACACCTTTACATATCTCTAGGCCCTAAATATATCCTGACTGTGTATGTATACATTAACACCTTTACATATCTATAGGTCCTAGGTCCTGACTGTGTATGTAAACATTAACACCTTTACATATCTCTAGGCCCTAAATATATCCTGGCTGTGTATGTATACATTAACACCTTTACATATCTATAGACCCTAAATATATCCTGGCTGTGTATGTATACATTAACACCTTTACATATCTATAGGTCCTAGGTCCTGACTGTGTATGTATACATTAACACCTTTACATATCTATAGGTCCTAGATCCTGGCTTTGTATGTATACATTAACATCATTTACATATCTATAGGTCCTAGGTCCTGACTTTGTATGTATACATTAACACCTTTATATATCTATAGACCCTATATATATCCTGGCTGTGTATGTATACATTAACACCTTTACATATCTATAGACCCTAAATATATCCTGACTGTGTATGTATACATTAACACCTTTATATATCTATAGACCCTATATATATCCTGGCTGTGTATGTATACATTAACACCTTTATATATCTATAGGTCCTAGGTCCTGGCTGTGTATGTATACATTAACACCTTTATATATCTATAGACCCTATATATATCCTGGCTGTGTATGTATACATTAACACCTTTATATATCTATAGGTCCTAGGTCCTGGCTGTGTATGTATACATTAACACCTTTATATATCTATAGACCCTATATATCCTGGCTGTGTATGTATACATTAACACCTTTATATATCTATAGGTCCTAGGTCCTGGCTGTGTATGTATACATTAACACCTTTATATATCTATAGACCCTAAATATATCCTGACTGTGTATGTATACATTAACACCTTTACATATCTATAGGTCCTAAATATATCCTGGCTGTGTATGTATACATTAACACCTTTATATATCTATAGGTCCTAGGTCCTGGCTGTGTATGTATACATTAACACCTTTACATATCTATAGGTCCTAGATCCTGGCTGTGTATGTATACATTAACACATTTACATATCTATAGGCCCTAAATATATCCTGACTGTGTATGTATACATTAACACCTTTACATATCTATAGACCCTAAATATATCCTGGCTGTGTATGTATACATTAACACCTTTACATATCTATAGGTCCTAGGTCCTGGCTGTGTATGTATACATTAACACCTTTACATATCTATAGACCCTAAATATATCCTGACTGTGTATGTATACATTAACACCTTTATATATCTATAGGTCCTAGGTCCTGGCTGTGTATGTATACATTAACACCTTTACATATCTATAGACCCTAAATATATCCTGGCTGTGTATGTATACATTAACACCTTTACATATCTATAGGTCCTAGGTCCTGGCTGTGTATGTATACATTAACACCTTTACATATCTCTAGGCCCTAAATATATCCTGACTGTGTATGTATACATTAACACCTTTACATATCTATAGGTCCTAGGTCCTGACTGTGTATGTAAACATTAACACCTTTACATATCTCTAGGCCCTAAATATATCCTGGCTGTGTATGTATACATTAACACCTTTACATATCTATAGGTCCTAAATATATCCTGGCTGTGTATGTATACATTAACACCTTTATATATCTATAGACCCTAAATATATCCTGGCTGTGTATGTATACATTAACACCTTTACATATCTATAGGTCCTAGGTCCTGACTTTGTATGTATACATTAACATCATTTACATATAAATAGGCCCTGTGAATAGTACAAGGTACACATAGTTTATAATCAAGCAAGGTAGGCCCTGTTGTGTATGAATAAAAGAGGTTAATTTGAATTTTCTCTCATTCTAAAGTTTTGTATACTTTACACACATTCATAGATAGGAGGGTCCCACACCTTACACATAATTTACATATCAAATTCCCCCTCCCCCCACCACACACCCCTCATACATAAACATAACTTTCACATCCCCCCCCCCCCTCACACATAACTTACACATCCCCCCACACCTCACACATAACTTACACCCCCACTACACACACACATCACCCCCCCCCCCCCCCCAACATAACTTACACATCCCCCCCCTCCCACACACACACACCCATGCCACACCGAACACCCTCTCACACTTGTTGTCATACTTTGATTTAGAAAGATTATTTTGGTGTTTTCTTTATATCAAACTGGAAACTAAAAGAGATCTCATTTTCATAGAAATAAAGCATAAAGCATTCAAATACGTATCATGTTTCAAGTAATTTCTGCAGACATCATAAATGATTTTGCCTTACAAAAATTACAAGGCTCATTTAAAAGACCTTTTCAATTCAAAACCAGACCAATTGCATGTCAAGAGCTTCTTCTTCATTTTTATTCCAGAAAATCACACACAATACTTGCCATACTTTTAATTTCCTGATATGTAGGTTTTCTGTAGATGTCTATTGATATCGGGGGTAAAACTATCCTATCTATTTAGTAGGCTCATGACCACACCTTCATCTCAGAGTAATTATAATTACTAATACCAAAACATCCTTAACAAATAAAATTTCATCAACAAATATATTCTGAATCCATTAAGAAAGTCAACAATTCAAACTTGTTTAACTTTCACCACTATAATATCAAATTAACAAGCAGAAATTGATATATTTATTAAGATCTGATAGGCCAGAAGTCTTTTGAAGAAAATTTCAGAAACTTCATCACCTAACTTAGAATGGAATTTAAATCTCACGAAAGCATTCCTTTATCCATGTAATGTTTGAGAATTGATTTTGAATTTCTTCATCTATATTACCAGTAAGTTCGATAATTGATTCTGAATTCCCAATCCATATCATATTTGAGAATTGATTTTAAATTCCTTTAATCATATTAATCCATATTAAGTTTGAGAATTGATTTTGAATTCCTTAATTAATAATAAGTTTGATAACTGATTTTAAATCTAAAAACACTGAAATTCCTTAGTAGCAGTAAAGAGTGGAAAAACCAGTGACATTATGACAAACATAGATATATTTCAATGTTGAAGGTTAACTTATTTGCAGCGTATATTCTTAACAAAACAAACAAATCACTCGATACTTATAATAAATGGGAAAGTAGGTATCACTGAATGTTAGAAGGACAACACACCTATTAAAAAAGACATTATTCTGGTACAGCAATGTTTATTTATCTATTTATCTACCAATTTATTTCTTTTGTATCATTTTTTCCAATAATAAAACAATGATAAAAACCATAGAATACTTGATGATAATGTAAGAACATTTACTGTGAGCATTCCATTATCCCACAATTTAGGAAGAGTCAGAGAGGGATATTTTTTTAGACAACCAACTATCTATATCTCAATACTTTTCTCATTAATATATTTATCATTATCGTTTATAGAGAACATTTAAAATTTACAATCTAGAGATAATAGTTTATGATTGATTATATAACCAAAAACAGATTCTATTTTTTTAATTATGTAGCAAGGCACTGCGTTAACTAAAAGAATGGTGTCTTCCCTTTGTATTTAATATGTATACAGTCTACCTTGATGTGTTTGCCACACATCTTTACATCATCTTTACTTGGTAGTAAAGTGTTCAAACTTTAAATACAAATGTATAGGTCTGGAGAATTTTTCAAACAGCAGTGTGAAATGTTGATAGTACAAAATAATATTTTATTTGTTGATACAAGATAAAACTATATGTATGGTAAAGGAGAAATCATTTACTTTTTTATCTTCTTTTTTTCAGATAAATAAAAGCAGGATTAGTATTACATGTTCAGCTGTGATCTTGAGACATACAAAAAAATAACCTGGAGTTAAAAACACTGTTGTTGTCATATCAGTGTTATTATTTAGCAACCATTCATACAATACAAGTACAAACTAGATTATGACTTCAAACAGGATCTCTCCACTATCACTAACTCTGTCCACATAGTTACAAATTCATTCTTACACAACTCAAACACATTGAAGGGACACATTTTTCAAATTTCATTATCTTGTACATCTAAATATAACTTACAAGCATAAGTTTGGGGACATTTCTCTCTTCATTTTCACTCTTCTGTACACACAACACACTGAAATCCATAAAAATGCCCTCATATCTAAAATCACATGCCCTCCATTCACAATATGCCCTCCTCCCACGGTAAGCTACATCCCTGCATCACACACAGGGTATACAGATCAAATCCTCTTAGAGGCCACCTGCTTATATATAATTGGCAAAAACAGTACTAGTACATTCCTCTTGGAGGCAATTTCATAATTTAGAGAATGGGAATCAGTTGTTCCCTGCAGGTCTGGGTAAATTTGGGGACACTTTCCAACACAGTCTGCAGCACAGTGACATATAGACAGCGGTATATAAAGCACATGTGTCTCAAGTCTCTGTCTCTATAACATCAAGTCTTTTTCATCCTTGTTTTTACACAACTACATTTTCAATCAAAATTTCATGCCTGTATTATTTAGTGTACAGACGTTGTGAGCCGAAGCACAGCTAGGAGTCCACGAGTCCAAATAGGCTAGTATAATACAGAAAATATAAGTACCAGCCCACAGGCCAGCACACAAGGGAGTTACCAGCCTATATAGACCAATACAGTATATATCGGTCCACAGGCCAGCACACAGTCCTACCAGTCTGTAAGTCCAGTACAGTAGAAATTGACCAGCCCATAGACTACCACTCTGTAAGTCCAGTACAGTAGAAATTGACCAGCCCATAGACTACCACTCTGTAAGTCCAGTACAGTAGAAATTGACCAGCCCATAGACTACCACTCTGTAAGTCCAGTACAGTAGAAATTGACCAGCCCAAAGACTAGCAGGGAATAAACCAGCCCAAAGAGGCTAGCACAGTTGGGAATGTACTGCTTCTCCATTGCTGATCTTTGCTTCATTAGCGCAACATGTGGAGGGATCTGGGGTCTAGGCCATTTGGCCCATGGGCTCTGTATAACAAAGTTCAACTTTAACAGTGGCCTTCGACCTTCTCAAAAGTGGGAGTGTCCTCAGTTAGACCCCTCTCAGTTTTTTTCGCCTCCTATCTGCCAATCATGACAGCACAAAGTCTGGCGTAGATAGTCACACTGACGAAATCTCCCCTCCATATCACAGATATATAAACCTTCCATCCTCTGAGAACCAATAGTTACGTTGGTTGTCGAGTAGCAGCAGGGTGATATAAGCTAACCGCTATGGCAACGTTCTGGCAACACTCTATAGACATATTAATTATGTGCCGAGGAGAAGAAGAACTGCGGGTACTGACTGTTGATGGGTGTTTTAGGAGAAGCACAGAAGTACATTAAGTCTAGGTCCTCCGACTGGGATTGATTAAGTGTTGGCTCCGACGCACTCCTACGAAGCTTACGTAGTGATAACACAATAGATTCCATCACAGACAGGATCTGAAGAAGATAATGTAGGATAAAAATCAAACCAATGTGCTCTCAATAAATTATTACATATCAGCGCTAGATACAATTGTAAGTTTTCATAGGATTATCATGTGTCTTCATCAATACAATGTACCATAAACAACTGGCTCTTTATATCAAATGTCAATATTAGGACGATAAACTACTGATTTTTGTAATTGTTTACTTGGAATCCAGTGAAAATAAAATGAAATTACATATTCAATCAAGTAATCACAAATGATACAGAGATGGTCACACCTATATATGGTAAATAAATATGTGACTAGACTTGAATAAATCCTATATCATCCACAAAAGTTTTAAGATATTTAAGTTTTGTGGTTCAAAATTTGTTACATTCACTGTTTCACATATTTTGTTGAGATTCCTACACTTGTTGACAGCAAAGTTATTAATTTTGTAACATTAAAACATTGTATCACTGGTTTAAATTTCCTTTATCATTATCGGGACTGATGCTATCAAAGTAACACTGCTAAAAAGTCCTTTATCATTATCGGGACTGATGCTAACAAAGGAAAACTGCTAAAAAGTCCTTTATCATTATCGGGACTGATGCTAACAAAGGAAAACTGCTAACAAGAGGCCCATGGGCCTAAACGGTCACCTGAGATTTGAAATATTTCAGTTAATTTAATTGACACTTTTTGGCCCTGTCCATCAGCCCCTAGGAGTCAGTCAGGGCCAACATGTGCATACCATCAAACTACCATCCCAAGCTGATAATGTTAACCAAATTAGAATGAATTCCAATAGAAATCAAACAAATAAAAGTCAAAAATGTTATTTCCCTATATAAACTATAGTAAAGTTTACCCCCTCCCCAGAGGCAAACTTAAAACCCCAGGGTCATTAAATTCACAATTTTGGTAAAGCACCTTCAGACCCTGCCATCTATGAAGTGTATTTGATTCCATCATATCTGAGAGTAGAGAAGAAGATTTTTGAAATTTCAGTCAATTTGGCCCTTTTAGCCCCGCCCATTAGCCCCTGGGGGTCAGTCAAGGCCAACATGTGCATGCCATCAAACTGTCATCCCATGCTGACAATGTTTACCAAACTAGAATGAATTCAAATAGATATAAAACAAATAAATGTCAAAAATGTTATTTCCCTATATAAACTATAGTAAAGTTTACCCCCTCCCCAGGGGCAAACGTGAGACCCCAGGGTCATGAAATTCACAATTTTGGTAAAGCACCTTAAGACCCTTCCATCTATGAAGAGTGTTTGATTCCAGCATATCTGAGAGTAGAGAAGAAGATTTTTTGAAGTTTTAGTCAATTTGGCCCTTTTTAGCCCCGCCCCTCAGGCCCCTCGGGGGTGGGGACCATATAATTTACAATTTTGGCTTACCTTTAGCCATAGAAGCTTCCTGCCAAATTTCATTGAATTTGGGTTAGGGGTTTTGGAGAAGAAGTCGAAAATGTAAATTGTTTACGGACGCATGACGCACGACGCACGACGACGGACAAAAGGGGATTAGAATAGGTCACTTGAGACTTTGTCTCAGGTGACCTAAAAAGTCCTTTATCATTATCAGGACTGATGCTATCAAAGTAAAACTGCTAAAAAGTCCTTTATCATTATCGGGACTGATGCTATCAAAGTAAAACTGCTAAAAAGTCCTTTATCATTATCGGGACTGATGCTAACAAAGTAAAACTGCTAAAAAGTCCTTTATCATTATCGGGACTGATGCTATCAAAGTAACACTGCTAAAAAGTCCTTTATCATTATCGGGACTGATGCTATCAAAGTAACGCTGCTAAAAAGTCCTTTATCATTATCGGGACTGATGCTAACAAAGTAAATCTACAAAAAAAGTCCTTTACTTAGTGGTTCCACCCTAAAACAGAGTTAAAAGTCTTATCACAACAATTAAAATATAATTTGACTCAAATGAACTCTTACATAAACATTATCACAATACCGATATGACACTGTTCTGCAATAAATGATTACCTGTGGAAAAAGAGGTCTCTGCTCTCGGTCAAATTTACAGCATTCCTGCATCAGCATCCTGTACCGTTTGGGTGTATCTGACCGGGTCTTGGAAACATCCGGCTTTAAATAGCCTTTACCGACCATAAATAGGATCTACAGGACAAAGACAGTCATTTATAAATTATATCTGTCTAAAATCTGTTATCAAATTTATAAATTATATCTGTCTAAAATCTGTTATCAAATTTTTATGAAAACCTCACAAATATATTTATATATATATTTCAGATGTTTGAACTGTCCAGAAAGGTTTGACTCTAGGAAACAGAGAAATACTTCTAATTCACCAATAAACTCTAGGAAACAGAGAAATACTTCTAATTCACCAATAAACTCTAGGAAACAGAGAAATACTTCTAATTCACCAATAAACTCTAGGAAACAGAGAAATACTTCTAATTCACCAATAAATTCTAGGAAACAGAGAAATACTTCTAATTCACCAATAAACTCTAGGAAACAGAGAAATACTTCTAATTCACCAATAAACTCTAGGAAACAGTGATATACTTCTAATTCACCAATAAAAGCAATACCCTAACTATCACAGGATAAATAAAGCAGCAATGGAAATAAAACACTGTTGGCCTTCTGAAACTTTACCAGCACTACAGAATTCTAAGTACGTAATTCTTGTACCATAGAAAATAATATCATTTTTCATAGAAAATTAGTAACAAATCTTATCACGCTAACAAAAACATCAACTAATCAACAGTTTGACTTGTAAGCAAGAACAGTCTCTCATTTAAATCTTGTTAGTGACATAATCTATTGAACAACTTTGAACTGGCTCCTTTTCCTGTATTAATACCAGTCAACATTTTATATTGTGAACATGCTCCTGTTTCTCAATAAGAACATGGCTCCAGGCCACCCACCTGGTCCTTGTTATTGATATTAGAGTAGGGTAGCTGGCCTGTCATCAGTTCATACAGGACAATTCCATATGCGTAGACATCCGACTGGTTTGTGTACGGGTTGGCCTCTTTCATGCGTATCACCTCTGGGGCCTACAATTACACTTCATCATTACAAATAATATAATCAAAGTCAACAGACATGTCTGGGATTTTTATAAAGTCGACAGACATGTCTGGGTTTTTTATAAAGTCAACAGACATGTCTGGGATTTTTATAAAGTCGACAGACATGTCTGGGTTTTTTTATTGGCCAATTTTCACATCTACAGTGTATATCCATAGCCTTTATTTGTTTTTTGTTTTTTGTTTTTTTTAATTTACCAATTCACTGATTATTTTTTTAGACAGTTTGTGTTTTATTATAAAACGTTTTTCTGTCATCATGAAGACAATCTACACCAAGACAAATGTACAAACCATCCACAGTATTGATCCGGTGGGCTGTTGAAACTGGTGAGAGCCACTCCACCGTGTTTTCACAGTAGCGAGACCAAAGTCACCAATTTTCACTGTCAAATTATCTGTTAAAAATATATCTAACAAATGGTTAAGGCAAACAGCATCCTTAGTCATGATATTATATTTATCTCAACACATTCATCGTTTAGTTCCTTACCTTCCCCACTACCCATCTCGAACCAAGCTGAGCTTACAACCAAGCTTGTTATTTCTCAGTGGATTCTGTCCAGGAAGGTTAAACTTAATTTTTCAAACATGATCAGTCTTGTCCTTAAATGTGGACAGAAATACTCGCTCTTCATTTAAGGGACTTGCTTGGTTAAATGATATTAACCCAATAAGTATTGAGATTACAAGTGTGTTAGCACAGGTTTAAACATGGCAGAGTTTGACACACAATTTTCAATCTGCAGCTACGATGATCAGGGACAACCAACAGAGTAATCTGTCGATTGAGACCGATCCTGATCAGGGGCAACCAACAGAGTAACCTGTCAATCGAGACCGATCCTGATCAGGGGCAACCAACAGAGTAATCTGTCGATTGGGATCCTGATCAGGGACAACCAACAGAGTAACCTGTCAATCGAGACCGATCCTGATCAGGGGCAACCAACAGAGTAACCTGTCAATCGAGACCGATCCTGATCAGGGACAACCAACAGAGTAATCTGTCAATCGAGACCGATCCTGATCGGGGACAACCAACAGAGTAACCTGTCAATCAAGACCGATCCTGATCGGGGACAACCAACAGAGTAATCTGTCGATTGAGACCGATCCTGATCAGGGACAACCAACAGAGTAATCTGTCGATTGAGACCGATCCTGATCAGGGACAACAAACAGAGTAATCTGTCGATTGAGACCGATCCTGATCGGGGACAACCAACAGCGTAATCTGTCGAGACTGATCCCATTGAAATATCTAGTGCTGTTTGTTGACAGTCAGAATTTTCCTGAAATTGTGTTGTTTCACTAGGCCAATGGAGTTCCTAACCTTCATTATATACTGGATGTATTGACTGGATGTCTGCACGTAGAAAAAAGACATTGAATATCTATCTCTAATGAATTGAAAGTGACCTCAACTTTGACCCCAGGTGGTTGAAACACAACCTTGTACATGAAATGATAGTTGTATGTTACTTTATAAAGTTGCTGAACAATTGGATCATTCATGATGTCGGTAGAGCAAGGACATTGAAAATCTATTTATAGTATCAGTGACCTAAATTTTGACCCTAAGTGGTTGAATGCGTGGTTTTGGGTAAGTGTATGACGTTTAAGGAAAATTAGATCATTTATGAAGCTGGCAGACTGAGGAATTCAAAAATCTATTTAAGTACTCCTCCTCAATGTAAATTTCATTAATTATCCAATTGTCCTGAAACTTTTTACATTTGTCTCTTGTACAAGTTAATGTATCAACTACCTGGGATCCAAAATGAGATCACAGGTAGTGGAGTGAGAACGCTGGTTGGTCGATCCCTATATCCCAGTTGCCCACTACTTGCAAGCGGATAATAACACAGTGATAGTACATTCCTGATGGAACTGATGTTCTACTGGTGACATCTATTGCCTTCTACGGAATATCATTTACAGTTTTAGTGTATTTGAAAAAGTATCAACAAGATTTTCAAGATTGCGGCCATCTTAAATATCACATCATGGGTCCAAATTTTGTTTTCAAATATCAAATATTGAAAGGATACTGTTGGTCTTCAGGTCCCTATGAATAATTGACTTCGCGTGTAGATAACTGAAAAATAATGAAATTTAAAAGTTTAACATGTTTCAACTAAACAAAAATGTACGCATTTAAAATCTATATACCAGTGAAACAACGAACGCCCAGCAATAAAGAGTGTCATAATATTTGGCCCTTTCAGTCATTCACTAAATATTGATATCATGATGGGTATGCCTATCCGACATCAAAACATCAATCAGATGAACACTTTGTAGAGTTTACCTTGAAGCACAGCAAATAATGTATTCCTACTTTGTTAAGTATCAGATAAAGAGTTGTTGCCCTTTGTATGGGTATACTTACTCCATGCCCTGTGTTTAGTATCAAATAAAGAGTTGTTGCCCTTTGTATTGATATACTTACTCCATGCCCTGTGTTTAGTATCAGATAAAGAGTTGTTGCCCTTTGTATGGGTATACTTACTCCATGCCCTGTGTTTAGTATCAGATAAAGAGTTACTGCCCTTTGTATTGGTATACTTACTCCATGCCCTGTGTTTAGTATCAGATAAAGAGTTACTGCCCTTTGTATGGGTATACTTACTCCATGCCCTGTGTTTAGTATCAGATAAAGAGTTACTGATCTTTGTATTGGTATACTTACTCCATGCCCTGTGATGTCTGTCGTGAGATTTCCATTAGCGTTACCATTTCAAAACGATTTTCTGTAATGTGTAAATGTTTGTAGAGACTTGAACCTTCACACCACTGAGTGATGATAGCCAGCTGGGGGCGTGATGTCCAGCCGGAGAACAGCAGTATATTCATATGACTTGTTTTCCTAAAAACAAAACATTTTCTTATTGCTTTGTAAACAATTATTAAAATTTATTGTTGAGGTTGTTTAATATTTATATATTATATTTATATATTTTTCACAACTTATGTATTTTAAGGCTTATGAGGAAGTATTCATAGGTATTACAATCATAATACAGTCTTCAATATACAAGGTAAAAAAAAAGAAGAGAAAATATCATCTCTTACGACTTCTCTTCATATATTTCTGTAAAATGATAGTATAAGTCATTTTGCAGTATGATTTAATATTTCATCTAATTGACCTGATTTACTAAAATGTCATTATGTACATTTCCTGAAACTTGATCAAGATAGATATATCATTTTCCGACAAAACATGTTTAATATGTCTGAATATACTGTAAGGACTATATACCATGATAATCAGAAAAACTTTGCAGACAATTTTATTCAGAATCTGAAGGACTTGTGCGCTAATCCCAATTAGAAATAGGAATCAGCACTCTTAATAAAACACTTGCCTTAAAACAGCCACTTCATTTTTGAAAGCCTTTAGTTGTTGAGGTGTTGGGTCGGTGACGTTGAGCCTTTTGATAGCCACATGGCCATGGTAGTATCCCCTATACACTGTTCCAAAGGAACCTGACCCTATCCGCGGACCCATCTGGATGTCTTCCGCAGGGATCTCCCAGTCCTCGTTGGAGTCTCTCCTATGGCGCTGTACACAGAACAGGAATCTTGTTAAATAATATGCACCAATTTCATTTCATTTAATTTTCTTAATTTCTTCGTTCAAGATAACATACACATTATGTATATGAACAAGAGGCCCAGAGAACCTGTATCACTCACCTGGATATTTCAGTAATTATGGCAAGATACTCTATATAAAGTTATATTTCAAATATTATCCTACTTTTGAACTGCCTCTCCCAACAATGGTTCAAACTACATGAGTAAATCCTGTCATTCTTGAAAGAGAAAAAAGTATCTTAAAAGTTTTTTTCTCTATATTACCCCTTTGGGCCCCTTTCTTTCACTATAAGGGTGTCACATTCTTCATTTATACAACATGTGTACATCACTGCCAAATAATTCTCCAGTACAAATTTCATCAAAATCCATTAAGTTGTTCAGGACTAGTAGTGTTTAAAAGAAAAAAATTACACTTCAACCCAGGTGAACCAAAACAAGAGCTGTTGGAGAACAGCATAGCTCGTCTCGCAAATGTTTGTCAATAAATAATTAAAATATATTAATTGGAATGGCTTCGCAAATTGCATTAATAATATTTATATTGTTTACTCGATCAGATTATGCTTTGTGAATTCATGCAATTTTCAAAACCATACCAATTTATATATATATAAATTATTTATTGACAAACATTCGGGAGACAAGCTATGCTGTTGTAGATTAAATGAATATATCAAATACAAATGTAATTGCTTTTGGACATATTTCTTCAATTTTTTGACAAATATTATCCTAATGAGAGTTGTCTCCCTTGAAAAATGTGGACCGGTATAAATTGTCTATTGTGAGCATTTTCACATTGTTTTATTTTCAGTTTCACCCCAAGAAGGGATAGTGTAACTCCATAGGGACTCTTTTACCAAATATCAGCACCCTAGTACAATCATAAAGTGATGTGTTAAATAGCTTTCAACATTTGCACAAAATTTTTTTAAAAATGTGTTTTTTCCCCAAAAAAATATTTCAGTTTTACTCCGGCAAGGAATAGTTTAACCACCACAGGGAACCTAATACCATGTATTACTATGCCTTTCAACACTCACAATATAAACTCAACACAAAGTCCAAAGATTTTAAAAAAAAAAACCAAAAAAAACACAGATTTAAAAAGAAAAAATCCAAATTTTTTTTTAAAGTTTTACTCCAGGAAGGGATTGTCTTACTCCACAGGGAGTCTATTACCAACTATCAGCACCCTAGTACAATTATAAAGTGATGTATTAATACCTTTCAACACTTACACCAAAAACTTAACGCAAACATTTTCAAAAATCTGTTTTTTTTCCAAAAAATCTTTTAATTTAACTTCAGCAGGGGATAGTTTGACCCCCACAGGGACCATATTACCATAAATTACTATGCCTTTCAACACTTGCACCAAAAGTTTAACATTTGGAAAACCAACGCCGACGCCGGAGTGACGACATAAGCTCTCACTCTTCTTCGAAGAGACGAGCTAAAAAAATTTCATAATAATATTATTGCAAAGAGCAATAACTCTGTAAGGTACTCTCAAATAATTTCCTTTTTCGAACTTATCTGAGATCTTGTCAATATTTAGCAGCATACAAAGTTTCATCAAAGTTGGTTGACATTTACTCCAGTTATCGTGTTCAAAAGGTTCAATACTAATAATATTACAAGGGGCAATAACTCTGTAAGTTACTGTCAAATAATTCCCATTTTCGAACTTGTTCGAGGTCTTGGCAATATCTGATATCAATAGCAGCATACAAAGTTTCATCAAACTTGGTTGATATTTACTCAAGTTATCGTGTTCACAAGGCAATTGTTGACGAATGGACGCCGGACACCACAGCCTGGCATAAGGTCACCTTGGTACTTTGGACCAGGTGATCTAATAACTATCACATTGTGTCAAGAACAAGAACAATGGATCCCAGTAATTATAAGGTTTGTGGTGTTGAAATACACTGACCTTGAGCTGATAACGCCCTTGAGTTGATAACGCCCTTGATCACAACTTGATGAAGGTACGCCCGTTGTAAATACTGTACACCTGTGTATAGTTTTGACTTACCCTGATCCTACGGTCCACATCGGTAGAACTGGACTTTTGGTGGTGGGCACCTGAATTTGTGGGAGAGTCTGGGGTACTGTTGGGAGGACTGTGAGTGGAATGGTTCACACGGATGATCGGCTCTATATTAAAAATAAGTTTGCTACTATCAAACAAATCAACTGATCAAGTTTTTATTTACACAAGTATTAACATTTACGTTTAATTCTGAGCTGGACATACTGCCTGGAGTAGAATTAGAATTAACTGGACAAACATGGATGAAAAAGGAAGCCCTGCAGCTGCTTCTCGTGGTAATCACTTCTGTATACATAAATATCATACTAAATCAGCTGTTCACAATTCCTTGGACTGTTATTTTCATTAATCACTATCATATGCGGATTCAAAAAGACTTTAAGTCCAAGAGAATTTCTAATTTGGTCTACATACGACTTCATGATAATGTGTTCTATTATAATTACCAACTTTTTAATGGCCTATCCTCAAATATTTTGTGAGTTTGATTGTGTTAGCTGTAATGTGATGTTAATATTTGTGTTAGCTGTAATGTGATGTTAAGATTTGTGTTAGCTGTAATGTGATGTTAAGATTTGTGTTAGCTGTAATGTGATGTTAAGATTTGTGTTAGCTGTAATGTGATGTTAGGATTTGTGTAAGCTGTAATGTGATGTTAAGATTTGTGTAAGCTGTAATGTGATGTTAAGATTTGTGTTAGCTGTAATGTGATGTTAGGATTTGTGTAAGCTGTAATGTGATGTTAAGATTTGTGTAAGCTGTAATGTGATGTTAAGATTTGTGTTAGCTGTACTGTGATGTTAAGATTTGTGTTAGCTGTAATGTGATGTTAAGATTTGTGTTAGCTGTAATGTGATGTTAAGATTTGTGTTAGCTGTAATGTGATGTTAGGATTTGTGTTAGCTGTAATGTGATGTTAGGATTTGTGTTAGCTGTAATGTGATGTTAAGATTTGTGTTAGCTGTAATGTGATGTTAAGATTTGTGTTAGCTGTACTGTGATGTTAGGATTTGTGTTAGCTGTACTGTGATGTTAAGATTTGTGTTAGCTGTACTGTGATGTTAGGATTTGTGTTAGCTGTAATGTGATGTTAGGATTTGTGTTAGCTGTACTGTGATGTTAGGATTTGTGTTAGCTGTACTGTGATGTTAAGATTTGTGTTAGCTGTACTGTGATGTTAGGATTTGTTAGCTGTACTGTGATGTTAAGATTTGTGTTAGCTGTAATGTGATGTTGGGATTTGTGTTAGCTGTAATGTGATGTTAGGATTTGTGTTAGCTGTAATGTGATGTTAAGATTTGTGTTAGCTGTAATGTGATGTTAAGATTTGTGTTAGCTGTACTGTGATGTTAGGATTTGTGTTAGCTGTACTGTGATGTTAAGATTTGTGTTAGCTGTACTGTGATGTTAGGATTTGTGTTAGCTGTAATGTGATGTTAGGATTTGTGTTAGCTGTACTGTGATGTTAGGATTTGTGTTAGCTGTACTGTGATGTTAAGATTTGTGTTAGCTGTACTGTGATGTTAGGATTTGTGTTAGCTGTACTGTGATGTTAAGATTTGTGTTAGCTGTAATGTGATGTTAAGATTTGTGTTAGCTGTACTGTGATGTTAAGATTTGTGTTAGCTGTAATGTGATGTTAAGATTTGTGTTAGCTGTACTGTGATGTTAAGATTTGTGTTAGCTGTAATGTGATGTTAAGATTTGTGTTAGCTGTACTGTGATGTTAGGATTTGTGTTAGCTGTAATGTGATGTTAAGATTTGTGTTAGCTGTAATGTGATGTTAGGATTTGTGTTAGCTGTAATGTGATGTTAGGATTTGTGTTAGCTGTAATGTGATGTTAAGATTTGTGTTAGCTGTACTGTGATGTTAGGATTTGTGTTAGCTGTAATGTGATGTTAAGATTTGTGTTAGCTGTACTGTGATGTTAGGATTTGTGTTAGCTGTAATGTGATGTTAGGATTTGTGTTAGCTGTAATGTGATGTTAAGATTTGTGTTAGCTGTACTGTGATGTTAGGATTTGTGTTAGCTGTAATGTGATGTTAGGATTTGTGTAAGCTGTAATGTGATGTTAAGATTTGTGTTAGCTGTAATGTGATGTTAGGATTTGTGTTAGCTGTAATGTGATGTTAAGATTTGTGTTAGCTGTAATGTGATGTTAAGATTTGTGTTAGCTGTAATGTGATGTTAAGATTTGTGTTAGCTGTACTGTGATGTTAGGATTTGTGTTAGCTGTAATGTGATGTTAGGATTTGTGTTAGCTGTACTGTGATGTTAGGATTTGTGTTAGCTGTAATGTGATGTTAAGATTTGTGTTAGCTGTACCGTGATGTTAATATTTGTGTTAGCTGTACTGTGATGTTAATATTTGTGTTAGCTGTACCGTGATGTTAATATTTGTGTTAGCTGTAATGTGATGTTAATATTTGTGTTAGCTGTACTGTGATGTTAGGATTTGTGTTAGCTGTACTGTGATGTTAAGATTTGTGTTAGCTGTAATGTGATGTTAATATTTGTGTTAGCTGTAATGTGATGTTAAGATTTGTGTTAGCTGTAATGTGATGTTAGGATTTGTGTTAGCTGTAATGTGATGTTAAGATTTGTGTTAGCTGTAATGTGATGTTAAGATTTGTGTTAGCTGTAATGTGATGTTAAGATTTGTGTTAGCTGTAATGTGATGTTAGGATTTGTGTTAGCTGTAATGTGATGTTAATATTTGTGTTAGCTGTAATGTAATGTTAATATTTGTGTTAGCTGTAATGTGATGTTAAGATTTGTGTTAGCTGTAATGTGATGTTAGGATTTGTGTTAGCTGTACTGTGATGTTAAGATTTGTGTTAGCTGTAATGTGATGTTAAGATTTGTGTTAGCTGTACTGTGATGTTAAGATTTGTGTTAGCTGTACTGTGATGTTAGGATTTGTGTTAGCTGTAATGTGATGTTAAGATTTGTGTTAGCTGTACTGTGATGTTAGGATTTGTGTAAGCTGTAATGTGTGATGTTAGGATTTGTGTTAGCTGTAATGTGATGTTAGGATTTGTGTTAGCTGTAATGTGATGTTAGGATTTGTGTTAGCTGTAATGTGATGTTAGGATTTGTGTTAGCTGTAATGTGATGTTAAGATTTGTGTTAGCTGTACTGTGATGTTAGGATTTGTGTTAGCTATAATGTGATGTTAGGATTTGTGTTAGCTGTAATGTGATGTTAAGATTTATGTTAACTTTACTGTGATGTTAAGATTTGTGTTAGCTGTACTGTAATGTTAAGATTTGTGTTAGCTGTACTGTGATGTTAAGATTTGTGTTAGCTGTACTGTGATGTTAGGATTTGTGTTAGCTGTAATGTGATGTTAGGATTTGTGTTAGCTGTACTGTGATGTTAAGATTTGTGTTAGCTGTAATGTGATGTTAGGATTTGTGTTAGCTGTAATGTGATGTTAGGATTTGTGTTAGCTGTAATGTGATGTTAGGATTTGTGTTAGCTGTAATGTGATGTTAAGATTTGTGTTAGCTGTACTGTGATGTTAAGATTTGTGTTAGCTGTAATGTGATGTTAGGATTTGTGTTAGCTGTAATGTGATGTTAAGATTTGTGTTAGCTGTACTGTGATGTTAAGATTTGTGTTAGCTGTACTGTGTGATGTTAAGATTTGTGTTAGCTGTAATGTAATGTTAGGATTTGTGTTAGCTGTACTGTGATGTTAAGATTTGTGTTAGCTGTACTGTGATGTTAAGATTTGTGTTAGCTGTACTGTGATGTTAAGATTTGTGTTAGCTGTACTGTGATGTTAAGATTTGTGTTAGCTGTAATGTGATGTTAAGATTTGTGTTAGCTGTAATGTGATGTTAGGATTTGTGTTAGCTGTAATGTGATGTTAGGATTTGTGTTAGCTGTACTGTGATGTTAGGATTTGTGTTAGCTGTACTGTGATGTTAGGATTTGTGTTAACTGTACTGTGTGATGTTAGGATTTGTGTTAACTGTACTGTGTGATGTTAGGATTTGTGTTAGCTGTACTGTGATGTTAAGATTTGTGTTAGCTGTAATGTGATGTTAAGATTTGTGTTAACTGTACTGTGTGATGTTAGGATTTGTGTTAGCTGTACTGTGATGTTAAGATTTGTGTTAGCTGTAATGTGATGTTAAGATTTGTGTTAACTGTACTGTGTGATGTTAGGATTTGTGTTAACTGTACTGTGTGATGTTAGGATTTGTGTTAGCTGTACTGTGATGTTAAGATTTGTGTTAGCTGTAATGTGATGTTAAGATTTGTGTTAACTGTACTGTGTGATGTTAGGATTTGTGTTAGCTGTACTGTGATGTTAAGATTTGTGTTAGCTGTAATGTGATGTTAAGATTTGTGTTAACTGTACTGTGTGATGTTAGGATTTGTGTTAGCTGTACTGTGTGATGTTAAGATTTGTGTTAGCTGTAATGTGATGTTAAGATTTGTGTTAACTGTACTGTGTGATGTTAGGATTTGTGTTAGCTGTACTGTGATGTTAAGATTTGTGTTAGCTGTAATGTGATGTTAGGATTTGTGTTAGCTGTACTGTGTGATGTTAAGATTTGTGTTAGCTGTAATGTGATGTTAAGATTTGTGTTAGCTGTAATGTGATGTTAAGATTTGTGTTAGCTGTACTGTGATGTTAAGATTTGTGTTAGCTGTAATGTGATGTTAAGATTTGTGTTAGCTGTACTGTGATGTTAAGATTTGTGTTAGCTGTACTGTGATGTTAGGATTTGTGTTAGCTGTAATGTGATGTTAAGATTTGTGTTAGCTGTACTGTGTGATGTTAGGATTTGTGTTAGCTGTACTGTGATGTTAAGATTTGTGTTAGCTGTACTGTGTGATGTTAGGATTTGTGTTAGCTGTACTGTGTGATGTTAAGATTTGTGTTAGCTGTACTGTGATGTTAAGATTTGTGTTAGCTGTAATGTGATGTTAGGATTTGTGTTAGCTGTACTGTGATGTTAAGATTTGTGTTAGCTGTACTGTGATGTTAGGATTTGTGTTAGCTGTAATGTGATGTTAAGATTTGTGTTAGCTGTACTGTGTGATGTTAGGATTTGTGTTAGCTGTACTGTGATGTTAAGATTTGTGTTAGCTGTACTGTGTGATGTTAGGATTTGTGTTAGCTGTAATGTGATGTTAAGATTTGTGTTAGCTGTACTGTGATGTTAAGATTTGTGTTAGCTGTACTGTGTGATGTTAGGATTTGTGTTAGCTGTAATGTGATGTTAAGATTTGTGTTAGCTGTACTGTGTGATGTTAAGATTTGTGTTAGCTGTACTGTGATGTTAGGATTTGTGTTAGCTGTAATGTGATGTTAGGATTTGTGTTAACTGTACTGTGTGATGTTAGGATTTGTGTTAACTGTACTGTGATGTTAGGATTTGTGTTAGCTGTACTGTGATGTTAAGATTTGTGTTAGCTGTAATGTGATGTTAAGATTTGTGTTAACTGTACTGTGTGATGTTAGGATTTGTGTTAGCTGTACTGTGATGTTAAGATTTGTGTTAGCTGTAATGTGATGTTAAGATTTGTGTTAACTGTACTGTGTGATGTTAGGATTTGTGTTAGCTGTACTGTGTGATGTTAAGATTTGTGTTAGCTGTAATGTGATGTTAAGATTTGTGTTAACTGTACTGTGTGATGTTAGGATTTGTGTTAGCTGTACTGTGATGTTAAGATTTGTGTTAGCTGTAATGTGATGTTAGGATTTGTGTTAGCTGTACTGTGTGATGTTAAGATTTGTGTTAGCTGTAATGTGATGTTAAGATTTGTGTTAGCTGTAATGTGATGTTAAGATTTGTGTTAGCTGTACTGTGATGTTAAGATTTGTGTTAGCTGTAATGTGATATTAAGATTTGTGTTAGCTGTACTGTGATGTTAAGATTTGTGTTAGCTGTACTGTGATGTTAGGATTTGTGTTAGCTGTAATGTGATGTTAAGATTTGTGTTAGCTGTACTGTGTGATGTTAGGATTTGTGTTAGCTGTACTGTGATGTTAAGATTTGTGTTAGCTGTACTGTGTGATGTTAGGATTTGTGTTAGCTGTACTGTGTGATGTTAAGATTTGTGTTAGCTGTACTGTGATGTTAAGATTTGTGTTAGCTGTAATGTGATGTTAGGATTTGTGTTAGCTGTACTGTGATGTTAAGATTTGTGTTAGCTGTACTGTGATGTTAGGATTTGTGTTAGCTGTAATGTGATGTTAAGATTTGTGTTAGCTGTACTGTGATGTTAGGATTTGTGTTAGCTGTACTGTGATGTTAAGATTTGTGTTAGCTGTACTGTGTGATGTTAGGATTTGTGTTAGCTGTAATGTGATGTTAAGATTTGTGTTAGCTGTACTGTGATGTTAAGATTTGTGTTAGCTGTACTGTGTGATGTTAGGATTTGTGTTAGCTGTAATGTGATGTTAAGATTTGTGTTAGCTGTACTGTGATGTTAAGATTTGTGTTAGCTGTAATGTGATGTTAGGATTTGTGTTAGCTGTACTGTGATGTTAGGATTTGTGTTAGCTGTAATGTGATGTTAAGATTTGTGTTAGCTGTAATGTGATGTTAAGATTTGTGTTAGCTGTACTGTGATGTTAAGATTTGTGTTAGCTGTAATGTGATGTTAAGATTTGTGTTAGCTGTACTGTGATGTTAGGATTTGTGTTAGCTGTAATGTGATGTTAAGATTTGTGTTAGCTGTACTGTGTGATGTTAGGATTTGTGTTAGCTGTACTGTGATGTTAAGATTTGTGTTAGCTGTACTGTGTGATGTTAGGATTTGTGTTAGCTGTACTGTGTGATGTTAAGATTTGTGTTAGCTGTACTGTGATGTTAAGATTTGTGTTAGCTGTAATGTGATGTTAGGATTTGTGTTAGCTGTACTGTGATGTTAAGATTTGTGTTAGCTGTACTGTGATGTTAGGATTTGTGTTAGCTGTAATGTGATGTTAAGATTTGTGTTAGCTGTACTGTGTGATGTTAGGATTTGTGTTAGCTGTACTGTGATGTTAAGATTTGTGTTAGCTGTACTGTGTGATGTTAGGATTTGTGTTAGCTGTAATGTGATGTTAAGATTTGTGTTAGCTGTACTGTGATGTTAAGATTTGTGTTAGCTGTAATGTGATGTTAGGATTTGTGTTAGCTGTAATGTGATGTTAAGATTTGTGTTAGCTGTACTGTGTGATGTTAAGATTTGTGTTAGCTGTACTGTGATGTTAGGATTTGTGTTAGCTGTAATGTGATGTTAAGATTTGTGTTAGCTGTACTGTGATGTTAAGATTTGTGTTAGCTGTACCGTGATGTTAGGATTTGTGTTAGCTGTAATGTGATGTTAAGATTTGTGTTAGCTGTAATGTGATGTTAAGATTTGTGTTAGCTGTACTGTGATGTTAAGATTTGTGTTAGCTGTACCGTGATGTTAAGATTTGTGTTAGCTGTACCGTGATGTTAGGATTTGTGTTAGCTGTAATGTGATGTTAAGATTTGTGTTAGCTGTACCGTGATGTTAAGATTTGTGTTAGCTGTAATGTGATGTTAAGATTTGTGTTAGCTGTACCGTGATGTTAAGATTTGTGTTAACTTTACTGTGATGTTAAGATTTGTGTTAGCTGTAATGTGATGTTAGGATTTGTGTTAGCTGTACTGTGTGATGTTAAGATTTGTGTTAGCTGTAATGTAATGTTAAGATTTGTGTTAGCTGTAATGTGATGTTAAGATTTGTGTTAGCTGTACTGTGTGATGTTAAGATTTGTGTTAGCTGTAATGTAATGTTAGGATTTGTGTTAGCTGTACTGTGATGTTAGGATTTGTGTTAGCTGTACCGTGATGTTAAGATTTGTGTTAGCTGTAATGTAATGTTAAGATTTGTGTTAACTTTACATACCCGTTGCTGTGACTATGGCTGGATTTACATATCTATCAAAGCCCTGTAACACAACAGAGATTTACCATCAGTATACATAGTCCACCTGTCGACACACATTTCACAGTTATTATTACAAACTGTTGAAGGTATTAACTAAGGGTTATATATAGTACAGAACTGTTAATGTTAGAGAAGCATATATTGTACATAAGTTAGATAAGTATTAGACATATATTGTACATAAGTTAGATAAGTATTAGACAAAGTCTACATAACCATACCAAACCACATGTCATCAAGGCCGTTCATCAACTCTTCATTATGAAGAAGATGTGTCAGTCTCCAGCCGTACAAACATGATCCGTCAATGTACCGATTCATCTTCAAGTCTCAAGTTTATGAAATCTACAAGTCTTGTTTATAAGTCTCAATTAATTTGTTTCAACTTTGATTTTTTTTTTCTTTTTAAAGTAGAAAAGGTTTGGGATAGTTTGACAACAAAATGTGGTAAAGGTTTGGTTTTAAACACATACAGTATAAGTGCATGCTTACATACACAGCAACACATATCCACAGGTAATGGAGATTTGAAGGATTCCTGGGTCATTTCCTCAATGATTACAGATATATACATATCTATCATAATTAACCAATATTTGACAGTTTTAAATATAAACAGTAAATAGAACATACAGCATGTACATCAGAGAAATATCGTATTTCTTTCTATTTTCATTTCAAAACGAGCAGTTACGATGTGTTCCCAATTATAATGAAGATTTATCTGTATTTAAAGATGAGTGATGAAGTTGTTTTCCCAATTAGAATGAAGATTCACCTCTATCACATTTTAAAAGGAATGATGTACTCCTTATTAGAATGAAGATTTACCTTTATTTTAAAACGAGCAGTGACGATGTGTTCCCAATCAGAATGAAGACTTACCTCTATCACATTTTAAAGCACGGTGAATGATGTACTCCTTATTAGAATGAAGATTTACCTGTATTTTATTTAAACAAGAGGATGTGGTCCTTAGCTTACTAGAATGAAGATTTCCATTTATATTAAAATAAGTGCAGTTTCGTTCCTATTTCCTAATTAGGATGAAGATTTACCTTTATTTTAAAATGAGTGATGAAGATGTGTACCTTATTACAATGAAGATTTACCTGTATTTTATTTGATGACGCAATACTTTGAGGGTCAAACACTTCTCCAAACTGTAATCGCCAAACAACAGAGATAAATACGGATTCACATATACGCATGCCTTATCTGATGAAATACAACAGTCGAGACTCAGGGACACATATAACAATACACGGATCAACATACACACAACTTTACAATGGGATATTTTGGCGGAAACATTATACACATTCAATTTTTGATTTAAATCAAAAACACAACTTCATATTAAAAGCATAAATCTATAATATTATAAATTGGTGTTAGTAAAATTACAAATTGTCATTTGTCTGTAGAGTGACATTTAGAGTAAAATCACCTTACAAAAGCATTTATTACTGCTAACAATTTCTCACTGCAAACAATTTCTCTCTTTTTTTTTTTTTTTTTTGTACTGGAAACTTCTCTGCTTAGTCAGACAAAGACACAATGAAATATTATGCATTACATGTTGATCAATATCTAATCAGTTCTAAACCAATCTCAAACTCTCAGGATAAATTGTAAATACCCTGATGTAATATCTTATGGTTAATATATATATTACATGCATAAAATATTTTTGTTGATTATTGCTTATAATTCACAGGTAAAATTCCAAGTGTATCACATGCTGTGTGCTAAATTAAAATCACTAAACGCTTTTAGTTCATTTCAAAAGTGCATCAATAATTTCTTCAGCTCATCACTGAATATTTTTTTCATAAAATCTAAACATAACATATGACTACAAACACATTTACAAAAAAAAAAAAAAAAAACAAGACTTCATACAGCAATGCTAATAAAAAATTGTATAGAATCACATGGAATTTGCAGAGTATGACTAAACTGACTCTTGAGAAAACTTTATGAGTTCCTACTTCATAACTAAAACACATCTACACAAGAATTCCTACTCCATGACTAAAACACATCTACACAAGAATTCCTACTCAATGATTAAAACACATCTTCACAAGAGTTCCTACTCCATGATTAAAACACATCTACACAAGAATTCCTACTCCATAACTAAAACACATCTACACAAGAATTCCTACTCCATGACTAAAACACATCTACACAAGAATTCCTACTCCATGACTAAAACACATCTACACAAGAATTCCTACTCCATGACTAAAACATCTACACAAGAATTCCTACTCCATGATTAAAACACATCTACACAAGAGTTCCTACTCCATAACTAAAACACATCTACACAAGAGTTCCTACTCCATGACTAAAACACATCTACACAAGAATTCCTACTCCATGACTAAAACACATCTACACAAGAATTCCTACTCCATGATTAAAACACATCTACACAAGAATGCCTACTCCATGACTAAAACATCTACACAAGAATTCCTACTCCATGATTAAAACATCTACACAAGAATTCCTACTCCATGACTAAAACACATCTACACAAGAATTCCTACTCCATGACTAAAACACATCTACACAAGAATTCCTACTCCATAACTAAAACACATCTACACAAGAATTCCTACTCCATGATTAAAACACATCTACACAAGAATTCCTACTCCATGACTAAAACACATCTACACAAGAGTTCCTACTCCATGATTAAAACACATCTACACAAGAATTCCTACTCAATGGCTAAAACACATCTTCACAAGAATTCCTACTCCATGATTAAAACACATCTACACAAGAATTCCTACTCAATGGCTAAAACACATCTTCACAAGAATTCCTACTCCATGATTAAAACACATCTACACAAGAATTCCTACTCAATGGCTAAAACACATCTTCACAAGAATTCCTACTCCATGACTAAAACACATCTACACAAGAATTCCTACTCCATGACTAAAACACATCTACACAAGAATTCCTACTCCATGACTAAAACACATCTACACAAGAATTCCTACTCCATAACTAAAACACATCTACACAAGAATTCCTACTCCATGATTAAAACACATCTACACAAGAATTCCTACTCCATGACTAAAACACATCTACACAAGAGTTCCTACTCCATGATTAAAACACATCTACACAAGAATTCCTACTCAATGGCTAAAACACATCTTCACAAGAATTCCTACTCCATGATTAAAACACATCTACACAAGAATTCCTACTCAATGGCTAAAACACATCTTCACAAGAATTCCTACTCCATGATTAAAACACATCTACACAAGAATTCCTACTCAATGGCTAAAACACATCTTCACAAGAATTCCTACTCCATGACTAAAACACATCTACACAAGAGTTCCTACTCCATGATTAAAACACATCTACACAAGAATTCCTACTCCATGACTAAAACACATCTACACAAGAATTCCTACTCCATGATTAAAACACATCTACACAAGAATTCCTACTCCATGACTAAAACACATCTACACAAGAATTCCTACTCCATGATTAAAACACATCTACACAAGAATTCCTACTCCATGACTAAAACATCTACACAAGAATTCCTACTCCATGATTAAAACATCTACACAAGAATTCCTACTCCATGACTAAAACACATCTACACAAGAATTCCTACTCCATGACTAAAACACATCTACACAAGAATGCCTACTCCATGATTAAAACACATCTACACAAGAATTCCTACTCAATGGCTAAAACACATCTTCACAAGAATTCCTACTCCATGATTAAAACACATCTACACAAGAATTCCTACTCAATGGCTAAAACACATCTTCACAAGAATTCCTACTCCATGACTAAAACACATCTACACAAGAATTCCTACTCCATGACTAAAACACATCTACACAAGAATTCCTACTCCATGACTAAAACACATCTACACAAGAGTTCCTACTCCATGATTAAAACACATCTACACAAGAATTCCTACTCCATGACTAAAATACATCTACACAAGAATTCCTACTCCATGACTAAAACACATCTACACAAGAATTCCTACTCCATGATTAAAACACATCTTCACAAGAGTTCCTACTCCATGACTAAAACACATCTACACAAGAATTCCTACTCCATGATTAAAACACATCTACACAAGAGTTCCTACTCCATAACTAAAACACATCTACACAAGAATTCCTACTCCATGACTAAAACATCTACACAAGAATTCCTACTCCATGATTAAAACACATCTACACAAGAGTTCCTACTCCATGACTAAAACACATCTACACAAGAGTTCCTACTCCATGACTAAAACACATCTACACAAGAATTCCTACTCCATGACTAAAACACATCTACACAAGAGTTCCTACTCCATAACTAAAACACATCTACACAAGAATTCCTACTCCATGACTAAAACATCTACACAAGAATTCCTACTCCATGACTAAAACACATCTACACAAGAGTTCCTACTCCATGACTAAAACACATCTTCACAAGAGTTCCTACTCCATGGCTAAAATACATCTACACAAGAATTCCTACTCCATGATTAAAACACATCTACACAAGAGTTCCTACTCCATGACTAAAACACATCTACACAAGAATTCCTACTCCATGACTAAAACACATCTACACCAAGAATTCCTACTCCATGACTAAAACACATCTACACAAGAATTCCTACTCCATGATTAAAACACATCTACACAAGAATTCCTACTCCATGATTAAAACACATCTACACAAGAATTCCTACTCCATGATTAAAACACATCTACACAAGAGTTCCTACTCCATAACTAAAACACATCTACACAAGAATTCCTACTCCATGACTAAAACATCTACACAAGAATTCCTACTCCATGATTAAAACACATCTACACAAGAGTTCCTACTCCATGACTAAAACACATCTACACAAGAGTTCCTACTCCATGACTAAAACACATCTACACAAGAATTCCTACTCCATGACTAAAACACATTTACACAAGAGTTCCTACTCCATAACTAAAACACATCTACACAAGAATTCCTACTCCATGACTAAAACATCTACACAAGAATTCCTACTCCATGACTAAAACACATCTACACAAGAGTTCCTACTCCATGACTAAAACACATCTTCACAAGAGTTCCTACTCCATGGCTAAAATACATCTACACAAGAATTCCTACTCCATGATTAAAACACATCTACACAAGAGTTCCTACTCCATGACTAAAACACATCTACACAAGAATTCCTACTCCATGACTAAAACACATCTACACCAAGAATTCCTACTCCATGACTAAAACACATCTACACAAGAATTCCTACTCCATGATTAAAACACATCTACACAAGAATTCCTACTCCATGACTAAAACACATCTACACAAGAATTCCTACTCCATGATTAAAACACATCTACACAAGAGTTCCTACTCCATAACTAAAACACATCTACACAAGAATTCCTACTCCATGACTAAAACATCTACACAAGAATTCCTACTCCATGATTAAAACACATCTACACAAGAGTTCCTACTCCATGACTAAAACACATCTACACAAGAGTTCCTACTCCATGACTAAAACACATCTACACAAGAATTCCTACTCCATGACTAAAACACATTTACACAAGAGTTCCTACTCCATAACTAAAACACATCTACACAAGAATTCCTACTCCATGACTAAAACATCTACACAAGAATTCCTACTCCATGACTAAAACACATCTACACAAGAGTTCCTACTCCATGACTAAAACACATCTTCACAAGAGTTCCTACTCCATGGCTAAAATACATCTACACAAGAATTCCTACTCCATGATTAAAACACATCTACACAAGAGTTCCTACTCCATGACTAAAACACATCTACACAAGAATTCCTACTCCATGACTAAAACACATCTACACAAGAATTCCTACTCCATGACTAAAACACATCTACACAAGAGTTCCTACTCCATGACTAAAACATCTACACAAGAATTCCTACTCCATGACTAAAACACATCTACACAAGAATTCCTACTCCATGATTAAAACACATCTACACAAGAATTCCTACTCCATGACTAAAACACATCTTCACAAGAATTCCTACTCCATGATTAAAACACATCTACACAAGAATTCCTACTCCATGACTAAAACACATCTACACAAGAATTCCTACTCCATGATTAAAACACATCTACACAAGAATTCCTACTCCATGACTAAAACACATCTACACAAGAATTCCTACTCCATGACTAAAACACATCTACACAAGAATTCCTACTCCATGACTAAAACACATCTACACAAGAATTCCTACTCCATGACTAAAACACATCTTCACAAGAATTCCTACTCCATGACTAAAACACATCTACACAAGAATTCCTACTCCATGACTAAAACACATCTACACAAGAGTTCCTACTCCATGACTAAAACACATCTTCACAAGAATTCCTACTCCATGACTAAAACACATCTTCACAAGAGTTCCTACTCCATGACTAAAACACATCTACACAAGAATTCCTTCTCCATGACTAAAACACATCTACACAAGAATGCCTACTCCATGACTAAAACACATCTTCACAAGAATTCCTACTCCATGACTAAAACACATCTACACAAGAATTCCTACTCCATGACTAAAACACATCTACACAAGAGTTCCTACCTAATGACTAAAACACATCTACACAAGAATTCCTACTCCATGACAAAAACATCTACACAAGAGTTCCTACTCCATGATTAAAACACATCTACACAAGAGTTCCTGCCTAATGACTAAACATCTACACAAGAATGCCTACTCCATAACTAAAACACATCTTCACAAGAGTTCCTACCTAGTGACTGTAATATATCTACATAGAATCCAAGTTTTTACTATCATTGATAGTTAAACACATCTGTATAAAACCACAGATAGCTACAACATGGAAACAGATCTACATGTAATCACCTAGAATGACAATACTCATCTGAACAGCACAGGAATTCATATAGGTATACATTCTTCTGAAAATCCACAGTCTCACCATACAAATCCAAATATAGTAAAATCCAGTCTCACCATACAAATCCAAATATAGTCAAATCCAGTCTCACCATACAAATCCAAATATAGTCAAATCCAGTCTCACCATACCAATCTAAATATAGTCAAATCCAGTCTCACCATACAAATCCAAATACAGAGCAACCCGCTTATTTGCATAGCCCTTTTTCCATGACAAAATATGCAAATAACCGGAGTATTCGTATAGGCGGAGTTGGGTTTTGGCCCCTCTTATACACTATGTAGATTGTCAGGTAGGTACTCAAAATGGGCGCTATATGATTGTTTACGTTATTTGCATTAAAAACATATTTAAAAAAAAAACATTATTTAAAACATAAAGAGTAAATACTAAATAAATGGGTTGTTATTCTTTGTAAATGTACAAATATTTGCATATACTTCATCGTTTACTACTTGTCACTCCGAGTCTGTGGGTCCGATATCGGTCATACACGCGTGGCTTGGCACTACGATGTACAATGTGATCGTTTCAATAAACATTCATTATCGTCTTGAGATGTGTTTTGTTCCTGCTATGAGTATATCAGTTGTTTGATCATAGATGATGAACTGCTTAAGCAATAGACTGTCTTAAATGACCGTGAGATGTGTATTGTCGTTTGGGTTTGTTTTGGAAAATGGTGCACACACACAAAGAGTTGTCGTTCCTTACACATATGCCCCCACAATGCAACGCGCCTAGTAAACAATCATGGCGATCGCAACCCAGCGAGTGTTCAAGTGCACAGAACACAGGTTTGGATCGATGCTATAATAAATAAACAAATCTCATCAAAAGATGAGACATATCAATATTTTATTCAGTAATTCTTCTTCACAATGCTACTGATATGGTCTGGATAATAACTAAATGTCGATATCGATGCATCGAACATAACCTGTTTTGACGAAGTGGGAACCAATGATTAGATAACGGTGTACATCGTGTCGAATCAATATGTAAGTTAAAACACTTTTCATAAAACTTTTATTACGGGAAAATCACAAAAAAAAAACCTAAAATCAATTAAAATTTTTCGATTTTTGGGAATTTTTATATGCATATAAGCGGGAGTCGGTGTTTTAGTCGATGCAAATACACTGGATTAAAATACAAAGATAAAGAAGAAAAAAATCGGGACCTGAGAATTTTATGCAAATAAGCGGGATATTCAAATAACCGATATGCAAATAAGTGGGTTCCTCTGTATAGTCAAATCCACAGTCTCACCATACAAATCCAAATATAGTCAAATCCAGTCTCACCATACAAATCCAAATATAGTCAAATCCACAGTCTCACCATACAAATCCAAATATAGTCAAATCCAGTCTCACCATACAAATCCAAATATAGTCAAATCCAGTCTCACCATACAAATCCAAATATAGTCAAATCCAGAGTCCCACCATACAAATCCAAATATAGTCAAATCCAGTCTCACCATACAAATCCAAATATAGTAAAATCCACAGTCTCACCATACAAATCCAAATATAGTAAAATCCAGTCTCACCATACAAATCCAAATATAGTCAAATCCAGTCTCACCATACAAATCCAAATATAGTCAAATCCACAGTCTCACCATACAAATCCAAATATAGTCAAATCCAGTCTCACCATACAAATCCAAATATAGTCAAATCCAGAGTCTCACCATACAAATCCAAATATAGTCAAATCCAGTCTCACCATACAAATCCAAATATAGTCAAATCCAGTCTCACCATACAAATCCAAATATAGTCAAATCCAGTCTCACCATACAAATCCAAATATAGTCAAAGTCAAATCAAGTCACCTTCACGGAAATGCTCCAAGTGACAAACTTTTTTTTTAGGTAAAATAGATTTGTAAGTTAACGATTCCTGCTCTGACTTTAAATAAGCATACATTTCTACATCAATAATTACTGGGGTAGATCTGCTAGTGTCAACAGGTCAATAAAAAAAAAACTGAGGCTGACAAAAAACACATGCCTCCAAAAATGGCCCTTAACATCTAACCAGTAGATGATTGATCCATGAGCTTACTGAGTAGTCAATCAAATCATAACAAGGTACACATCCAGATAATGAATAATCAATTAAATGATAAAAAACATCTATAGATTAGAATATCCTAACATTTTCAATAACAGACAGAAGAACAGATAACCAAGTAGTTTTCTCTTCTCTCAAATAACTAATATAAATTTGGTCTAAATTCTATTCGGACCGTGTTTTGCTAAACTTACAATATTGCATGATATTCTCAAAGTATATATAAAACAATTTAATACTAACAAAGCTAACTGAAAACTGAGATAATGATAAAATGAAGAACACCTATCATCAACAATACAGAATAATATTTTGTTTATTATAGCTATGACTAACATGTAATACGTATGTTATAGAGACAGGCTCACGTGCCACCAGTTAGTACGTGCATGCAGCTGACATAGTGAGGCGGGCACCCAGCCCTGTAAGGATTACCAGTCAGACCCGCCCAATATTACACAATGTACATATTTCTGACACCACCTTGTTGCACAGCATGTCAGCAAAGTTACTATTACACATCTCTGTATCACAACCTTCCATGGTTATAGATGATCTACATATAGGCTTTAGGTGTACCCATCACTCTCTACACCCCTGGAATATGTCATGGCAAAATTGAAGGCTCAGTCATCACAATTTTTTGAAAACAAAAAGACTAATTTGATCTTCGAAAGAAACCATAGCGATTGGTCAGGTTTATTTATCGGACAGTAATCAAATAGCTAGTTGTGTGCCTAAATTTGTCATGACATATTCCACAGATGCAAAGAGCGAAAATGAATGTTTTCTTTTGGAGTATCAAGGATCAAACTTTGGGTTTTATGTTAAAACCTATTGTTATCATAAAGAAACCTAGGTTTCATTCCTCAATCTAGTTCCATTAAGCATCATTGTTTCAATAAAACTGCTAGTATAATGTCAAACAGATCTATCATCATCCCTTATCATTGTCCGATAATAAAATAACGATGAAGATTCAGTAAACACTCAAATGTCAGGTAGTGATCATGATCGTTACTGCTCTATCTCTGATTTTCATTAGAACTCCAATATTGAGGGAGGAAAAATCAAACACACTTCCTTACTAACATTTCAATAAACAGATCTATGCTTATTCTATCAGACAAGGAATCAAACAGGCTCATTTTTTCAGGAGAAATTCGTTTGAGATTCACATACAAGGAAGTTTGGATGTCGTTTTGTGTTGCATGTGAACCACTGATATTACAGTCTCAATTTTCAAACAATCTGATATAATGACGGGAAATCTAATTACTATGATTATAAAGCTTTAAGCCTGATGTGTATAGTAACTTTGTGACATGTCCTGGGTACTGTCAGATAGTACCTACCTCAAAATCACAGCTGGATGTTAGAACTAATGCGGACACATTAGGTACCGAGGAGGATTTTTCAGATGAAAAAGATCGGGACGCCGAAACTTTGCGGGGATCAGCCATGGACTGAGAGAATCTACACATACGCAAACAAAATAGAAATACAATAAAAATACATAACTAACATATACATCTACGGAAGGGGATACAACATGTATACAAAGAAATGAAAAAAAGTTAGTGCAAAGCCACCCAAAAAGGCAATGGACCAGACAGTCCTGGTGTAACCATCTTTGGGGTTTGTCTCCACTGGGTCACCAGCCAGAACATATTGATTTAAATTAGTTTTTACATTGCAATTTAAAATCTAAAATTTAAAATACTTTAATTCCCTTTAACTTTTTCTGGTAGGGAAGAAGTAAATTCATTTAAAAAATGATTTTTATAATCATCAAATGATTTCTTTGAAATGGCATTTGACCTGTAAGTGACCTTGATTTGACAAATCCCATTGGATGGTGAGGACAAACTGGTAAGTCTTGGCCACTACTAGATACGGTTAGACACCACAACAGCTGTACAATGCAGTCCTCACGCTGTAATTGGTGACCTCACACCTACCTCAGTCACCGACGCATCACCAACGTTTATAAGACAAACATTGGGAGCGGATGTAGAACGCTCTCTGTGACCAAGAGGTGGAGTTGGCTTGTTACGATGGTTACTGGATATTGTCGGATTTCGGTTTCGAATATAATATGTATTTTCAACATCCACAGTAGGCAAACTGAAAATTTAGAGCATGTTAAAAAAAAAAGATGAAATGTAGTTAAAGAAGATTGCCCACAACTTGTCAAAGCTGTGGAGTTTTGTTGTGATACACCAACCAGATACAAGAATCAAGATGTAGAAAATCAGCCTTGTAGGAGGAAACTGGAATGGGATGAAGATGTACGCGAGAGTTTACTACTGTAATAACAGAGCTGTTAAGATACAAGGCATGATGACTTTACAGTGATCACATATGTAACAAAAATACTAACAACTGACTAAACAGCACACACTGAGTAAAGTTTTTAACAAAAAAGATTTCATAAAAGCAGAAGAAAATTGTTTTTGAATAATTACCAGAAACCAAACCGACTGCAGACAATTAATTACACCCAGACACAATACCATAAAGCAGAGTAAGATTTAAATGATCAACGGTAAAGAATAAAGAATTACAGGAAATAAAAAAGTGTGTGTGCTTTTAACAACCAGGAAGATCAGTATGCAGCAATGCAAACTATTTCTGCTATACATGGAAGAATTGTATCACTCATAGGAGCTAAGGATTTAAAGAAGCAGTTATCATTTCAATATTTAATCAAATTATATATTCATGATATGTTAATGAAAATCCCATGCAAAATAATCCATCATGAGCATCAAAAAGCTTTCAATCAAAATTAATATTGACAAAGTATAGTTCCTAAAAATTTACATAGTCATCCAGCAACAAGGGAAATTCTAGAGATAACAATTAGGTATATTTTACAGTAGGTCTCATAAAATTGCAATTTCAAATTAAAACATTTATTTACCGTAATTTTTTTTTATTCAAACTTTAGAATTAGAATGCTTATGAGTATTTTGTGTGGTAGTAGTATACATACGGCTTGTGTATATCGATGGCATCATGCCAGGGACAGAGTAAAGAGACCCTGTTGATACATCTCTGATGAAACCGGATGTTACATGTCTTACACATTAAACTCTGGAATAGTGACTTTCCACATCCATCACAAAACGTCAAAAAGAAATAGGTCTTTCTAACCTACAAAACACAAACAGTACAGTACATCAAAACAGTGCAGAAACAATATTTCAAATAATAAAATATCAAATTGATAAAAACTTGCATATATCATCACAATAGACAATAAATAGAAACTTACCCTACCTAAAGACGGTGTAAAAATGTTACAATCCATAACGAAACCATTTGATTTGTATTTTCGTCTAAGATTTTCTCCATGTGTTAAATAAGAAAGATTTCAATGTTTATACTTACAACCCACCTTTAATGACTCTTTAACATTAGAAGTTATTGAAAAATGCATCAAAAACTCTTATAATAAGTCCTGAGATATAAACCGTCAAAACTGGTTACACAATGAAATTTCGGCTAGGATTACATCATTAAGCTTGTTTCATTTGTGCATGTGGTCTGAAATTTTGTTGTCATTACTTACTGTAAGACATAAACAGTGAATAATGAAGTATGCCAGTATTTGTTGTACAAAACATTAAGTTGTACTTATTGTTCATCTTATATAAATTTATAATATTTAATCAATTTTCGAAATTAGGGAAATATTCATCAAAAATCCAAGAATAATAAAACAAGGTCTTTCTGAGAAAGAGTGAAAACAAAATTCAACTAATATCAAAGATTCTCAGATCAATCTCAAAATTAACTATTTAAAGTAAAGGATCAAAGAGAACCTACACATTAAGTGTGAGAAATATTATTTGAGCGCTTCTCCAGAAAAAGTGATAGATATGCCTTGTTAATTTACATCAGACATCTCTATCAGGAAAAATATCACCTTGCAAGCTTTGGTGAAGCCCACATTGCATTCTGTGGCTAACATTTAAACAGGAGGAAACACATCGTATTTCCTGTTACAAACTTTGTGGTATTTTTCTTTGTTGAGATTTTACAAGGTTTTATATAACAGGAAGTAAGTAATGAATAGCTACTACTTACAATATTATGCATAAACAAGGAAGGCTGTCCTCGTTTTAATTGAACACGTAGCTCTCGACCTGGGCCAAGGTTAGCCATATCTATATCCCAAGATATTGGCATTCTGAAAACAATAAGGTGTCACACATAACATTTAATATATGTATAACATTCCATAAAATAATCAGTAAATCAATATTATAATTATTTGTTAAATTCTAATATCCATAAATAGTATTAACAACATTGGATAATGATGATTCGGCAGTTGAATCTATAACCTTGGAACTTAAAAACTTTTTTTGGTTATTGGAAATAATTACAATATGCAACTACTTTTTTAAACTAAGATATTTCATCTAGTTTTCATGTATATGCTTTTTATAACTTTTACAAGCTGACAGGATATCCTGATGTAACCAGAATATAATTTAAGACAATCTATTGGTAATTTCTTACTTTGTTTTATTGTCATATACTTCATATTTCTCTGTCTCCAACCCTCGCCTTGACATGGCTTTCTTCAAAGCTTCCTTGAGGATAATACCCGGTTCAACACGGGCCTACAAATAAATCAGTAAAATAACATATCTATATAAACAAGTGAAATAAGCATACTGGGTATTGCTGAAGTAATACATGTCCCTACTAGCCCTCACTAAAAATAGTAACAGTGACCCTGAACTTGACCCAAAAATCCCGAGACTTATCCACGATATTAAAGATCCTTTATTATTGTGTGAAGTTTATCAAGTTCTCCAGAAATGAAGCCGCTAGAGTGCTGACAGACTTTTGTGATATGTACATACATACAAGATGGATAGAGAAGAAACCTTAAGTCCCCCTGGTTTCACTGGTATAGGGGACTAATAAATACAAGTATCAGTAGTGTATCGTTACAATTCAGTGTTGGTCCTCAAATCTTTTTTCTGTACTTTATCCTGAAGCATCCATAAAAAAATTTCCATGAAATTAAACACATAATGGTGTGTCAACTTTGTCATCTACAAATTATAAATAGATCAATGATAGATTACTCAAGACCCCAAATGTCCATAACATAAGTTGGATTTGGTTTGGGATGGGGAACTCATTAACTTGGATTGCTATACAATAGGGCTTACAGAAGTGACTTGTTCGTCTGGGAGGTAGGCCTTGACATGGCCAGCTCGTAGTGCTTTGGGACTGGACTGGGCAGCAAGGCCCGAAGTCTGTAGGTTATTCCCCGTCGTAGATCCCAGCAGGATGGGTGTAGGTGTCTTCAGGGGTCCCTCCTGCTCCTGGGCAGCATCGGTCGGAGACTCTCGCTCATTTATTAATATCTGTTCATAGCATGTCATCAGATGAGATTCTTTCTCTTGTAGTTCATGGATTTTGTTTGCTAATGCTTCATATTCCTAGAAAATTAGAAATACCAACATGTATATTGCACAGAATCAAATATTACAGTAGTATTTTTTTATATGAAATAAATTAAATAATGTTTTTAATTGTCCTATAACAGTTGTGTGACATTGTTATGTTATATCACAACTATGCAGCATTGTGAATGACCTGAGACAGCTATGTTAAATGACGAATATCCTTAAACAGCTTTGTGACATTTCAAATGTCCATTTACAGTTGTGTGACACTGTGAATATCCTTAGACAGCTGTGTGACATTTTAAATGTCCATTTATAGCTGTGTGACACTGTGAATGTCCAGACAGCTTTGTGACATTTCAAATGTCCATTTATAGCTGTGTGACTCTGTGAATGTCCAGACAGCTTTGTGACATTTCAAATGTCCATTTATAGCTGTGTGACATTTTAAATGTCAATTTATAGCTGTGTGACATTTTAAATGTCCATTTATAGCTGTGTGACATTTTAAATGTCCATTTATAGCTGTGTGACTCTGTGAATGTCCAGACAGCTTTGTGACATTTTAAATGTCCATTTATAGCTGTGTGACTCTGTGAATGTCCTGACAGCTGTGTGACATTTTAAATGTCCATTTATAGCTGTGTGACACTGTGAATGTCCTGACAGCTGTGTGACATTTTAAATGTCCATTTATAGCTGTGTGACATTTAAATGTCCATTTATAGCTGTGTGACACTGTGAATGTCCTGACAGTTATGTGACATTTTAAATGTCCATTTATAGCTGTGTGACATTTCAAATGTCCATTTATAGCTGTGTGACATTTTAAATGTCCGTTTATAGCTGTGTGACTCTGTGAATGTCCTGACAGCTTTGTGACATTTCAAATGTCCATTTATAGCTGTGTGACATTTTAAATGTCCATTTATAGATGTGTGACATTTCAAATGTCCATTTATAGCTGTGTGACATTTTAAATGTCCATTTATAGCTGTGTGACATTTTAAATGTCCATTTATAGCTGTGTGACACTGTGAATGTCCTGACAGTTATGTGACATTTTAAATGTCCATTTATAGCTATGTGACATTTTAAATGTCCATTTATAGCTGTGTGACACTGGGAATGTCCTGACAGTTATGTGACATTTTAAATGTCCATTTATAGCTGTGTGACATTTTAAATGTCCATTTATAGCTGTGTGACATTTTAAATGTCCATTTATAGCTGTGTGACACTGTGAATGTCCTGACAGTTATGTGACATTTTAAATGTCCATTTATAGCTGTGTGACACTGTGAATGTCCTGACAGCTGTACCACAATACTTACTTGAATGTACATAGGATCTGGATTCTGATGTTTACCGAAGGTGGCATTAAGAGCCTCTAAGTTTTCTTTGGTCAGTCGAATTACTTTCTGTATGTTATGAATCTGTAAAGAAAAGGATATCAGCATCAATATTTAATTCATACAATGATATATATCATCATGCAATTCATAATTCATTGAAACAGCTGCCGTGTGAAGTATTCAGGACATCCTGGAGCGACATAATCCACTCAGATATATACAGTACTTAACCCTTCTTGAAAATGTTAAATTCATCAGTTAGTCAAGAAGTCCTTGTTTCTAGCTAAAGCAACGAGTTTTGGCAATATCTCTCTATGTTTTCCCATCAATTAATCTGATCAGCTCAAGACCAGTGATTATGACCTGGGTAGCTATATTTTTCAATTTTTTTTTGTGGTTTTTTGATAAGCGAGTCATGGGCTCAATAAACATAATCCTGTCACAGTCTGGCCAAAAATCTCTAAAATGATCCATTTCCTCATAATGCCAGTCAATTGTATGTATGCTATGATCGATGATTTCATATTTGAATTGTCATCTTTGAATTCTTGGACTGATGTTATGCAGTATTTTGTGTCTGCCAATTATAATAAACATCTTCTGGTCCAACACATCCTTCAATCTGATTCATTTGTTAACAATTAATGTTTTGGGACTGCAATAATAATTCTAATTTTAAACAATACGCTTATTTAATTACTATCAGCTATACAATGTGCTGCTTATCTTTTAGTTTGGATTTTTTTTTATATTTTCAGTAAAAATAGTAACTGTTAAATTCATTAGCCTCAGACTTGTGTTAACATCAAGGTATAGGAGCCAGATGTACACTGTATTACCAGTTGATCCCAAGGCATCAGATTTTACTATGGAGGAACCGGCTGCTGTGCCACAAGACCAATATCAATTATTAAAGGGAGATAATTTGTGTAGTAGTTATTTCCCTTTATAAAATTGTTTTCAGAAATAATGATGAACAATTTTTATCATGGTAATATCAATTTATTCATTAAACATGTAAGAATTCAAAGTATAAATACAGCATTTATCAATCTCTGACTCATCCCTCCTTTCACATCCTTAAATTGATATATTTACTATGCTCATTCTTCTCTCTCTTCACCCATTCAGACTCCATCTCAATCTCATTCTGTTTTGTCTCTCTCAGGTTACTAATTAAATATGTTACTTACACATTGTCATAAGACATAGTGATGATACACTTTCAAAACTTAAGTATCCTGGAATAATAAGCACTATGATATCACACTAAACACGATAATACTATGTGTTGTCACAGCACTAATATGATTTCCCTTGTCATTTTCACACACAAAATGTCTTACAACACAACTTCACACTTAATTGTCCTCCTCAGGATCACATGATGTGGTGATGGTGATCTTTCTATTTCTTATATGAGCCCATGAGTATGCTCTGTTAAAGTTGAAGTCATCAGGCTTGGGGCCTTTGGTTGAAACCATCATCAGGCTGTTGAAGACTTTCTGGGCAGTCTGTTTCATAGTTGGATCTTGATCCTCTTTTGTGAACTGAACTAACAAAAATCAAAAAAGGAAAAAAGGAAATGTTTAAACAAGATTTGAAATTTGGAAATAATACATTTTTATCAAATATGAAGTTATTTACATTTAATATATAAATTAATCATTTACATACTAGAGTAGTCTATCAATTTAGATTGTCTCAAAGTTGGCATTAACTATATAATATTACAAGTAGTAAATGATCATGTATAGTATATATGTATATTTTGATTACTGATCATGGTCACAGATCATAAGGTAGATGGTAAAAGTTACGTGTACCCTATCACATAAAAAAGTAATTTAAAAAAAAAAAAATTTATTTAGTAAATGATTTATATTATTTCAAATAATAATTATCTGGAACATTAAGAATTACCTTCATCTTTGTCGTTCTTTAGACAACCAGTGTAAATGACAATCTTTAATTTCTCAGTGTTGATGATGGCAAAGAAGGAACAGACAAAGGCCGAGTCTTCTGTTGTTTTGACGAATTCTCCAAATACGATCCAAAAGACAGCTGCTGTATACATGTAGTTGTAGATTAATGATTGCAGAATGAAATGATCATCATCGACCTTTTAGTCATACATTCCATGTTATTACTTTCGTTGTTCAAACTCCTAATTTTTTTTATACAAATGCATCATCCATCACATGCGTTCTTTATAATGCAGTCGGATTCGTATGTGCAGTTGACTTCAATAGAATTGTGTTTGATGCCATAAAGTGTTTATTTGTTACTGCTGTCAAAACACAACCACACGGTCTGGAATCTGCTCAATTAATTAATGTTGGTATGAATCGGTTATTTTGTTGGGGTATTGGACATCATGGTCATTGAATGAAATGTCAAAAGTTGCCCTGGTATGTAAACAGGTCAGTGCTCCAGATAGCCTGCGTGAATGCGTTTTTACGCGCTATTTTATGCAAAAAACGCAAGAAAAAAACATGAACTTGCGTCATTAACGTAATAAAATCCAGATAATTGCGTCAGTTACCGGCTCTTATTTTCAACTGTTTAGAATGTATGTGTAGCATGTCACAGAGACGCTTGTAAACTTAGTGTATTTTTTACCGTTCATAGAAAGCGCTTTAAAGATCGTGATTATAAACAATGGCGCTATCAAAAAACCAGTCATCGTTGTTTGAAATGGGCTTTTCGAAGAAAGAAAAACGCCCAGATCGTAATACCGAAACATTCATCAGAGAAGTACTAGACAAAATTATTCAAGGAATAGGTAGAAAGCATCACAGGACGTTGTCAAAACGAGGAACGATCGATTCATGGACTAAATGTTACGAATGGTTGAAGGTAGAGATTGTGGGCCAGTCGGACTCCGAGGGATGTAATGTTCTGAACTTAAAATGCTTGTTGTGTTTAAAATGTAAAAAAGACAATGCTTTTACTAGAGGCTGTTCGAATATTCAGAGAAGTGCGCTTAGGCGTCATGAAATGTCGGAAGACCATGCTAGTGCAATGGATACTCAAAGTCGTCAAAAAAATCGCGATAATCATAATGTAACAACATCTGATTATGTCGAAGATGTTTATGATAATGACGACATATGCGAAAACAAATCAGAAGAATGTACTTATCGTGTGTTTAGGACAATTTACTATTCAGCTTCATAAACAAATGTGCATTATAAGTTTGTATTTCATGGTTTTACTGGCTGAACATGATTAAAAGTTAATAAAATAGTACCTATTCATTTTCAAGTAAAATATGAACTTCAGCATAAAATTCAGATGTAAAATTTCTTTAATGAATGAGTTCAATGAATTGTATTAAACAAACAGCAACAAGTCAAATGTACTGTGCATGTTTTAACATTAAGTAAATAAAACCTTGGCACCAATTTACTAAGGGTCTTTTTTGTTTTGGTATGTTTCCTCTTGTATTTTTGAACATAGTTTAAAAAGTTGAAAACTGAAGAAATACTCTTCACTTTGTGACATGAGGGGTAAAAAACCCCTTTGCTTTATGGGGGTTGGAGTGAAAACCCCTCATGTCAAAAAGTTATCTGGAGCACTGCAGGTAATAAATTGAACCCAATTGCAACTCCTCATCTACACAAGATAATAAGAACAATTAATGTCCTAATGACTCCAACACTTTAAGGAATCCAATCACCATACACAGACTTCTGCTTCTGGTTACAGGTATAAATAGAAAAAAAATCTAAGCCCCTACTCCTGCTATTATATCAACAAGGTGTAACACTCGAAAAGTTGGAAATGGAGGGATGAGCTTCAATTCACATTGAATTTACGTTCAATCCGACTAAAATCTCAAATGCTCACAAAACTCAGTAATGTACCTTAGTTTAGTATCCTTAAATATCAATGCTTGTTATTCTTTTGCTGAGAGACAATGACTTAAGGATGAGAAAATGGATCAAAAGCAGTCGTAATAGCTGCTGATGCATGTACTGTGAATTGGAAGTAGTTGGTATGTTTTGGTAACATTGAAACTCTTTGAGAACCTCAGCAGTTGCTGTCGGAAGTAACATATATACCATAGCCTGTGTCTGATTTTTGAAAGCAAGGTCCACAAAAGTGAGTTTGAACATTATTTTCACAATTAAGCTGTTAAAATACTAAGAGAAAAAAATAAAGGAAAGAAAACAAGTGGAAGAAACCTTTGAAATTTCTTAACTGAAAATGGATTAATTTTAATATTCCTTATAAATATTCCATTCCCCTAAATTTATTGAAGACAAATCTGATTTGTCCAATGAACGTTTATAACATTTCTATACTTTTGTAGTGGAAATGGACTTGGTCGGTCATCTGCGACCAGGTAGCCCAGTGATAGAGTGTCCGTCTAGAGTTTGGAGGTCCCGGGTTCAAACCCCGGTCTAGCCGCTACATTTTGTCATCTCCTGTTACATTTGGTGCCGTGACCAGAATGTGATCCTGAGGACCACCGGTGCGACCACAACCGGTTATGTACTGACGTGGGGACGAGGACAGTCAAAGGAAGAGGTTCCATCGTATTGCCAGACATTGTGTGATTGTGTTTTGAAAAGTGACATTAACATTTTGGCAAATTGTGTATCTTAATGTGAACAGTCTATATATTGTAGTAATAATAGAACTATTAATGGGTTATTTTCAATATCAATTTTATCAACTCTGTTTTTGTGAGAAGTGTGAGGCATGAACATTGACAATCTTCAAAGTATAGTATAGGAATTTATTAATTTTGTAACTATTAAACATCTTTATATATATTTTTTTGATATTGATATTTATAAAGTCAGTGTAGTGCCTCATTTATTTAAATTTTACATGTATATTGTAGCTTGACGACAATCAATGGAATTGCGATGTCATCAGGTTATGTCTGGTTGACCCTGTCATGTCGCAGATCCAGTTCATAGTAGATTATAAATAGATTTGTACGAGCATGTGTGCCTGGGGCGTAATCTCAGTTATATATTCGGGTGTCTGGCTCACTCAGTGGGCAGTCGAACGGATTTGTTTCCGGAGGTGTGCCACATTTTCCCAGCCATTTGCTAAGCGGGTAGACGTACATTGTAGCTATACTTCAGTAGGGTACATAGACCTAATGTTAGCTATATATATATAGGGAGCCTGAGAGTCAAGCTCAGGTAGGACTATGACGCAGGGAGGGGTCCGTGTGCTGGCATAGTGTGTATACAGTTATTTGTGTGTGAGAGCAAGCGATTGTTTATCTTTACATATTTCATTGCTTCATATCAAATATCATTAACTTTATAAGCACAGAGTTTGTTGTCTCTTCAATAACCGACACAGTGTTAAAACCTAACCGAACCTGGGTTGAAAACACCAGGTGATGCTGGACTTCAGGGACACACTATAATAACCGGAACCGGTGTGTGTTTCGCCCAGAACCCCATCTCATTATAAAACACTTTTAGAATGAAAATAGTATGAAATTAACCCATTTCAATTATCATAGTTCATCATTATTTACACCAGTGTTCACCATCATAATCAATGTTTTAATCTTTTGCCGTATTAAATAAACTTGTGACATGGTGAGATTTGCAGAATGGTAGCATGAATATATAACTTCTGTTTTTTACAGTTCGTTAGAAAACTAAAAAAAAAACAATCACTTATCAATAACACTATACATGAGAAAATAGACACTTCGCATTGCCTAATACGTCTTTTCAATACATTTCGCTATACCTCAAGACCCTACTTATAAAATATGTAAGATTTATACAACAGACAACATGGAAAATACAACTTCTGGACTACCGAACTATGGTGGTAAATATGCCTTTATAAATTCAGACTTGAGACAAAATCACAATTGTCAGTATATACCTAAGTAGGGTCACACATTGTCACGGTGTATGAGAGTGTGTGTACATTACTGCTGATGACATTTGTTTTGGCTGCACGATTCCCTGCGAAAAACCGGCCCTGACTCACGACTGACTCACAGCAAACTGTATCACACACACATCGACATAACGACATATTATTGTCCAAACCAAAGAAGCCTTAACCGTCCGGTCGAGGCGACACCGCGATGTTCCGAGCACCTGTTGTGCTAATTAGCTCTCAGATTGTCTCGCTGTCAACCTTGCAGGAATTTTTGTCCAAAGTAAACAATTATTATCTCGACGTCATAATCGAAGTCTGAATCTCAGAATAAGACATTATGGAAGGGTAATAATCATACCTGATCTTGCAAGTTTGCCGCTTCATTTACATCGTCTCTGGGCGGTCCTGGAGTGTAATCTTGGATATCACCGTTCATTGTCTCTGGCTTTTGCACGACCGCCATATTGGTTCTTCCAGGCTTTCCTCACGTGACCTACCTACATTATCACTGAAATCTCGCGTTATTTCAAATATGCAGACCTAAATAAAGTGCTGCGTAGATTTTCTGTTGGTGTCGGTATGACACATAGAGTAATGCAAACGGCGTACAATAGCTTTTATCATTCCGCTAATTATTAAAAAAATGTCTGGAAAGTACGCCGTAATGGTTGTGTAATACTTAAATATAGAAACTGGGATTTCGTACACATTGTGCGACTCACTGTAACAGGCGCTGTTACACATCTAGATCTAGTAGCATTGTATGCTGAAGCTATTACGTTTTATTTCAACGCTTCTAACAAGGCTATCAATACTTTGGTAGTATTTGAGTAAAACTTACATAATTAGTAGGCTAAATACATGCTGTAATATGCGCGATGCAGTATATGAAACTAGGTTATCTTAACACGTTGTTAATTTGAAAGTTGATGTATCATTATAATTATGCAGGGACATAATTTATATAGCTTCATACACGTATCCTGTCTCTAAGACTATGTGTGTTTAAATACTTTAGTTTTAGGTCACATTTTCAATAAGTAGATTTATGACCACGGAGCTGTTGCTCTTTCTTTACGCAAATTTTAGGTTGGATGTACATTTTAATTCGGAACCAAAACAATATGTATTTGTGTTTATCAGCAGAATGGAATTTTTGGAATGACACAACACATTTTGATCAGATGCCAATATGATTCAGACATGAAGGCGTACGTAGTAGGTATTTAGAGAGTATTATTACGTCAGTGGGTCCGCCCGAGTATATCAGACAATCTATCAGACAGTTTTCCATGATTCAATCATTTATCCGGCCATTAACAAGAAGTACCCGGAACTTGCAAGGCTAATCACAATGAGTTGTTTTACACAATGACCAAGGAAATCCTGCAGCATAGCAGTATGTACACCTACCCGAAAATCATTCTGCGGCAAAATATGATTATGAAATAGATTAAACAGAATTAAACAGAAATTCATTATTTATATCCAAATTTTGTCATTTAGTCGCCAATATATGTAGCCTTTCTTAAGAAAAGAAAAATAACATAGCAGACCGGCGTGGTCGTCAAACGCCATGTCGAATTCTCGCGTGATTTTTTTATTTCTGTTCAAAAAGTTTTAGTGACGTCAAAGAAAGCGGGAAGTTTTTTTTATCTTTCATGCTCATGTAATTTTCGGTTTTATATAGATCGTCATTTCAATTCAGAAATAAATATCAATCGACGAGTGAGGACAAAGGTCTTACGTATTGTCGATTACATCTAATCCAGTCATTTTATGACAAAATTAGCTAAAAGGTTAAACTTATATAATTGCAAAAGAACTTTTTTCGTGTTTTTTATAAAATTGAACATCTTTATTTCTAAATTCTAAAAGTCCCAGAAAATCATTGATGTGGAACATTTAGAAAAGAACGTGTATACCTAGCTACATGTATATGCTGGTTGACCTAAATAGTGATGGAGTAAAAATTGGGGTAAGGGTATTACAAATCTCATTTAATTAATTCTAAGAAATACATATCAACGAATCACACTAGCGGATCCGGAATTTTGGCCCCCAGACCCCTCGCAAAAAAAAAAAAAAAAATCGACTCGCGCCGTACGACGCACGCATAACCACTTTTACAATTACTGGTGGACCCCCAGATATATTATCAAAGATGATTAGTCGCCTCCTACATCATGCTGTGAGAGGGTTCCTGTGAGATACACTCGCATATTTTGACTTGCGTCTGCATGGATGGCTCAGTTTTCACACCCGAGATCCGGGTTCGATTCAGGACTGCCAGGGCACTCAGAAGGAATGTATTTTCCATGTCCTTTCACATTGGCGCCTTACTAAAATCTCATGATATGGTGGTATTGCGAGTCTCAGCTTGAGATCTGTGCAAATGAGGAACGTGTCGGAGTGGCTTTTACTAGCCCGTCACCCAGCTGACCAAGCATATTGCTTTGACTCAAAAGGATTAGCACGCCGGAGAACCGAGCTTGATTCATGGCGGGGCATTGTACAAGAATATTTTTTTCGGTGTTCTTTTATACAGCAACTGACTAAGGATTCATGGATAAGTAAATATATTTTCAATAATTTGAATAAATGAAAAAAAAACCTCCTGCAACATGCCCTAAATTTTTTACTGCTGGATGGCAGTTTCACACCTTAGTCAACAACTTATCCACGCATATTTCGGTTTGGTAATCGGTTTGGTCATCATTCTCGGGTGTTCGGTTCGGTAGGTTTGGTCATCATTCTTGGGTGTACGGTTCGGTAGGTTTGGTCATCATTCTAAGGAGTACGGTTCGGTAGGTTTGGTCATCATTCTTGGGTGTACGGTTCGGTAGGTTTGGTCATCATTCTCGGTAGTATGGTTCGGTAGGTTTGGTCATCATTCTCGGTTGTACGGTTCGGTAGGTTTGGTCATCATTCTTGGGTGTACGGTTCGGTAGGTTTGGTCATCATTCTTGGTTGTACGGTTCGGTAGGTTTGGTCATCATTCTTGGGTGTACTGTTCAGTGGTTTGGTCATCATTCTTGGATGTACGGTTCGGTAGGTTTGGTCATCATTCTTGGTTGTACGGTTCGGTAGGTTTGGTCATCATTCTCGGGTGTACGGTTCGGTAGGTTTGGTCATCATTCTCGGGTGTACGGTTCGGTAGGTTTGGTCATCATTCTTGGGTGTACGGTTCGGTAGGTTTGGTCATCATTCTTGGGTGTACGGTTCGGTAGGTTTGGTCATCATTCTTGGGTGTACGGTTCGGTAGGTTTGGTCATCATTCTCGGGTGTACGGTTCGGTAGGTTTGGTCATCATTCTTGGGTGTATTTAAACAATAATAGATTTCTGTCAAACCTGATTATTTAGTGAAAAGATGATCTTTTAGATTGAGACAGTTTTAAAGAAGCTAATTCCACCTATGTATTTAAAAACCGTCCAAGTATTGTGTTGTTTATCGAGCATTTGATTATCTCTTTTTTATGGCAACAGACACACCAGGGAAACCAGCTCGTGGCGTATCAACTACTTCTTAATTACAAGTAGAAGAGGTTCAGGTCGGACACCTGCCAAGTAAAACCTACTGAACGGCGGATAAGTCACCGGGGACATATTCTTCCGCCATCGAAAAGGTAATCGAAGGTCAATACAAGGAGATCAGATCGGCGATATACAACAAACTCTGTCGTCCGTCCGTCGGTCTGACGTTATATCGGTACACTAGATATACAACAAACTCTGTCGTCCGTCCGTCGGTCGGACGTTATATCGGTACACTAGATATACAACAAACTCTGTCGTCCGTCCGTCGGTGGGACGTTAAATCGGTACACTAGATATACAACAAAGTCTGTCGGCCGTCCGTCGGTCGGACGTTATATCGGTACACTAGATATACAACAAACTCTGTCGTCCGTCCGTCCGTCCGTCCGTCCGTCGGACATTATATCGGTACACTAGATATGCAACGAACTCTGTCGTCCGTCAGTCGGTCGTTATATCGGTACACTAGATATACAACAAACTCTGTCGTCCGTCCGTCCGTCCGTCCGTCCGTCAGTCGGACGTTATATCGATACACTAGATATACAACAAACTCTGTCGTCCGTCCGTCCGTCCGTCGGACGTTATATCGGTACACTAGATATACAACAAACTCTGTCGTCCGTCGGTCGGTCGGACGTTATATCGGTACACTATACAACAAAGTCTGTCGGCCGTCCGTCGGTCGGACGTTATATCGGTACACTAGATAAACAACAAACTCTGTCGTCCGTCCGTCCGTCCGTCAGTCGGACGTTATATCGGTACACTAGATATACAACAAACTCTGTCGTCCGTCAGTCGGTCGTTATATCGGTACACTAGATATACAACAAAGTCTGCCGGCCGTCCGTCCGTCGGACGTTATATCGGTACACTAGATATACAACAAAGTCGGTCGTCCGTCGGTCGGTCGGTCGGTCGGACGTTATATCGGCACCCTAGATATACAAGAAAGTCTGTCGTCGGTCGTTCGGTCGGCCGTTATATCGGTACATTAGATATACAACAAACTCTGTCGTCCGTCAGTCGGACGTTATATCGGTACACTAGATATACAACAAACTCTGTCGTCTGTCCGTCAGTCGGACGTTATATCGGTACACTAGAAATACAACGAACTCTGTTGTCCGTCAGTCGGTCGTTATATCGGTACACTAGATATACAACAAACTCTGTCGTCCGTCCGTCCGTCGGTCGGACGTTATATCGGTACACTAGACATACAACAAACTCTGTCGTCCGTCTGTCAGTCGTACGTTATATCGGTACACTAGACATACTACAAACTCTGCCGTCCTTCGGTCGGTCGGACGTTAAATCGGTACACAAGATATACAACAAACTCTGTCGTCCGTCCGTCAGTCGGACGTTAAATCGGTACACTAGATATACAACAAACTCTGTCGTCAGTCGGTCGGTCGGTCGGTCGTTATATCGGTACACTAGATATACAACAAACTCTGTTGTCCGTCCGTCGGTCGGTCGTTATATCGGTACACAAGATATACAACAAACTATGTCGTCCGTCCGTCAGTCGGACGTTATATCGGTACACTAGATATACAACGAACTCTGTCGTCCGTCGGTCGGTCGGACGTTATATCGGTACACTAGATATACAACAAACTCTGTCGTCCGTCCGTCAGTCGGACGTTATATCGCTACACTAGATATACAACAAACTCTGTCGTCCGTCGATCGGTCGGACGATATATCGGCACACTAGATATACAACAAACTCTGTCGTCCTTCGGTCGGACGTTATATCGGTACACTAGATATACAACAAACTCTGTCGTCCGTCGGTCGGTCGGACGTTATATCGGTACACTAGATATACAACAAAGTCTGTCGGCCGTCCGTCGTCGGACGTTATATCGGTACACTAGATAAACAACAAACTCTGTCGTCCGTCCGTTCGTCAGTCGGACGTTATATCGGTACACTAGATATACAACAAACTCTGTCGTCCGTCAGTCGGTCGTTATATCGGTACACTAGATATACAACAAAGTCTGCCGGCCGTCCGTCCGTCGGACGTTATATCGGTACACTAGATATACAACAAAGTCGGTCGTCCGTCGGTCGGTCGGTCGGTCGGTCGGTCGGTCGGTCGGACGTTATATCGGCACCCTAGATATACAAGAAAGTCTGTCGTCGGTCGTTCGGTCGGCCGTTATATCGGTACACTAGATATACAACAAACTCTGTCGTCCGTCAGTCGGACGTTATATCGGTACACTAGATATACAACAAACTCTGTCGTCTGTCCGTCAGTCGGACGTTATATCGGTACACTAGATATACAACAAACTCTGTCGTCCGTCGATCGGTCGGACGATATATCGGCACACTAGATATACAACAAACTCTGTCGTCCTTCGGTCGGACGTTATATCGGTACACTAGATATACAACAAACTCTGTCGTCCGTCGGTCGGTCGGACGTTATATCGGTACACTAGATATACAACAAAGTCTGTCGGCCGTCCGTCGTCGGACGTTATATCGGTACACTAGATAAACAACAAACTCTGTCGTCCGTCCGTTCGTCAGTCGGACGTTATATCGGTACACTAGATATACAACAAACTCTGTCGTCCGTCAGTCGGTCGTTATATCGGTACACTAGATATACAACAAACTCTGTCGTCCGTCAGTCGGTCGTTATATCGGTACACTAGATATACAACAAAGTCTGCCGGCCGTCCGTCCGTCGGACGTTATATCGGTACACTAGATATACAACAAAGTCGGTCGTCCGTCGGTCGGTCGGTCGGTCGGTCGGACGTTATATCGGCACCCTAGATATACAAGAAAGTCTGTCGTCGGTCGTTCGGTCGGCCGTTATATCGGTACACTAGATATACAACAAACTCTGTCGTCCGTCAGTCGGACGTTATATCGGTACACTAGATATACAACAAACTCTGTCGTCTGTCCGTCAGTCGGACGTTATATCGGTACACTAGAAATACAACGAACTCTGTTGTCCGTCAGTCGGTCGTTATATCGTAAAATATAATAACTCTTATGTAGTATTTGTGGTATAGATTGTAGATGTAGTTGTAGAGTTGAATAATGATGAAGTCGTAGAGTTGAGGTTCCTCTGTTTATTGGTGCAGGTATGTGTAGGTAGTGTCCGTTCGCAGACGGGTAGGAATGACCTTGTCCGTGCAAAGCACGGCCGAAGGACCGGCGTGTCCGTACGCAGACGGGTAGGAATCGACAATAGTTTCAATGGAAGGCTTCTCTTTTATATGCTCATGATGTGCATCGGCCGGTCAGATAGATTTCCCCTAACTTAATATGGTTATGGGGTTCGTGACCTGAAGTCTACATGTAAACCCCATATTAATTATAACTACACAAAGATAATTGGATACAACCAGTATTACATGGACATAGTATAGATAACATCCAAGTTGTTTAGAGAACCGAGGTCCATCTAATTATTGGCAAATTAGCTAACATGTGTACATGTAGATATGATTATTTACCAGTTCTAGGTATAATTATATGAACTTCTACTGAACATATTACAGTACATTTCGTTTCTATGTAATTTAAAAGATTTCAAATTAGATATAATTTGACATCAAGCGTAAGCGAAATAGTCGAAATTAACACTTATTTTTAACAGGTAGATTAACAGGTTAAATCAAAAGTATGAGTACCAAATAAAATATAATAACTCTTATGTAGTATTTGTGGTATAGATTGTAGATGTAGTTGTAGAGTTGAATAATGATGAAGTCGTAGAGTTGAGGTTCCTCTGTTTATTGGTGCAGGTATGTGTAGGTAGTGTCCGTTCGCAGACGGGTAGGAATGACCTTGTCCGTGCAAAGCACGGCCGAAGGACCGGCGTGTCCGTACGCAGACGGGTAGGAATCGACAATAGTTTCAATGGAAGGCTTCTCTTTTATATGCTCATGATGTGCATCGGCCGGTCAGATAGATTTCCCCTAACTTAATATGGTTATGGGGTTCGTGACCTGAAGTCTACATGTAAACCCCATATTAATTATAACTACACAAAGATAATTGGATACAACCAGTATTACATGGACATAGTATAGATAACATCCAAGTTGTTTAGAGGACCGAGGTCCATCTAATTATTGGCAAATTAGCTAACATGTGTACATGTAGATATGATTATTTACCAGTTCTAGGTATAATTATATAAACTTCTACTGAACATATTACAGTACAATCGGTACACTAGATATACAACAAACTCTGTCGTCCCTCCGTCGATCGGACGTTATATCGGCACACTAGATATACAACAAACTCTGTCGTCCGTCCGTCGATCGGACGTTATATCGGCACACTAGATATACAACAAAGTCTGTCGTCGGTCGGTCTGTCGGACGTTATATCGGTACACTAGATATACAACAAACTCTGTCGTCCCTCCGTCGATCGGACGTTATATCGGCACACTAGATATACAACAAAGTCTGTCGTCCGTCCGTCGATCGGACGTTATATCGGCACACTAGATATACAACAAAGTCTGTCGTCCGTCGGTCGGACGTTATATCGGCACACTAGATATAGAACAAACTCTGTCGTCCCTCCGTCGATCGGACGTTATATCGGTACACTAGATATACAACAAAGTCTGTCATCCGTCGGTCAGTCGGTCGGAGGTTATATCGGTACACTAGATATACAACAAAGTCTGTCATCCGTCGGTCGGTCGGTCAGACGTTATATCGGTACACTAGATATACAACAAAGTCTGTCGTCCGTCGGTCGGTCGGTCGGTCGGTCGGTCGTTATATCGGTAAGTAAACTATTAAGTCAACAAGGTTTTTTTTCGGTTTATGTCGGCATATTTTTTGATGATGTCGACATATTTACGTCGTAAGGTGGCAACTCGATGGCAGACATATAGCATCATGCGTACACATGCAGCATGTTTAGGGAATTGTACATGGTGGTAAGTTGGATATGGATGGTTGTACTTGAAGTATCAATACACATTCAATATACTGGTCTTACAACTGCTTAAGCCACCCATCTAGGAACACAGATATAATTTAAGTTAGCCGTAGTGGATATGAATTCATCTGACCTACCTACCACGTGATATACCTGTCAGGTACTAGATAGATTAGCGGAAATCTCTTGTCTACCTCGTCACAAGGAGACACCTTGTTAATGGATTCACTCGAAACACCAGTATGGGGTTCATCTGGCTTTTAAACCTTTTGATCATATGTGCATTCTACAACATTATTGTTGATGCAAGCGCTCAAAAGAGTGTTGGAAAATATGTGAATGAGACACTGGTATTGGGAAAAGCATGCCACGCGAGACCACGCCAACGTAACTTTTTTAACAAGTTGGATAATCTTATTAATACGGATTTGGATCTCATAGTTTTAGATATGAAGATTCCTTATAAGAACACGACGGGAGGAAAATCCTTCCGATTCGATCTTATCATGACAGCTTCAGGGCAGTTACTCTTGTCACTCAAATCACAATTGGATTTCCTTACTTTAAATCTGCCCCTTCTCAGCGACAGAGTAGACCGGCAGTATTTGGAACTGATCCTCTCTCCGCCTGACTGTATAGCTAACATCACCCTAAACGATACCTTAATAAAAACATGGCTGCTTCATGGATTAACTAAGGAACAAGATGGGATCGAACATTTATCCGTCCAAACTCTGTGTATAGAGCTGCCTTACAAAGAACCAAACGTCTGGTACCTGTTCTACGATACGTTCGTCAGCGAGTGCTCGGAGATGCCTGTCAAGGATTCAAAATGGGCTAAATCAGACGAAGATCCATTGGTGAAGTTCTATAGAGGTGCTCTCAACTATGGCGTATCGGTGGTAACGATAGTCTGTATGGTCGTACTAACCACATACAGACTGTTTCGCACTAAACCATCATTGTTTCTATGTAAACTGGACAAATCTGTGAGAAAGGAATGTGAAGTGGTGGATAGGTCTAAAGACGACAAGGATGCAGTTCAGCTTTTCCCGGATAAAATTAACTTCCCTGTTTTTAAATTTGAAATGTGCAATTTAAAGGAGTCCGTAGGATGTAAGGTAGAATGTAGAGGTTATCGTCAATCAGACCGATGGCTAGATATCAAAAAGCTCGGAAAATCTCCTTCGCTCAAAATCGCGGGATTCTGGTTTGACATAAGGAAGGACGTTCTCATCACATGCAAATCGTTCGGTTTGTTGTCACCCTTTCAGACGTTCGTTGAGGAGATCGGCGCATCTATGTGGGAGTTGCGTCCGAAATGCTGTCGGAATTTTAGGTACTTTGTCATTGTCATTTTACGGAGTTTTCTACTGATTTTGGTACTCGGAGCGATTATTGGTTTCACAAACTTACGGATATACGGAAACCTGAACGACCCGTTTTACACATTGTTAGATGCAATAAGTGTTTTCATTATTCTTGGGGTCGTTGCCGGGGTTAAGATTCTGACATTTTGTTGTCAAGGATTCAACAGGAACGAAATACCTAATATCATTGGAAGCGTCACTGTTGAAGCAATATGTATTGTCATGCTGTATCTAATGATAGCCCTTTCAGTTCGGATTACATTGATACTACTTCTTGGATTAGTGTTCTATAGTGGGTCGAATGATTACACCGTGGTTTCTACGGCAGCACTCTCTGTCCTATCCAATGGGTATTACCAACTTCAGACGACTCATAAACGATACCTCAATTTCCTTGACATGTGTATGAAAGAAATCACGAAGTTGGTGTATGAAAAAGACACTTTGAATGAACCCCACTTAAACACCATGACTATTGTCTCAAATAACGAGAACGACTTACGGTTGAACCACGATAGAGATGTTTTGCCGGATTGTAAAGGAGATAAAGGTGTACAGGAAGTGCCACGAGAAGCTACAGTAAACGGATTACCGGTATGGCCAACTCGAGACGGTAACTCACTCACTCTCACACTGGAGAAGAGGTTTGCTGTTTTCTTGTTGTCAAACGGTGAACTAGCAATCGACCGAGATTTCTTTCTGGGTCTTTGTAAAGCGAACAATTATAATTCTCCAGGAGATTTGAGATGGACTGTTTGTAAAGACCTGATTAAATTCATTTTCTGGGGAGGAGTTGTTTCGGGTATTATATATGTACAACATATCATTGCCAAAAGTTTCGACAGTTCGTTTTTTTCACAGGCGCCCGGTACTGTATTTAGTGTGTTGTTACCGATTGTGTTTAGCTACATGTTTTCTGGTCAAAACGTGGAAGAAGAAAATTCCAATTTGACCAGTCTGTTTAACGATTCGGTGTCAGATTTTAAGAAAAAGTACCGTGTTATTGACTTCGAAATCGATGGTAAACCAAGAACAGTTACTAAAACCCGTCACCTTGGCTTCCCGTTGTTGTACTCCTCTAGGAATTAAACATAAGTGTCATTGTTCTTGTATGAAATCTGGAGAAGATAACAAAAATAACGATGAAGATGTAAATGAAAAAAATGATGAAGATGCAAATGAACAGAATGATGATGAAGATGTAAATGGAACAGACTGGGAAAAGATCAGTTTTGAAACATCTCAGTGCCTTGAATGGAGCTGCTGCCAAGAAAAGTCAAATCATTCAGACATGGAAGGATTAACCAAGTCGCGTATTGTGTAGGATGGAACTATTTGTTGCCGTTGACAAACATTTTATGATATATTCATAAATGAGGTAGCGTCGTCCGTCTGTAATGCTGTATTGCCATTCAATAAATGTATTATTGTTAAGCTGTGTTAACTATCTTCTGATAGTGAGATCAAAATAAGATTAAAATTCTATGCTTTATTTAATTTTCGAAACATGTTTTCTACCACAATAGGTGGTTGTAATCATTACAACTTTTGGATAACAAACTCTAAACTCGTTTTGATTGTCTGACACAGTGACCTTTGACCTCGTGGTTCAATGGGTTTTGATTGGCTAACACTTGAAGGCCGCTTCACGTTGGTCGGAAATGATGACACACAAAAAGCAGTTGGCAACAGTTTTTCTGATAATTCATTTTTGTATGTTTTTTCATTAAATTATTGCTTTGAAAAATTATAAACTTGCCAATAATTTCTTTATAATTTGACAGACAATATCATAAAATGTGGATTGAAAATATTGATTGATTAAATTTTGGAAATGATATCAGTGTCTTTATGATCTTTTTCACGCGCAACATTTTTTGCAGGGAAAATTGCGAGACAATATTCCATGGGCAGTTCCGTCGGCTGCTCCATTTTGTTTAAAAGTCATCGAAAAAAAAAATGAACAAAAAATTACTTGCAAACGAAAATGTTAAAAATAAAAATATAGATATAAGCATTAAACAGCATTCTGATCGGTGTTATAGGACCATAACACGTAACAGAATGCTTTTTAATGCTTAAATATTAATCACTCTTGTTAGCCCGGATGGAAGTGCACGGGGGATTTTATTGTGAAAGGAAAACATAGTACTCGGGGAAAACCCACGTGGTCGGGCAGGTGATCCATATCTTTTTACGGTAAACACAGGAATCGAAATGCGGCCGCCAAGGTGAAAGGCAACTGTGTCACCCGACCACCCCATGGTGTGATTAAGAATCTCACTTGCTTTATGCTTTACTTCACTTTACTTTACTTGTTTTATGACATAAGTTTGATTGGCTCCACTAGATATACAGACAACACAGACGTACACTAGATATACAGACACCACAGACGTACACTAGATATACAGACAACACAGACGTACACTAGATATACAGACAACACAGACGTACACTAGATATACAGACAAGACGGACGTACATTATATATACAGACAACACAGACATACACTAGATATACAGACAATACAGACGTACACTAGATATACAGACAACACAGACATACACTAGATATACAGACAACACAGACGTACACTAGATATACAGACAACACAGACGTACACTAGATATACAGACAACCCAGACGTACACTAGATATACAGACAAGACGGACGTACATTAGATATACAGACAACACAGACATACACTAGATATACAGACAATACAGACGTACACTAGATATACAGACAACCCAGACGTACACTAGATATACAGACAAGACGGACGTACATTAGATATACAGACAACACAGACATACACTAGATATACAGACAACACAGACGTACACTAGATATACAGACAACACAGACATACACTAGATATACAGACAACACAGACATACACTAGATATACAGACAACACAGACGTACACTAGATATACAGACAAGACGGACGTACATTAGATATACAGACCATACAGACGTACAATAGATATACAGACAACACAGACGTACACTAGATATACATACAGCACAGACGTGCACTAGATATACAGACAGCACAGACGTACACTAGATATACAGACAGCACAGACGTACACTAGATATACAGACAACACAGACGTAAACTGCCCCACCTGTCTCCCTGATACACTGCCCCCACCTGTCTCCCTGATACACTGCCCTCACCTATCTCCCTGATACATTGCCCCACCTGTCTCCCTGATACCCTGCCCCAGCTGTCTCCCTGATACACTGTCCCACCTTTCTCCCTGATACACTGTCCCACCTGTCTCCCTGATACACTACCCCCACCTGTCTCCCTGATACATTTCCCCCACCTGTCTCCATGATTCACTGTCCCCACCTGTCTCCCTGATACAAGGCCCCCACCTGTCTCCCTGATACACTGTCCAACATATCTCCCTGATACACGGCCCCCACCTGTCTCCCTGATACAAGGCCCCCACCTGTCTCCCTGATACAAGGCCCCCACCTGTCTCCCTGAAATACTGCCCCACCTGTCTCCCTGATACACTGTCCCACCTGTCTCCCTGATACACTGTCCCACCTGTCTCCCTGATACACTGTCCCCACCTGTCTCCCTGATACACTGTCCCCACCTGTCTCCCTGATACAAGGCCCCCACCTGTCTCCCTGATACACTGCCCCATCGGTCTCCCTGATACACTGCCCCGCCTGTCTCCCTGATACACTGCCCCACCTGTCTCCCTGATACACTGCCTCCACCTGTCTCCCTGATACACTGCCCCCACCTGTCTCCCTGATACACTGCCCCGCCTGTCTCCCTGATACACTGCCCCACCTGTCTCCCTGATACACTGCCTCCACCTGTCTCCCTGATACACTGCCCCATCGGTCTCCCTGATACACTGCCCCGCCTGTCTCCCTGATACACTGCCCCACCTGTCTCCCTGATACACCACCCCACTTGTCTCCCTGATACACTGCCCCACCTGTCTCCCTGATACACTGCCCCCACCTGACCCCTGATACACTGCCCAACCTGTCTCCCTGATACACTGCCCCACCTGTCTCCCTGATACACTGCCCCCACCTGTCTCCCTGATACACTGCCCCACCTGTCTCCCTGATACACTGCCCCACCTGTCTCCCTGATACACTGCCCCCACCTATCTCCCTGATACACTGCCCTCACCTATCTCCCTGATGCATTGCCCCACCTGTCTCCCTGATACCCTGCCCCAGCTGTCTCCCTGATACACTGTCCCACCTTTCTCCCTGATACACTGTCCCACCTGTCTCCCTGATACACTACCCCCACCTGTCTCCCTGATACATTTCCCCCACCTGTCTCCATGATTCACTGTCCCCACCTGTCTCCCTGATACAAGGCCCCCACCTGTCTCCCTGATACACTGTCCAACATATCTCCCTGATACACGGCCCCCACCTGTCTCCCTGATACAAGGCCCCCACCTGTCTCCCTGATACAAGGCCCCCACCTGTCTCCCTGAAATACTGCCCCACCTGTCTCCCTGATACACTGTCCCACCTGTCTCCCTGATACACTGTCCCCACCTGTCTCCCTGATACACTGTCCCCACCTGTCTCCCTGATACAAGGCCCCCACCTGTCTCCCTGAAATACTGCCCCACCTGTCTCCATGATACACTGCCCCATCTGTCTCCCTGATACACTGCCCCATCTGTCTCCCTGATACACTGCCCCACCTGTCTCCCTGATACACTGCCCCATCGGTCTCCCTGATACACTGCCCCGCCTGTCTCCCTGATACACTGCCCCACCTGTCTCCCTGATACACTGCCCCACCTGTCTCCCTGATACACTGCCTCCACCTGTCTCCCTGATACACTGCCCCCACCTGTCTCCCTGATACACTGCCCCACCTGTCTCCCTGATACACTGCCCCCACCTATCTCCCTGATACACTGCCCCACCTGTCTCCCTGATACACTGCCCCATCGGTCTCCCTGATACACTGCCCCGCCTGTCTCCCTGATACACTGCCCCACCTGTCTCCCTGATACACCACCCCACTTGTCTCCCTGATACACTGCCCCACCTGTCTCCCTGATACACTGCCCCCACCTGACCCCTGATACACTGCCCCACCTGTCTCCCTGATACACTGCCCCACCTGTCTCCCTGATACACTGCCCCCACCTGTCTCCCTGATACACTGCCCCACCTGTCTCCCTGATACACTGCCCCACCTGTCTCCCTGATACACTGCCCCCACCTATCTCCCTGATACACTGCCCCACCTGTCTCCCTGATACGCTGCCCCATCGGTCTCCCTGATACACTGCCCCGCCTGTCTCCCTGATACACTGCCCCCACCTGTCTCCCTGATACACTGCCCCACCTGTCTCCCTGATACACTGCCTCCACCTGTCTCCCTGATACACTGCCCCACCTGTCTCCCTGATACACTGCCCCACCTGTCTCCCTGATACACTGCCTCCACCTGTCTCTCTGATACACTGCCACACACCGGTCTCACTAAACACTGCCCCACTTCACCAAATTATTTCTATTATAGGACCGTGTACAGGGACGAGCAGGAAACAAAACAGATATCTACATAACTAATGCCTAATTTATTAATGCTTGAGTATTAAAAAAAACCTTTCCTTTATCGTATAATCAACATTTTTTTTATATATTGTTAAATGGAAATTGACAAATAAAACAAAGTTTAAAAAATTGTGTGTATTCATTGACTTGCATTTCGTCATTTTTGATTTTTTTTTAATATAGGATAACTTGACCCGTGTCATTTAAATGTTTTTTTGTTGTTGTTGTTGTTTTTTACTTTAAAGATGTTTTGTCTCAAATAAGCTCAAACTATGTCTGGATTTTTATCAATCAACATGTTCTTTTCAAAAGGATAAATTAAAGAGACTGGTTAAAAGTAGATCTAAGGATCAGTTTATACGCACATGATTTGATGATATTGATAATTCTACAATAGATCAAACATATTTTATATTGAAGATACAATTTGGCATAGAAAAGTATTTGTTAGAGCTTAATGAAAAAGATAGAAAAACTATGTGTAAATTTCGATCATCAAATATTGAACTACCAAAAGAATCAGGAGGATGACTTGATATACCTCGTCACGAGGGAAGTTGTAATTTGTGTAAATCAGATATTGGTGATGATTTTTGTTTGTTTGTTTGTTTGTTTAATGTCCTTTTAACAGCCAGGGTCGATTTGTGATGAATTTACATATATAAAGGTGAACATGGATCGGATATATGGTTAAGAAAGAAATATATTCCAAAATACTACTTTACTTACCCGAGTTGAGACAAAATGCAAGGGGTGTTCAAGTTATGCGAAATATAAATTTCTCTATAAATCTTACTTGATGGTTGCCCTTTTTCCAATCCTATATAAAACTATTTTTAAAAAAAGACGAAATGCAAGTCAATAAATATAATTTTTTAAACTTTGTTTTATTTGTCAATTTCCATTTAACAATATATATACAACATATAAATGATACAAAAGGATTCAGAAAAAAGTATCTGATACCTATATAGGTTGACGTTATATAACAGAAGAGACATGATAAAACACGTCATATCAGGATGACATGTTTCTTTAGAATATGTTTGTCCTTTATAGAACAGAGCATCATGACATATGAGAGCCATTCAAGTTCAATGTCTTTTCTTATAACTTGAATATTTATTGATAATTTGTAATTGACAACTTTTTTTTCAATAACAAATACATTTTTATTTCCCTCACCGAATTTTGGAGGATTGCCCGGGTTCGAGCCCTTGGGTCAATCCTCCGACAGCATCTATCCCCCTGCAAGAGGTCTCTCTCTCATCGTGCACTCAGCAATTTGCTTGTTAATCATTTAACATGTCTCTCTATTCTTTTCACACTGTGCAATTTAAGCTTTTTAAAGTTTTACCTTGAGTTTACAAGAATTCAAAGATGATCATACAAACTGCATATAAAAGAAAAATAATATGTACACATGCTAGGATATAATAGATTAGATATAATATTATGAAAATAGTTTAAATATTCCCATTTTTTCTACTAGCATGTAAAATATCGAGGACTATGACTTATTAATGATGATATGTGAACTATTTCATATGTATTTTAATTAAAGAAATGTAATTATATGTAGTTATTATATTCTTATACTATTTCAAAATAAAAAAGTGTCATAAGTTCATCGATCATAAATTAAGTTCATGATAAATACACACACACACACACACGCACACCCTCACCCCCTAACACACACACACACACACACACACACACACGCACACCCTCACCCCCTAACACACACACACACACACACACACACACACACACACACACACACACACACACACACATATATATATATATATATATATGGTCTAGTAAGTAATAACGACGGTATGGTCCAATATAAGTACTGGATCCTAACATAGTGTTGTATAGGGTCTAGTAAGTAGTAATGACGGTATGGTCCAATATAGGTACTGGATCCTAACATAGTGTTGTATAGGGTCTAGTAAGTAATAACGACGGTATGGTCCAATATAGGTACTGGATCCTAACATAGTGTTGTGTAGGGTCTAGTAAGTAATAACGACGGTATGGTCCAATATAGGTACTGGATCCTAACATAGTGTGGTATAGGGTCTAGTAAGTAATAACCACGGTATGGTCCAATATAGGTACTGGATCCTTACATAGTGTTGTATAGGGTCTAGTGAATAGTAACGACGGTATGGTCAAATATAGGTACTGGATCCTTACATAGTGTTGTATAGGGTCTAGTGAATAGTAACGACGGTATGGTCAAATATAGGTACTGGATCCTAACATAGTGTTGTATAGGGTCTAGTAAGTAATAACGACGGTATGGTCCAATATAGGTACTGGATCCTAACATAGTGTTGTATAGGGTCTAGTAAGTAATAACGACGGTATGGTCCAATATAGGTACTGGATCCTAACATGGTGTTGTATAGGGTCTAGTAAGTAATAACGACGGTATGGTCCAATATAGGTACTGGATCCTAACATAGTGTTGTATAGGGTCTAGTAAGTAATAACGACGGTATTGTCCAATATAGGTACTGGATCCTAACATAGTGTTGTATAGGGTATAGTAAGTAATAACGCTGGTATGGTCCAATATAGGTACTGGATCCTAACATAGTGTTGTGTAGGGTCTAGTAAGTAATAACGACGGTATGGTCCAATATAGGTACTGGATCCTAACATAGTGTGGTATAGGGTCTAGTAAGTAGTAATGACGGTATGGTCCAATATAGGTACTGGATCCTAACATAGTGTTGTATAGGGTATAGTAAGTAATAACGCTGGTATGGTCCAATATAGGTACAGAATCCTAACATAGTGTTGTATAGGGTCTAGTAAGTAATAACGACGGTATTGTCCAATGTAGGTACTGGATCCTAACATAGTGTTGTATAGGGTCTAGTAAGTAATAACGACGGTATTACGCAATATAGGTACAGGATCCTAACATAGTGTTGTATAGGGTCTAGTGAATAGTAACGACGGTATGGTCAAATATAGGTACTGGATCCTAACATAGTGTTGTATAGGGTCTAGTGATAGTAACGACGGTATTGTCCAATATAGACACAGGATTATAACCAACAGATGTTCGCTGGATGCGTATTACTGGAAATAGATAACTGATCATGTAGTAAAATGACAGAACAGATCAATAAATTGTCGAATTTTCGAGGCAATCTGTCCCTTAATCAAGACACAAGTAAATTGTCGAATTTTCGAGGCAATCTGTCCCTTAATCAAGACACAAGTAAATTGCAAACGATCACATACAGACATAGTGAACAGTTACACAAGTTTAGTTGATAGACAACGGACAATGTCGTTATGTTAGATTGATTCGCTGATGGTCTATTGTAATTAAGTAGAAAATATCTTAGGTGATGTGTAGCTGGTAGAAATGAAAGTTGAATCGATGTGACGGCAGCGCGTGCTATGTCTTCGCAGTTGATTCATTTCGTCCTGAAAACTCGGCCCAAACTGTGGTCATCAAGTTCAATTTCTTTATTACTTTGAGCGAATTAGCTCATCAGTTTAGAGTACAAGCATATTATACATATACAGGTTAAACCGGTGAACGGCTGATAAACAACAATGAGTTTGAGAGTACATTTATATATTCGTTACATCATAGTTTCATGTTTTTATGATGATGTAATTACATATTCAAAAGCATTTAGTTCAGTTCAGTTCATTTTATTCCGTAGGCCTTTCGGCCCATAGGTGAAAATGACAACATGTGATAACATATCCATATACATATTCAAAAGCATGTGTACATATGAACACATTTCATTGAGGTAATAATTCTAACCTTTTCTTATTAGCAAGCTACATATATTTACCCAAACTTGTCAATTCTCATGGCTAGAAAGTAATTCCATTGAAAGTAATTCCACTAGTTTGTAAACACTTGGATTTGTTACATAAAACCGTTTCAAGAATGTATTACTTAAGTTTGCAAAACAAGGACACTCTAATACAAAATTCAACTCGTCTTCAATATCATTGATGTCACATAAATGACAAACTTTTTGGTGTCGCTCAATGTCATGCTATCTACCTTTTTCAATATTTTGAATTTGTGACGATAGTCGAATTTTAGCTATTTCTCCCAAGTTTTCAAATGATATGGGCTTTTTCGAATAATTCTGTTAACTATAACTGTTGTAAATATGTTGATATAAAATTTCTTTAGAAGACAATCGATTTTTTTCTACACACTCTTGCATATCTAAATCAAACATTCTTTGCTTTATAATTTGAATATCATAAATGTCAACATTTTGTGATTCCTATATATATCCCAAACCTATTCTATATAACTCTTCTTTGATATTCAACATCCATCTATCAATATTTTCTATTATGTTGTCATAACAAGAGTGAAGAATACAATTTTGGGGGTTTCTTATTTTATCCAATATTCCAAAATCTAATTTTTCTTATCACTCTTAATGGATACCTGTCTAATTCAAGATAAACCATGTCGTTACTTGTACTTTTACGTACACTAAGCAATGTTTTACAAAAATGATATGTACTTTCTCTACATCCGGGGCTGAATGAAATCCCCATATTTCACAACCATAACTTAAAATGCTATTGATATATATATGTATCAAATACAGACAGTTGTGTTTCGACATTAAAATAATTTTCTCGGTATACATTTAATACAGCAAATACTGCTTTTCTACCTTGTTATGATATTTTCTCCTGTGTGATCCTGAATTTACCATTATAATTTAGGAGTACAATTAAATTCATTAACAATTTTAATTAAGAGCCTTTATAATACCAAACTTCGTTAATTCTAAGTATTCACCATAACGGAAAACAACCACTTTAGTCTTGCTTGTATTCACAGTTAAGTCCCATTTACTCATGTAGTTTGATATGAATCTAACATCTGTTGTAGCCCTTCAGGAGTCACAGCCAAAATAACCTTGTCATTAGCTTACATAAGTAAAAATATATTAAAAGTTTGGATTTTTAGATATTGGATAAAAATAGTAAACACAGATAATTGTATTTTAAGATCATGTTATAAAGACATGTTAGAGCATAACGATAAATGGATATTAAAGAGAAAAAAAATGAATTATATAGAATAGGCTTAGGCTATATATGGCAAACAGAAAATATTGACAATATTTCTTACATTGTAAATAAAGACAGACTTTTAGATATTAACAGACAGGATTAAATAGAACAAACTAGAACATCTTCAAAGGGATTTTTTAATACATGTCTTAACAATGAATTTGGTATTCAGGGTTATTTGAGAAAACCATTAGGGAAAGGGTACTTAAAAGAAATTACTAAAATTCGACTATCAGCTCATGATTTAAATGTAGTAAAGGTCGTTATCAAAATATCCAGCGATACTTGAGAATTTGATCTGTATGTAATTTAAATGATGTCGAGAATGAATTTCATTTTATTCTAAAATGCCCATGTTATTCTGATATTCGTAATAACTATTTGAAAAGTTGCTATAAAAAAAACAAGTATGTTTAAATTGTACAATTATTTAACGGACAAAATACCAAAGAATTAGAAAAATGGCTAAATACATCAAAGCGGCAAAATAATTTCTTTAACATAGCTACACATGCTTCCCGGCCACGAATTAATGTTTTTTGTTGTGTTTTATGTTGTCAATGTTATATTTTGTATATTATGTATGTATAGGATACTGATGAGTCGGAAGACTCAAAGTCAATAAAGAACTTGATCACGGATCTCGATCGATGTACAATTATCGTTTTAAAATTGCATTTCACAATCATTGAAATGCAAAGAGAAAAATAGAGGAGATAAAATTCCCCCCTAAAATAATCCATTATCACACTGGAAATAATTAGATAATGAACCATTAGCTTGAACACAACATTTTACAGTACTATACATATATCTAATTACAGCTAACATTCTGTCCTCGACTCCAGTTTTTATAAGTTTGTAACAAAGATTTTGCCGATTTACAAAATCAAAAGCTTCCTTATAATCAATAAAACAGCAGTAAAGTCTTCTTCTTTTTTAAGAGTACGATTAATTAACGATTGTAATGCGAAAATAGCGTCAATGGTGGACATGTCTTTTCTGAAACCAAACTGCGCATCATTAATTTCTTTATTTCACTATCACTTTAATTCTTCATAAAGTGTACCATGTGGTTCAGCGCCGTGTCCTTTAAAAAAACATTCGCATCCGCGTCTAGTTCAGTCGATGCTAGTGAATGAAAATAATTATAAAAGTCGTCATTAGTTAATGCACTTTCCCCGTATTAAATTCCCTTGGGTTTTGTTTCCTCATATATCATAGCATGTTACCCTGGTGCCCTTTATATTCTCGTTTGAGTTTATATTCCAGTTTTTTAAACAACCTTTTCTTCCTTACGAGTTCTCGGCGACTCTCTGTAGACTAACGTAAATTAAAGGAAGATATTGCTTTTTATTACCTCGATACCGTGTTTTACAAGATTCTGTAAACCAATGTTTGTCTTCTTTGAAATCTGTTTTACTGTGTTACTTTTGCTTTTGTACCTTATAATATGGTACAATATGGTACTATTGCATTATCAGCATTGATATTAGTTTTACTTAGTTCTGGCGATGCACACATTTTTAACAAATTACGTGCATTTTTCGGCCAATTTTTGTAAAACCATATCCGTGTTATCATCATTCCATTTCACATTCATTAACAAATTGTCAGCACTCTTTGTTTTATCATGTACAGTGTCATCCTGTTTCCTATTGGTATTTAGAGAAAAAACAAATTGGGGAATGTTTAGAAAATGCATTTAAAACGTAGTTAATCAGACAAGATCCATTTTTATCATAAAAAGTTAATCTCCGGCCATATCATCTTTGTGTCTTCCATTTACAATACGCAAGGATTCATATAAACATATCAATTCCTATTTATAAATTACATTTAAGAATTCCTGATTTCTAAGTTTTTCTCTTAGACTTCTGGATACGTTCCATGAAATGATAGACACGCCCTCCCCTCTGTCCTATGCTGGGTCGTCATCTGCAGCAGCCAGAATAATATCCGGACCACCATCGGGTAGCAAGAAGAAGTCGAGGTGTCCAACAGCTTGCAGACTGAGTTGAGAAGAGAACTACAAGACATTCCGCAGGTCATTGTATACTTTGGATGTTTAATCTGTTGGTGCAAACTGTGTATGATTTCTCTGTTTACAGCTTTGTACTGGCTTATCATGCTTATAGTAGCTTATTTATTGTAAGTGCCCTGTTGCTTAATTGCATTTGATTCCGTGAGAGTGCTAAGATTTATTTATTAATAGTCCGTTTATTTACTTACTTAATTAGTTGATCTATATTTGTTTTATAACTTTTTATTACTGATTCTCACTCCATTTCCTTAACCGCTGTCATTGTTTTTCTGATTTTGTTCAATATGAGAGTTTTATTTATTCTTAATAAAATTGTCGAAAGTTTTTCTGTGATATGCATGATCAGCAAACTTTTAATTTATGTACATATACAATCATCTTAGATGATGTGAATGCTGTAAATGTATGCCTGCTGTTTTCTTACTTACATGCCGTATTTTATGTTTTATTTATATCTTTTGTGTAGCAAACATTGCTCTACAGAGTAAATGTTTATTGTTTTAACATGTGTTATGCCAGAAATGGCACTGAGTTTGAAAATGGTACAATTATGTAAAACTACATAATTGAGAATTTATTTTGTAAATATCAATGTTTTTCATTTTCTATATTTCACAGAAATATTCTTATTTCTGATAAAGTTTACTTAAATTTGAGTTTGTAGTAATAATATACATGTAGACACTTGAATAGCATTCCAGATAGGTACAATGTAAATAAAAAGATAAGATTCTTAATTCCCTAACAATGACCTCAATTGATGTATACCTATTTTTAGATGTTAATTCGGTTACGTACAAATTTGGTTACAAACAAATCTGTAGCAGATGTTTGGTAACAAAACATCCATTAGTCAGTCAATTAGGCCACAGTGAGACACAATAGGGGTTAAGGTGTTGACAACCCCGGGGCTCACCACCCCTAATTGCAAACTTGTATTTTAAGGTGTTAGGTACGCTAAGCATGCGCGTTTCGACCCCTGGGAGCGACGGACAGCGAGGTTAGCGTGGGTCAAGTCACTTGAAGCTTGACCACCGTGAAATAAACATCGAAAGTTAACCTCTGCTGTTTGTTCTCCTCAACAGGTAAGACAATTTCATTAAGTCACTTTAAAAAGTTCTAAAATGTTTAAAGTTCTTTATTCAGTATGCAATGTCCATGTATATTCATTAATTATTACAAGCCTTTATTGAAACTTTATTTGCAAGGTTTATGACATTTTCTTTGTATTTCTATTTTAGTATTTTTGAGAAATTGAACTGTTGTAAATAGATTTTCAATTGTAAATTAATTGTAAACCTTAATCTATAGGAATATGTTACATTTTGAGTACAGTATATAATTTTAGTGATAAAATGCCTAATAATGAATTGGTTAATATTATTCTTCCAAAGTGTTACATTAAAAGTCATTGTTCATAACCTTCAGATATTATTGGTAAATTAAAAGGGAATTATTATATTGTGAATTATCAGACAAAGTTAAATATTTAAATACGAGTTATCTCCCTTGTGTTTCCTGTAAAGTTGTCTAAAATACACACTCAACTTCTCCTGTCAAGTTACCTCAATTCTGATAAGATAACGATGATTCAAGCTCAATCAAGACTAGATCATGAATTGTAAGTAATTCAGTTATTCAAATATTGTAGAATAACGCTATAGATCGGATATGCGTTTAGTTATTGTAAATTATTGAGTTTTGTCAGACGCGCGTAAATTGTCAGACATTGTTTGGTAGTTAGGACTAGTATAGCAGACAGACTGTATTGTGAGGAAGTATTAACTTCAGTATATGATTGTATATTTTTCTTGTGTGAATAGTTTATTGTTGTTCCATTCTTGTTTTATTAATTTGCAGTTCCGCATAACTTTGATTTATCTAACTAGAATAATTCAGGTGTTCATAAGGTTGGGCGGAAATAGGCCACGCCCCTCTCATCACTCCCTGTCATAAACCGGAAGTGATTATAACTGTAAACAGTAACACGTGCTAGCTGTCAAACAAGTCGGGTCACAGTCTAGTTAATAGTGTAAAATATATATATTACTGAATCTATTAGTAATCAGTTATTTTAAGGGATTGGGTAGTAGGAATATTAAATAGTATATTCTAAAGTAAATGTTTTGGAACTAGATTTTATTTTATTTTTAATCACTTTGTTTTGTGTTTATATTCTGTGGTTGCAGGAATATCAGATATTGTATTATTTGTAATTTGAAGTACAAATGTATGTGTATCTATACTAAATGGTTATTTAGATTTTATGTACATGTTTTGGTAGTTGTGATTATAACTGAATAATTGTATATTGAAATAATTAGAAGTTTAAATTATTGTTCAAACTCTGTACAATCTTTCGAACAGATGTAAACATTTTATTCTCAACATTTGGCATGTCTAATATTAGATTATATGTGAAATTGTATCAAATTGTATATGACTTGAAGCTTGACCACCGTGAAATAAACATCGAAAGTTAACCTCTGCTGTTTGTTCTCCTCAACAGAATCTAGCCTTAAGGGAATCTCCCTATTCAGTGTCAAAAACACGTCACCCGACACGAAGAGGGCATAAAACATGCAGCCCTAAATGTATATTCTTGTATCTTATATCGTAATCTTTGGTATAATCGAACACCACTGAAACTGTGGTATTGTAGACTCCATTAAACCGAGGTATTGTAGACTCCATTAAACCGAGGTATTGCAGACTCCATGAAACTGAGGTATTGTAAACTCCATTATAATGAAGAAATTAGACCCGAGTCCCAGTTAGTTAGTATCTTAAATTGTTTTCATTATTAGAGTTTAATCAAGGTGTAATTCCTGTGTATGATAAAATACTGTGAAAAACAACAAATAATAATAAAGGTTTTGGTAGCAAGATCTTCTCACAGACTATTGGCATACCTATAGAGATTAGCTTTGTCTGTCAACACACTCAATATATACGATTTTAGTGATGGCCATATCCATGCCAACAAGTTGTGATCGTTTTTCGCGGAACCGAGTTGAGTAAGGGGGAGTAACTCTTCAATAGTTATATGGTTGTATTTGACATTCATATGAACCAACCTTCAAAAAAGGGAGACACCGACAGGAGAAAATTAATCACAGAAAGAAATAGCGTACCATAATAAAGTTAAAGACGTGAAAGAAAAAAGAAAAGTCCCATGATCATTTTTGGCTTCCAAAGAAGGTTACGTGCGTGAAAATTCTAGATTTTGCAGATCCCACTTTAATATTTTCAATAGACGTCAATTGTTCCCTTGTTAATCTAGAGTATAATACATCATACCTACAATTCCTTTGCTCTTACATCCAGGGACAAATAGGCCAGCTAGTGTATTATATATATCATACCCACAATTCATATGCTCTTACATCCAGGGAAAAATAGGTCAGCTAGTGTATAATATATATCATACCCACAATTCCTTTGCTCTTACATCCAGGGACAAATAGGCCAGCTAGTGTATTATATATATCATATCCACAATTCATATGCTCTTACATCCAGGGACAAATAGGCCAGCTAGTGTATTATATATATCATACCCACAATTCATATGCCTTACCTTCAGGAACAGCTATGCCACGATTGTTATCTAGTCGATATAAGACCAAGTAAACAATCAGGAGTACAACTGAAACTGTCATGTTTGTACCCAGTAGGAAGCCCATTAACATTCATTACCAATAATAATAAACATTTATACCGATATGAAGTATAACAGACAATCTAATATGATAGACTTTTAATAATACTACAACATCAATATGATTTGCTACCACAACATATAACAATCTCCGGCAAAATACCGAGTATGGAATACATTTTACCTATCTTATTGTCCAAAAAGTCTACCATAACACCGTCCACATCATTATATAGTATATGTCAGTACACTTTTATGCTTATACATTATCATAAACGAATTTCCACTAAAAATATATCAAGATTCATGTATACCAATTAATAATCGTAATAAAACCTTACGTTATTATATCTTTATATAATCAATATATCTGGGCCTACGTCTGGTAAAATATGGAAAGTAATGGTGGAAGTATAAACTCTCCAGATGTACAGACAAGAGCATTATAAATTATCTGCATCCACAAAATTGTCATGTTAGATAGGATACGTTGAATTAAACAATGGATTAAACAGTTGATTAAACAGAAATGATTAGAATTGAAAAAATCACGGGAATGGTATAAAGTGGAAATAAAAAGGGTATATCAATTAAGAAAACAGAAAAAAATATGGAAACCTAAAAACTATGTACGAAAGTAATGATAATATGGAAGAAGAAATAACTGCTAAAACATATGGTCACAAATAAGATCCCAAATATTATCGCGTGCTGAATGGATGGAAGTAGGAGATAGAATAATATCTTTAGAAAATATAAAATATTACAATACGAACATTATTGCCACACTCCAAAAACATAGAACCTATCAAACGAAGAAATAAATGATATAAAAGTCGAAAGAAAGAAGAAACCATGTCAGATATCACAACTAGGAGATGATATGACTCTCTTTTACTGTATATCATTAAAACGTTTGGTACCTGTTCCGGTTTGATATTAAACAGGGACAAATAAAAATGACTCAGGTTTGGCAACCAAACTATGATAGAAGATAATTTTAAAGAAATTGCTGATCCGAAATATAAATTAAAGCACTAGTAATATAACTAGGACTTTACTATAAATTACACGTTAGAGGAAAAACGGACTGGAACAAAAGTGTCATAGTTACAACATTAGAAAAGATAATAAATGCCAATATATGGCAAGAAAAAAAAGTTAAGCGAACAATGATTATTAGATGTTATATTGATGAGGAAGAAACATGAGGGATATAAAATCACATATAAATACATATAAATGTTATAGGAATAAGTTGGATTAGACATATTTAGCATTGGGGAATGACGCACATTGGAAAATATGTTTGACAAATCAAAAGAGACGCATAGAATGGCCTACAGATAGCCCCGACACGTGTCCGAGACGCATAGAATGGCCTACAGATAGCCCCGACACGTGTCCGAGACGCATAGAATGGCCTACAGATAGCCCCGACACGTGTCCGAGACGCATAGAATGGCCTACAGATAGCCCCGACACGTGTCCGAGACGCATAGAATGGCCTACAGATAGCCCCGACACGTGTCCCACTAAGACATTTGGGATGACTGTCCGGCGTATTAGAAAATGTAAGAAAAAGAAAGAAAGAAAAAAAAGAAAAACTCCATACCTGATACAGTACATTGATTAGAGAGGTTAATCTGGTAAAATAACCATACCTGATACATTGATTAGAGAGGTTAACCTGGTAAAATATCCATACCTGATACATTGATTGGAGGGGTTAACCTGGTGAAATATCCATACCTGATACATTGATTAGAGAGGTTAACCTGGTAAAATATCCATACCTGATACATTGATTGGGGGGATTAACCTGGTAAAATATCCATACCTGATACATTGATTAGAGGGATTAACCTGGTAAAATAACCATACCTGATACATTGATTGGAGAGGTTAACCTGGTAAAATATCCATACCTGATACATTGATTGGAGGGATTAACCTGGTAAAATATCCATACCTGATACATTGATTGGAGAGGTTAACCTGGTAAAATATCCATACCTGATACATGGATTAGAGAGGTTAACCTGGTAAAATATCCATACCTGATACATTGATTGGAGGGATTAACCTGGTAAAATATCCATACCTGATACATTGATTGGAGGGATTAACCTGGTAAAATATCCATACCTGATACATTGATTGGAGAGGTTAACCTGGTAAAATATCCATACCTGATACATTGGTTAGAGAGGTTAACCTGGTAAAATATCCATACCTGATACATTGATTAGAGAGGGTAACCTGGTAAAATATCCATACCTGATACATTGATTAGAGAGGGTAACCTGGTAAAATATCCATACCTGATACATTGATTGGAGAGGTTAACCTGGTAAAATATCCATACCTGATACATTGATTGGAGAGGTTAACCTGGTAAAATATCCATACCTGATACATTGATTGGAGAGGTTAACCTGGTAAAATATCCATACCTGATACATTGATTGGAGAGGTTAACCTGGTAAAATATCCATACCTGATACATTGATTGGAGGGGTTAACCTGGTGAAATATCCATACCTGATACATTGATTAGAGAGGTTAACCTGGTAAAATATCCATACCTGATACATTGATTGGAGGGGTTAACCTGGTAAAATGTCCATACCTGATACATTGATTAGAGAGGTTAACCTGGTAAAATATCCATACCTGATACATTGATTGGAGGGGTTAACCTGGTGAAAATATCCATACCTGATACATTGATTAGAGAGGGTAACCTGGTAAAATATCCATACCTGATACATTGATTAGAGAGGTTAACCTGGTAAAATGTCCATACCTGATACATTGAATAGAGAGGTTAACATGGTAAAATATCCATACCTGATACATTGATTAGAGAGGGTAACCTGGTAAAATATCCATACCTGATACATTGATTAGAGAGGGTAACCTGGTAAAATATTCATACCTGATACATTGATTGGAGAGGTTAACCTGGTAAAATGTCCATACCTGATACATTGATTAGGGAGGTTAACCTGGTAAAATATCCATACCTGATACATTGATTAGAGAGGTTAACCTGGTAAAATATCCATACCTGATACAGTACATTGATTAGAGAGGTTAACCAGGTAAAATATCCATACCGGATGCATTGATTAGAGTGGTTAACTAAGTTAAATATCCATACCTGATACATTGATTGGAGAGGCTAGCCAGGTAAAATATCCATACCTGATACATGGATTAGAGAGGTCAACCAGGTTAATCTTAGACAAAGGCAGTCATTTGCTTTCTTTTCAATTACAGTGCACTCTGTCTAAACCGGACACCTTTGGGACCACAAAGTAAAGCCGGTTTGTAGAGAGTTCCGTATTACGTATTACCATCTGTTTGACACGCTTAGCACGCACCTGTTATTTTCGTTCGGTTACAATATCCACCAACCGACTTTTATTGATTTTAAAGCCGCATACTCACGAAGAAACATATTTCAATGTCTACATTTTGAGCCTTTTACAGTTTTCGTACTTGACACATACCTAACAGATTATCATGAATCAGAAACTGAAAGAAAATGTGTATTTATGAAAGTATACGAGGAATTCCCAAAAATAATAACTGTGGCTGCCGGACCAAGTTTCTCTGAAAATTAGTCCCACAATGCAACGGCGGGTTTTACAGTTTACACGAAATGGCGGAACGCCGCAAGCGTGGAACTGCGAAAACGCAGACAGATTCTGCCAAAAAAAGACACAAAAGTGTTTGGAATCGGCAAAACCCGAGTATTTCCTTAGGAAAGGAAATGATTAGTTGGAACTTAACGAGAGAAGAAAAAGGAATAGACTAGAATTCCGATTTTTCCGGACGACTATTGGATTGCTGGTTAGCTTTTGAACATTGTCAACTTCACCGATTTAAGATTTTATCGATGTTTTGCTGTATGCATATTGCTACATTTTAAAATTAAATGTTTAAATGTAAACTGTGTTTGTTTATTTTGTTCAGTTACCTGAGTATTACGCGAATATTCTGTTAATATGTTTAAATGAAAGCCTTATTAGGCAAAGTTCATGTATGCTCGATATGTAAACAACGCCCACGTGTGTGGTTTATGTGCAGTCACGTTGTTATAGCCTCGTTTTTACGGCCCAGTGACAACTCTCGCTATAAATATAAATGCTGCGAGTTATTTTTATACACTGATGTCTCAAGGACTCCCTCGGTCAAGCGCCCAGGCCAGTGGGAGAGCGTGAATGAGCATCTTGGATTGCCATTAATACACGTGTGCAACTAGAATCTTAGGTTGTTCGGGGGTATGTGGCTTTAAAAATACCTCACCTACAATCTACGGAAAGGGTAGCTTGGCGTGTGCAATTTTCTACTTCGCCGGTCGGCAGCCATCACAGGACTCGTCTGGTCACTCAGGCATGCACACGTATAATTCTTGGAATCTAGATCTGTTAGCTGGAAGAATCTCTTACTGTTTATTGTTGCGTGTCAAAGTAACATGATGTCATTCTGAAGAAGCCACTCACCCAAATCTCTAATAAACCCCATGTTACTCGATACAGAAATTCCAATACTCTTCACCGTTGTCATGACAAGCCGTGGTTTCTTGATAGGGTTAAATCGTTGCAGAAACAATATTTAGATGCTTTGCATACTTTTAATGGTTATAAATGCCATGATACTCATGCAGTTCTTATAAGAAAGAAAAGAAAAAACTTAATCATGGAAGTCTAAAAGGCGCCGCATGGGTACGAAAGGTGATATATGAAGAAGCACAATCCCAGGGCTTTTGATGCAAAATTTAATAAAAATAAAGATAAGTCGCTTCAGTTAAATAAAAAAAAACAACTGTATGAGCATTTTAGAAATCTGTCTGCCATACACTAAGATCAAGAGTCAGACCCTAACAATGACATCAGGTTTATTGATTTTGAAGAGTTAGATGCTCCAGTAACTTTGAGCGTTATTCGTTCTGCCATTAAGAGCATGAAGCCGTACACCCAATAATGATGACCAAACCTGCCGAACCGTACTCCTTAGAATAATGACCAAACCTACCGAACCGTACACCCAATAATGATGACCAAACCTTCCGAACCGTACACCCAAGAATGATGACCAAACCTTCCGAACCGTACACCCAAGAATGATGACCAAACCAACCGAACCGTACACCCAAAAATGATGACCAAACCTACCGAACCGTACACCCAAAAATGATGACCAAACCTACCGAACCGTACACCCGAGAATGATGACCAAACCTACCGAACCGTACACCTTAGACTGATGACCAAACCTACCTATTATACTTTTCCCACCCACACACTGATTTGCCTCCTTACATACACTGCGTTGCACTTAAGTGCATTGAAAATAAATGTAAGACTTACTCGATAGGCATATGCATGTACGTCAAGCTAATATAATTTTCTAAATACAAAGATATACATTTTCTCACTACATTGCTGAGGCCGTACACGTTAATTCTATCACGACTTGTTTACAACAATGTGTAACGCGTGACATGTACTAACAAGCAAGCAAGCTAGGTATGCACAGGCAAATCTCGGTTGGTAAAAAAAGGAAAAAAAATCCGACCTATATTCTGCAGACAGGGTAGATTGCAGAAACCTTGCCGCCTCGTTAGATGACCTAGCGGGCCACGCATGCACAGGCAATTCCTGGAAGCTTGATCCTTTAATGGTATTACCACACACGTTATATTCTCCTTGATATACCTCGACAGTTTAGCTAGGGACACTCTGTGACTCAACATGAAGAAATCCTTTGTTATCATTATTTCATTTCAACAAATTTTATTGACATATATGTACAGGTGTTATTTACAAAGTCAATTTGATTGAATAACAGGCAGGGCCTAAATAAATTCTCTCCATATTATAAGTGGACAAATAGTGAAAAAGTAGAAAATTTAAATCAGATAATTGAAATGGAATTATATATACTTACAATTAACAAACAGCAAATTTACACATATTGAAAGGGAGATAACTCTTATACATATATCTAATTAATTTTGGACATACACAAACACATGCAGACACACATACAAACAAAACATACATTTGTATTTATAAGGTATGACAGATTAAATCAGCAACTATCAACATAATTATATGTATGTAATAGTAGCATAGTTTTTCAGTAAACGGTTTGGTAGATATACCAAATGTCCGTATGCAAAATTTTGCGTAAGTCATATCTACCAAGCTGTGTTTTTTTAGAGTAAAAACTTCACTACATCATACATGTATCTGTAATCATAAAAGAAATAGGGAATGAATGATACATTGAAATGTACATAGAGGAAAATCAAAATAATATGAAGTGATGGCAGGTTAAATTTTATTCAAGTGAAAATACATGTACATTCACAGCAGTGTTCAACTGAATTCAGACTCTAACAGGGGTTATAATAGTTTGATTACTAGACTGTCCATTTAATATGTATAACATAATCAATTTCTAGATATATTTTATATAATGGCATCATGTAATTTTATATTTTGTATAAGTTGAAACGATTTGACTTACCTATATAATAATGAATCTGGTGTAGCATCAGTTTATTTGTATTACTATCACAGCTCGAGCATCCATTTACTAGGGTTTCCATAGAAGTATGATTATTGTTTGCAGCACAGTTATCAAGAAAGTTAAAAAGATTATTACGCAGGTCATTGTATAGTGGGCATTCTTGGAAAAATGGGATACTGTTTCTAAATGGTTTGTACGTGTACATTCTTGGCTGTCTTTTAGGTGGTCATTATGCAAATCAAAGTTTAGGTCGCTACATTTATTTCTTAATTGTGATAGAACTACATTTGCTCGTCTATCGCCTTCATTTTAAAAAATTCTAACCGAATCCATTTCATGGATTTTGTTTTTGTCTAACTGTAGCTTGAAATTTTGAAGTGTATTCGATTCTAGGAGATTCTTATCATTAGTATTAGCAGTGCGGCACATAGATGGGAGGAAGATATCGAAGTAGTTATTTGTTCTGCATATAGGTGGATTAAAAAGTCTAGCTTGTCAAATAGGATAAAGGTTGTCATCAGGATTGTTAATAAGGGGAGTTAATATGTCTTGTCAGTATTGCGGCGCTAGTTCATGCGTCAATTTGTACAGCATTATATATTTGTGTTTTTCTCGTCTGGCAGCCAGAGTTTCCCAACCAATTCGATGTAAAGTTTGTTGTGTGAAATTCCTGAACGAAGGCCTGTTATGATTCTTGCTGCTTCAAGTTGGACAGATTTTAATAGATGACCAAACCTACCGAACCGTACTCCTTAGACTAATGACTAAACCTACCTATTACACTTTTTCCACCTACACACTGATTTGTCTCCTTACATACACTGCGTTGCACTTCAGTGCATTGAAAATAAATGTAAGACTAACTCGACAGGCATATGCATGTACGTCAAACTAAACTAATTTTCTAAATTCTATCACGACTTGTTTACAACAATGTGTAACGCGTGGCATGTACTAACATGCAAGCAAGCTAGGTATGCACAGGCAAATCTCGGCTGGTAAAAAAAACAAAACAAAAACATCCGACCTACATTCTGCAGACAAGGTAGATTGCAGAAACCTTGCCGCCTCGTCAGATGACCTAGCGGGCCACGCATGCACCGGTAATTCCTGGAAGCTTGATCCTTTAGTGGTATTACCACTTAATTTATATTCCCCTTGCTATACCTCGACAGTTTCGCTAGGGACACTCTGTGACTCAACATGATGAAATCCTTTGTTATCATTATGGCTGCATGTACAGTCTACAACGTCAGTACGACTGCCCAGAGCATTTTGGGTGAATGTGTGAACGAGATATTGGTATTAGGCGATACATGTAAAGCAAGACCACAACATACAAACTTCTTTAAACTGCTGGAAGATCTTATCAAACAAGATACAGCCCTAATAGTGTTGGGACTGACTATTCCTGATGTCGGCCAAAACGTTCAGAACCTCTACCGATTTGACCTGATTAAGACGGATCTAGGTCAGATACTGTTGACACTCAAATCACAAATGGAATTTCTTACATTAGACCTTCCTCTCCTGAAGCAATGCAAC